>NC_084827.1:92703200-93328200 GCF_033115175.1 Lepus europaeus
AATATAACATATATTATATTATATATATATTGGATTGTATTATATTATATTATATTTTCACCCATAACCACCCTCCCACCTGCAAACAATCCCATCTCCTACTCCTCTCCCATCCAATTTTTCATTAAGACTCATTTTTAATTATCTTTATATACAGAAGATCAACTTAGTATATACTAAGTAAAGATTTCAACAGACTGCACCCACAAAGACACACAAAGTATAAAGTACTGATGGAATACTAGTTCTACTGTTAATTCGCATAATACAACATGTTAAGGACAGAGATCTTACATGGGGAGTAAGTGCACAGTGACTCCTGTTGATGATTGTAGCAAGTATGAAGTGTATGATTCGTGGACCCACTCAATCATCTCAGTGTAAGACAAAAATCAAGATGGATTGTTTCCAGTAAGTATTTGTGGAAAGTCCTTTTATTTTTATGATATGACACTCTGAAATACATACACAATCCATGATAGCGTCAGGAATGCTGTATCAGCAGAAACATTTTCAGTTTGGACTAACAAAGACAAAGTCAAAAACAAAAACAAGGCAACATGAAAAAATACTGATGTAGTCATAAAATTCTACATGTAGGTAACATGCTAAAACTACTGAGTTCCACAGGTTTGTTATCTTACTAGAAAAAAAAAGAAGGAATACTCGGGAGGTAGCGCCATGGACAGAGAGGCCTACAGAAGTGTAGCCTCTTCACTGTATGTGAGGATTATTCTCATACCTTGAAGCCTAATAGAATTTGTCCTGCTGCAGTTTAATGTTGCTTAGAATTGGTAACCCTTTTATTCTTTCCATTTCTTCTCTTTTGGAATAAAAATGTCTACAACTGTCCCATCATTACATTTTAGAAGTAGATAGTTCATTTTCTAGTTTCAGAGGCACACAAGTGGAGAGAAGTTTTACCCAGGATGAATCATACCCTAATCTCACCATACCCAATTTACGTGAATCAGATGATGATTATTTTAGTCCATTGGGCTGCTGTAACAAATTACTGCAAAATGAGTGACTTACAAACAGCAGAAATTTATTTCTAACAGTTCTAGAGGCTAGAAACCCCAAGATTAAGGAGCCAACAGATTCGGTGTCTGGTTCTGATTGATAGATAGTACCTTTCACTAAGTGGTCACTTCCTGGAAGGGTACAAGGAAGTAATCTGGGGCCTCATTTACAAGGGCACTTACTTATCCCATTCACCAGGGCAGAATCTTCACAATTTAATCCCCTCCCACAGGCCTCACTTTCTAATACTGTCACTTTGGTGATTACAACTCAACATACGGATTCTGGAGAGACACAGCCATTCAGACCACAGCAGTGATTTGAGGACTTTTGAGCAAATAATATTTAAATGAGACTTTGACCTCAAGTAGATGCTGAATTGGGTAGAGATTTTTGAGTGTGCTACAACAAGGTGAAAATATTTACCATATAGGAATCCCAAGACTGTGATACAGCCTGTAGTAAGTTGAAATAACTGACTTCCCATAGATTCATGACCCCAACCTATCAGCATTCTTTAAATAGCAAAAGAGCATGATATTTTATAGTAAAAGGTGTGGTCAATTTAATAGTATTCAAAGGAGATGCTTATTCAGGATTATCCAGGTGGGATCTAAAAGGTACCACAATTAAGAGAGAGGTAGAGGGGACTCAGGCATTGGCAAACAGGTGATTTGATCTCAGAGGCAGACTGGTGTGATGGAGCCACAAGTGAAAGAATGCCAATGACCACTGAAGCTGGAAGCAGAAAGGAATGTACTTTCTCATAGAGTTTCTGCCAACACCTTGCTTTCCAACAGTGCCCTGCCAACAGCTTGATTTCCAAAATTACGAAATGAAGATTCCTATTTTTATGCTATCAATATGGTAATTTCTTACAGGAGTTCCAAGAAATGAATACACTGGGAAAATAAAATAAGAATAAAATTCAATTAATTTTATTATTAGAAAATAGAAAGCATTTTCTGTGAGAAGAAACTCATGCTTCCCACACTGTTCCTCAGTCTAATGAAGTTCTTCCCTGACACTTTGGCAAGTAAAATCTCCTGAGAAGCTGACTACCTAGTGCTGGTCAGAGAAGGAAACAATTGCCTGCAGGTGACAATCATTGATCCTCGAATATCAGAGCTTTATGTTCCTTCTGTTCTCAGGAAATGATCCTGAAGAGGATCTTCACTATGTTAAAATTTATTACCATGGTCTTGGGTTGTAGAAAGAACAAAGGTGGAGTGCAGCCTTAAACTATTCTCATGTTTTCTAGCCATTTGACCTTCCTAGGAGCATTTTCCGTCTCTGAGTCCCAATTTCTTCACAACAAAATGGAGGAGGTGGACTAATCTCAAGGGGTGGTTGCAAGGTTTTCATTAGAAGAAAGGGGATATACAACAAGTACCCTATCATCAACTGGAAGACCTCATTATTCATCTGTTTTGAGTTTGATTTCCAGAGGACTCAGAACAAATTTAGGGTGATAGTTACTCACTAGCCTGAGTGATTACCATATGGTGGTTTATTTTTCTATTCATATTTTATTATCTATTAATTTAATAGACTTCTTGTATATATTTCTTATCATAAACTGCTTTCTGGAAACAGATTAGGTATGCATGATTAAAACATGAAAATTTTTTTCTTTTCATGTTGTCTGTGAAAATTGTTTAATCTTGCCTATTCTGTGTTTATTTGGGTGGGGAGCCTGGAAGGAGCTGAAAACATTTAGCAAGGAGAGAAGCCTGGCCCCCTAAAACAATCAGTTTGTCTTGCATCCAGGAGATACCATTCTACCTTGGAAAGGACATTCTTCTTTAAAATCAGCTTCCTTAGAAATGAAACAAGGCCAAACTCTCTATACTTGGGAGAGAAAACTTCATCAAGAGAAACAGAAGAACTGCTTAAGGGCTTGTAATAATCAGAATAAGTAATAGAAATATATAAGAGACAAAGTTAAAATCTGTAGGCTAAATACCAGCTAGCTGAGTAAAAACCAACACTAAAATTTCAAAACTAAAATCTCAAGAGAGGAGAGCAATATGAAAAATACATTCAAAGTAAAAGTTAAATTAGTGTATCGAAGTGTGCTACACAATACCCTCAAATATACACTTAAACTGACCAGATGTGCTTCGAGTATATGCATTCAGTTTAGTTTAAGGAAATTGAATTCTCTCTGTTTCACATGTACTGTTGGGGAAAAGACTGAATATTGGGCTAAAGCACAATACTCAGAAGTCAACAATAACTACAACATTGATTGCAGCAGGTAGCACAGTAACAGAACTTCCTAATACAACTTTCCAAGATTTATAATTTTAAATTTTATTTGAGAGTGGCAGAACGGCAGAGAGAGACAGACAGACACAAAATTTCCCATCTGCTAGATAATTTCCCAAATGTTCACAATAGCCAGGTCTCCCCAGCCAAAGTCAAGAGCTAGGAACTTGAACCAGGTCTCCCATGTGGGTGGCATGAACACAATTACTTGAGACATCACCTGCTGCCTCTTCCTGTGAGCATTATCAGGAAGGTTGAATCAGGAGTGGAGCCAGGACTCCAACCCAGGCGCTCCAATATGGGATGTGAGTTATTCAAGTGGCATCTGAAACATCATTCCCAATGCCCACCCACAAGAATTACAAATTTTAGAAAGCAATACAATAGGTAGGTCAGTACCTGGGCAAGATGGCAGAATAAGAAGGGAGCACACTGATAGTCCGGGAAGAGACAGTTTAATAAAAGTGGAGATACTACAGGTTCAAGGAAGAGTAGGGGAAGAAACAGCAGAGGAAACTCTTCAGGAACTAATGAATCACGGTGGACCTGCGTGGAGGGCATGGGAGCCCATGGCTTGGGACAACAGCAGCAGAATCAATACACCAGTGCTGGAATGTGAGGTGAGCCGAACCTCAATAGCCTGAGACACTGGCGGGAAAGCAGAAAGAGGAGACTAGAGGGAACGAAGCTTGAAACACCATGGGGAAAAGTTCACCAGGCTAACTAGAAGAGAGAGGGGGAAAAAAATGACTGGTACAGACACGAGTTTCTCTCTCTCGGCTCACGTCGCAAAGGTGAGCAAGACAAAGGGCAGGCACCATTTTGGACATACATCATAAGTGGGGTGACCTCAGGGCTACACCCACCCTCAGCCAAGTAGAAAAACCTGACTCTGGGGGCGGATGAGATAACAGGAGACTAGGACCTAGTGAATGTGCGGTGCTAATGAACTGAGACTGTGAAAAAAGAGATGGTGGGTGAGAGAACTCATGGAATTCACGAGAGTACTCTAAAGAGATGCTACAATTCGGTAACCTTGGCAACCCAGTGGGAGACTGCAGGAGAATTGGAGCCCACACTGAGGGCAGTGCAAATTCCCTGTGTGGTCCTTGGGAAAGAGTTTCAGATCTCTGGCTCCTGTGCATATATCATTTGCCTGCTAACTACCTTCAATTCTGCTCAGCTGTGCGGAATTACTTCCCTTCTGAATCAAAAAAAAAAAAAAAAAAAGAGAGAGAGAGAGATTTACCATGCCTAACCTGGGAGTGTCACCTTTGGCACACCCTTAACCCTGAGGAAGCAAACAGAGCTCTCAGGCCACACCCACCTCAAGCCTCTAAGGCTCCATCAAAAGCAGACAGTCCACTTAATACAGTCATAGTATAACAAGAAGAAAACACCACAGTGAGGGAAGAATAATCCAAAAAATATCTCCACAATGCCAAGCAACAAATGCAGAAACTGAGGAAACAAGAACAAGGAAGACATTATGACACCCCCAAATGAACAAGACATCCACAGCCAAGATTATGAGATGATGAGATGGAGAAATGCAAGATACAGACTTCAAAAATTTTTTTATAAGAACATTTAGAAGTTTTCAAAAACAAATGCTTAAGCTACGGAAATCCTAACTGGACAGGATAGAAAATCTCTTTTGATAAAATGAAACCTTAATAAGGAGAAAGTAAAATTAAACGCAGAAACTAGTAGAACAGGAAAGTGTGATAGTGAAGAGAAATCAAAATGACATGAAGAACTCAATAGATCAAATGACAAACACTTTAGAGAGCCGTAAAAACAGAGTCCGTGAAACAGAAGAGAGAATGTCAGACTTAGAAGACAGAACACAGGAAAGTATACAGTCAAACCAAAGAAAAGAAAAGGAAATTAGAAATCTAAAAAATATTATTTGGAATCTACAAGATACTATTAAAAAAAACCAACCAAGGCCTTTTTAGTGAGATACTTGCAGAGAACTTCCTGGGTTTGGAGAAGGACAGAGACATCCTAGTTCAGGAAGCTCATAGAACCCCTAGTAAACATGACCAAAAGAGATCCTCACCACGACGTGTTGTAATCAAACTCACCACAGTGAAACATGAAGAAAAGATTCTAAAATGTGCAAGAGAGAAACGTCAATTTACTCTCAGAGGATCTCCAATTAGACTCACAGCAGACTTCTCATCAGAAACACTACAGGCTAGAAGGGAATGTCGAGACATAACCCAGGTACTAAGAGAGAAAAACTGCCAGCCCAGAATATTATATCCTGCAAAGCTCTCATTTGTGAATGAAGGTGAAATTAAGACCTTTCATAGCAAGCAGAAATTGAAAGAATTTGTTACAACTCGTCCAGCCTTGAAAAAGATGCTTAAAGATGTGTTACATACAGAAACACAGAAACACAGTCATCAATATGAAAGAAGGTAAAGGGAGGAAAACTCACAGCAAAAGATCACAGGAAGTCCAAAGCATATATATAAGAAAATATCTTTGGCAAATGGCAGGGCAAAGCTACTACTTATCAATAGTCACATTGAACGTTAATGGCCTGAACTGTCCAGTTAAAAGACACAGATTGGATGATTGGGTTAAGGAACAAAACCCATCTATTTGCTGCTTACAAGAAATACATCTTTCCAACAAAGATGCATACAGACTGAAAGCGAAAGGCTGGAAAAAGATATACCATGCCAACAAAAATGAAAAAAGAGCGGGCATAGCCATCTTAATATCAGACAAAATAAACTTTAACACAAAAACTGTTAAGAGAGACAAAGAAGGACACTATATAAAGACTAAGGGATCAATTCAACAGGAAGATATAACGATTATCAATGTATATGCACCTAATTACAGGGCACCAGTTTATTTAAAAGATTTATTAAGGGACTTAAAGGGAGACTTAGACTCCAAGACAATAGTACTCTGGAACTTCAATACTCCACTCTCAGAAATACACAGATCAACAGGACAGAAGATCAACAAGGATACAGTAGATTTAAATGACACTGTAGCACAAATGGATCTAATGGATATCTACAGAACTTTTCATCCTACACATAAATAATTTACATTTTCTCAGCAGTACATGGAACCTACTCTAGGATTGACCACATTCTAGGCCATAAAGCAAATCTCAGCAAATTCAAAAGAAATAGAATCATACGATACAGCTTCTCAGACTATAGAGGAATGAAATTGGAAATTAGCAACTCAGGAATCCCTAGAGCATATGCAAACTCATGTCGACTGAACAACATGCTCCTGAATAAAAAATGGGTCTTAGAAGAAATCAAAAGAGAAATCAAAAACTTTCTGGAAGTAAATAAGGATAACAGTAAAACGTACCAAAACTTATGGGATACAGCAAAAGCAGTGTTAAGAGGAAAGTTTACATCAATAGGTGCCTACATCAAGAAATTGGAAAGGCACCAAATAGATGAGCTTTCAATGCATCTCAAGGATCTAGAAAATCTGCAGCAAACCAGACCCAAATCTAGTAGGAGAAGAGAAATAATTAAAATCAGAGAAGAAGTCAACAGGATTGAATCCAAAAAAAAAAAAAACATTACAAAAAATCAGCCAAATGAGGAGCTGGTTTTGAAAAAATAAACAAAATTGACACCCCACTGGCCCAACTAACTAAAAAAAGAAAAGACCAAATCAATAAAATCAGAGATGAAAAAGGAAACGTAATAACAGACACCACAGAAATAAAAAGAATCATCAGAAATTATTTCAAGGACTTGTATGCCAGCAAACAGGGAAAACTATCAGAAATGGATAGATTCCTGGACACATGCAACCTACCTAAATTGAACCAGGAAGACATAGAAAACCTAAACAGACCCATAACTGAGACAGAAATTGAAACAGTAATAAAGGCCCTCCCAACAGAGAAAAGCCCAGGACCAGATGGATTCACCGCTGAATTCTACCAGACATTTAAAAAACTAACTCCAATTCTTCTCAAACTATTCAGAACAATCGAAAAAGAGGGAATCATCCCATAGTTTTTTTATGAAGCCAGCATCACCTTAATTCCTAAACTGGAAAAAGATGCAGCATTGAAAGAGAATTAGAGACCAATATCCCTGATTAACACAGATGCAAAAATACTCAATAAAATTCTGGCTGAATCGATCTTCTGTATATAAAGATAATTGAATATGAAAAAAAAACTGGTGTTAAATTGGAAATTGCATAGAAAATTAATCAATTTTTAAAAAATATCATGTAGAATCTCTGTCTTTAATGTGCTGTACACTGTTATTTAATGCTATAACTAGTACTCCCACAGTATTTTTTCACTTTGTGTTGCTATGTGGGGACAAACTGTTGAAATCTTTACTTCATATTTACTAAACTGATCTTCTGTATATAAAGAGAATTGAAAATGAATCTTGATGTGAATGGAAGGGAAGAGGGAGCAGGAAAGGGGAGGGTTGTGGATGGGAGGGAAGTTATGGGGGGGAGCCATTGTAATCCATAAGCTGTACTTTGGAAATTTATATTCATTAAATAAAAGTTTTAAAAAAAATTCTGGCCAATGGAATGCACCAACACATCAGAAAGATCATCCACCCAGACCAAGAGGGATTTATCCCTGGTATTCAGGGATGGTTCAATGTTCGTAAAACAATCAATGTGATACACCACATTAACAGACTGCAGAAGAAAAACCATATGATTCTCTCAATAGACGCAAAGAAAGCATTTGATAAAATACAACACCCTTTCATGATGAAAACCCTAAGCAAACTGGGTATGGAAGGAACATTCCTCAATACAATAGAAGCATTTTTGTAAAAACCATGGCCAGCATCCTATTGAATGGGGAAAAGTTGAAAGCATTTCCACTGAGATCTGATACCAGACGGGGATGCCCGCTCTCACCACTGCTATTCAATATAGTTCTGGAAATTTAAGCCAGAGCTATTAGGCAAGAAAAAGAAATTAAAGGGATACAAATTGGGAAGGAAGAACTCAAACTATCCCTCTTTGCAGATGATATGATTCTTTATTAAGGGGATCCAAAAAACTCTGCTAAGAGACTATTGGAACTCATAGAAGAGTTTGGCAAAGTAGCAGGATATAAAATCAATGCACAAAAATCAACAGCCTTTGTATACACAGGCAATGCCATGGCTGAGGAACAACTGCTAAGATCAATCCCTTTCACAATAGCTACAAAAACAATCAAATACCTTGGAATAAACTTAACCAAGGACATTAAAGATCTCTACGATGAGAATTACAAAACCTTAAAGAAAGAAATAGAAGAGGATACCAAAAAATGGAGAAATCTCCCATGCTCATGGATTGGAAGAATCAATATCACCAAAATGTCCATTCTCCCAAAAGCAATTTACAGATTAAAGGCAATACCAATAAAAATACCGAAGACATTCTTCTCAGATCTGGAAAAAATGATGCTGAAATTCATATGGAGACACAGGAGACCTCGAATAGATAAGCAATCTTGTACAACAAAAACAAAGCCAGAGGCATCACAATACCAGATTTCAGGACATACTACAGGGCAGTTGTAATGAAAACAGCATGGTACTGGTACAGAAACAGATGGGTGGACCAATGGAACAGAACAGAAACACCAGAAATCAATCCAAATATCTACAGCCAACTTATATTTGACCAAAGATCCAAACCTAATCCCTGGATAAGGACAGTCTATTCAATAAATGGTGCTGGGAAAATGGGATTTCCATGTGCAGAAGCATGAAGCAAGACCCCTACCTTTCACCTTACACAAAAATCCACTCAACATGGATTAAAGACTTAAATCTACGACCCGAAACCATCAAATTATTAGAGAGCATTGGAGAAACCCTGCAAGATATAAGTACAGGCAAAGACTTCTAGAAAAAGACACCAGAAGCACAGGCAATCAAAACCAAAATTAACATTTGGAATTGCATCAAATTGAGAAGTTTCTGTACTGCAAAACAAAGTCAGGAAAGTGAAAAGGCAATCGACAGAATGGGAAAAAATATTTGCAAACTACACAACAGATAAAGGGTTGATAACCAGAATCTACAAAGAAATCAAGAAACTTCACAACATCAAAACAAACAACCCACTTAATAAATGGGCCAAGGACCTCAATAGACATTTTTCAAAAGAGGAAATCCAAATGGCCAACAGGCACATGAAAAAATGCTCAGGATCACTAGCCATCAGGGAAATGCAAATCAAAACCACAATGAGGTTTCACCTCTCCCTGGTTAGCATAGCTCACATTCAGAAATCTACACACAATAGATGCTGGAGAGGATGTGGGGAAAAAGGGACACTAACCCACTGTTGTTGGGTATGTAAATTGATTAAGCCACTATGGAAGTCAGTCTGGAGATTCCTCAGAAATCTGAATATAACCCTACCATACAACCCAGCCATCCAACTCCTTGGAATTTACCCAAAGGAAATCAAATTGGCAAACAAAAAAAGCTGTCTGCACCTCAATATTTATTGCAGCTCAATTCACAATAGCTAAGACCTGGAACCAACCCAAATGCCCATCAACAGTAGACTGGATAAAGAAATTATGGGACATGTACTCAATAGAATACTATCCAGCAGTCAAAAACATTAAAATCCGGTCATTTGTAACAAAATGGAGGAATCTGGAAAACATTATGCTGAGTGAAATAAGCCAGTCCCAAAGGGACAAATATACGTTCTCCCTGATCGGCGGCAACTAACTGAGCACCAAAGGGGAAACCTGTTGAAGTGAAATGGACACTATGAGAAACAGTGACTTGATCAGCCCTTGTCCTGACTGTTGATGTACAATGTAATACTTTATCCATTTTAGTATTTTTAGTGCTAGTACTATTGGTTGAACTCTGTAATTAACAAACAATTATTCTTAGGTGTTTACATTTAACTGATAAGTGATCCCTGTTAAATATAAGATTGGGAATAAGAGAAGAAGGAGATGTAAAATTGGGGACATGCTCAATCGGACTAGACCGAAATGGTGGAGTTAGAAACGTGCCAGGTGGCTAGTGCTGTGGCTCAACAGGCTAATCCTCCACCTTGAGGCGCCAGCACACCATGTTCTTGTCCCGGTCGGGGCACCAGATTCTGTCCCGGTTGCCCCTCTTCCAGGCCAGCTCTCTGCTGTGGCCAGGGAGTGCAGTGGAGGATGGCCCAAGTGCTTGGGCCCTGCACCCTATGGGAGATCAGGAGAAGCACCTGGCTCCTGGCTTCGGATCAGCGTGGTGCGTCGGCCGCAGTGCACCGGCTGCGGCAATTGGAGGGTAAACCAACAGCAAAAGGAAGACCTTTCTCTCTGTCTCTCTCTCTGACTGTCCACGCTGCCTGTCAAAAATAAAAAAATAAAAAATAAGAAACATGCCAGGGGATTCCAATACAATCCCATCAAGGTGGCATGTACCAATGCCATCTCACTAGTCCAAGTGATCAATTTCAGTTCACAACTGATCACACTGATAGGTCTAAAAGTCAAAGGGATCTAGTCACGACTAGTGTCTGCTAATACTAACTGATAGAATCAAAAAGGGTGAGAACGATCCAACATGGGAAGCAGGATACACAGCAGACTCATAGAACGGCAGATGTCCTAAATAGCATTCTGGCCTCAGAATCAGCCCTTAAGGCATTTGGATATGGCTGAAGAGCCCATGAGAGTATTTTAGGCATGGGAAGCCAAGATGCTCTGGCAGAAAAAAGCAGCTAAATGAAAGATTTCTGCAAAGGAGATCCCAGTGGAAAGAAAGGGGCCATCAAAGAAGGAGGTACCATTCTCTGAAGGGAGGAGAGAACTTCCACTTTGACTATGACCCTGTCGGAATAAAATCGAAGTGGGTGAACTCAAAAGGCTTCCAGAGCCTTGGCAACTCATGACTAGAGCCTAGGGAGATTACTGACACCATAAACAAGAGTGTCAAATTGTTAAGTCAGCAGCAGGAGTCACTGTGTACTTACATCTCATGTGGGATCTGTCCTTAATATGTTGTCCAATGTGAAGTAATGCTATAACTAGTACTCAAACAGTATTTTACACTTTCTTTTTCTGTGTGGGTGCAAACTGATGAAATCTTTACTTAATATATACTAAATCGATCTTCTGTATATAAAGATAATTGAAAATGAATCTTGATGTGAATGGAATGGGAGAGGGAGCAGGAGATGGGAGGGGTGCGAGTGGGAGGGAAATTATGCGGGGAGAAAGCCATTGTAATCCGTAAACTGTACTTTGGAAATTTATATTTACTAAATAAAAGTTAAAAAAAGAAAGCAATGCAATAGGTAAAAGGAAAGTACAATTATTTTGATACTTTGTACCTGTGAGAAGATGGTTTAAATGCATTAAACTTACTTTAAAATTTGCCACTCAATCCTATTCATTTTAAAAAGCAAAAGATTTTTAAATGTTATCAGTCTTCTCCTAGAGTCAGATGAGAGGTTCATCCTGTGCAGAAGCACCAGAAATAAAAATAAAAGGCACAGCTAGCAACAGTAGCAGGTATCTCAGCACAACAGTTGCCTCTAGTTCCAGTCCACACAGTCCAGGGTAGACCAGTCCTGCCCCAGCCTCCAGAAATGGTAGCCAAAGAACTTGGCAGCCTTCTGGAAGGATCCTGCCTGTTTCTGTTTTTCTTCTCTGAACTCACAGACTCACACTTTGTTTTGAGACAATCAGGCCTTTTTTTTTTATGCTTTCCATTCCTGTAATGAATTTTCTCCACCTGAGAAAACCTAGGCCCTCCAAGTCATCTCTCATCCATTCACAAATGGAATCTCCCTTTGGACATCGTATTCCTCAGTTTTCTGACCCTTAAAGCATGTTGTGGAACTTTCAGTTTCATCATCAATAGAAACTACTCCTAGTGATGCTTTCTTCGCCCTCTTGCTCTCATGGGAACTTGACTCCTATTGAGGAACAGACGGCAATCTCAACAGCTGATTTCTTGCCCATCCTCTTCTATCACAGCCCTACAAATGGGGCTGGATGTTGTCATTGCTTCCAGACCATTCTCCCTCCAGCTCTCATTTAAAATCCAAGCATAGTGTCTAATGTCATCAAAATATTCCCCAGCTGCCTTCCAGGTTATCCCCTTCATTTGTAGTTATTATAGCTGTTAATTCATTAGTTCACTATTTAAAGACTGCACACACTTTGATGCTTTCAATATTCACATTCCAATACCCTGGACTCAGGTTATTTATCCCTGTCTATAATGCCTTAGGATTTAGACCTTGTCCTCTGCTCTACTTCAGCCACTCACTCCCATGCTCATATTTATGCTTTGTTGTAACCAAGAACTAATTGCAACCCTCCATCAACTAAATTTCAAACACTCCAGTCTCATACTGCATCCACCTAGTTTCCCTCTACCTTGCTTTAGTACTTTGACTCCAAGAACTCGTCAAGCCTGCATGAACCACTATTCCATTAATTCTAAATCTTTTTCATAGGGCCTCACCCATCTGCTTGGTACATGTCACTTGTTTGGCTTCAAGACTCTGCGTGTTCTGACATGAATTAACTCCCTCTTCTTCCTCTATTTCAATCTCTCGTGTCTTTTCTTCTTTATCCTTTTTCTTTGTTTCCTTTAGCATTTTGTGGCATTTATCAACCTATATGTATTGAAAGCTCCTGAATTTTTGCCTATAACCAGGGAATTTGTAGGGACAACAGGTGCATGTATAAAATGTCCACTAAGCAATCTCCTCTTGGATGACAAATAGTCAATGGAACCCATGCCACAACTGAATCTTGATCATCCTGTACTATGTTTTTTTTTCTATTGTATTCTTCATCTTGTTAATAACAACTCTCATCTATTTATTTAGACAAGCAACCTTCAAGATGCTAAGAGTTACCAGACAGAATATACAGAAGAGATGCCAGATAGACTATACAGAAGATATTTACATTTACACACAGATTCATACAGAGAAATATGTGTTCCACATTCCAAGATGACAATCAGCACAAGATCATACAGAGATTGTTTTCACAATCTTCTCATTAAAGCAGAACTAGTAGAAGTAGACAATATACTGGCATTATATAAATACAGCTTCACAGAGACAAAAATACAAAATCCAAAGCCTTCTAGTTTGTAAGATGAGATTGGGTAAAGATCTGCTTAATGTTTCATAAAATTAGTTGCAGATGACAGGGCCTACAAACATCTCCTAGGTCAGCTCTTCTGACCTGCTAGTGATGCTTTTTAAAAATACAATTCTATACAAATTGAAGAATAATATCTCAATTATTTTTGCTCTGAATTCTGCTCCATTGTCTAAGTACTCTTGCCAATGACAATTGATAAATTCCTACATTATTCTTTTGGCACCTCGTGAACATATCTCTTTTTTGTGCTCCTTCAATTGTTACAGAAAAGTCTTAACCAAATATTATTCCTCTGACACAAGTGATATAAAACACAGTTGAATCCTATTTGTCTATCTCTCTCTCCTTAACCAGAGAGCTTGACTCACTTTTCAAATTTACTGTGGAATTCTCTCTTGTGTTTCCCAAAGCACTCACAGGAAATGTGATTTACAGCTCTCTGCCATTTAGGCTTCATCATTTGCTGTACTGATTTTAGAGGAGGTTCTGCTTTAGAGAAGAATCTCAGCCTGATTCTTAATCAAGGACCTTTAAGCCTCTTGAAGACACACTTTACTTCTGTTAGTTATATTCAGGTATATTTTGTCTTGCTCCCGAAAGTGACTTTAGGCAAATCCTTTTTTTGTAATTCTTCTCGATTTCCATATATTTTACATTTGTCCAAAATGGACTCATACCTCTGCATGTGCTTCAAATCTTTTTAATTTGCTCTTTGGTTTCATTCATTTTTAAATTTTACCTCCAGTTGTTATTATTATCCATAAAAATTATGCCTATTATGCACCCCATGGGAGACCAGGATAAGCACCTGGCTCCTGCCATCGGATCAGCACGGTGCGCCGGCTGCAGTGCGCCAGCCGTGGCGGCCATTGGAGGGTGAACCAACGGCAAAGGAAGACCTTTCTCTCTGTCTCTCTCTCTCTCTCTCACTGTCCACTCTGCCTGTCAAAAATAAATAAATAAATAACAATAAAAAGAATTATGCCTATTGAATTTCTATGATCAAGAAGCTTTTTATAGACATGATCTGTCTTAACATATATTCAAAATATATTCACAAACAAATAATAAATCCACTATTTGTGTACATTTCCAAACTACCTTGTGGCTATCTTTCTCTATACGAAGTAGTGACAAACAAGTAATGAGTCTATAACGTTAAAAATTATGCCATGAATAAAATGTAAGGTGATTGATTTATGACTTCTTAATGCTGAATAGCTTCAATGAAATGAAGAGTACGAAGGATAAATGTGATTATATCAGTCAAGGCAAACATTGCCTTATACAGCTAAGTCTAAATTTTAGTTTTCCTTCAGAAATTTCCAATAGCCAATAGAGTAAAATACTTTTTAATAGCCTTGAGGACAGTTTTTTTTTTTTAAATAAAAGATGTATTCCCATATAAAAAGAGGATTCAATACATTTTTAAACATCATAATTGGCAACCAGGCTTCTGCATGTATTCCTGGCATCAAAGATATATTGATGAATTTTATTTTTAAATGAATTCATCAAGGGACCAGTGCTATGGCGTAGCAGGTAAATCCACCGCCTGCAGTGCTAGCATCCTATATGGGTGTCGGTTTGAGCTGCTCCACTTCTGCTCCAGCTCTCTCCTATGGCCTGAGAAAGCAGTAGAAGATGACCCAGGCCCTTGGGCCCCTGCGCCAACATGGGAGAACCTGGGAAGATACTCCTGGCTCCTGGCTTCGAATGCGCTCAGCTCCAGCAATTGCAGCCAACTGGGGTGTGAACCCATGAATAGAAGACCTGTCTCTCTCTCTCTCTCTCTCTCTCTGCCCCTCATTCTCTCTCTGTGTAACTCTGACTTTCAACTGAATAAGTAAATCTTTAAAAAAAGTAAATACATTGATCAATATACATAGCCAGTTTATTGGCATAACATCTATCATCATTTTGATTTTAAAACTCAATTAAACTCTCTTTAAAATGAACAATTAAATGGCAAAAAAAGTAGACAAAGAGTTTGAGGCAACAATTTGAGGGAAAATCCAAAACACACAGAAAACATTAAACTTTATTAGTAATCAGAGAAATGCAAATTAAATCATCATTGAAATGTTATTTTACATCAATCAATTTTGCTAAATTTAAAACACAGTGTTGACAAGGTAATATCATAACAACTCTCTTCAAATTCTTGTAGTAGTGTCACCTGATAGCAATGTGGAAAATATATATACCCCATTACCTAGCATAGAGGATTAAGAGGTGAACAAAAAAACAAGTGCAATAAGGCTCAATGTAGAAATATGTGCACCACGTTTCTAAAAATGGAAAAAATATATAATAAAATTCGAGGTAGCAGTTAAAAGAGCTGCAAGTACATGGTTGAATCTCAAAATTTGGGAGAAAACAGAAAAATGCATATGATGCTACACCAATGCATTTTAGAGGGTGAAAGGGAATATATCAGAATAATTATATAATTACTATCTTTATTTGAATATTAGAAGGAAATGCCATAGAGGAAGGGAAAAATGGATTCAGCTATGTTTTATATGAATTATCTACTAAACTGAGTGGTAGGGGGAGTTCATTGAAGTTCATATCATTATCTATACTTTTTACACATATATGAAATAATTCATAAGAAACAGTAAAATTCATTGTTTGATTAAGCTAGTGTTGGGATTAATTTAATGAACCCCAGTCAAAATGCCACACCCACTTTAATATATCTAGTAATGTGCCAATTCTATCAGCATACATGATGATGTCCTTTCTTGTATTTTTTATTTTTTTTCTTTTCCTACAGATTAATACCTAAGAGACTCTGTTTAAGTAAATATCTGAAAAAAATAATAAAAGGGATGAGTAAGTCTACATGTCATGAGCTTTTTCAATGATTCTCTCTATGCTCATTTGAATGTGCAGAAAAATAAACACAAATACAACCTGATCATCAAACCCTTCTCTCTGTAGGATGACAAACTGTGGCTTAGGGTTCAATAAGTATCTAAATTGTGGCTCTGTATCTTCTTTCACATTCTTCATTGTGTTTTTGCTCTGTATTTGCAAACACATAGCTATTGCAGTTACTAAGAGTCTGGTTAGAAATGTCCATTAGTGTTCTATCCTAACTGAAAATTTATCTGTGTCCCTCTTCTTGTTACTCACTTGTATTTATTTCTGCAGACAGATATGGAGGAACAAAGGCAAATGCTATCTAGCACAAGGAGAGATCAAAATCGAGATGTCACTGAAGGTGGGTATATGAATAAATGATGCAGGGCAGAGGTAAGAAAAAATTGGAAAATCTCTTAGACACAGACAGTAATCAAGTCCAAGCTATTTTGGGAAAGTTAAAAATATAGTTTTGACTAAAAAATGCAAGAAATTCAGACTTGTATATGAAATTGCCAATTAATTTAACATATAATTCTAACCCTTCTGGAGTCAAACTAAACATATCTATAGCCATAATTAGCCTGTGGGCTGGCATTTGGAGATTTCTGCTATACAAAATACAGAGTCTGCTATTGAAGATGAAATAATTCTCTTGGCTACAAAAACAATGAAATAGAAAAAATAACCTCACCAACCAAAAGCCTCTGTTTTCCTCAACAAAGGCCAAGAACCTCCATGGCTCCTCAGAGACTGCGCACAGAGAAGAGTATCTATGGATGCCATTGAGGAGACAGACACCTCCAGGAAGCCATCAGACTTCTGCCCCAGGACTGTATCACACGCATGAACCTTGCCACCTAAGAAGCACTTAGTGAGAGTCAAGGTGAAATGATCACCCTGTGTGGCCTTCTCACTTCTGTTATTAAATGAGTCTCTAATTTTTAAATTGCCTTTATTTTTGAGTATGTAAACTCCTTTGTCACAATCCCTAAAACAACTTCTTGGAAACAGTATAAAAGTTCAAACGTAGAAAAGTAGTTCAATTATATTACATACATCGAGTGGAATGCTTTCAGGTTTTAAAATCAAATATTATGAAACATATACTCCAGATAGAAAGTGTTGAGTGTGTTAAAATAATGAGTTAGGAGCTCATTAGTCTGAGGTGCTCTCCCATTCTGTGTTTCTGGTACACCAAAAGAAACCTCAGTCCAAATTTAAAAGAAAAAAAACTTTAGCTCAGCAGATGTATAAGCAGCCAACAGGGTATAACTTATTTTGTCTTCAACCTCTAATCAGGTTTCTGCAAACAAGACAGTGGCTCAAACTGAAACAAACAAAATACTTTTCTTGCACTGCATCCTATACAAACAACCCACTTAAGAGATGGGCCAAGGACCTCAATAGACATTTTTCAAAAGAGGAAATCCAAATGGCCAACAGGCACATGAAAAAATGCTCAGGATCACTAGCCATAAGGGAATGCAAATCAAAACCACAATGAGGTTTCACCTCACCCCGGTGAGAATGGCTCACATTCAGTAATCTACCAACAAAAGATGCTGATGAGATGTGGGGAAAAAGGGACACTAACCCACTGTTGGTGGGAATGTAAACTGGTTAAGCCACTGTGGAAGTCAGTCTGGAGATTCCTCAGAAATCTGAATATAACCCTACCATAAAACCCAGCCATCCAACTCCTTGGAATTTACCCAAAGGAAATTAAATTAGCAAACAAAAAAGCTGTCTGCACCTCAATATTTATTGCAGCTCAATTCACAATAGCTAAGACCTGGAATCAATCTAAATGACCATCAACAGTAGACTGGATAAAGAAATTATGGGACATGTACTCTAGAGAATACTATACAGCAGTAAAAAAAACAATGAAATCTGGTCATTTGTAACAAAATGGAGGAATCTGGAAAACATTATGCTGAGTGAAATAAGCCAGTCCCAAAGGGACAAATATCATATGTTCTCCCTGATCGGCGGCAACTAACTGAGCACCAAAGGGGAAACCTGTTGAAGTGAAATGGACACTATGAGAAACAATGACTTGATCAGCCCTTGTCCTGACTGTGGAGGAATAATTTACTATTTTATCCCTTTTAGTATTTTTTGATCTACTTAATATTATTAGTTGAACTCTTTAATTAACACACAATTATTCTTAGGCATTTAAATTTAACTGAAAAATGATCCCTGTTAAACATAAAAATGGGAATAAGAGAGGGAGGAGATGTACAGTTCTGCACATGCTCAATCGGACTTACCCCTAATGGAGAGTTAGAAAGATGCCAGGGGATTCCAATTTAATCCCATCAAGATGGCAGGTACCAATGCCATCTCACTAGTCAAAGTGATCAGTTTCAGTTCATAATTGATCATAATGATAGGATTAAGTGCCAAAGGCATCGCATAAACAAGACTAGCATCTGCTAATACTTATAGAATTAAAAAGGAGAGAAAAATCCAACATGGGAAGCAGGATACACAGCAGACTCATAGAATGGCAGATGTCCTAAACAGCACTCTGGCCTCAGAATCAGCCTTTAAGGCATTCGGATCTGGCTAAAAAGCCCATGAGAGTATTTCAGGCATGGAAAGCCAAGACACTGTGTAAAAAAAAAAAATGACCTAAATGAAAGATCTCTGTGAATGAGATCCCAGCAGAAAGAACGGGCCATCAAAGAAGGATGTACCTTTCTCTGAAGGGAGGGGAGAACTTCCACTTTGACTGTGGCCTTGTCTGAATAAGATCAAAATTGGCGAACTCAAGAGGCTTCCATAGCCTTGACATCTCATGACAAGATCCTCAGGTGATTAATGATGCCATAAATAAGAGTGTCAATTGTTAAATCAACTACAGGAGTCACTGTGAACTTGCTCCCCATGTAGGATCTCTGTCCTTAATATTTTGTACTATGTAAATTAATGGTAAAACTACTAATAAAACAGTACTCTATATTTTGTGTGTCCGTGTGGGTGCAAACTGTTGAAATGCTTACTCAGTAAATACTAAGTAAATCTTCTGTATATAAAGACAATTGAAAATGTGTAATGATCAGAACAGAATAAACAGCATATCTATAGCCTTAGACATATGTCAATGTGTCATATTTATTTTTTTGCATGTGTGTGTGTGTATATGTACACACACACATTTGGCCTAGCTGTTAAGATGGCACTGGGAATGCCTGCATCCTACATCAAAAACCCTAGGTTCAATTACTAGCTCCACTTCCATTTTCATCCTGTCACCCACATGGGAGGCCTGAATTGAGTTCCATGCTCCTGGTTTTGTACTGGACCAGCCCTGGTTGGCTGTTAAAAGCATCTGAAAATGGATGATCTCTCTCTCTCTCTCTCTCTCTCTCTCTCTCTCTCTCTCTCTTTCAGATGAATAAAAATAAATTTAAAATATATACAACTATAAAATGAAACTCTTCTTTCCACACCTTTTCAGCACTGTGTCTATAAACAGAGGGATTTTCATTTATTTTCTCCTCCCCCAGCAGACTGAAATGTTATTAGGCTCTGTGTATGCAGCAGACAGGAGAGCTGTGATCACTTGTTGTGTTTTTTTGTTTGTTTTTTTTTTTTTGTTTTAGTTTTGCATGTCACATCAGGATTCACTAGAAATTTATCAACAGAGGCTTCATACTGAGATGTGCTCTAAGAGAAATTCTGTAGTTACATTTTTGGATCTTTTTTTTTTTTTTCAAAAACTGCCTCTGGAGTAAGACAATCTGTATTCAGAACAAATACCTCACATCTCATATACTGAGGAGAGGAAGCCCAGCTTGTTTTAATGTTTTTGTGACCTTACCTACTTTGTGTTTTGGATGAAATAAGTCAGAACTCGTGGCATCTGTGAGCTATTGTGTCTCTAGCACAAGCACAGGTAATATTCCTTAGACAGCTTAATCCAAGGCCAAACAACAATGTTCCTATATATCATAGTCTTTGTTTTCTTATCCAACCTTCCACAAACATCGAAATTCAATTTTTATGAAAAAGTTCAATTTTTATGAACTAATTATCTGAATCCAATAATAATTTTCTGAATCCAAAAGCTAGAGGATCTACCAGTCTTCTGCTATTCACAATATTGATTGGAAAGAAAATTCATTTGTATATGGATTGGAAGGTTAGATGCACAAATTATTGAAAAATAAATGTGGTACCATGTGGTATTTAAGTTTAAGTTAATTAATTTGGTCTATATTCTGAGCATTAGTTTGGTAGTCCATGGTGTGTGGCAGAGAAGAAAAGTTAATTTTTAGAGAGAATTTTACATATATTATTTCCTTCAATTTATAGAACAGTCCCATTTGGTGGGACCATCATCCTAACTTCACAACGGAAGAACCAAGATCAGAGAACTGAAGTAACTTACCCAAGGACAAACAGCAACTATACAGAAGAAACAAGATTCAGCTCCAGATCTACCTGATTTCACAACTCAATCATTTTGCATTTTATTAGTCTTTCTTGACTAGAAAGAATAAATCATTCTAATTCAGATAATCAATCCCTCTCTGTTCAGAGCTGCATCTAAGATTGATTTCTGAAACACCTTTCACAGGGATCATGTTAGTATTTTGGAGAGCACAATGTGGAGTTGTTTTTCTGAAGTGTTATGGTTTGGTGAACAGCCAATAAAAATTGGACGTCTATCTCACTCACTACTTTAAGCAATAGTTCTCCAAATGAGTGTCCTTGGATTTTCTATTTCGCTAATTAGAAATTGTGTTAGTAGAATTCAACAGTTACTTCTTTGTGCTTGATTACAAATGAAGGAAAATGATGGTTAATTCAGGGTTTTCAGAAGTCTTTTAAAAGCCAAGTATTTAAAAGAAGACAACCCTAGATTTGCCTAATGTTTTCCTTTCCTTTTTCTTGCCTTTTTTTTCCTTCAGAGGAAGTTAATATGCTAATATCTCTGGCAGAATAGACAAAAATCCCTTAA
Source organism: Lepus europaeus (assembly GCF_033115175.1). NCBI lineage: Eukaryota > Metazoa > Chordata > Mammalia > Lagomorpha > Leporidae > Lepus > Lepus europaeus. The sequence goes on from NC_084827.1 coordinate 92,724,479, forward strand.
ACTAGAATGTAGCCTCAAGGTCATTATAAAACACAGATACGGTCATATGTGCTAGAACTTGGTTCTAGTTGAAATGTTCCACTCCCCTCCAGAGAGATCTCAGAAAAATGCATATTTAATAAAAAAATTTCCTTCAAGTTTTCGTAAGTGACTATAAACTACAGTGGTATTTAAAAAAAAACAAAAACTACCACCGTACTTTTGAAATTATGTCTACGTAGTTATAGATGGCTTTGTTGACAAATACAAGGATAAGAATATACAGGAAAGTGTTTGACAATCAGTTTTTATCTCAACATTTCAGAAATCAATATTCATGTTCCTATGGCTGTCAGAATGCAATAGTTGACTATACTTGGCTTCTTGCAAGACAAACATCCAATAGTAGATATTCAGTCCTGGAAGAATGGATATAATGGAGTTGGTTATGGAGTAAGAAGAATAAAAATCATTTATGGAACAAATGTAGGACATGACTCCATTCAGTATATGATTAATACAGACTCTGTACAGCCCAATTATCATGTAGGTGCATTGCATCACCAATACAGTTTTCACGATGTAGATTAACAGATTAGTCAACATTAAAAAATGTAAAGCAGTTATTTCCCTCCACATTATGAAAGTCTGAGAGCTCTGTGACCATCTTTTATGATTCTCAAAATCCCATCTGCTACTTTGGAGTTGCAGCCTTGTGACATCACCCAAGGGGCATACAGTTCAGATTACCATAAACAAGAACAAGTCAGGATTCAAGCAGGATTGCTGGCAATCTTTTACAACATATTTTGAGAATAATGCCACTGTTTAGGTCGTTCCGAATCTGACACTCTCAGGTAAATGACCTTCTTTCAAAGGTCTCTGAGGACTTGCTATTCCCAAATGCCAGGAAATTGCAAATATTTAAATATTGGCTCATCAAATTCCTTGGGAATTATACATTTCTAAACATGCCCAGAAGTCTAAGTCAAAGCACATTCCTCCCTAGTTATTTCTCCTGTGTAGATTTTGCAATCATTTAATCCCACAGCTATTACTGTTAGTGCCCTTTCTTTAGCTATTTAGTCATAGGCTGCTTTATGCTATAATTTAATACTTTACATCTTTAAGGTTTTCTTCAGCTTTCAGCTCTTTGAGCTCAGTTCCTATGAATTATATTTTCTGAAGCATTTTATTACCAAACACAATCCTGATTTTACAGAAAGTGCTTAGTAAATAATAACTACATTTGATCTTTTTTTAAAAAAAGATTTATTTATTTGAAAGTCAGACTTACACACACACACACACACAGAGAAAGAGAGAGAGAGAGAGAGAGAGAGAGGTCTTCTATTTGATGGTTCACTCCCCAATTGGCTGCAACAGCTGGAGCTGCACTGATCCGAAGTCAGGAACCAGGAGCTTCTTCCCAGTCTCCCATGCAGGTGCAAGGACCCAAGAACTTCTACTGCTTTCCCAGGCCGTAGCAAAGAGCTGGATTGGAAATGGTGTAGCTGGGTTTCGAACCGGAACCCATATGAGATTCCGACACTTCAGGCCAGAGCGTTAACCTGCCCAGCCGCAGCACTGGCCCCCAATTACATTTGATTTTTTTTTTTTTTTTTGGAGGGCAAAAACAAAATGCTAAATCCCCATTCCAGGATCTTCTTTTCTCATTTGGGAAAATTGTATAATGAGTATGGAAAGAAACTTTTTCTATCCCCTACCAATTGGTATTCAAGGAGGTATTAGTTAACTTTTTCTATCAAGGGCCAGCTAGCAAATATTTTAGCCTTTGTCATTGTCATTTTGTATTTCACAAACCTTTAGAAATATAAAAATCACTCTTAGCTCAAGGCCATAGAAAAAAACAGGTCACAGATCATATTTGTGTTTTGAACTATAGTTAGTCAATCCATACTATGTCCAGCCAAAACAATCCTACCTAGAGCAAATATCATGTTCTTAGTACCGCTTAGATGATTGACTCACCAACAGTGAGTGTCAGACTTATTTCTTCATGTCTCCACTAGTGGAAACAATACTTGCTTGATTCTATATCAAGCCAATTAGTTAGCTAGCTGTCATTGTCTATCTATTTTTCTATATAAATATCTGTCTAGCACTTTCTATATAAATATCTGTAGCACCTAGCATCAATGATGTATATAAGTTTATACTATCTGTCATGTGTAATTGAGTAAAACGCTATTATCTGTTATCACTGTTATCTGCTACACACATTCATCAATGTTAGGATGGAAGTAATCTTGGAGCTGTAGGTAATAGTTTAAGCCTCTACTTGTGGCTCCAGCATTCCACATGGATGCTGGTCTTTGTCCTGAGTGCTCCTCTTCCAATCCAACTCTCTGCTAGTGGCCCGGAAAAGCTGTGGATGATGGCTCAACTTCTTGGGTTCCTGTACCTACGTGGGAGACCTGGAAGAATCTCCTGGCTTCTGGCTTCAGATTGGCCCAATTAAGGCCATTGCAGCCACTTGGGAGTGAACCAGTGGCTTGAAACTCTCTCTCTCACTGTCTTTCACGCTCTCTGTCTATAACTCTGCCTCTCACATAAATTTTTTAAAAAAGCCTTTAAAAATGGAAGTAATCTCAAAGAATACATTATCATGGCATGCTTTGATTAAGTAAGTTGTGGCACACACACACACAGTGCCAATAGCAATGCAAAAACATTTGTAACTTATTTTCTTCCAAAATAGTTTGTTTACCACACAAGTTTATCCCTGTAATAGTGTCACTGCCATTAGCAATCTCATGTGCTATCCTTACTGGAGGAGAAAGAGTTGAAGGCATGAATGACTGCAATTCTGGGAATGCTATGTACTTCACTATTGCAATATTTATATTGAAATTCACCCTATAATAACATCATTATGGTTTTAATGATAGTTCTGGAATTAGAAATCATTTCACGCTTGTGAGTTGTGATTTTATAATTACTTTGCAGCCTTGCAATTTTAATCTATGAATACATTTCAATTTATTTCAAAATAGGTTTATAGGAGTGTGCATTGTTTGCTAGAAAAAGATGCCAAAATAATTACTCTAGTAGAATCCAACAGGTAGACTAAACCAGAGGTAAGGCAGTATATGAAAATAATTAAAAGCGTGAAAAGCCTGTGGTTAAGTTGCCTCAAGTTGGAGAGACAGAGAGAGAGGTTTTCTACTCACTGTTTCACTCCTCAAATGGCCCCAATGACTAGGGCTCCGCCAGGCCAAAGCTAAGAACTAGACGTTTCTCACAGGTCTCCCATGTGGGACCAGGGGCCCAAGGACTTGGATCATCTTCTGTTGCTTTCCCAGGCACATTAGCAGGAAGTTGGACTGGAAGTGGAACAGCTGGTTCTTGAAATGGCACCATAAGGGAAGTCAGTACTGTAGGCAGCAGCATAACCCACTACATCATAACACCAGGCCCCAAATATTACTTTTGCTACCAACAAAATGTTTTTCATCAGACAATTTGATTAACCTTTTTTAAATCTAAATATCCTTATCTATAATAGAAATAAGATTAGAACCTGCTTGATTAGCCTCTTGGCCATTAAAGGCAATAATAAGAGGGTAATTTGAAAAGTTTATAGAAAATAGAATTAAAAGATAAATTTATTTTGGTCAAAAATTTTTGAAGTCCATGCACAATATTTTATAATACATGTTTCCAAGACCTTTTTGAAGATCCCTCTTATGTGGGAAGTTCTAAAAAAGTGATAGGACATAGGCAGTGCTCCATGGATATTAATTTCTACTAAATACATGATATCAGGAGTTAGAAAGATCTCTTTTGACTTCTGTCTATTTTCCTTGAGCAGATGATCCCAAATTTCCTCTCAGTAAGGTGGAAATAATATTCACACAACTGGATTTCTGTAAGGACTAAATATAGTCTATGAAATATCCAGCAAGCCAAAAATGCAATATAGATGTGAGCCTCCACCCTTTTATTTAATACACAAATATCCTCCACAACATGATAGAAAGGCAATTGTACAACCTTAGGATGACTACATTCAGATTTCCTCTTTCATCCAGTTGTTTATTGACATATAATGCAAACTTTTAACCAGTGACTCTGAGAAGCTTCAAGTGAAACATCAGATGGGAGATCTCTCTTTCTCTATCTCTGCTGCTCTTCAAATAAATAAAATAATTAATTAATTTAAAATGACACTGAAATTCGCATCCACCTAAGATCAACCTTGCTTGTCTATGGAGCAACATGACTTTGAGCCCTTTTTACATTATTTCAGCACGCCAATAGAACTGAAACTGTTCAATTTAAATTAAAGAAACACTATTAGAAACTAAATGCTCTTGATTCATCAGTACACTGCGTAGAGCATTTTCTATACTTGACTGTAGCAAGGCTTCAATGCAAACTATTAGCTCCCCTGAAAATCAGCACCTTGTCTCTGCTGCAAAGCTTCTGTCTTAGGTTGATTTCATACTTTGGTTTACAAAACAGAGTCTGGACTCCATTAATTGAACTGAAACAATGTTGGACATAGATAATTACATATTTCCTTTAAAGAATTACTGAATGTGAAATTTCTTGCTTGGGGTAAATAACATTAAGAAAGTCATTTTTGTTTGTTGCACTGTCAATTGCATTAAGAGCTTAGAACCAAATTTACACTCAGGATCAAGGTCAGGGTTGCTATTCAAATTGTACTAGAAGTCCCGGGGAAATGGATATTTTCCTTATTAATAGCTTCAAGCAATGTTGTAACAGGCTGGAGAGTGAAGGTTTGACTCCTGGTTTGTATCCAAAATGTAAAAAAACCTAATTGTCCTTTAACAGATTCATGCCTAAAGAAAATATGGTGTATACAAACAGTAGACTATTACTCAGCCTTTAAAAAAGAAGACATTTCTACAATATTCATCACATCAATGAGCCTTGAAGACATTATTCTAAGTGAAATAAACCAGTTTCAGAAAGACAAATACTGACGGCGCCGCGGCTCACTAGGCTAATCCTCCGCCTTGCGGTGCCGGCACACCGGGTTCTAGTCCCGGTCGGGGCACCGATCCTGTCCCTGTTGCCCCTCTTCCAGGCCAGCTCTCTGCTGTGGCCAGGGAATGCAGTGGAGGATGGCCCAAGTGCTTGGGCCCTGCACCCCATGGGAGACCAGGAGAAGCACCTGGCTCCTGCCATCGGATAAGCGCACTGTGCCGGCCGCAGCGCGCCTACCGTGGCGGCCATTGGAGGGTGAACCAACGGCAAAGGAAGACCTTTCTCTCTGTCTCTCTCTCACTGTCCACTCTGCCTGTCAAAAATAAAAAAAAAAAAAAAAAAGAAAGACAAATACTGAATAATTCCACTTATATGAGAATCTAAAATAGTCAAACTCATATAATCAAAGAGTAGAATGATGGTTTGCAGAGACTAGGGAGAGAGAGAAATGCGGAGTTGCTAACCAATAGGTATAAAGCTTCAGTGAGACAAGATGAACCAGTCCTAGAGATGTGCTGCATGGCACTACACCCATGGTTGGCAATATTGTGCTGTACACTTAAAATTTTGCTAAGACGGATCTAGTGTTAAATGATCTTATCACAGTTTTTTAAATAAATGAAGGAAGGAAGAAGGGGGGGGGAGAGGGAGGGAGGGAGGGAAGATGGAGGAAGAGAAATTTCTGCTGAAAACTCAATGATAGGCATCAGAGGAGGTCCTGGGGGAGGGACCTCCTCTGATCAGGAGCTTTCATTGTAAATCCACATTACTTTCTTCTTTTGGACAAATGGAATGAGGTATCCTTCCATTACCCCTTCCACTCCTGCTTCAAAAAGCAGCACCTAAAGCTATGTTATTTATCCAAAGGTACTCACATATATTAACTCATTTTCTTCCCTCTCTGTGGCATTAGTCAAATTCTCCATTTGTATCTCTATAAAAGAACCAGAAAGGGGTGGCTGAGGTGACATCCTAACATTCCAAAGTTTCCTTGTCCAAACAGACAAGCGCATGTGCGCGCGCACACATACACACACACACATCCTTCTTTGTGCAGCTTAAATGTATGCTTTCTTTATCAAACCTACGCCAGCCTTCAAATTATTTCTTTTAGAACTGACCTTTAGTGAGTGTTAAGACTCCACTTGGGTCATCCACATTCCATATCTAAGAGCCTAGGTTGGAGTCCCAGCCTTGTTCCAATTCCTCTTTCCTGATATAGCGCAGCCTGGGAGGCAGCAGGTGATGATAGAAATACTTGGGTCCCTGCCACCCATGACAGACATGATTCCACATGTCTGTCATTCACACCCATGATTCCAGATTCCTGTCTTCCAGCTGGCCCAGCCCTGGCTCTTGCAGGGGTATGGGAAGTGAACCACCAGATGGGGGATCTTACTCTTGCTCTCTGTCTCCGTCTCTCCTCTATTTCCCTTTTAAATTAATTAATTAAACTAAAAAATATTGCTTTATCATTAAAGTGCAATCTTAGTTTGAAAAATAACAAAATATATATTTATGTTTCCAGGATACTTTTCATGATCTTCCCACACGCATTTGTACTTTTTTTACTTATATCCTTATCTAATGCTATATAATATGAATAGAGATATGGCAGACGATTAAGTGCTAGAAAGGATTTTGAGTGATTTTCAATTACAAGGGAGGAATCCAAGCTCAGAAAGTATAAAGATTTACTCTAAACACAGTCACACAGTTATTAGAAATGGAGCTGCCATGAGACCCTAAGATCTCAGAATGTACCCTCCTCCAACATGAAGGGCTTAGGTTGTGTTGGGTAACTCCAGTACAAATCTACCCTCCTTGCTGATGCAGTCTTGTACAGTACTTTTTGATATCTCTTGATGAACAACACTCCTGGCCATGAGTTCCTAGGTCCCTGTTGTATTCCTGGGTGTCTGTCTTCTCCCCTTCCACCCTCTTGTGCATAACCAGTCCAGAGCCATCTCTTTAGGACAGACTATTCTACTCAAACCCTGGGAACCCTCGGACTGAATCAGTCCCTTTTCCTTCTTTTTTCTATTATTTCATCTCAAAAACACTCCAAGACTCATGATTCTTTGACTTCTGCCTTTTTCAAAATTTGCCACAGACTCTACCCCAGTAATTCAGCGACTTACACATCATCACAGACTTTGAACACAGGAAAACAAATTCTTTTACATTTTAAAGAAACAAAGATGACGAACATGAGGAAATATTAAATTCCAGAACCTTATAAAATTCTCACAAGTTCTGTTTCCAATTAAATTGAAGCCATTTAGATTCTAGCTCTTTCCTTTAATCTTGAGGCTGGAGTTTCCCAAAATTCCATTGTGATTTACCCACCTTCTACAATATGAACAGAACATGCCCTCTTTTTTGAAATTATCTTCTGAGGCTACACCCCCAGTGACCTAAATATATTCCATTAAGAGCACCTCCTGAACACTATAATTAGTTTGTTTCAAACTTCTTAGGATCATTAATTTATAACTTTGAGGATTAAATATCATCTTGTGTTTAGAAGTCAAATACTATTCAAACCATAGCAACCATTATTTACTAAGCATATTTAACTAGATCTGGAATCTCTAGGGTGTTGCTACATATTATCACCCAGAATCACACAGTCTTGTAAACATTTGCTTATTATAAATGCAACATTAACTTGCTGTCAATGTTTCTTGTCTTTAATCCTAGTCATTTTAGCTATTCTTCAGAAAATATATTCTCCAATTGAAATGCTTAGCTTTTTTCCCATATTTTGTATATATAAGGCATTATGTTAACATGGGTATTAATTTCCATTGAACAAAGAAATTTGGATGAAAGGATGTCTGAAGAAGTTTTCAACTAAAAGAAATCTCAACTCATAGTGACGTAAGGAAGAAGAATTTTAATTTCATAGTATGAGAAGTCTTGAGACAGAACTGATTATTTCATCAATTTAACAATATCATCAACAACTTAGAACCTTTCTTTCTGTTCTCTTTTCTTTAGCATTGTCACTTTATCCAAGACCAGCTGACCTCATAGGCACAAGCATGACATGTTGATGTAACAGCACCCAGCAAAAGGGTCAGAGAGAGAGAGGGAAAAGATCTTTCCTTGGCCTCTTTTATTTTTTTTTATTTTTTATTTTTTTAATTTTTGACAGGCAGATCCTTGGCCTCTTTTAAAAGTGGAAAATATTTCTCTATAATGAACAAAATTAGAACTTCTACAATAAGCTCTAACCATGTGTTGGAAATTGGAGAAACAAAGTCAAAGGCTTAACAAAATGTTTGGTTCATAGTATTTTCCTAGGGCAACTGTAATTTGCACAAGCCTATAAGCAAATTATTCAAATATTTTCTTTAAAGTATGCTCAACTATCACTACGGTATTCTCTTGTCTCCCTGCCATGATTTCCACCTTCTCTCACCCAACAGTCACAATGCCCCTTCACTCCTGAACACAGGAAATCCTTGGAGGAGGTCTTAGATTGCACCATTCTATAAAAGAAAGTATGATTTTTAATGTTTTAGAGATCCCTGTTTGATGAAGACCCAACTACCTGCTAGCTTAATGTTTCCCTTCCTCCTTCCCACAGTGAATTCTTAGTAAAGAACAACGTCTAATTTTAAGATTTTAGTCTGTGGTCTAATTTTCCACAAGGTTGACTGAGCTATTTTAATGTCTCATTGAGGACCAGCATTGTGCAGATTGGATAAAGATGCCACCTGTGACACCTGCATCCTATGCAGGCGCTGGTTTGTGTCCCAGCTGCTCCATTTCCAATCCAGCTTCCTGCTAGTGGCCTGAGAAAAGCAGCAGCAGAAGTGGGCCTCTGCCACACATATGGGGGACTCAGATGAAGCTCCTTCTCCTAACTTCAGTCTAGCACAGCCCTGGCAGTCGTGACCACTTGGGGAGCGAACAGAGGATGGAAGATCACTCTTTCTGTGTGTGTGTGTGTGTGTGTCTGTAATTCTGAATTTCAAATATTAAATAAATCTTTTTTATAAAAATGTCTCATTGGACATACTTGCATCCCAGGACTGTGTCAACCCAATTATTATTGAGGGAAAGGAACAGAAGAATGAGTCACACCCATATATTGCCATAGAGTTGGGGATTGGGTCAGCTCTCCTTACCTTTTCTGCATAAATGGTGAGACACAAACATTTGGGACAATCTCAGTAAGAAAGAACTGGAGAGTGACTATTTGGTAGGCAACAAACAGTACCTGTGTATCCAATCGATTCCTTGAAAATATGTAGCCACATCCTTCTATATACACTTTTGTGCACTGCAGTGAACTCAAGTGGAGTGTTCGGTTATCAGATGAGCAGTCTTATTCTTCTAGGGTGCAAATAACAAGATGACTTCCCAGAAGAACAGCTGATCATTAGGGTTAGACTTAACATCAACAGTTTTCGTACATCCTTATATTATCATTTATTCCCTCAGATTTTAAATATCCTCCTTAATTGTACAAATATCAAAGACAGTGTAGTAGTGAATAAGAGTTTCTTCAGGGAAGAATACCCTGGACTGAATATTTGTAGTTTAGCGTAAATGTAAAAAAGAAGAAAAAAATGACCTAAACACAAGCCATTTCCACACACCCACTATAGTTCAATCCAAATAGTTTGAAATTTATTGGCAGGATTCACAAGGATTTTGAGTCTTAAAAACACAAAAGCCCCAGATGGTTTTATTGGCTCAAACATCTTTCCATGATTCTGTTGTGTCAGATCAGTCACCTATAAGCATAACTAACCCTTATTTAAGTAAATTCCTTCCAAACATATTGGAAAATGATCAAATCAAAGAGAAGAATAAGGCAATAATAAGCTGATGTTTCACTATGAAATGCAAAATGATCCACAGAGTTTAATAAAATTTCAGGGCCAGAAATAACTCACATTGCCGTGGGTTGCAGACATTGGCTCAACTTTATCCAAAAAACGTGTTGGATAAAAGATGGTTTAGAGATGATCCAGACATTCTCTGGCTTCCAAATATTTGCACTTAGAGAGAAGGAAAAATTTATACATATTAGCTATTTCTCCAAGTCCACCTGGTCGTGTAAAACTCCAGAAACCAAAGGGAGTGTTCCAGTGATAGCAGGAAATTAGAATTTTTGTGGGTTTGACACTTTTTCTGGGACATCTGCTTATAGTCATCCTTATGTTTTCAGTATTCCCATAGTTTTAAAACAACTATTTTCAATTTTTAGTCCAAAGCCTGTTTTCTTCCGTCCTGCCAATCTGTATTTTTAGAGTGTTGGACAAAGTGTTAAGTTAATATGAAATAGAGCTCCCCAAAATGGATGATCACTCAAAACTGGAAAACATTATCCATTTACTCCCTCAGGGTACCCAGAAAATCCGTTCTTTCTCTTTTTTTAATGTCCTTTTCCACTTACAGTTAGCCAGCTTTACTCTTTTTTTTTTTTTGACTGGCAGAGTGGACAGTGAGAGAGAGAAACAGAGAGAGAGCTTCCTTTTCCATTGGTTCACCCCCACAATGGCCACTGTGCTGCTGCTGGCACACCGTGCTCATCCGAAGCAAGGAGCCAGGTGCTTCTCCTGGTCTCCCATGTGGGTGCAGGGCCCAAGGACTTGGACCTTCCTCCACTGCATTCCCAGGCCACAGCAGAGAGCTGGACTGGAAGAGGAGCAACCGGGACAGAATCCGGCGCGCCGACTGGGACTAGAACCCCGGGGTGTCGGCGCCACAGGTAGAGGATTAGCCTATTGAGCCGTGGTGCTGGCCCAGTTTTACTCTTAACAAAACCTGTTCTTGATAGGAGCAACACAGATGTATACACATAATAGACACACACTGTGCATATGAAGTTATATTATCCATGCATATCTTAATGGGTGCGTGCATTTACACATTTAAAAAAATAATTGTGAAGTAAAAGATTTACATTCTTTGTAAACTACATGAAATCCAAAATCTATGGATCTCATCAGCTTTCAGAGAAAGAGCAAGTCACATTAAACGCTATAGCTCAAATCTCACAGATCTTGTCCCCATCTGCTAACCAGGACCTTTAATCTTCTGCAAATCCTTTTCCATCTGCCCCATCATCCCTAGTGTGTTCACATAAGCATGTGGTATTTTCCACATTCCTCATGCTCTGGCCAGGGTCTTCTGCTCCTGAGAGTTCTTTGTGCCTAACACCCGCCTTGGTTTGTGTAACCCAACCGGAAAATGTTATAGTAAGGATGCTATACTGAGGCCATGCTCCCGATTGTCCTATACATGCCCATCTTTGAGGTGCTTAGAGTATGTTGGCATCTGGTGGAGAGGAAATGGTTCTCCCTATTATTGAAATGCACTATTTCATCAAGAAATTGTGATGCCCGTATGGTCTCTTATTTCTCTTCCTTCAGTGTAACCATTTAACAATTTCCTCCATTTTTTTTACATAAATAAAATAAATAAATTAGTGTCCTATGGAAATTAATTCTTTCAGTGAGGCCTTAGGGGAGTGCCTACTGTCCTTGGCACATCTACCCATCTTGGATGAAGACAAACACACATTATATTAAAATAAATGTAATAAAAGGATTAATGTGTGGTTTTAGAATGGAAGTACAATTTGTGGCAAGAAGAGGAAACAATTATGTTTGGCTGACAGGGAAGAAGATTTCAAGGAAGGAATGTTAATAAAGAGAAGAATAGCAGCAGCCCATTTAGAGAAAACAGCAGAAATATCGGAGCAGAGAGTGGGCAGGACAGTGTGCACAGGGCAGGCTGGGTGCTCTCATTTAGGGTCTGGTCACTGAAAGAAACACACACAGGGGAATTGAGAATTGTTCAGGGGGATAGGCAAGCATGTTATCCACACTTTGTGCCATGCCGCTGGCACAATGCCATCCCAACTTGAGGATTTGGGTCCAAAATGTTTAAAAGGGAAACTGATAATCACATGTGTTTATTTACTTGGGAAAGAATATATCAACAGAAGCTGCCCAGAACTGGGGCCTGTGATTTTTGAGATAGTAGAAAATATAGCTAATGTTTTCATTTCTTCTTCTGATTGAAAGGTATCATGTTGGAAATATGAATAGAATATAAATAATGCATACCTAGTGTTTTGAACTTGATGGATACTCAGTGAATTTTCAGAGAAGAAAGAAAAGAAATTTCAATAAAAAGAATGGCTTGCATAACTTTATCATGCCTTCAGGGACTGTGTTCAATACAACATGTTTTTTTCAAGCTAGGTTCTTTACGGACTGTATGGATCCACAGATGTATGATCTATAGACTCCCCTTTCCGTACACACATATACACATACACACACACACATCCCTTTAACTAGAAAACCTTCACTTTTTTTATTTTATTTATTAGGGCACTGAATAAGCTTTTCCTCACAGGAAATAAGGATTCCATATTTTACAATGTTTGCAAATTATATTCTTAACAATTATTTAACTTGGTTTCCTGAAAATAGCTTGGGAGCATTTAACTATTTCTGAAGTGGTGGTAGGTAGGAGTTTGACACAGTGATTAAGAAGGTGCTTAAGATGCATGTATCCCAGAAGAATGCCTGGATTCAAACCCGGACTCTACTCCTGATTCCAGCTTCCTACTCATGCAGACCTTGGGAGGCAGCAGTGATTGGGTTCCTGCCACCCATGTAGGAAACCTGGATTGAGTTCTCAACTCCTGGCTTCTACCTAGCCCAGGGCGAGTGGTTGTAGACATTTGGAGAATGAACCCCAACAGATAGGAGATATATCCATGTGTGTTTGTGTGTGTGTGTGTGTGTTCAGAGAATAGAGTAAAATGAAATATTATGGTGAGTAATAAGAATAATACATAAAAGATGATTTTTAGGAAATTCAAAATATTAGAAGAAAATAAGAAATACAAATTTTCTTTAATTTTGATAGGTCAATAACTAAGTAAAGGTTTTAAGTAGTCAAAATAAAAATTTAGATACTGAACACAGAAACACATTTGGTTCTGTTTGGAGGTGTTGAGGAGTTGCTCTTTGCTACACAGGGACTAACAATGGACACACAAAAGGACATTCAACCCCCAAAGCTGTAGCCAATCACACACACACACACACACACATATACATATATATAGTGGATAACGTGATACAGAAAATGAAATAAAATATATGGATACATTAGATGCAGAGAATGTGGTTACAGAAAAATGTACAAGAAAATGAATAAAAGAATAGTGGATTTTGACACATCATGAAAGATGCAAATTCAGAAGAATATCTTCATTTATACTTGGATTGGTTGTTAATGTTTCTCATTGTTGTATAGATTTTTGTTTAGCATACTTATCTTTGTGAATACAACTGTATATGCATGATTTCATTTTTAAATTCATATTGTAATTAGGTAGCTCTTAATATACAAAAATTGCTCAATTACATGACTTATAATTTAACTTTATTGTTTATGTAATCTGACACAAAATGAAGGTTAAAATTGCTTTCTCAAAGTATACTTATAATCCAAACCTAGAATCATCTGGAGTCCTTATGAAAGATGCAGATTTTAGGGCTTTCTGAAAGTCTAATTAAATAAATTCCTTAGAAACAAAATATTTTAGATACTAACAAGTAAGCATCATCTTGTGTAATACTATCTCTTCTTTGTAGTAGAAATTCAGAGAGGAGAATGAAAAATAAAAGATAACTTTTTTAAGATAGAAAATATGTACTAATTTCTGAATGATTAATAGTAGAGTACAACAGGTACTACTCCCAAAAAAATCTCTAAGTTTGACAATGGAGACCCATGTATAGAATATCTCATAAAACTATGCTATGGGGATTGTGCTGTGGTGTAGTGGGCTAAACCTCACCTGTGGTGCCAGAATCCCATATGGGTACTGTTTTGTGTCCCGGCTGCTCTCTTGCAATTCATGTCTTTGCTTTGGCTTGTGAAAGCATGGTATATGGCCCAAGTGCTTGGGCCCCTGAACCCATGCGGGAGACCCAGAAGAATCTCCTGGCTCCTGGCTTCGGATAGGCTCAGCTCTGGCTATTGCAGCCATTTGGGGAATGAGCCAGTGGATAAAAGACCATTCTCTCTGTCTCTGTCTCTCCCACTTTCTGTCTGTAACTGTACCTCTCAAATAAATAAATAAATAATCTTTTTTTTTAAAGTATACTATGGACAACTTACCAAGTAAAAACATTGATCATTATACTTTTGGAGTGGGTAGAATAGAGGTAACAATATAGTTGAATGAGTAGAAGTCTGGGAAGAGGATAAATTCTACAATGAGAGGTGTTCAGTAAAGGTAAGAATCTGGTGGAGATGATAATCCCATTAACTTTAGCTTGGCCAATGGTAAAGAATTTGGAAGACAGATAATGGCAGTGAAAGTTGGAATTGTAAATAGAAATGAAAATTGAGTAGAAGACATTTTTTTCCATGATGATTTAGTCAACTGGATGATGAGCCAGATGTCATTAACTCTGGGAATTTGAAGGACAAATTTTGAAAAACATTGCTATATTTATCATATTTCATCAATAATTATGGGACATAGGAAAGAATCTGAAGGAAAAAGCCTTGCTAAGTCCCCCCCTACCCAATTTATTTTTGTTCAATCATGTTTGTCCACAACTATCAACTTGTTTCTTCAGATTAGTGTAAAAATTCAGTTACCCATGGGTCTTTGTGTCTTGCTTCTGAAGGTTCCTATGTTTCCTAAAGTTTTGGTTGAATAAATTTATGCATTTATCTTGCTAATCTGACTTTGTTATACAGATATCAGCCATAATCTTTGTAGTGGTTGAAGAAAAGATATTACTTTCTCTGCTACAATATGAAGATGAATACTGAAATAAATTTCATTCATAACAATAAACCTAATATTACATATAAAGGCACACAGATGACAGGCACTATCTACTGCATGAAAACAATTCACATCATCTTAGCTGGGGACACATACAATTTTTCAAGACAGGGGAGCAGGAGATAGTGTTTCTTTCATATTCTGTAGAAGAAAGGGCCTCTAACACAGTGTGATTGACTCTGGCAGTGTCCATAACCCTACTCAGCTTTTACGGTTTTACTTGCCAGGACTAGTCTACTCTCAGAACCATCTGGCTTGGAAGATGTCATTCTGACTTGGCTTACTTGACAAGAGCTTTGGCTATAGGAGTCATGTAAATCTTTTAATTAATGTTCTGTAGCCAGTAGAATATTATTTTAAAACTACTAGACATTTCTAATTTCTTCTCTTTTTTTTTTTTTTTGGTCTGACTGGAAATTTTCCAAGATTTGTCTTCTAGCTCAGATATTCTTTCCTCTGCCTCACCAAGTTGTTAAGGCTCTCCACCACATTTTTAATTTTATCTATTGAATTCTCATTTCTAATATTTCATTTTGATTTCTTTAAAACCTCAATTTCATGGAGAAAATTTTCATTCATATCATGTATGGATTTATTTAATTCACAGATTTGCTTCTCGATGCTTCTGAGTAATCCTATGATTAATCTTTTGAATTCTGTTTCAGGCACTTCTTCAATCTCTTCATCTCCACATCCTAATATTGAAGTGTTGTTGTGGTCCTTCAGGTAGGGGTCTCTTGTCTTCCTTATTCTTGTTTCTTGAGTTTCTGTGTTTATATTTAGGCATTTGTGGAGATACTTGCTGGTTTTTACCTCTGATGGCTTTTATCTTTGAACTGTGACTCTGCAGTCTAGTGGAATACCTGCTCTTTCAGTGAATACCCAGAGGTATGTGCTGGATGTGACCAGGGACATTTGGTTAGTGCTCAAGTATGGAACGAGTGTCCAGTTGGGCATGGTAGGTCTCCTCTTGTTAACGGAAGGGGCAGCAGGGGGAGGTCACTTCTGTTGTGTGATCACACCCTCACCTCTTCTCTTCCAAGGTGATCAATACCCAGGTGTTAGCCCTCAGTGGGTGAAATACTCATCTGTGCTTCTGTATGAACTGCAACAAAGGATCTCTGCAGTCCTTACTGTGAATATGGATCTTGCTGCCATGACCAACCCCAGGCAATCAGGGAGCTTTGAGCATGTGGAACCACACAGCGATTTCCCAGAAGCCTAGCTACATCCTGCACCCTTTCATGTAGTCACAGAGTCCCCACAGTCTCAGCACACAAGGCTTCTACAGTCCTGGAGTGCAGAGGATCCATTCCACCCCACTAGCCTGTCCAGTCCATAGACATTGCCTGTGGGTGCTCCACCTAGGTGGTTTTAACCACAGAGCCTGTGGTACATTGGGAGGCTGGGGTGCCTCACAGTCCTACAAGGGTGCCCAGCCCCCTGTCAATCCTCCATCCCAGACTCAAAGTCAGTGAGGAGCGTGGATTGTTCCCTCTGCTGTAATCTCTGGATCACACCCGTACACAAGAGCTGCTGGCTGAATGTTGTCTTCACTCCACACGTTGCTGACACTACGGCTGAGAATACGGCAACTTGCCTCAGCCAGTTGCTGTGTGCATGCACAAGGGCTTCCACAGCGGCCACTGATGCCCACAATGGCACCTGCCCTCTCTCATCCTTTTGCCTGGTGTTATTGTTGGGGGGATGGGGTGAGAGAAATGTGCCCCTTTTGTTTCCTAGGTCAGCAGTACCCTCTCCCCCTTGGGGCTTGACACTGGACTCACACCATACTCTCCCTCCAACTATATCACAGTGGCATGGGTTGCTCAGTCTGATCTCACTTCAGTCTCCAAAGCTGACACTTTGTCCAGCTCTCGGCTGCTGGAGTTGTGTGTTGTGTTAGTGTTCGTGCTGCACGTCAGTACCTTTCACACAGATCTACAGTATTCCTCTGCCTTCCTCAGAATTTTCACTGTGGTTTTCTAATTCTCACGTGAGTATGTATTTTTTTTTTAACTATTTATCCCTAGCTTAGCACAGTATGCTGTTTCCTATTCCACCATCTTGGAATCTCCTGTTGAGGAAGTGTTTTTTGCTTCGTACTATTTGTTGAACTCTTTACTTAGTTTAGGATTAACCTTATGAATATAAAGTAAACTAAAAATAGACTTTTGTAAAAGTTAAGAGTAGGAATAGGAGGGGGTGGAAGAAGACGGGTTGGAGCATGGGCTGAGGGAGGGATGGGTGGGAAGTATCACTGTGGTTCTAAATCTATATATATGAAATACACAAAACTTGTACATCTTTAAATAAAATAAAAAACAATCAAACAAATAAAAAAAAACTACTAGACATTTCAGCCAAATAGAAACTCTGGGACAAAAGATTCGAGAAAAACAATTCAGGAAACTTTTTATTTGTGGAGGAAGTGATTCTGTATTTGAAATCAGAAGCTACAAAGCTCTGTCAATTTTATGAAAGCTAAAATATACAGACACCTGGATATATCAGAAAATGTTTTAGAAGGTTGCTTCTCCTCAGATGACCTGTAAGTGAGATGTGCATTCATGATCCTTAATGTTTCTGACTTTCAGGCTTTGTAAAAGTTTATTCCCTGACTTGAGGGCACAGGATGTGATATGATATGAAATCCTCCTGAAGATCTTGTTGTTCTTCTCTTCATTGGAACAGTCTATTTCTCATCTAGTAAAAGCAGTATGGGAGTAAAAGCCGTTTGGGAGTTCCAGTTCTGTTTGTTTATAATTAGAGCACCTTTGTTAGACTTTCTAGCATTTGCAGTGACAAAAATGAAAACTCAAAATCAATTATCAAAAGTGATTTTTATATAGTTATATAAGCTTATTTCATAATGTTTGCTTATTAGTCAAGTGAAAACATAGTTATTAAAATTAAAGTTTAGAATGATTACAGTTTATATTTTAGTTCTATATACAATTTATATTGACAATCTTTTTAGAAAATTAGCTTTATTTTCTATTTGAAAGAAAAATAGTGTCCAATGCAATTAAAAGATGTGTGTGTGTGTCTATATGTCTGAAAAGAAAATAAATACCACTAATAAAGAGTTAGTTTACAACCACGACCTTGGATCCATTATGTTCTACTCCTTAATAAATACTTGGTTGTAACCTGTACATCTGCCGATGGGTAACCATTCTTGATTCACAAAAGAAATAGTTTTGAAAGGGTCAGTCTAATATCTCCAATGAACTCATTAAGATGATAAAAAAGCAAGGAAAATAACTAATATGTTAGAATCAAGTTTGAAAGTAATGTTGGCATTCTGAGATGTGGTGTAGGAATCTATTATAATGCAAGAGAACAAAGATAAATGCAAAATCCTATATTGAGTTGAATAAACAGAATTTTTCCAAATATAGGGTGGCAGAGATTTTTTACTATACATATAAAAGAAACCTCAAGAACTTGTCTTAGATGAAATTTAAGTTCAATATGAGATAATGATATGGCAGAGCCACATCTATAAAATCTATGAGAATTACACACTTCACTGAATACTCTCCTTATACAGTACTTTGCATTAGATATTTTACATTTGCTTTTTCATTTAATTCTCACAATAGCACTTCCAGATACCATTAGCTCAAATTTACAATTTAACAAATGAACTCAAAAAAGCTATATAACTTGTCCATAGTTTAAAAGTAATAGAAAATATAATTATATATATAAGTATTTATTAATAATTAGTATATAATGAGTTATTTCTCTGAGTCAGAAAGTACAAAAAGCATATTATCGACATTATTTCATTTAATACTACTAATTATACTTACAACAACCACACTAGATAAGTATTATTATTATTATTATCTTACAAAAGAGAAATTGACAGCTCAGAGCCTATAACTTGCTTGACAAAGTTCTTCAAACTCCAGCTCCAAATACAACAGTAGCCTTAAAGAGGGTATTTAATCAACTCCTATGATTGAGAAGAATCAAGTCCTTATTATATGTATATTTCCAAGTGGTTCTGCTTCTCTGATAACATTATGACTGATATACAAGTATAAATTTATCTAAACTTAGCTTTACATAAAACTCTAGAAGATTGTATAACCAAACATGGTTATACGTAGGAAATAGAATTTACAGTTATTTCTTTTATTTTCTCAAATGTTTCCTCTAAGTTCTCAACTATGAATATATGTAATTTCAGCCTAGTGCTAATAATGAAAGTTATTTTAAATCTTCATTGCTGAGTCTATTCTTTAGGGAAAAATTGATAACTGAGCACATGACTTTGAGTTATAATATGGTACCACTATTGCACGTGAGTCCCCCAGTAGTCAGAAAAGTGAACAAAATACATGGGAAAGGATGATACAAGCTAAATTCTGTATTTAAAAATAAAATGCATAGTGCCAGAATAGTCCCCTGTTGCTTGTACAATTGTACAAGCCCACACAGCCACTATGCTTCTCAGTGAGCAGGAGGCCAGACCAACAAAGGCCTGAGGGGCGATTACTTGGAGTGAGTGGAAGCACAGAGGAGTGAAAGGCGGACCAGTAACCGATTCAAAAAGAGGAGCCTGGGTCTGTCATTGTGGTGCTGTGGGTTAAGTTGCTCCTTTGTGATTCTGGCATCCCAAAGCAGAGCATGGGTTTGAGTCCTGGTTGTTCCACTCCCAACCCAGTTTCCTGCTAATGTACCTGAGAAGGCCCAAGTATTTGGGCCCCTGCCACCCATATAGGAGACCCAGCTGGAATCCCAGGGTCTTGACTGTTGTGGACATTTGTAGAGTGAACCAGCATGTGGAAGATCTTTCTCCCTCACTTTCTCCCTCTTCCTCTGTCATCCTGTCTTTCAAATAAATAAATAAATAAATAAATATTGGAGAAACACATGAGACCGAGCTTAGCATTGAGAATCAAACAGTAAACGAGGGTGTGGGAATGAAATAAAGAATTAAGCATGAAATTCAGAGTGAGGAAGAAGAAAATTGATGCAGGCAAAAAATGCAGCTGAAGGGGCAGGAAAGAGCAGTGGAGCAAATTAATGATGAGGCAGGAAATATGAAGAGAAGAAAGGAAGTATCAAAGAAAAGTGTAGGAACTAGACTGCAATACCTATCTTCATCTACCCTCTCCGACCCCATGAGGAATCACCTCTTTTTTGTGTGTTTCTCTTTCTTCTTTACTTTTTATCTCTTACCTTCTGGCCTCATTAGTTCTCTTTTTCTCTCTTGCTATCTTTTATCAAATTAAAAACACTTTTTTTTCCCCTGTAAAACCTAAGAATGACATCAATAGAGAAAGAAGGTATAGAAGAGGGGGACAGAATAACATAGATTATGAAACTCTGCCACGGGCTTCTAGTGATTAGACATTTGTAAT
Organism: Lepus europaeus; assembly: GCF_033115175.1. Classification (NCBI taxonomy): domain Eukaryota; kingdom Metazoa; phylum Chordata; class Mammalia; order Lagomorpha; family Leporidae; genus Lepus; species Lepus europaeus. The sequence goes on from NC_084827.1 coordinate 92,744,672, forward strand.
TGGAGCTAAGAATCCAAGCATATGCATAATGCACAGTGACTTAGAGAAAGCTGGGGAACTCCCAAAGCCCAGTTTAATGAATTGCTCTTCATGTGTGCAGTGCTCTATCTCACAAATGGGAAAATCGCTGTCATTATTTTAGCTGAGAATCAGACACATTCACAAACATTAGGTTTACCAAACACAGAACAGTAATTTAGGACTAACTATACTAATAAAATCATAGGATTTGAAAACACATATATCATGTTTTTTAATCAAGTTGTTAATTAGGACAGGATTTGGCAAACTACAGCCCAAAAATCAAATCCGGTGCCCCATGTTTTAGTACAGCCAGTGAGCTAAGGATGGTTTAATATTTAATGGTTAAAAGGAAAATCAAAATAAGAGCAATATTTTATGACAATGGAAAATAATGAAATCCAAATTTCAGAGACCATAAATTAAGTTGAATTGGAAGAGAGTCACATGATTTGTCAACATACTGTTGGTGACTGCTTTTGTTCTAAGGTGACAGAATTGTATCGGGGCAGTGGAGACTATATGGCCCCCCAAATGCCACACAGGAGTTCTCTGGCCTATCGCAGGTAGCATTTGCCAATCCTTGACTTTGAGCATTGTTTATTGGAAAAGAAACATGTACCTCCTTACACCCATACCAATAGTCTAAAGAAATAAGTTACTTGTAGCTATGAACTACATTGAATCTGTGTTCTTTGTATTGCTATCACTTTGCTGTGAGAATCCATGAGAACTGTTTTGTAGTAATTATCATGCATCTGCTGTGACTATGAGAATCTAATATATTGTTTTGTTATTTTTTTAAAATTTTAAAAAATAAATAAGATACATATACAGCCAAAAAGACATACATCCCTCTTAGACTCCTCATTCTCTTTTCTCCCTTATAATGATGTCCCAAGAAGAAATCTGTGGATGTGTTAGTCTAATTTTTAACTTTTTTGGAAACAAGATGGTTTATTTTTGTTTATTTGGAAGGCAGAGAGATGAGCCAGTTTGAGGGAGACACAGAAAGATCTTCTATCTGCTGGTTCACTCCCCAAATGGTCATTTCAAAGCAACCAAAGGCTGGGCCAGGTCAAAGCCAGGAATTCCATCCAGGATCCTACATGAGTGGCAGGGACTCAAGCACTTGGGTCATGCACCCAAGTTGTACATTAAAAAGAAGCTGACTGGAAAGAGAAAATGGACTTGAATACAAGCATATTGATGGGGGATACAGGAATATTAAACACTGAACCAAATGTCCACTGCTTATCTTTTAACTTTTAAAGAATTTTCTCCATTATAGTAGTACCAAGATTATCATCCTGATGCTATTGTCCTTTTGTTTGGAAAATGAAAGAATGATGCTATATACACCTCTCTATTTATTCTCCTGTTTATTCTTTTATTTCTAGAGGCTGATAGATCAATAAGCCAAAGGAAAACTCATTTTTTTTTCAGAGAAACACTGTAGATAGAAAGAAAGGTGTTTCCTCAATTATTCAATTCATAATCAAAATTTCCTTGAGTGACTAAGATTCTTTCTGAATCTAAAGCAAAACATTACGAAAAGACATGAAGGCCCACAGAAAGATCGTGGGATTGTCATTGTCATGCTCAGCTTTGGGAGGAAAGATGATGCCCATGGTGAAGGTATTGCCAGGTAAATCACCTACATTTTCAACACAGAGAGTTTTTACATCATTTCCAAAAATGAAAACTCATAAATTGTTTTAAATGTTGCTTAACTATGTGATTTTTGTATAGATTACCAGTATGAGAACAAGATGCCAGAGTTGCAGAAATGATGGACATTTAAACAATATTATCAGAATCCTAGTTAAACACTTCAGGAAACCTCACTTAACGAGCTCATCAGGATGCTGTTATTTCAGCACACAGTATCAGTTACAGTAATATATTTTGTGTCTTTGCAATGATAAAGTTAAACATTACTACAGCTACAACATTAAATACTTTGACAGCCACCTTTGTATAACTTCCCTTTTGATTGTTGAATTCATCATATTTTGTATAGTCATTTGTTATTTTGAAATAAAAGCATGATGTTGATTTTAGAAAATGAGAACCAAAGACCGTTTTTCTTTCAATGCATTTCTGTATATTTTCACTGATTGCTTGATAGCATTCATCTTTCAGAATATTTAGGAGAGTAAAATAGGAGATCTATTAAGCAATATTAAAATAATAAGAATTATAAGAATCATAAATGAAACTAATGTGGATGACCCAGACACTGTGTTATGCCCATGAAGGTGCAAACTATAATCATGCTAGAAGCAGAGTCAACCCAATATCCATCTTCTTTCCAATCCAAGTTTTGAAGTAACCTTTTGTAATCAGTACAATATCTGCAAGTAACCAGTAATTATATAATTTCTATTTGTCATAAGGCATGTAGACTCTTATAAGGAAATGCATCACATGGAGTCCAACATTACATCCTCTCAATGGTTTGATCACATCACTGCCTTAACATATGCTGAGCAGTAAGTAATGGTTCATTCAGTCTAAAGCTCATCATTTACAGGCTGCTTACAGTTTACATTCCTTTACATTCAGTCTTTCTTTTGATGAAAACTAGTTGATGATGTGCAATGTGTCAGAATACAATCACAAAATAGAGTCCCAGGCCCTTATTCAGAATCAGTGTGAAACAAGTCTGTATTTCAATCCATCAAAAAGAAGATTGCTTCCCAAATACAGTTGATGCCATGAATCAAGGGCAAATAAAATCAGACAGAGAGGATGCTCTTGTAAGTTGCGAGGCTCACAGATGGCTTTGTTTCTAAGCAGTTGCCTGTACACAGGATGCAGCAGTGGGCAGTGAGGAATGACATCCTGTATCCTATCTTATGTAGAAGGTCATGTCCAGCTTCATTACTATCATTAGTCTAGCTACTCCCTTAGCATTGTGATGAATGGATCACATGGCTGTCTTCAGCATTTGACACACACTGTGACATGTATTTTAAAATACATGTATAAGTCTCATCACAAATTTGTAGTGTGTATGATTGTTCAGACAACCAGAAGATGTCTACAAGGATATAAATAACTTCTCAAACTTAAATTGAGAAAAAAATTCCTTGTCCTTTCTTTTGTAAGCTGCTATTTAAGCCTACTTGCTTTATAAACTAAGCATTACTCTAATGGATATAATTACAAGGTATTACCTTAACTGGTTTTATTATTTTTAGGTGTGGTGATTCCAGCAGAGTAAGAAATGGTTGCTGTTGAAAAGACAGTTTGTTACTTATGGTTTTCAAGAGCAGGGAGCAGGCCACACTGTGGGGAAACCACATGAGGAAACACTGGTGTTACTCACAAGGGGGAGGGAGAGGAGGAGCCAGATCGTTGACTGTGGTTTCTTCAGGAAGGGCTGGGCTAAGCAGGATAAGCTGGGTTAGGGTTGGCCATTTAAACCATTTCAGTGGTCTCTGGGGCATAGAGCTGTCTGAGTTGTGTGACACCTGGGCCAGCGGTGATTAGGACAGGTGTAGTGATTCTTTGTGTGAAAAGCCCCATACAGGCAGTGGTTGGGGTGTAAGGTATGGAATTGTTGATTTGCACTTGCTTGTGAGTTATTTACTATCTTGAAGAATTGGCCAGCCAACCCCAGGAGGAACAGTCCTCCATGATCAGCAAAGGTCCTGATGTTGAAGTATCAGAACACAGAAAATACAAGATATGGCTAATACAAGTATTCACTCATTTTCATTACAATGTGACCAATCCATTTCTTTTTGCTGTGAAAATTGGCTTTGATTCCTATTATTGTTAATAGAAGTGAAGCAATTCAAGGGTTTTAATATTATCTTTCTCCTTCCTAAAGGATTTGTATCTTCACCAGTTTTATCTCATGTCTCCTGACTCAGAGGAAGAATCATCTCCACCCAAATTGGTCTTCATCTTATTGTTTTAATGCCAATTCTAAAGTGAGACTTTGGCCGGCGCCATGGTGCACTAGGTTAATCCCCTGCCTTGCAGCGCAGGCATCCCATTTGGGCACTGTGGTCTTGTTCCAGTTGCTCCTCTTTCAGTCCAGCTCTCTGTTGTGACCTAGGATAGCAGTGGAGGATGGCCCAAGTGCTTGGGCCCCTGCACCTGCATGGGAGACCAGGAAGAAACTCCTGGCTCCTGGCTTTGGATCGGCATAGCTCTGGCCGTTGTGGCCATTTGGAGAGTGAACCAATGGAAGGAACACCTTTCTCTCTGTCTCTCTCTCTCACTGTCTGTAAACTCTACCTGCCAAATAAATAAATAAATAATCTAAAGTGAGACTTCATGAATAATTCTCTCTCTTCAACTATATTTTGAATGTTCTTATTTTTCATCTCAGTAGTCCCATCACCCCTAACTATAATATATTCAGAACTTCTCTATTCTAAAATTTTTTTTCCACATAGGGTTGGCCCATCAAACAATCACCAGGGCATACTCTTTTCCTTCATCGTCAAAATTTTTTGAAAACTGGTCCTGGTTGAGGTCCCAGTTTTACTTCATAACTCCTTATTGTCTGACTTCTACTCCAAACAGATGTATCTTTTATTGTGAGCCACTCCAGCAAACTTTTCTAATATCTTGTATCTCCCTATTTGTTGGTATGACTTGAGGTTATTGGTCCTTTGCTTAAACTGTCTTTTCCCCTAAAATATTTTGACATCAAATCATGTGTATCAAACTGTTAAGTCACTTCTAGATTCCTTCCATGGCTTTCTCTCAAACTCTCTAGTTTTCCCGGAGAGAGTATCTTTTTTAAGTCTAGCCAGACAGCTACTAAATATTTGTCTCAGGTTCCACTTCAATATCATTCAATCTACTGTCACAATCCACTCATATAAAATTACTCCTTTCTGTCTTTAATTTCTTTTAATGTTATCAACCTCTTTTGGCTCAAAATATTAAAATCACCCTTACATCCTATAAATCTTTTATTTTCCACATTATACCAAATGGCAAATTTTGCTATACTATCTCAAAGAAAATTTTCATATTTACTTCTGCCTTTCCAAGGCCAAAAATCCTCATCTTGGTTGAGCTGTTATTTTCTCTCCTAAGTTCCCAGATCACCTCTATGTCTTCAGTTTCTCCTCTTTGCATAGTAGTCTTCATGGGAAATGTCAAATGCCTAGAATGCACATAGTCTAAACATTTGCAATTTGCCTTTTTCAATGCCTGTGGGGTATCTTTCTTCAGTTTCCATGCTCTAGAAAAAGTTTTTCTAAACAAGAAATCAACCCTACTCTCAGACAAATGATATTGGGAAGATTGTCAGTGAAAATGATGAAGCTGACCATTGATTTCTGAAGTTCTTTGGTCAGTGAATAATTCATGTAACCTTTACTCCCACTTCCTTCCCACACTTATTGTGATATCAACCAATATAAAGAGTGGCAGCAGAAAACTCCAGGATTTCTGTTCTGACTTTAGTTCAGAAAAGAACAGACTTGGCCTCCCCTTATTTTTCCTAGTGTTAGAATAGTGCTGAATATTTCATGTTTGCGATGACTTATGAATAAGTAGACAGAAGTCATTTTGAGTGGCAGACCATCAGCTCTGAAGAAACTGGAACCATGAAATGAAGAAAGAAAGTAATGAAGTCTCCAGAGTTTGGGCTTCTACCAACAGAGCCTCTGCCTACTATGCCCCTTCTCAGCTGCAATCCAGATGCCAAAGCAACAATGAAAACTTATCAGTGACTGAACAGGGGAATGCTCAGTGCAACCTGTGGGGTCTTTTGGGACATAGCTGGCTCCTTTTTTCCCCATTTGGCATAAATGGTACCCTGTTGTAACAAGGGTTCCTAAGTTGCCAAAAAATAAAAAATAAATAAAAATGTAAAAGAAGAAAGAAAATTATTATTGTTTAGTTGAGATTACTATTCTTTTCTTTTGACAAATTCATAGTGAAGAAAAATCAACCCACATGGCCCAGAGAATGTGGGAAGCCATTGACATGACACTTATTCTTGGGAAGCTTATAATTTATTGGAGGGAAGGGTGATGCTTTTGCAGAGAGATCCCTCTGAGGCCACATGCTCTTCCTTGTTAATACACCCATATGTTTTCTACCCTGAGAAGCCTTCAACTATGCTCATATTGCTAGTTTTATGGTCTTTGTTCAACAGTGCTCCAACCTTATCTGTAGTATAGAATTGGGCTCGGACAATTGTCAGCATACAACATGGAGGACATCAAGCAAGATCAGGTCCTGAATAGAAAGATGAATTGTCAAAGATGAGGCACAAAAAGCATAGCATTAGATACAGCTGGAGATGGATTCAAGTCTGCCTCTGCCAAATTATTCCAGCTATCAGAAATACAGTGTCCTCAAATAGGCTTGTTGTGATGAGTTCACAATAAAGATTGGTCCATGGTGAAAATTCCAGGGCCCAGGGAAATTTCTTTCCTCCAAAATAGTAAAGCACAACATGCTTTAACAGAAACTAAGATTGATGCCATGATGGCTTTGTCAAAGGTTCTCTTCACAGGAAGGTGTATAGAAGCCCTATTTTTGGAAAGCAGGGTAATTTGTGATACAGATTCATTATCTGCCTGTCTGAACAAAAAAAAAATTCTTCCTTTACCTCTAGCAAAACTACTAATTGCTTTATATTTTTGTTTACTTTCTATTTTTACAGCCAAGTTCTCATGTTAATGTTTTGAAATTGAAACACTTTTCTGTTATCATAAAGAAGCTTGTAGAAATTCTGCTGATTCCAAGAAATGCGATCTTAGTATTGGCATCTAAACATCATTTTTGATATGTAGAGGTTTGGGAGCATGTTTTTATAATGCATCACAATATGCTAACAATGTGTGTTCCGGTTTAGATTTTCTCTGAAAACCTGCCCATTGTTGGTGGCTAAGACAAAATATGACTTTGATGTTAGTTTCACATTGATAAGGCTCAAAGCAAGAAAACAATCGTACTTGGCCCCATCAACTGATACTGTCTCTGAAAAATTAGGCAAACCTTGGGAAATAGAGTGTGCCTTGACTTTCACAAGAGTTATTAGAAATTCTGTAACAAACACAGCCTACTTCCAAACAGTTGACAGAGTTAAAAAATACTGGAATGAAATCTTGATACCTTCTGTGATCCATGCTTTTATTAGAGCCATGGTTATTGATTTTCATATTTCCACCGTTTTAATGTCATCTTGATTTGGATACATGGGTGCTAGTGGCCTGAAATTGATTGAGAATGATGCTAAGAAAAATTATAAAGCAGGAAAATGTATTCTGATTGCCCTTCCCTGCCTTTCTTTAGGTATCCTTTCTCCCATGTCAACTACTCACCCACTAGGCTTTCCAGGACCTGCCTGATATTTAGGGCCCCCATTAACGTTGCACTGGCTTCCCTGGCAAATGCTTAATGTCCAAATCCAGTGAAGCTTAACTGCTGGCATGCCATTTCTCAGCCGTTGTATAGTGACGATTTATTACTGTGATTTATAAAATTCATTCTGTTGGATGAAAGAGCCCTACTATTTTAATAAACTATCTCACCCTCTCTTAGAACACTCTTTACTTTTCTGCTCTTTGGAAAATTCAGTTCACCCAATTCAAATATTTTTTTTCATCTTTTTTTGATTTCTCCTAGAAATAATCAGTTACCTTTTATTCTGTGCCCCCATAATACTTTAGGTAGTGTATTAATTTTCCATTGCTATCACTATATCTAAGGCTGAGTAAAATATGAAGAAAAGCAGTTCATTTGACTCATAGTTTTGAAGGTTGCAAGTACAAATGATGTGGCACCATATTTGACTAGAGCCTCCTGGCTGGATCACATACGTGCTGATGGTATTGTGGAGGAGTGATCGCTTGGTGAGATAGGAAGTCAGAAACAAGGAGGAGTCAGTCTCACTCTTTTATAAAAAACAGTTCTTGCAAGAATCAACTGAAATTCCAAAAAACCTACCTCCGCCTCTTCTAAGGAAGCTGTTCCAAAGATCTGATCACCTCTCACTGGGCCCCAATACCTCTCAACATTGACACACTGAGGACCGAGCTTCCAACACATGAATTATGGAAGACAAACTGAGCAAAATCCAAACCATGTCAAATAGTCTCTCCTACTTCTTTCAAAACTTTAAAATGAAAACTTTATGGAATCAACCCAAATAGCCATCAACTGATTACTATATAAAGAAAATGTGGTATATATACATAGTGAAATACTACTGAGCCATAAAAAATGAAATCTTGACTTTTGTAACAAAATAGATGTAAATGGAGACCATTATGTTTAGTGATAAAGCCACACCCCAAACACAAATATCATGTTTTCTCTTATTTGTAGCAGCTAATATATAGAGTCCAAAAAGAAATTGAATGCATAAGACTGAAATTGGGAGGCCAGAACTGTGGCTGAGCAGGTTAAGTTGCTCTCTGCAGCACCAGCATCCCAAATGGGTGCCAGTTTGTGTCCCAGCTGCTCCACTGCTTATCCAGTTCCCTGCTAATGTGCCTGGAAAAGCAACGCAAGATGGCCAAAGTACTTGGCACTTTCACCCATGTGTGGGACTGTGAGGAAGCCCCTGGTTCCTGGCTTCAGCCTGGCCCTGCACTAGCTGTTGCAACCATTTGGGGAGTGAACCAGTGAGTGAATGGAAGACTTCTCTCTTGGTCTCTGCCTCTCCCTCTTAGTAACTCTACCTTTCAAATAATAAAGAAATCTTTTTTTAAAAAAAAGATTGATTGAAATTGACATCTTGTGATTTGATTATTTTTACAGCCTTGTCTATATTCCTGTGGAATTGTGGTTTTTCTGATTTTACATGTTGAACAATATATTTAGTGGAGCATTAAACCTGTGATTATAAAAAAATTATAAAAGAAATTGAAACTATATTATTGCAAAAATTAAAAGAAAGGAGGAAGGGCACTAGCATTCTGGTGCAGCAGGTTAATGCCCTGGCCTGAAGCACCTGCATCCCATATGGGCTCTAGTTCAGGAGCCCGCTGCTCAACTTACTATCCAGTTCTCTGCTATGACCTGGGAAAGCAGTAGAAAATGGTCCAAGCCCTTGGGGCCCTGCATCCATGAGGGAGACCCAGAAGAAGCTCCTGGCTCCTGGCTTCAGATCGGCGAAGCTCCAGCCATTGCGGCCAATTGGGAAGTTAACCATAAGATGGAAGACCTTTCTCTCTCTCTCTCTCTCTCTCTCTCTCTCTCTCTCTCTCTCCCTCTGTGTGTGTGTGTGTGTGTGTAACTCTGACTTTCAAATAAATAAATAAATCTTTAAAAAAAAAAAAGAAGGAAGGAGGAGTTAGGGAGGGAAGGAGGAAAGTACAGTTATGTTTTTAAAATGCATCTATAAAATGCATGAAATTTGTTTTCTTTATATGAATAAAAATAAAATATAAAAAGAAAAAAGATCTTATAATTTTATTGTATTATTTGGGGGATTTTCATGGTCCTCTTTTTCCCATTGCATTCTTGAGAATTTCAAAAACTGAATTTTCAGTGTATTTGTTCCTATATTTCCACTAGCCATTAAGTATGTGACAATGTGAATTTAAAGTCCTATTGCTTCTCACACAATATTCAGTCTTTGAGAGGCTGGAGTGAAAATAATGTGGCATCAATCCACAATAAATGATACTTTGGGCAGATCTTTTTTCCTGGATACAAATCTGAGTACAACAATTTGAATAAAGTTGTAGCCAGCTGTACCACAAGCATTAAAAGCCCTGTGAATAAAAACCAACAACCAGGAATCTACTTTTCTCAGGGCTATTTCACTGATGAGACAGATCCCATATCATTGCTCACTTTCATGCCAGATAAGACTGAGCTCCACAATGTTCCTATCTAAGAACTTGATATTCCAACTTTCCTCTGAATAAATAATATATTCTTTTTTTATAAAATATTTTATTTGAGAGATTAGTTACAGACAGATAGAGGGAAAGACAGAGAAAGGTCTTTCATTCACTAGTTCATTCCCCAAATGGCTGCAATGGCCGGAGTTGGGCTTCTGAGCCTCCCACCTCAGTGCAGGGGCCCAAGGACTTGGGATATCCTCCACTGCTTTCCCATGCCATAATCAGAGAGCTGGGTGGGAAGAGAAGCAGCTGGGACACAATCTGGCACCCATATGGGATGCTGGGGCCGCAGGCAGAGGCTTAGCATACTATAGCACAGTGCTAGCCCCGAAATAATATATTCTTAAATAACACAAAAATGATATATTTTATCATATAATCTACAAGCAGACATCAAAAAGTTTGGTGAAAAATAAAATTAAAACATAAGTATTTTGATGGAGAAATTTTGAAATCCATGTACAGTTTTTCCATAATATACCTTTTCCACTAATCTTTTGAAGATGCTTTGAGTTCTTTTTTTTTTTTTTTTGACAGGCAGAGTTAGACAGTGAGAGAGAAAAAGACAAAGAGAAAGGTCTTCCTTCCGTTGGTTCACCCCCAAATGGCTGTTATGGCCGGCGCGCTGTGCCAATCCGAAGCCAGGAGCCAGGGCTTCCTCCTGGTCTCCCATGCAGGTGCAGGGCCCAAGCACTTAGGCCATCCTCCACTGCCTTCCCAGGCCACAGCAGAAAGCTGGACTGGAAGAGGAGCAACCGGGACAGAATCTGGCGCCCCAACCGGGACTAAAACCCAGGGTGCAGGTGACATTATGTTCATTTTCTAAGTTTTTGTTTGTTTGTTTGTTTTCCAAAATGATGGCAATGTGTGATTCTAAAATCTAACCAGCCAGGGGGTGAAAACAAGTCTGGGATTGAGCAGGCCTTTCTTTACTGCCTCCTTCCAAATCCAATCACATCAGCAGTCATCCACATCATTAGGTAGTTTAGGCTTTGACCAAAGACATTCCCCAGGGTGAAGTTACACTTCAAACATAAGTTAGAAGAATCTATGTAAGAAGAGACATTCTCATCATTCATAGAGATGTGATTACCTCCAGAGTAAAAAGAAACAAAAGGTTAATACATTTCCATCCCTCATCACCAAAATTGCCTAACTCCATGTTGTAATCCATGTTGTAATTTGACAAGAAAATCATGATGACAGGTTCCAATGCTGATACTCTGCTGCATATTCTTTCCTCTTGCTCTAGGAAACCATGCTAACTATTTTTGTATTTTAGTTGTGCCCTGTAATCACAAAAACAAAATCTAGACTTTTGTGGGAAGTTAGACATGAGAAACAGATCATGTTGATAGTCTTTGAAGCATTTGGTTTGGCAGAGATAGTGGTATAATTCCTAAATATTTCCAGAAATAAATATAGCATGTTGAAATGTGCAATATTTGGGATTGTGGTTAAGAAAGACATAATATATGTCAAACAAATATGGAAATAAAACCATCTGGTCTTACGAATACGCTCTAGCGTATTCCAAACCTACCTGTTATGCACTCTGTTTCTTTCTCTTGTGTTCCAGATGTCTTTCTTCAACCAGTTTCTTTGTGTGCTTATTTAATTAGCTTTATTATCATCTAACTCCATATGTTTGTAATCTTTAGCTTAAAATATTTCTGCTAGAGTACCTTGTATCCCATTTTCCAAATTTCTTTAATGAATTCCTTCAGTTTTACTTTTAATCACATCCTTTCTAGGATCCGGCCACCCATTATCTTAGATAAGTACAATCTTTTTCCCCCCTGGCATCTTCTTTGCATCATATGTGAAGATGGCAGCATAAGGGGTCAAATGAACACATGATTCATTAGCCATGTTTAGAATTTTGTACAAGTACAGGTTAATTCTCTGAGCCTCAATTGTTCTTATCCATTCAGTCTATTTTATTCACTACACCAAAAATAACTGATGCAAACTAGTAACCTATGACTCCATTCCTACCTACTTTGTGACTGCTTCATCCCATCAAAAGCTCTGAAATCATACGGTGCTCTAAGACCCATCCTTCCTGTCTGTCACAGGCTTGCCTCTGTGTGTCTCCCTGCTTTCTGTATCCCTCTGGAATGGTATTTGTGTTGTCTGAGGATTCTGAAGGTGGTATCTAGGCCAACACTGCCCACTGTTTCCTTCCATAGGCTTCAAAGCCCAAGGCTTGAGAGTGTCCATATCTATAACGAAGTTTCTGATTGCCAAAGCTAAAGACCCAGAGAGAACCAATAAAATGGATGCTATTTTCACTGTACCAGTACTACAACCTCCCCTACTACCTCTTCTCTTGCAAAAACAACCCATTCCTATTGCTGTTGACAATTTCTACCTCACTGTCCCATGGAGGTGTTAGAGAATGAGCTCATTTGACTTCCATTTGCTTTGTTATGATACCCTCAACTCTAAGACCTGTCCAGGCTGCATAGAGATGGAATTAGGGTCCACTCAATAGACATCAAGTTGTTCTTGGAGTGATTCCTATATGCTTTCATAAATAACATCTTGACTGTTTTCCCTTTGAAGGAGCTTCTTGCCTCACACTGGCCTCCCCCCAATTTAAGAGATCTCTTTCACATCCTGTTTCCTTATTTTCCAGCCACAGGAAGAACAATGTTCAGTCTTTGTTTAGGCTCAAGTTGTGATTCTTGCTATAGGTAAATTACCAATTAGAGCAACTATCTTGTGATGTTATTTTCAGATTAATCAGATACAGTGTGTGTAATACCCTCTCAAATGCATCTGGGGAAGAGAAAAATGGTTCCAGAGAAAAAGCAGGAGCCCCAGGACATGTGTTGCAGACCTGTCACACCACATCCCAGGAGCTCAACAGTACTCCAGAGTGTGTGCATGATGCCCAAGAGTAAACTCAGAAAGAAATAAAATTGTTGTTTGGTGTAATTGTACACCAGGCATGCCTACCCCACAGACTTTCTTCACTTGAGTATGATCCAAGAGAAGCAAGAAAACTCCCTAAGGGAAAGAACCTTGAAAACAGGCCCAGAGACATCTCAACAATGACCGACTTGTACCTACCTGAGCATGGAGTTGGAGGCTGGATAAAGAAGGTCTGGGATAAATCCCAAACAAGTTTACATTTTGTCTTCCTTCAGACAATGGAAACTTGAAATAGAAAGATTACACTGAGTCATAAACCATATTTATTGCACCCTTCCAAAAGAAAAATATAATCATCTATCAATTTACCATCCTGGATACCAAAATCCATGGATGATCAAGTAATTTTTATAAAATGGCACAGTATTCTCATGTAACAGGTGCATATGCACCTATGTATTTCAAATCATCTCTAAATTACATATTATATCTAATACAACACAAATACTACACAGCCATTATACTGTATTGTTTAGGATATAATAACAAAGGGAAGATGTTTCTACCTGTCCAAAACCAATAAAGTTTTTTTTTCAAACACTTTCAATCCATAGTTGGTTGAATACATGGTCCTTCTTACCTGGCCTCCTTGGCCCCAGTGTTGTTCATCTCCAGTCTTCTGAATTGATCTTCCTATCTCAGGCCTAGAATGTCCTTTTCACCATCTCTATGTTGGGAAAAATCCTTTCCAGGTTTTCAAACCATACTTTACACTGAAATATGCCAAGGATAGAATTTTAAGTTTTCTCTGTGAAATTCTTCAGATTCTGAAGGTGTAATTACTTATATATTCATTAACCAAATATTTACCAAGCATCCACAATGTATCAGGTCCTGTGTTAGGTACTGATAATTCAGCAATGAACGTAATAGTTTATGTGTGTGCATATGTATACATCTAAGAATTGTGTGTCTGTGTGTGTGGTGTGTGTGGTTGTATATGATGAGTGATATGAGAGAGGGAAGAGGAAAGTAGAGGTGTGAATTATAGAGAAGATCTTGCTTTTGGAGAGCAATGGGGGTTGGCTTGCTCAATATTCAATCCATTCTACATTTCAAGTACAAAGTGGTTAGATTGCTAAAATATGCCTGCATTATTTAGGATATGGCAAGGATATTATAAACACAATTCCAACAAAATGATTCGTGTTTTTTTTTAAATCTTGTGAACATATAAAGTGGTTAAATGGACTTTGCTCCACAAAGTTATTGAGGAATCCAGAGTAACTAAATAGTTCACCTCCCTGGCCTTGTTGACATCTGTGTGGTTGGAGCTGGACCAATTTCCAGCCAAAAATAAATGGAAAGTGTGGACAATGTACGAACATTGCCTTAAGGTATATATTACTTCTTCTCACATTCTCTCGGACAGAATGTAGACATATAGCAACACAGAAATGCAGGGGAGGTTTGAAAACAATCTCACCTAGTCATGAACTCAAGAGGGAGAAAATTGAATCTATGACAACTAACTAGTACTTTTGTTAAAATATTTCCTGGCATTGTTTGCCATGAAATTCTAAGATATAATCTTAGTTTAGGTAAGATTCATTGAGCAAAGAAGCAATTTGAGGCACTTTCATGTGCAGGTTATGGTAAAGGCAGCCTGGTTTTGAGAAATAGCAAGGGTAGCCATGACTTTCTAGTACCACAGATAACAATGGCATATTTCTGATGCCATAATAATTTCTGTTTATGGAAAAAGCAGCAGCTCCTCTGGTCCAATTCTATTGCATGGATTTGGAAATGCTTCCTGGAAACTAACATGGAGTTTTTGTTTTGTTTTGTTTTGTTTTGTTTTGTTTTGTTTACTCTTTTAGTGGTTCTGTAAGTCATGGAATACCATATAATAACTCTCTGCTTAAGAAAAATGGATTCTGAACTAAACTCTGAGCAACATGCTTTCTATGTCTTCTGACTCCTTGAAGATTTCTCATTCACATTTTCACAACGCACATACAGTGTACATTGAATTCCAAAATCATTCAGTAAGAGATGTGTCAGTGTATGGATCCACCAAGGATGTAGGAAAAAGTATTACTTTTTTTAATGCATCTAAACTCCTACTGTTTTTTTTTTAATTATTATTTATTTGAAAGAGTTACACAGAGAGAGGAGAGGCAGAGAGAGAGAGAGAAAACTCTAGAAGAACTGACTTACTTAGGCTAAAAATTTTATTCATACCAGAATATGAAAATGAGCTGTGGATGTCCAATTTGTAGCATTTACTTCTTCCTTTTCAGGACATAGCCTGAAGAAAAGAAGTAAAAGCATTTACGAGTGATAATCTTCCTCTTTTATCAAAATGAAGCTTTTATGTCTTTGTGTTTTAGTTCTATGATCTTAATTTAGGCAAGAAAGTCAAGTGCAGAGTGTAAAATGTGAGGCATGGCTCAGCACTCCAAGTGCAGATTGGTAGACCCTGACATGGTCCTGTCATGCTGCTTCTTAAATGCCATGGGTCTTAAACCCTTCTTACTTCCAGCCAGGGCCACTACCTAACTCTTGGCACCCACTGAAAACCAGAAAGATGAGGCCCATTGTTCAAAAATTATTAATTGTAGGAGAGTGACAGCAGATGTGACAAAGGATGTGGCCCTCTAAGTGCTGCAGGATTGTTGCACACCTATAAAGATCGTTCTTCTTCTGACTTATTTCAGTGGATTTCTGTGAAGGCATTTAACAAGCAATGCAATTTTTAAGTCATGACCTTGAAGGACCTGAACATACAGTTAAGCAGACTCTGCACCGTACAACTCCAAGGGCGTTCATTCCAGAGGCTGAGGAAATTGCATCCTTTGGGACTGAGGGGTACACAACTCATAACCATATGTGGCTGCCCTAAAATTAATAACACAACAGCTTCATAACACATAGTTCCTAAGATCCACCAAAAAATGAGAAGTCATTCACATGATCTTCAGTTTCAGTGACTTTTCAATCTTTCCCTTAGCTTAGTAAAATCCCTCAGTAAAATGGATGATTTTCACTTCTCAAACCCTAGTTCAAAGACAATAAGGAAACCTCTCATATTTTTTTCATAAAAAGAAATTCTTTCCCTTGATCTTGGACTTGACCACGTGACTTATCTTGGCCAATGCATTACAAGTAGAAATACATTTTCCTGTTGCTTCATTGCACCTTTGCGATTGTGATGATAAGATCTGCCTTGACTAAGCCAGGCCAGGAAGGAAAACGAGACAGGTGGGAAGCATGGAACCATCCTAGCTGACCCCGAGAGAAACAATGAGAAGCAGTGTGGCCTGTACTTGCAATCTGAAGCTGGGATGCCCAGTCCAGCCCATGCCAGATCAGCTAACCTCTAAAAGTCCTGCACACATGTAGGTAGTACAAATGATTCTTGCTCAAAGACATGGATTTTTGAAAGAGTTTCTTATTCAATATTACTAACTGATCCATTAGGCTTTCATTGTCAAAATCAGGAAAAAGACATAGCTGAAAATAATATGTAGGACCAATTCCGGAGCCCAAAATAAGGTCAAAAAACACTTCGTCTTAAGCTGCCACGTTTGTCAGCCTCAAACCCAAGGAAATTGTTTCAATTTGAAAACAACATTAGGTGAAAACAGTCAACATTCAGTGAGTAATTGAGAAAAAAATGAGTCTCCATCTCTTCTGAAATAATAGTTTCAAAAGCTTGGACACTAGAAATATTTAAACATTTGGAGTCCAACAATTTCTTTTCATTTTGAAAATATCTCATTTGAGCTAACCTGTGCCTTTCTCAGAACCACAGTGCTATTTCTCCATCATTGGGTGTTTAGCTCTCATTTGACAAGATTTTGAAGTCAATAGGCAACTTCCATTGCCCCAGCTTACTAACAGTTACATTTCATTTCAATGCAGTTCTTAGACTGGGGCTAAAGATTCCAGCTGGATTGATACCGAGGAGTCTGAATAATTCTCAGGAATATTGTAGGCCTTTGACTCAAATATCAAAGTAATTTCAATTGTACAAACATTTAAATAAATGAAAGAACAAAAATAAAGGTTAGCCATTACGTTTCTTTATTGGATGTATAAAGCATTTTCTAGCAAAGATACAGCTGCTCCCTCACATGCATGCTGTCTCTAATTATTTTACGAGTGCTGGCATGAGGCTTGCTCAGAGAATATACTCAGGATATTTGCTTTAAAAGGTAATAGTGTAAGCTAAACAAATTATAAATAATTTTAAATATTAAATTAGGTATCTAAAAATAGATTGTGCCCTTGGAAACAAATAACTATTTTTCAATTGCTTCTCATACAGTAAACAAAATGGCTTTACAGGTTTAGAAAAAAAAAATCAATGTTTCATTACCTGAAGACCTTGGTGAGGTTTGAGAATATTTTTCTACTGTTGACATCTCATTAAGATTACTTAATAACTAAGCAATCCATTTGCCTCCATGTTGCAAAAAACTGATATATTTTTCAAAACACAGCACAGGATTTTCAGAGAAAACCCATAGATTATTTTGTTTGACCCAGTGTCAATATCTATCACTGAAAGGTATGGAATAAAGTGAAATAATAAATGTGTTGAGTCAAGAGCATAAAAAATATATGGAAAATAAATTAAGTCCTGCCTTAATAATGCTATTAATAGTGACAGACATAATATGAATGTTCTTTTATAATGAGATTATTTTAAAAATTGCTACTTTGCATTAATTGGATATTTATAAAAAGTATACTTTGTCATTTGATAACCATGCCTTCAGAAGTATGAGCATTTTGTTTGTCTTTATCTGTTTTTATGTAGAGTGAATAAGAGCATTGTCTCTTAGACATAAAAGCAAGATTTCTCTCTGTGTTCATTTTTTTTTTTTGACAGGCAGAGTGGACAGTGAGAGAGAGACAGAGAGAAAGGTCTTCCTTTTGCCATTGGTTGACCCTCCAATGGCCACCGCGATAGGCGCGCTGCGGCCGGCGCACCGCGCTGATCCGATGGCAGGAGCCAGGTGCTTCTCCTGGTCTCCCATGGGGTGCAGGGCCCAAGCACTTGGGCCATCCTCCACTGCAATTTTTAACATAAATTCAGGTTTACAGAAAGGATTTCAAGAAAAATACCTGGGATAAGAATTTCCATGTATGTTTCATCCAGATTTTGAATGTGCTGTGTGACAGGAGCCAGAAACAAATTATATAACAAGCTGGGGAAACTTAAATGTTGAAACAGAAATCAGATAAGTGGCTGCCAGGGCTATGAGTTAGCAGAGGGAACTGACTTCATAGAGACACAAGAGAATTTTCTGGGATGAGACCATAATGTGGTGTTAATCACATGACTATATATTCCTCAAGACTCAACAAATTGTACTTATGGGAAGTTAAATTGCCAATACGAAAATTACACATACGCAACATTGAGTTAAGAGTAATCCTTTATAAGAGAAATAGTGATAATAATCCTGTTGTCAATTTCTAGATAAATAAATGGGAGTTAAAGAAGTCTTAATGATCTGCTGAAAACCACTCATGTGATAAACGACAGAGGTGGAGCTTATGTCTGGCTCACTGAGCCCTATCCCGGCTCTTTCACGATATTACACTTTTTATGTAATGCAACTGCTTTTAGAACGTTTCCTTATCAATAATTTAATGTGTAAGAGGATTTTAAACTTGCTTTGTGTCATCTCACGGGCTCATATTAGGTACATTAGACTAATAGGTAAAAGTCATAGAAAATCAGATTTTTAACTGAATGTAAAAATATTATTCAAACAATGAAGACTTCTTAAGAATGGGCTATTTATTCAAAATATATAGGTAAAGCCTAATAGGCCAGAGAAAGTAACAGCAAAGCAAGGGATTGAGGCAGTTAAAGACTGGGTGTATGAGTGCAATAGGTGATCACTATGTGTCCAGCCATCACTCCTGCTCTATAAAGATGGAAAAGACATAAATTGCACTTGATAATATGAAATCCTCTCCTAAAGGCTGTAAGTGTCAGAAAGATAAGTAAAATGCACCTTCTGGTTGCGGGACACATATGATAAAACGTTTAAATTCTATAGATACAGAAAGTGATTGTGTGTGACGTATGTTCTAAAGGCAAATCTCTAGCATAAAACAGATATTTCTCTTTAAAGCTCATATGAGACATGATGAAAATTGTTATCTTCTCAACCAACATGAATCAGTGCAAATTGTGATCAACATTAAGAAAAATCTATGTGTAATGTATATTGATTAAAGTTAAGCTAATTTAATTCACCTGAAACTCAATAAATTCATTTTCTTACCATTTATGGATTTAAATTTAAATTATATTAGGGTGGTGGGATTAGGTGATCTGAACCTTTTTTTCTGGTATCATTCAAAGTGTTTTAATTTTAAATCCTTGAGGATAAAGATACACAGCTAATTACTGTGTATACAGGAGTAATGTAAACATCTACTAGGCTGGGACTCAATTAGCATTCCTGAACTCAAGGGCAGAATTTAGTCCAGATCATTTGAAAATAACAGCAACTTCCCTTATAATTATAAGATCAATGACTGACAAGATAATTAGTATATCAGGTAATCAAGGTAGAAGATTTTGCAGATCTAATTAGAGTATATTTTGTTGCTTGAAATACATGCCAAAGGTGTTAAACTAATTTTCTGTACTTAAAGATGATGACTGAATGTTAAGAAACTAATATGAATGCACCACATTACTCACTTCATAAACAGTAAGAGGCAATAAATAAGTTATTACTACTCACACTTGAAGTACGATTTTAGATTTAGAGCACAGTTAGGGCAAACCAGCTAACTTTTTAGTAACATCAATCTGAAAACTTAAAACCCAACCATTTGTACTATTCCTTCAACATAACTTTTAGATATCTATTAGAGACAAACTCAGGATGTTTATCAATGACAAAGTTAATCTGTTACCTACTATTCGCAGCTTGGTCTGAGACTCACATAAGCATGAATTGAAGCCCTTACTGTGACATGTAGAACTCTGATAACTTTTACAATCAGCACTGTTGCTTTTGCCTGCACACCTTTAAAAATCTATATTTATTTATTTACTTGAGAGACAGAGTTACAGAGAGAGAGGTATTCCACCTCTGGTTCACTCCCCAAATGGCTGCAATGGCCAGAGCTGGGCCACTCCGAAGCCAGGAGCCAAGAGTTTCTTCCGATTCTTCCATATGCGTGCAGTGGCCCGAGCACTTGGGTCTTCTACTACTTTCCCAGGCTATCAGCAGGGAGTTGGATTAGAAGAGGAGCAGCCAGCCAGGACTCAAACTGATGCCCATATGGGATGCTGGCACCACAGGCAGATGCTTAACCTACTACACCATAGTGCTAGCACATCTTTTCTTTGGGTCACAGTACTTGCATTTTCCCTTGGGAATGTCTTCCACCCCAATGGAATTCAGTCTTGGTAGAGTTATAAATTACTTATATCATTTCATATTTGTGAAATCCCCGAAGTAGGAGTTAGAAACTTAGAGATTTAAGGAAGCTGCACAAGGTAAGGATGAATGGCCCTAACTATTACAAAAATAACTTCAAAACTCAGGGATGTCCTGTGATAAAGGTAATTTTCTCTTATACATCGTCTAGCTCTCAGAAAAAAATAAGGAATGTCTCCTGGGCAGTTTTCTCTCAGTTCTGTTTTACAGATCCAAGCTCCCTTCTTACTCTGGTTCTGCAACTCTGTACCTTTAATATCACCCAGGTGTCATGCAGTCACCAGGTAGAGATGGAGTCAGAGGGTACAAAGCATGGGAAAGGTACACTGGGTACACAATTATGCAAACTCGGAAGTGATGCATGTAAATTCTGGTCGTATTCTATTGATAAAAATTAGTCATATGATGAAAGAAGGATGAGTCATGTAGTCTTTCTTTTTTCTCAAAGTAAAACTAAGGTGTAGCCTTGTCTGTTCCATAATTAACATTGATTACTATGAGTTAATCCTCAATTTCAACCAAATCTACCTGAGGTTGGGCCTTTAGGCACCATGTAGTCAGCATTTACTGAATGTGTGTTATGATGATGAGAATATGGAGTGCTTAATAAATGCAAGATCTTTTCCATGAAAGAAAGAGAAAGGGAGAGAAAACAAAAAAGGAAATGAGAAAGGAATAGGAAAGGGAAGAAGGCAGAGGCTGGGGGGAGGGAGGAAGGAAGGGGAAATTAAAACAAATTAAAACATAACATCAATTGAGTTTATTTTCCGCTTTTTTTTTCTTTCTTTCTTTCTTTTTTTTTTTTTTTTTTTTTTTTTGGACAGGCAGAGTTAGACAGTGAGAGAGAGAGACAGAGAGAAAGGTCTTCCTTCTGTTGGTTCACCCCCCAAATGGCCGCTACAGCCAGCGCTGTGCCGATCCGAAGCCAGGAGCCAGGTGCTTCCTCCTGGTCTCCCATGCGAGTGCAGGGCCCAAGGACTTGGGCCATTCTCCACTGCCTTCCTGGGCCACAGCAGAGAGCTGGATTGGAAGAGGGGCAACCGGGACAGAATCCAGCGCCCCAACCAGGACTAGAACCCAGAATGCCAGCGCTGCAGGCGGAGGATTAGCCCTAGTGAGCCTCGGCGCTGGCCTTCTTTTTTCTCTTTATACCCTAATTTTTGTAAATTAGAGATGCAGAGCAAACACTGATATTTTAAAAATAATACTTTAGTAAAGAAAAGAAGAACAAGGAGAACAGAGATGGCAGGGCTATGTGCAGACTTAACACATCTAAATAACAAGTCACTAAGAAGAATACATATGATGGCGTTTTTAATGTCAAAAGTACCATTTTCATGCTCCCTGTTTTTTTTTTATTTGCATGTGCAACACAAAGTATGTACCACAAATCTTCCCTATATTAATGTTTGAAATCAGTTGCTTTTGAAACATTCCCAAGTATTTATTACAGGTTTCAAGTCACGCTCTGATTTTCATGAGTCCATCCTATTTTTCCACCAGTCTCCTTAACCTGCCACCCCTTTACTAAAGTTGACCCTCAAGGGCTCTCTGCTGGGATCGATGGTAGTTAATGACTCAACTAGTGGACAACATTGAAAAGAGACATGAGAAGAAGAATTGATGCTACCCTCTAATATATTCCTACAAATAGGTCTTAGTCCTCTGAAATTCCCTTGGATTAGGGAACTTAGAAGGTCTTATGAAATATTCAAAGAATAAATTAGCCCAATACTCCTGTTCAGGTTCAAATTAGTTCTAGTGTTTCACTGGCCAGGGCTTCCCTTCCTTCTAGCTGGATTTCATGTGCCAGTGGGCAGATGACTAACTCCATCCTCCCTACCCTTACCTCTACCACTAGAAAAATTCCAGGAATCCCAAGCTGCCAATCTGGATAAATCTGCCACCAAGAGAAGAAAAATTATTTGTCTCCTTTCTGTGCAAGGCCAACATGGAGGTCTTTATTTCCTGATTCCAGACAGACAATTTTCCCTTCCCTTCAGAGAAAATTTCTCCATCCATAGATGTGTGGTTTTGGCCTATGGAGGCAATCATACAGTAGTCTTACATCAAAATTTCTCCATTTATTTTTGCTTAGTTGTTTTTAAAAATAAGACCACACCGAGATATGACAGTTTAACCCGGGTAGGGATGCACTGTTTTCTTGAAAGCTACAAGCATACATTTTCATCAAACTGGAAAGATGCTGATTTTTCTTGAGTGAACAACCTGGATTTAGTAGATTATAATAACGTCGTTGTACTAACACAAAGTCCCTAAACCTTAGGACAGAATTTATCCTTTCCAACGTACTTACTTAAGGTATCTTTAATGTATGCATGAATAAATAAATAAACAAATATAATGGGAAGGTGAGACTATCTATGGAGATTACAAAATCACAATGATACATTGTCTCTGTCCATGAAAAGCATCCTAGCTATTTTTCCTGAATAGGAACATTGGTTTACTGCCATGTACTCCCTAATGATTCAACATTGTCAACATTATCAACAGCTAATCATAAATATTAATGCAGTAGGCATATGCATAATCATTACCATGCTACTATGAATGACTCCATGCCTACAAATTTGATAACTTAGATGAAAAAGACCAATTCCTTGAAAAACACAGCCTGCCAAACTCAAACCAGTTGTTTAAGCTGGCACAGTTGTTTAAGCTGCCAACTGCAACACCTGCATCCTATATGGGCGCTGGTTCAAGCCCTGATGCTCTCAGATTTGGCCTGACTCCACCTGGCCAATGTGATCACTTGAGGAGTGAACCAATGGATGGAAGATCTCTCTCTCTCTCTCTTTCTCTCTCTCTCTCTCTCTCTCTCTCTCTCACTTTCTCTCTCTCTCTCTTTCTCAGTATTCCTCTTTCTCTCTGTAACCTTCTTTTCAAATAGATAAATATTTTAAAAGAAATAGGTTATCTTAACTGGCCTATATCTGTTAAACAGAATTAATAATTGATAACCTGGGGCAAGCATGGTGGTGTAGTAGATAAAGATGTCAGCTGTAATGCTAGCATTCCATAGGGGCACTGGTTTATGTCCTGTCTACTCCACTTCTAATCCAGTTCCATGCTAATGATCTGGGAAAAGCAGCAGAGGATGGCCCAAATGTTTGGGCCTCTGCTATCCGCATGAGAGATGCAGGAGTTCGTGGCTCCTGACTTCATTCTGGCCCAGTGCTGGCTGTTGCAGCCATCTAGGAAGTGAGGTACCTGATGGAAGATTCTCTCTCTCTCTCTCTCTCTCTCTCTCTCTCTCTCTCTCTAACTCTCCTTCTCTCTGTAACTCCAACTTTCAAAATAAATCATTAAATCTAAAAAAAATGATAACCTTCAAACACAGAAAGCGTCAAGGCCATATGGGTTCACAGGTGAATTCTATATAACATTTAATTCCAGTTCTCCAATATATCTTTCAGAAGGTAGAAACATAAGGGGTACTTCCTAACTCATTCTATGAGAACAGCATTACCCTAATACCAAAACCAGACAAAGACTTTATAAGAAAACTACAGAACAATATCATTCATGAGTATTGATGCAAAAATCCACAGCAAACATTATCACACTGAATTCAACAATGTATTACAAAAATTATACAACATGTCTAAACAGAATTCATCTTAGGTATGGAAATTTTGTTCAACATCTACAAATATAATCCATAATATCAACACACCAAAAAATAAAAATTACATTGATGCAGAAAAATTATTTGACAAACTTCAATACCTATGCATGATAAAATATCTCAATAAACTAGGAAAAGATGAGAATTTGATAAGAAGAATGTCTACCCAAAGCCCATAGCTAATACTCTACTTGGTATTGAAAAGTTACAAGCTCTCCCACCATCCTTTTCAACATCATATTGGAAATTAGTTAACAGGATAAGATGCAAAAAAGAAACAGAAGGTCTACATATTTGATAGGGAGAAGTAAAACTATCTTTGTATATGACATACAGTCTATATAGAAAAACCAAAACTATCAACAAAAATAAGGAAAAATAAACAATTATATCAACATTGCTATAATCCAAGGATACTATACAAAGTCAATTACATTTCTATATATCCACAGTGAACATGTGAAAGTTAAAATTTAAAACACAGAATAGCATTTGATACAACAAACTTAGTGGGATAAATGGATAATGGAGCAAAACTAAAGGGAAAAACAGACTAATATTAGAAATTTTAACAATATCCTATAATCATTGATAGGATAAATAGACAAGAAAAAAAACACAACTGAAAAATACTTTAACAAGACATCAAAGGGGGGCTGGCGCTGTGGCATAGTGGGTAAAGCTTTTGCCTGCAGTGCCAGCCTCCCATATGGGCGCCGGTTCAAGTCCTGGCTGCTCCACTTCCTATCCAGCTCTCTGCTATGGCCTGGGAAAGCAGTAGAAGATGGCCCAAGTCCTTGGGACTCTGCACCCATGTGGGAGACCCAGAAGAAGCTCCTGGCTCCTAGCTTCAGATCAGCGCAGCTCCAGCCATTGCAGCCAACTGGGGAGTAAACCATCGAATAGAAGACCTCTTTATCTCTCTCTCTCTCTCTCTCTCTCTCCGCCTCTCTTCTCTCTGTGTAACTCTGACTTTCAAATAAATAAATAAATAAATCTTTTTTAAAAAAATCAAAGAAATTTTACAAAAATTTTAACTGTAGAACACAATTTCCAACAACTGCAGAACTTTTTACCCTTTTGTTGCACATTTTTACTTCATGTACTTTCACATGCTATAATTACTAGGTACATACACAATTAGAGTCATTACATATTCATAGTTGACTATTTCTTTTTGAAATGCTCTTCTTAATCCATTGTAATACTTTCATGCTATTACCTAATTTGTCTGATATTAATATATCCACAAAAGCTTTCATGTGATAACTATTTGAATGAAATTGTTTCCTATCTTCTAAATCTATCTATCTTTTTATTTAAGGCAATATATGGTTGAGTTTTGCATTTTTATCCCTTGAAACAATCTGTGAAGTTTTTAAAATTAAAAACATTTACAAAATATAATTATTGATTCTTCTTATTATTTTTATTTAAGAAACTTATTAGTATTAGATTTTCAGGGCAGCAGCAAATGCATGAAGAATACTACTATAGTTTCAGTGATCTATGATTATTTTAAAATTTGCTGTATGTGAGTAATGTGGTTACATATTCATTCAAGTATTATTTATAGCCTTTTCTTGTATTCCCAGTGAACTAGCGTCTTTTTACTTTTTACTTGTTGAACTCTTTATTTAGTGGAACATTAAGCCTTTGACTAAAATGTAAATTAAATATGTTATATTGTCATTTCTTAATTATATCAAGTTGTTCTTAGACTATCATTGACATATTATGTTCTATATTTTCTGGTTTTTAAGGTACTTATTTATTTATTTAAAAACATAATTACAGAGAGAGAGTGGCAGAGAAAGGGAGAGAGATCTCCCTTCTGCTAGTTTACTCCTCAAATGGACTCACAGCTTCAGCTGGGCCAGGAGTTTCTTCCAGGTACCTTATGTGGGTTCAGGGGCCCAAGCACTTGGGCCATATTCCTCTACCTTCCCAGTTGCATTAGCAGGGAGCTGGATCAGAAGTGGAGAAAAGCTGGGGCTCAAACCAGCACCCAAATGGGATGCTGGTGCTACCCACTACACTACTGCACTGGCCCCTATTTTCTGTTATTTGCTTCTTTTTTGCTTTCTTATCCTTTTTTAAAACATTTTAAATAATTAGTTTTGTCACTTCTATTGGCTCCTTAGCCATATTTCATGTCTTGACGTTTTTAATGATGTTCTCATTATGATCCTCTTCATCTTTAGCACAAAATATTATTTTAATTAACATGATGCACATGGGTGGCAGAAAGCTGAGCTCCTGGACCAACATGACCAACATTCATTGGCTTCCCAGATGCATTAGCAGGAATCTGAATCAGAAGTGGAGCATTTGGGACTTGAATGAGCACACTGATACAGGATGAAGGCATTGCAAGTGGTAACTTAACATGCAGAGTCACAAAGCCAGCCCCTGAAGCTGTTCAATTTTTATAAACATCTTTAATAGGTAATTGATCATTAAAGCAAACATAATTACAATTTATTTTGTGCTATATAATTAATATAAAAGTAACATATATATGAAAGCACCAGCACAAAAATAGAAATGAGTAAACTGAAAAAACTATCATGAATTTCTTATGTTCTACTATAATTGGCAAAGAATTTTTCATATTGTTATGATGGGAGTAAAGGCCTTTTACATAGTATTATATATTTACTAGAAGAAAAAACTTATCCAATGTTAGCGCACTGTATCTTATTCTAGAAAAAGAAAAGCAGAATTTTTACTGATTAAGAACTACTACAACATAGTAATCACTAATTTTTAAATGAATCTTTCACCAGTTATTCAAATTATATGTTTAAAGCAATGAAGTGTAGGAAAGAGGGGTCAGAAGTTCATCAGAAATTGATTGAATCACAAAATGCTGATCAATGAGCAGCCCTTTTCTTGGTTGACAGCACTGATCAATAAAATCCTAAGTTAATATACAATTTCAGCTGAAGATATCCTTTTTAGAAAATACTTTCTAAGTGTACTTACCCTTCAACATACATGGGGCATTGGCTCTAGGACATTTGACCTACAGATATAAAAATCCTTGGATGCTTAAGACCCTTATTCTCCCATATATACTCTTTTTTAAAAAATTGATGTATTTTTTTAGAAGAGAGAGCAAGTTCCCAGTACTTGCTCACTTCTCAAAACCCTACAACATCCAGGCATGAGACAAGGCCAAAGCCCGAAACATGGAGCTCAATCCAGGTCTCCCACATGGCTGGCAACCATCACTACTACCCCCCAGAGTGTGCATCAGTGAGAAGCTGAGATCTGGAGCAGAGCCAGCACTCAAAGCTGAGCATCTGATAAGGGATGCAGGCATGTTAACTGCCAGGGCAAACACCCAGCCCCTCTGCCCCACTTTAGATCATCCCTAGATTACTTACAATACCTAATACAATGTAAATACTATACAAATGCTGTTATACTATATGGCTTAGGCAATGATGATAAGGAAAAAAATTCTCTACATTCAGTTCAGATGTAATTTTCTTCCTGAATATTTTCCATTCATATTGGCTGAGTCTATGTGTGCGTAATCCACATACATGGAGCCCCAGCTGCATATGTCAAATTAATGTATCAGGATGTCAAAAGTGACGCTCTATTGTTGTTTCAGCTCAGACTCCCAGCAAAGCAGAACAATCGAATAGGCACAAATTATTCCCACATTTTAAAATGAAGTGTTAGATCTTCTAAATACGGTAAGTGAAGGAAGTTGCCAAACACCAATGTTTTTCACCCTTAACCCATTGCCCACTTTGAATGCATACATGCAGGTGAAGTTGTTGAGGAGAGAGATTTTGATGAAAGCTGTCTCTGTGTGCACCAGTCCTGTAGAGATGGAAAGAGAGCCTGCTTTACACTTCCTCACCCTAAGTGGCAGAAAGGGCATCAGGGAACTGTTAAGAAAGCCTAATAGTTGGACCTTTCCGAGAGACAACATGAACAGGAGTATGGCTTAGACTAAAATGAAAAACCAAAGAGAAGACTGCCCTGAACACCAGGGTCATGCACTGATGTTTGGATTAGGGTGTGAGATTTGTGTGTGTGTGTGTGTGTGTGTAAGTTTGCTAACTGGAATTATGGGGGAAAGCTGCACTAAAGGTAATTGAAGATTGCTAAAGATGATCAAGAAGTATTTCTGAATGCATGAAAAAATTCCAATAGATAAATCCATTTAAGGATAACCACCGATGTCCAGGGTCCAAAGTTGTAGTCAGAAGTATATGTCCTGGCATAGGCTCAGCTGTTGTTAAGCATTTGGAGAGTGAAACTGGCCCTTCTCTCTCCCTTGTCCCCACCTCTGTATGCCTTTCAAGTAAATAAAATTGATAAATGTAATTTTTTAAAAGAAGTGTAAGGCAGATAAATATTATTGTTGGGGGAAGGGAGTGCAACACAAGATAGGCCTCTAAAATGCTGATAATACTTTGCTTCTGGTGCAAGGGACTAATTACACAGTTTAATCGGTTGGATCTAATCAACATTTCACTATGGACCATAAAGAAGGCTCATTTATGTAATATTCAAAGGTGGAGTGTAGAATAGTATTAAAATATGTTGTTTCTACATCATTTTACATTAAATCCAATTGATGAAATGGCATTTATATTGAGCTCCACATGTATTTACTGGAAAGAAGTGCTTTATTCTGTCAAAGAAATTCAGTCATGTGAAAACTAATTATGTTGATGAAGCTTACTTCTCTAGAATTGGTCATAAAAAGGAAATAAAAACTATGCAATAAATTGGCTCTTGGTCATCAGAATTCTGACACCTCCTGTGGCTTTTGTCCTTTTGAAATCTCTGACTCTTGAGCATGCAATGAGATATCACTCCAATGACTATGTTATGCTACATGGCAAGAGGGACTGTTGCATAGGTAATGAATTTGCTAATCAGGTGACGTTGGCAATCACCTGAGACCTTTAGTAGAAAACATTGTTTCTAGTGGGGAATGAGGTAAAATCAAGCAAATTCCAAGCATGAGAAAGAGTGGAAGCAAAATTCCTGGCACGGTAATAAAGAAGGCCACACAGAAAAGACCCAAAAACAGCCTCTGTGCTCTTGAGCTGCCCCCAGCTTATAGCCAGCTAGGAACAGAGACTTTAGTCCTATGTACATGGGAAACTGAATTCTGTTAACAAGAATAAGCTTGGAAGCAAATCTTTTCCCTGAGCTTTCAAACAAGAACTCAGTACTGCCAGTCCCCTAATATCAGCCTTGTGAGACCCTGTGCTGATAACTCAACTTTGCCACACTGGACTTCTGATTGCAAGCTAACAAATGCATGTTGTGGTTTTGTTTTTTTTTTAAGTTTTATTTATTTATTTTAAAGGCAGAGATACAAGTAGAGAGAGAAAGAAATATCTTCCATCTGCTGGTTCACTCTCCAAATGGCCAAAATTGTGGGAGCTTGGCCAAAATTGTAGGGGCTCGCCCAAAGAGAAGCCAGGTGTCAAGAACTTCTTCCAGGTCTCTCACGTGGTCAGGGGCCCAAAATACTTGGGCAACTTTCCTCTGCTTTCCCAAGTGCATTAGCAGGGAGCTGGATCAGAAGTGTAGCAGGGGTCGGTGCTGTGGTGCAGCAGGTTAAAGCCCTGGCCTGAAGTACTGGCATTCCATACGGGTGCCAGTTTTAGTCCTGGCTGTTCCTTTTCCGACCCAGCTCTCTGCTATGGCCTGGTAAAGCAGTAGAAGATGGCCCAAGTGCTAGGGGCCCTTTCACCCACATGGGAGACTCAGAAGAAGCTCCTGGCTCCTGGCTTCGAATTGGCTCAGCTCCGGCCATTGTGGCCTTCTGGGGAGTAAACCAGCAGACAGAAGACCTCTCTCTCTGTCTCTACCTCTCTCTGTAACTCTGTCTTTCAAATAAATAAAATAAAAAAAAAAAAAAAAAAAGAACTGGAGCAGTCAGGACTCAAAGCAGTGCCTATATGGGAAGCCGGAACGGCAGACAGAAGCTTAGCCTCCTACACCCCAGCACCGGCCCCATGCATGTTCTTTGAGCTGCTAAGTGTGAGATAATTTCTTGTGCTGCAATGGAGAAAAGCCAAGACAAAAAGATAAGCTGTATCACACAGGCTAGCAGAAGCTTTGATGGGCCTGCCTGCCTTGGAATCTGAATGCATACAGCAGTAAAAAATCGACACTTTAGAAAACACCAGCATCTCTCTTTTACTATTCAAAGATCAACAGATGGGATGATTCAAAAGTAGGAAGACCACAAGTTGCCTGATACAGTGGTCTCACAATCTCTACCCATCTTCCATTATTCTGATATGTGTGTATTTAACTTTATAATCAGCAGTGTAAATCTGACACGATTTAAAGGGTATTGAAATCAGAGTACAGGAAATGGCCCAAATGTAGTTGAAGACAGTGAAGTGACATGATAGTGACTTCTTAGAAGAAATCTACCCATAAGAATTGTGTATCTCTTTTCTAAGAGGTTAAAAATGTCGTTGTTTGACATCTACTTGTATATTCACATGTGTCTCAGTGTTCTAAACTCAATATCTGCGTTCACTTACATTGAACAATCTTCTAGCTTTGGCTAGATTGTTTTAGAAAGTCCTTATTAAAAACTCAGAAGTGTGATCATTTTTTAAAAATGTTTTGAAAACACACTTTCTTTTAACATCAAGGTGTAGCATATAAATAGTGGTCTAAAAACTACTCTCTTCGAAGCCTTGTATCAAATTCCTCTATTGACCTAACACTGTTCTCAATCTGTAATTATGTATTCAAAAACAAAATTTTTCAAGTCCAACAAATATAGTTATAAATGCCAGCCTTGGTATTTATTAGCAACTAAGTATGTGTCTCATACTTAGTTTTCTCATTTATCTAAGAAGTGTTTCCTTGCAGAGACATGGTGAGGGTTACTTAACAAGTTCTGACCCAATAGGTAATGAACATTTTCATTGCTATTTATTCTGAAATCTAATTGTCTAATTTCTCTAGCCTATTCTGTATTTCAGCAAAAATTCGATTATAGCTATTAAAATCTTCTCTTGATATTATCACTTATTTAGGACACTGTTTCTTCTTTGTCAACATTCCTTCATTGTTTATTAAAGAATTTATACTAGTCAAGTCACCAGTCTAACTTAAAGATACTCTGTAATGAAGTCTTAGTAACTCAAAATAAATCTGAAAAAGATATTTTAATCTCAATCCTGCAGTTGCTAATGGGGATATTTAGCACATTCAGTCAGAGTTTTATAAGGTCAGGCCATGGAGAAAATGTTATATTAATAATTTACTGAATTTCAATGCCATAATCTCTTCATGCCAAATTTTGTTCAGTGGTAATCACTGCTGTAACAATATGGCAGTGTTAGTTTTCCAGGCCCTACAATGTTTAGCCAATGTCCTCTTTACACATGAAAACCATAATCAATACCGTACTTTGTCACAGTCTCAAATAGGCCATTTGGTGTTTCATAATTCAAAGCAGGACTGTATTATTTATTCTAAATGTGACAGCATAGCTTTAGAGGTGGGCAGCTCCCACACAAGTAATCTGCTGATTAGCGCTAGTATGCATATCAGAAGCCAGCAAACTCCAATTTGCATTGAATGCCAGCTGCATAAGAACTTATCAGAAAAGCCCAGATAGGAGGGCAAAGAAATATCCCTTCCTTAATTATGAGCATGTGTATGCAGGTGCAAACCTGCATTAGTATGACTGAGCATTCTGGGATAATAAGCTAATGCTATTAAGATTCATTACATATTCCTAATATGCATACCAATACCTCTTAGTGGTAATATGTTAGATCCCAAGCAGCAAGACTGTGCTGACAAAGCCCAGTGAGAATGAAAAAGGTCTGGATAGGAATGGCAGTAGATATGCAATGCCTATGAGATTTTGCAACATTTGAAGAAAGGTAATTTTGGTTACTGCACATATTAAATCAAAGATATTATCAAGTGATCTTGATTAATTATTATTTGGAAAAAGAAACAACTTTCCATCTTGGATGTAGGCACCTAAGTTTCTTGTAATAATGTAAGAAAAGAGGGACCAGCAATGTGGCCTAGTGGGTAAAGTTGCCACCCATGATGCTGGCATCCCATATGGACACTAGTCTGCGTCCTGGCTGATACACTTCCAATCTAGCTCCCTGCTAATGGCCTGGGAAAAAGCAACAGAAGACAGCCCAAGTGCTTGGGCCCTTGCCACTCAAGTGGGAGACCTGAATGAAGTTCCTGGCTCCTGACTTTGGCCTGGCCCAACCTGGACCATTGTAGCCATCTGTGGAGTGAACCAGTGGATAGAAGGTCTCTTTCTCTATGTGTCTCTCCTCCTTTCTCTTTAACTCTGACTTTAAAATGAATAAATAAATCTTTTTTTGAAAAAAGAAAAATTAATGCAAACTGAAAAGCAAATTGATAGGGACCTAGGTTACTCTCAAACCTGTTTCATTTGGCTAAAATTTCAAATTTAAATGATATTAGGTAGCACTTGTACTGTCCAAAGCATGTTGCATTTATACTTGATTCATTCATTTGCATTAACTGGTCTCTGAAGTAATTTGTGCTGGAGACTACAGTTATAAATGAAGATCTGTTCAGGAGGCCAAATACTTCCTTAAGAGAGATGAATCAGACAAGTGAATGTGATGTACTTGCTGTGTCCAATTCTGGCAAAGTACAAGTACAGGATTCAACTGAGCTAGGAGACTACAATATAATGAGAAATATTTCTTGATCTGGGAGACATGAATTAGTGCTTTACTCATCCATTTATTCAATAATTTTCATTCAAATGGCCCATATTAATTGCCGGCCCATGGGGTGCCATTGTTGGGCTACATTAATGAGCAATAATAATATGACCATATAAGATTATCGTAAAGATTCAATCTTATAATGCATGTGTGGTGTGCACAACTCTGTTGTTCTTTTCAGATTCCCTGGCTCACTCCTTTTGTCTTTCTCTTGGTCAATATCCCACCTGTGCCAGACAGTCCCTTTGTGACGGGGCATACTCTGGGGTATTGGGTCTAGCATGCTGAATGGGCCCCAAGGTGCTGGATGACACTATCTAGAAATATAAGAGCATGGACTTCTTGTAAAGTACATGTCACCATTGGGAAATGGGAGAGGAAACAGAACCAGGCAGATAAGTTGTTTTGGTTTCTTCTTCATGAACTTCTCTAAGGGTTGTTCTTCTTTGCAAATCTTCCAGGAAGGTCTTATATATACCAAGCAAATATACCTCCTCATTGGCCTGCTGACGTAGTGATGAACACATTAAAGGGATTATTTCTCATTGCTTGCTATCTTATGTTTCTTTGCCTTCTTCTTTCTAACTGCTCTTGGCTTGTCTTTCCCAAATAAAGTGTTGATGTGATCCTCATTAAGACATCCAGTGTTTCTACGCTTCAAAGAATGAAGTTAATCATCTGAGGACTTCTAGCTCTAAATTTTAAAATTCTATGGTTATCTGCACTGCTATCAAAATTATTCATTTCAAAAATAGTTTCTTGAAATCTTATAGAGCATAATACATAAATGCAAGAAATTGTAAATTAACCTTATGAAACCAGAAATAACTTTCTTAAAAAAAAAAAAAAAGTACTCCTGACCCTGAAGGTCGACTTTGCCAACCCAAATGGAAAAGAATTGAATCAGACAATTTCCAAATCAAACACAACTCTAAAATTCTATACTTTTATGGTTCCATTTGGACAGT
This sequence comes from Lepus europaeus, assembly GCF_033115175.1. Lineage (NCBI taxonomy): Eukaryota > Metazoa > Chordata > Mammalia > Lagomorpha > Leporidae > Lepus > Lepus europaeus. The sequence continues at coordinate 92,778,269 of NC_084827.1, forward strand.
CTCTTGTTTGAATGGTGTATTTAGAGGGAGGAAATAATTACCACTTATTGTGCTAAAAGCATAGTGCCAGGAATTAAGAAAGTTGCTTCAGATACATTATTTTATTTAGTCCTCACAAACACCCTGGAAGGTAGGAATTAGTTCCTTTTTCTATTTCAATGTTTAAAAAACTACAATACTAGAGAGTAATAAGTTGCCAAGGATACACAGCTATTATGAAGCAAGAGAAGGTAAATAGTCACCCGCCAATCTACAAAATCCATGCTCCCTTAATGGGCACATTGTTTCACTTTTTAAATTTAACCCCCTTCCCTCATTCCCTTTTCATCCACAGACCTATACTTAGAAATCATTTGTTGACACACAGCTTCACAAATTTAACACCGTTTACTTAAATTATTTTTTCCTGTGTGGCTTCAACATCTAGTAATGTAGAGCTACATATCTCATTTACACACTACATATCCCCTTAGCAAGGGCAACTGGCATGTTTAAAATCTATTTATTTTAGAGCATTAAAATATGCATCATAAATCACATCCTGAAAACGTTTCAAATAGTTCTATATTTCACTCTGTATTACTGTCATCCATAAGTGTCTATTATCCAATGTATTTGTGTTTTTTGCAAACATAGAAAATGTTTGCAAGAAATGTTTATCCTTAGAAAGACTAAAGATAACTTTTTCAATTCAAAAATAACATTTGTAACACCCAGTTCCATTCTAAGGATGTCTATTTGGTTCTATTTTAATAATTAAATTGGAAATATATAAATGAGCTAAGGCTAATCCATACTCATCAAAAATCATAAGTCATTCACTACCGTGAAGATATATCACATAAAATAGAAAATTAAATCAATGTTTTTGTCATACAAACACAAAAAATTCAACTTAGTTTTTAATCACTATATTATTGATATGATCAGACATGGAACAATTAAAATAATCAATGGAAATTTTTTTCATTAAATACTAATCATCACAAAACACAGTAGTCAAAGCATAGCTTAGACAATGTCTCTAAATGAAAGTAGTCTTATTTAGCTCTTGCTGACTCCTGGCTCCTGTATATTGATCAAAGTCCTATGGTTATAACTTAAAAATTCAGTCTAAGCATTGCCTGTTCAGAAAATTCTGATTGATCCATTTAAACTATGTGGTTGTTGGAAACATTCATATCATTGCATATTCAAATTATTGCAGTCATCCAAAAAATCTCAGTATCAAAAATGCAAGATGGGAGATGACATGAAAAGGTAGAAAACAGGAAATACAAAAAAATAGATAAAACATTTATAGTGCTGCATTTTTAATATAAAACAGGGCTCCTTCTATACTAAACCAAATTAAACTTTCAAATGACCCTATGTGGTCTCTGGAAGCTCAGCCAAGATTTGTTTTTCTGTAATCTTTGATGATATGCAGGGTTTTTAGTGAAGAGACTCTCAAGCAGCTGAATGGCCTGATGCCAATACCCCATAGATAGGATACAGCCCAGATTTGGCCTTTCATTTGATGGGGGAAAGTTAACACAAATATTTTTAAGGAGTTCTATTTTGCCAGAAGCCTTCCATTAACAGTCCTACTATGGTATAATAAGTGTGTCGGTCAACATTTGCATGCTCATAACAGCAAGAGTCAAAGTCAAGTTGAAAAGCCCAAATTCAATGAGTCTGCACTCAGAGACTCATTCTACCTTCATGCATGTCCTTCTCAACCTCCTGCACTCCAGTGTCTCTCATGCTTTATAAAAGCATCTGATGTCTGCCTCCCTCCTACACTATCCTTCCTAGATCACACTAGAGGAGATAGTAGGTTTAGTCATATGTGAATGCATAAAATGATGCACTTACTCATTCAGGTACTCAACAAACATGTGCTGAGTATCTGTTTTGTTCCAGGCCCTGTGGTGTACACTACGTAAGCTGCCACTATACTAAATTTAGCAAACACAGTTGTAGGAAAGACTGACCCTCACTCAGTTATCCACAATCCCACTTTGATTCATCTTGAAAGAGTAATGCATAGATTGTTAACCTAGAGGCATATATCATGAATGAATTATTTTGAACAATAATGTACATAACTTAAATAAAAATTATTGTCTCAGAACTCTCAAATCCCAGAATACTCATCATTTCTTTCCATTCAGAAGATCAGGTTTGCAGCCATCATTTGGTCTAACAGTTAAGCAGCTAACAGGGATGCCAGAATCCCACACTGGAAAACCTGGGTTGGATTCCTGGCTTCAGCTCCTGACTCCAACTTCTTAGTAAACCAAACCTGGGAGGCAACAGGTGATGGCTCAGTTGGGTTCCTGCCATCCACCTGAGCGATCTGAGTTGCATTCCCAGCTCTTGGCATCACCCTAGCCCAGCCATGACTATTATGGGCAATTAGGGTTTGAGACAGGAATTGGGAACACTATCTCTGTCTGTCTGAGTCTCTCTTTCTCTCAAATAATTTTTATAAATAGAAAACAAAACCAGCTACTAAAACACTCCATTGAATCATTAAAAGTAGACAAAAATCATTCCAAACCTCCAAGTACTCAGAAGAACCTGTGTAAAGATGAGGGTAGAAATTTAAGGTGACAATTCCAGACTTAAAATTACCAAGTCTTAAGCATATTTTAACTTTTCTTATCTCCATGGAGTGGAGTAGACAGTACTCTTCCCTCTGAAATAAACAAAGGAATATTCCAGAGACAATTCGTCACAACTGCAAGAACAAGAAGAGGAGATGCGCATTTCTCACTCATGTGAGTGATTGGAAGGTGCAGCTCAAATGCCACAGAGGAGAGCTCCTTGGGAGAGTCTAATATGTGTCCTCTAAGTTTGGAAGATAGCTGGGCACCTCTGGTGCCTGCATCTGCCTTCAGAATTTTAAAGATGGGAGATTTACCGGAGCAGTTGTGTCAAAGGTGAAGAGAAAGGGAGTGATCTGTTTTCTCATCACTTAACAGGTCCAGCCTGAAAAGATGAATGCAAAATCTAGTCTAGAGTGAAGGTAGCCAAATTCATTTTCTATTGCTACTGTAATGAATTAGTACAAACAGTCCTCTCACAGTACTGGATATCAGGTCTGCAGGGAATTTCCTTCTGGAGGCTCCAGGGGCAAATCAATTTCCCTGTCTATTCCAGGTTGAAATAGACTCCTACTTTCATTGGCATATGACCCCTTACTACAGCAACATCATATCTTCTCTCCTCTCAAGCCTTTCAGAATCTGACCCTCCTGCTTCCTACTTCTAAGTACTCCCTTGCTTACCCTTTAAGCCCACATGGATAACCCATGAGTATTCCTTAGCCCATGTCGAGATTCTTAGCCACAACTACAAAGTCACTTTTACCACTTTAAGCTAATATTCACATGTTCTGAGTGCTAGATTGTGGACAGGACGGCACACAGAGAGGAGGCTTACTGGGTCATGGGAATACCAGCAATAAAGTATACGGCTGTCAAGGGAGGTGCATCTCAAGAGGCAGGAAGAAAATGCCCCAGAGTTTTCAGAGGGTCACTAAGGCCCCACATAAATGTGTCCTACAAAGGAGCCAACATTAGGAATCTACCTCACAGAGGACAACAGTGATGAATTCCAACAAGCTTATACAAGTTAAGACATTCTTCAGTTGACCTCTTCCTTCCCTGAGCCTGAAAGACCCAGGAGTGAAGTCTTGCAGTAGAAGTGAAGAACACAGAGCCAAATTAGCCCTGGCCTCTGGGGCCGGATAGACCTAATTTGCAGGAACAGAGAAATTGTGATTTAAAAGTAGGATTGAAACCTAATCTAGATTTAGACACCAGAATTTTTATTCCCCACAATAGTAGTCATTGTTAATAAAGTGTGAATGTTCTAACACTGGGAAAGTATGAATTCTGCTTGCAGGGTACCAAAGAGTGGATAAAAGGAAGCTCAATAGAGCACAAAGAGACGTGGTAAGATAAGGAAGCCATTTATTATTTCTACGACACTGATTTCAGTCTTCTCAACGAAACAGATACAATGATTTTGTGAATAGTTATGACAGCTTAGCTTTAGCTTTGTTTTTCAAATGCTAACAGAGACAGAGCGATCTCTCATCCACTGATTTACTCTCCAAAGCTTGCAACAGGCAGGGCTGAGCCTCATCAAAACCAGGAACCCAAAACTCAATGTAAGTCTCCCACAGAGAACAAGTATGTGAGCCATCAACTGCTGCCTCCCAGAAAGTTGCATTAGCAAGTTCAAATCAGGAGTGGAGTCATGACTCAAACCCAGGTATTTGGAATTGGAATGCAGGCATCCTACCTGACACCTTAATCACTATACCAAATTCTCATCCAAGTCATTGGCTTTTGATAATTTGTCTCTGATTTCATCCATGCTTCTGCCTGGAAGCTACATCAGCAGCTGCACCACTTCACCTCTTCCATCCTTAACAGCAGCTCTGCTCATTCCAGGTTCTCACACACTCCTCATTATTCAGAGCCTGCCTAATTCCCTAAATGGGTTAGTGGGAATGGGATTGACACTTTCTACGTTGTTCAGCAGTTGTTACACTGGCTTCTAAATTATTTCAGCTTGGCATTACAGAGATAATCTGTCACTAATGCAAACTTGTGTATTTACAATATTAGAATTGCTGTCTTGTTATTTTTTCATTACTACTATATTTTCGGAGTCTCCCTCATTACCATGTGTATTGTTTCATTATTTACATTTTGAATGCTATTATCTCTAAAGCTGTCAGCAGAAACATTCTGAGATAACGACTCTGAGGAAAGAGAATTATCTAAATATGGATCTTCCTGCTCATGTTCAAATAAATTATTGTCTCACTCTTCAGATGCTCCTTCTGAGTCCTCATGAAGACACGTAAGGCATTGGGGAATTGTAGTACCAACTGCCTTTGTCTGAGTCTGACGTGCAAAAAAAACTAGAGATAGGAAAATCTGATAAAGACTGGAAGAGAAAAACTTTCCTATGATAGTAATATGGAATGTAAGAACATTGTATGAAACATGTAACAGCAATGACCTTGAAGCAGAACAATGCTTCCTTAAAAGTCTGAAAGTAAAACAATGAATGAATGAATATGAAATATTTTAGAATTTTGCTTTTTTTTTTTTATTTAGAGAGTAGTGATTCAAAAGCAGACACCCCTCAGGGAACCTCACCTGGAGCTTAGGTTGTAAATACCAACTATACAACCACGCCTCCAAAATTTCTGCCTTTGGGTTCAAGTTCAAATAGTCAGTTTCAGATTTGACATCTTCATTTTACTGTCTGCTGGCATCTCAAACTTAACATAGCTGTAGAGATGCTGCCGAAGTACCTCTCAGTGGGGCATACACCCCTTAAATTAGAGGCATGGCCGAAGTTTCTGCTCATGCCAAAACAGGCCAGCGAAGGGCACACCCACCCCCAAAGAAATGTGGTAGCTGGAGCAGCAGGGGGCTAATGGACATGAATTGGTACCTGTAGTATTTTTCAGGAATTTGTAAATTTACAGGAACATCTAAATGGGCTTATCTATGAAGATTTACAACACAGCCCTAATTCCTATCTTAGACCACCAGGCTGAATTCCTTCTCCCAATACATCTCCTTAAGTGGATGTATAACCTTGCCTACGTGACGGCTAGCTTGTAGACTTGCTGGTAACCCTCTAAATAAAAGCGGGAGTGGACAGCTATCCAGTGGCATGCTCTTAGAATGGACGCTCATTTGAAAAACCCCACACATAGCCAGTATAATCTTTTTTTTTTTTTTTCCAAATACTTGTCTGTATCTCTGTTCCCTTCATTTCTTGTCATCCAGTCTCAGGGCAAGCCATCCCCATATACCCTACTGTCCAAGTAAAAAATCAGTAAATTTTCTTTGATTCCTTTCTTATATTTACTCCTTATATATAATTGACCATCAAATCATCTGGGATTTTCTCCAAAACTGGTCCCAAACCCGATAACTTCTCTCTCTCTCCACCATGACCACCATTGTCTAGGAAATCAACATCCTTTAATAGTAATCATCTCCCAACAGGTAGTCCAGCCTCTCCTCCTGCATCTCTGCCCACAGCAGTCAGAGAAAACTGCACAAGATAATACCATGTCGCATCACTCTCCTGCTTCCAACCCTAGTGGTTTCTCACAACACTTGGAAGAGAGTCCATACCCTCACCATCACCACCACAGCCCTGAACGACATGCGCTCACCTACCTCTTGGACTGCAACACCTTTACTCTCTCCTACCACACCGGTATTCCAGGTCATTCCCACTGCATGCCTCCTGCATATGCTGACCTTTCTATCCAGAACATTCTGCTCACACTCCTACCAATGAGTGGACAGCTGTGTTTCCTCACTCAGATCTCACTCTGTCTTCAGAAAGGCCTTCTCGACTCTCTAGCTACTGTCCCTCACATCTAGGCTCCTTTTTTAAAGATTCATTTAGTTATTTGAAACTCATAATTACAAAGAGAGGGAGGGGGGCTCTTCCATCTACTGGTTAACTCCCCAGATGGCTACTATGGCTGGGGCTGGGCTAGTCCAAATCCAGGAGCCAGGAGCTACCTTTGGTCTCTTGGCAGGAGCCCAAGAACTTGTGTCATCTTCTGCTGCTTTTTCCAGACCATTTTCAGGGAGCTGGATTGGAAGAGGAGCATCCAAGACAAGAAGAGGAGCCCATATGGAATGCCAGAGTTGCAGGTGGTGGTTTTACCCGCTATGCCAAAGCACTGTTCCCTAGACTTCTTCTGAAACTGTTTGGTCAATCAATCTGTTGCATATAATTGTCTGTCTTATCCAAATAGACCATAAGCTCTATGAGTGCAGGCATATTGTTTATGTTTTTCTTCACTTTAATCTGGAGTGAAGAATAATACCTGGGGCCGGCGCCGTGGCTCAGTAGGCTAATCCTCCACCTGCGGCACTGGCACCCCTGGGTTCTAGTCCTGGTTGGGGTGTTGGATTCTGTCTTGGTTGCTCCTCTTCCAGTCCAGCTCTCTGCTGTGGCCCGGGAGTGCAGTGGAGGATGGCCCAAGTTCTTGGGCCCTGCACCTGCTAGGGAGACCAGGAGAAGCACCTGGCTCCTGGCTTCGGATCAGCACTTTGCGCCGGCCTCAGCACACTGGCCGCAGTGGCTATTGGGGGTGAACCAACAGAAAAGGAAGACCTTTCTCTCTGTCTCTCTCACTGTCCACTCTGCCTGTCAAAAAAAAAAAAAATAAGAATGAATGAATGATTGGAAACCAAATCACTCCTGACTCAGTGGCAGGGACCCATGCTGCCAGTCTTCTTAGTTACGCTGCATGGACTCACCCACAGCTGTCTTCTTGCCTGTCTGGGAGTATTCCAATCAGGCACTGATGCCCATGCAGTGACAATAATGAAATCTTTTGCAAAGCCAACAATGGGCTCTACATTCCTATCCTGGTTTAATCATCATGAGAGATCTGTGTCCCAGCTGCAGCCCTAGTGTGGGGAAGGCATCCCAATTCTCCCCTGCTGCAGTGTACCCACTCTTCCTCTCCAACACAATCATCTCTCCTGACCTCTTTCTCTCCAGTTATCCCGGCTATAGCTACAGGCAGATTAGACTCACCTACTCTAAGTCCTATTCAGGAGTGCTGTGTTAACCAGGAAGGTGGAAGTGTTAGGAAACTGGCACAGTTTTATCCAGGTGGTCACATGGCCCAGCTACCTGAGCCAGGCTCCACCCCCATCCTAATGGGATTCACTGCTCCTGCTTCCCTGCCCACCCTCAGGCGAAGTTTTAAAAGGGTGTGTTCCTGAACACGTGCTCTCTTGGTTCTGCTCTCTTGGTTATGCTCTCTTGGTCCTTCTCTCCTGCGCTCTCTTGGCTTATCTCCTCCTCTCTTCTCTCCTTGCTAGCTCCTCTCCTCCCTGTTTCTCTCTTATATTCTCTTTCTCTCTTTTTTCCTTCGCTGCCCCTTCACTCCGGTCTGTTGGGTGTTCCCCAATAAACCCTTCCCCTTACTCTAGTGTCCGGTGTGTTTTACGACACCTAACATTAATATATAACAGGAAGTTTCTTAGGTTCAATACTATTGTTTCAAGCCTTTTGACATCCTAGAATTATATGTTGTGGTAATTCAGTGTAGAGTTAAGTTACAGATATTTGTTTATTTTTGAGAGGCTTTAGATAAAGGGATGAACGTGGGGGATAGAATTTGCCTCAGGAAATTAAAAAGTGTTTCTTGAAGCTCTGTTTAGCATTCTTGACAGTTTCAACTTTAAAAAAGTGCCCTTAGCTGCCAAGGTTGATGTTGATATTGTTCACACACCCACCTGGGTCCTTACTAGTGAAACTAACTGTAAAAATATTAACTGACCAATGCTGCTGTCCTCAGCACCACCAAGATCTCAGAGGAGAGGAGATAATGAAGTTACTGAGCTGTTTTCTTGGGAAAAAAACATAATCTCAAATAATATTTCTAAAGATCAAATCATAGACTAGAAGATGCTTCAATAACTCTTGGAGAATAATTCATTAATATCAGTATATGAATAAGACAGATACTAATATGTAATTTATAACTCTTCTATAGATACAAATGAAATTTTTTCTACTAACCTAAAAATCAATAGAATAACAAAAGGATTACTTTATTTATAAGATGTATTGGGCACTAAAGCATGCATAATCCTGAGCTTTTCAAGAAAATATAAATTGTTCTTAAATGGACAAATGGACAAAATGACTGCTGCAGAGTTTGTATTTAGCTTAGCACTTACTATGAACCAGACACTTTCGTATGCTTTTCTTGTGTTCAGTCATGTACTTCTCCTGTGAGGCTTAATGGAGGAAAGAACTTAGTGTAGAGAGGTTAAGACACTGTAGAATGGTGCTTAACTTTCAATGATAAGCTTGTGGTTTGACACTTTCTCTAATAATAGTATCTGTCCCCAGCCCTAGAGATAGTAACTGTGGTACTTACTGAGTTTTTACACTATTCCATATACTGTGTGGAACATATTAAAGGTATTATATCATCTAATCTTTCCAACAGTCCTAGTGAGTCAGAACCATTATCATAACCCTTTCTTAAAGGTGATGATGGGGTGGCAGGGAAGTGTCATGGTGCAGTGGTTAATCCATCACTTCGGAACCCTGCATGCCATGTTGAATTGCCAGCTTCAATCCTGACTGCTCGACTTCTGATCCAGCTTTCTGCTAATGCACCCTTGGAGACAGCAGGTGACTGGAGCCTCTATCATGAGGGATACTGGCTTCAGCCTGGCCCGGCTGTCGAAGTTGCAAATGTTTGGGGAAAGGATCAGTGATAGAGGATTTCTTTCTGTTTTCTCTCTCTCTCTCTCTCTCTCACAGACACACACACACACACACACACACACTGCTTTCAAGTAGAAAAGAAATAAAAAAATAAACTTAAAAAAACTAGTGATGGTATTATTTCATGAAAACATCCCTACTTACTACTTAGTGCTAGAAACATTTATGTCTTATTAAATTTTGCCAAGCCTCAGCAGCTCCTACCAGCTCACTTCATGCTGCTATCTCCCCTATGGCCCCACACCAGGGACCTAGAAGCATCATCAGTGTGCCATTTCTGATTTGTAAAAATGTCACCTCTATTTTTTGCATCTAGAAAAAATTAACATTTTTCCTTAACTGAGGTAAATCTATTCTTCAGGCATTGCATCTTAATCTCCCAGCTGTGCTGGCCTGTCTGAAAAGTCTTCCAACCCAGGGTTGGGGCTGATCACTTTGAGTCAGCCTCTCTCTTCCAGAGGAAAATAGCTTACTCTATGTGGGCTGCAAATCATGAAATATGAGTTCCTTCTTCAGTTAAATTAATTGGACCACATCACAGAAACACTAACAAAGGCCTTTTATAGGCTCAAGTCTGTGAATCCCTTTCAATGTGAAGCCTATTATGTTCTTTTATTAGTCTACAAGTAACAAATGTAATGCAGACATCAATCTTATTGGAATAGTAGAGACATCTCTGGAGCTCACAGAAAAGAATTTGGAGTTTCATCAAGTAGACACAATTGAGTAATTTACCAACAATCACCCTTAAAGGGAAAGCATATACGTGTAATTATGGAGGCAAATGACTGAATACAAAAACCGGGGATTATTAATTATGGTGAAATAAAAATGAACCCTAATGACTTATCATATGACAGGCACTGACCTGAATGCTTTAAATGCATGATTTTATAATAATGCATGAAAGTTATATTATTATTGTCCTCATTTACTGGTTAGGAAACTGAGGCTTGGAGAGGTTAAATAAATTTCTCAGGGGTAGGCAGATTGTTAACCGCAGAACCAAGCTTTGACCCCAAGTAGTCTGAACACTATATATGTTTAGTCTGCTGTGTCTTGTCTACTCCCAGTTATGCAGAATCCTAACACAACACCAGCCAGGCACACTGAACTATATACGCAGTTCCCACAACACACAGAGTGGGACCCGGCCTCTGCCACAAAATTCTCTGCCTTGAATACATTCCTCTCCTACCTGCTAATTCCTTACTTACTCTCCAAGGTGTAGCTAAAGTGTCACTTGTGGAAGGTTGCCATCATGTCGACCACACTTGCCTCAGTTCTGCACTGACATGCTCATATACCCTAGATGCAGCTTAAAATCCATAACCCTTCACATGCAATAAAGGGAAAAGGAGCCAAGTAGGCCACCTGGGGCTACAAACAGTGAGAAGGAGAAGGCTAATATCTGAAAGTAGGAGGGTCTTAGGCAGAAAAACAATCTGTGTTCAGATGACTGTGGTTAAATACTTCTGGTTTTTCTGAGTTGCTGACTGTGGGATAGTGTTCACATAACTTACCTATTTTGCATTTCTTGGGATGCAAGTTGCAGTGAGACAGGCATTCATTATTTATTAGAGCTTTTTTTTTAATAACAGTACATGTCTCTTCCTTATTTCAAGACCAATTTAATCATATAAAACAAAAATTAATGACATGATAAAGGTAACCTGTAAGTTTTTTTTTTTTTTTCCTTTCCTCGTGTAGAAAGAAAATTGCCATATGGAGGTCTCAGGATAATAAACAACTTCTCCACCTTTTGCTTTTCTTGGCAGGTTTGTGAAATATTTATTGCATTTGTTTCAAAAGGCTTATAGGAATCTTTCTCCTTTGGAGATTATTATTCTGTGAGCCAATGCAGGTCCCACCTTTGCCTGCTTTGGCTGGGCTTCCATTGCCTGCCCTCTAACCTGACCCCAGTCTTTCAATGCTGCCTTCAGGTTAACTTCTTCTGACAATTCCTGTTGCCTTTCATTTAAGGTGTTACACTCCATATGGCTTCTCTTTCTTTGATGTGGCCCGGAACATAGTACAAACCACATAACACAAAATCTACAATGTAGTAATTCACCAGAGAATCTCTGCATTGTTCTACTCAAGCACAAGTCTAAAGAAATGAAGACATGTAAACAAAAAGTGGGAGAAATTTCCATCTTCATGTCACCTCTACTTGTCAAAGAAACTCTGCTTCAGAACCCAGTGCTGACTTTTGAACCTATGGACAAAAGTTAGAGCGAACGGCCATCATGAGTGAGCCCAGTGAACAAAACCAGATTGCCACTGCTGACAATCAGCTAGGAGATGTGACTGAAGATTCAATGATGAATTGAAATTTAAAATTTCTTAAATGAAAAAGAATTCCAGATCTAAAAGAGAACAGAACTAGAAAGAATTTTTAAGAAACATTTTACCCACCCCACTCAATACACAAGGACAGTTAAACAGTGTCAAGGCCATCTTGAGTCAAGCCAATCAGGTTAAAAGAGAATGGAATAAAAATTGTTCAACTTCCTTTGTGATGGACATTTTTGAAAGTTGAAAATGAAATGGATTATTCAATTGAAGGTTAAAAATGCTTCCAGGGGCTGGCGCTGTGGCGCAGCAGGTTAATGCCCTAGCCTGAAGTACCAGCATCTCATCAGGGTGCCGATTCTGGTCCTGGCTGCTCCTCTTCTGATCCAGCTCTCTGCTGTGGCCAGGGAAAACAGTGGAGGATGGCCCGGGTCCTTGGGCCCCTGCACCCATGTAGGAGACCCGGAGGAGACTCCTGGCTTCTGGCTTCGGATCAGTGCAGCTCCGGCTGTTGCGGCCATCTGGGGAGTGAACCAGTGGATGGAGGACCTCTTTCTCTGTCTCTACCTCTCTCTCTGTGGCTCTGCCTTTCAAATAAACAAAATAAATTTAAACAATAAATGGATAAAAATGCTTCCAGAATACACAGATTTGGTTTTATATGTAAAAAAGTAAATGAGAGAATGAAAGATAGAGAGAGAGAGAGAGAGAGAGAGAGAATAGATAGAACCTGTAGGCCTTTTTAAACTCTTGTTCAGTTCAAGTTGTGCAGAGCTCAGCATAACTTCCTGAAAGAGTCCTGACCTCTGTGATCAAACTTGTCCATCAGTTAGGCAGGCTAATTAAGACCATCCACCTTCCCTACCTAGAAAGCATGGTTCATATTAATTAACCTGGACATGAGGATAGCCTGTGCTCAATACACAAAAAGGTGAGGGAGTTTTTCATGGTTGTTAGCAATTATCTGTGAAATTATTTAAGTTGTCAGAAAGACCACAGCAGATCTGCCCCCTGGGAAACCTCCCACACCATCACATTGACCACTTGCTTCTTGATATTTCTGTATTTTCTTTCTTGCTTTCTTTCTTTCTTTTTTTTTGAGAGAAATGTGCACTCTCCCTATTTCTCTCTTTCATCTATTCTCCCTCCCCTCTCCTTTGTCTTTTATTTTTTATTCCTTATCAGTTAATCCCTTCAATATTGTTGTGTTTTTGAGACTGTCACTATATTCTCTGCTGTCCTTTATCTTAAATCTCCTAAAAGGCAAGAAACCAATTATAGCAAATGTTGTTATTGTCTGCATTCTCTAATCTTCTCTAATAATCCCATGAACAGATTACTATAGATATGTTTTTATGTGGCATTGGCATGTAACTCTGGACAATGAAAGCAAGAATAATTGAGGATTTACTTTGAAAAATGTCTTATGGTGTTTTGTGTTTTAATGGCTATGGGAAAAACAACTCTGTTTTATTCTAAAGTAAGTATGTCTTAAAGCTGTTTCACTGGGTATAAATATTTCTGTCTTTCTGACACCATTGCCTTCTTTTTCCTCAGAAAATATGAAGAGTAGCTCATCTATAACTTGCAAACATATTACCATCACTGACTTTTGGATAGCTCGCAAAGTCTTTAAAAAATCTTTAAAAAAAGATTACATATCAAAAACGTATTGCAGGCCGGCGCCATGGCTCACTAGGCTAATCCTCCGCCTGTGGCGCCGGCACACCGGGTTCTAGTCCTGGTTGGGGCGCCCGATTCTGTCCCGGTTGCTCCTCTTCCAGTCCAGCTCTCTGCTGTGGCCCGGGACTGCAGTGGAGGATGGCCCATACAAGTCCTTGGGCCCTGCACCCGCATGGGAGACCAGGAGAAGCACCTGGCTCCTGGCTTCAGATCAGCGCGGTGGGCCAGTAGTAGCAGCCATTTGGGGGGTGAACCAATGGAAAAAGAAGACCTTTCTCTCTGTCTCTCTCTCTCACTGTCCACTCTGCCTGTCAAAAAAAAAAAAAAAAAGTATTGCAAAATTATTAGCTTGATCTTTGAACCAGGATGGTAAAAGGCACGACTAAAAATTTTATATAAAATCTTTACTACTAATTGACAGAAAATATTTTAGGTTAGGCCTATATAACCTTGACATGTAGCCTTTAAAAGGTAAATCAAAGGGAGGGTAGGTATTTGGCTTAGTCATCATCCTATATCAGAGTTCCTGGGTTTAAGCTTCAATTCAGATTCTGATTCTTGCTTCTTTGTAATGTATACCCTGGGCGGCAGCAGGGGCAAGTACATGGGTCCAACATTAAGCCCTGATTTAGTTTCTGGCTCCTGGTCCAGCACCAGCTGTTGTGAGCATTTGAGGAATGAACTAGATGATGGAAGATCCTAAGTCTCTATGCCTTTCAAATAAATATTTTTTTAAAAAGTAGAAGAAATATGAAAATTATTTAAATTTTACACCCAGGGATGAATCCCTTTAAATTTTTTCCCTTATCCATTTACCTGGTTTATTCTGTCATCTAATTTTCCATTGTGGAAAACAAAATTAATTTACCTGTTAGTGAACATTTAATCCCATATTGGCTAGTATGTGCTAGACACCTTAGGATATGCTAGGAATAATTAGTGAAAAGTTATTGAGTTTTCCAACAAATGCTTAAGTTTAACCAGGACAAGCAACATGCCAGGAACAATTTCAATACTGTACAGGGGTACATAGGAAAAATGTTAATAATTGAGTCTTTGATGATCTTCCTTTGAGTTCCAGTGGATAAAAGTACCCAGGCAGAGGGAATGATAGGTTTAGAAAATGAAAAACCTGAAGATACCACATGTTGGTGAACCTGTAGTCATCTCAGTGCACTTGTGTCATATGTATGCTAGCTGTTAAGCACTGAGCAGAAGAAAGCATAGAACAAGCAGGGCCTGGTACAACACAACATGAGAAGGAATTTTGACCTCATACAATGTGAACGAAGGCAAGATGTAAGCTGTGGAGTGGTTGGGGTTTTGTCAGAGTTCCACTCTATAAGATCATTCTGGCTGCACCATACGATATTATATAAAGTTCTCTCCTTAAACACAACACTTCCAAACACATGAATTTATACTGTCTCCACCTAAAACCTACAAGAATGAATAATGCAATAAAATGAGAGTGAAATCAAAGAAAGAAGATGAGGAAAGGAAATAGGACAAGGAAAGAAAATTGCATTTATGAAAGATGCTAAGTTAAAGGAAGAGTCTGGAAGAAGGGCAAAGAGAGCTTCTCAAATGCTTTTTATTGTATGTCAGTTTACTACAAAGAAAAACTTGAGTGGAAAAATTTTATTAGGGATACACCAGTCCCAAAGTGAGGAGAATGAGAAGCTGTAGCAACATGCAAACTAAAGATAATGTTCTCTGCAGTCAGGGTTCAGGGTTGCAGGCAGAGACGTTCTGAAAATATCAGTAAACAGTGACTCCAGCTTTGGGGCATGCATTATTAATTGGCTGGAACATCCGTGAGGGGAGGCATGGAACATTGAGTTTAGTTTTTAATATATTGAATTTGAGGAAAACATGTATAAAAATACCAAAGGGTAGTTGTGTAATGTGTCTGAAATTCAGAAGGCTAAGGTACAGTTGTAAATCCTTGGCAAGTGAATGATAACAAAGACAGACAGTAATTGGCCAGATAGCCCAAGAGTTAAGATTTAAAGCCTAACACGTAAACCATGAGAAATAACGTTTTATGGATTTGTAGAACAGGGAATCTCACAGCACAGATAAAAAACATCGTTATCATTGTGATAATTCAGCTCTCAGAATGCACCCCTATACTTGGAAACCATGACTCATCAGTCAAAGAGCTTTCACATGATCGAGAAAACAAAGTCAACAGCAGCTGAGAGCAGTCAACACTCTGCTATGGTTGTTAGCTGGCAGGACTGTATGAGGGAAATCAAGGCACCCAGACAATCCAACTCTCCCCTCCCCAGTAATATCAGCACTTGAGTAACTCTCAGTAAATGGCTCTTATTCTATACTTTTCACTAATTATGAAAGTTACTACAATCATGTGGTTAAGGAGTGAGTTTGGCAGAATTCCACATGCCATTTTCAGCCTCATAAATTTGAAATGAGAGAGTATTTTACCCACATTGCTTTCAATTTTTAACCTGCCTAAACTTACTATAATATTCTAATGTTACATTTAAGTTCCATAGTTGGAGCTTTTAACACCAGCTTTCACATGAACCACTATAATGATCTGAGATTTTTGCTGGTGTTTCTTGAAATGTAAAAAAATTAATAAATTAGGTGGCAGATACATACATGTGCTGTTCTATTTTCATAAAATACATTTCCATGTATCATTTTGAAAATACCAGCAGGCAAGCTATAATTTTAGCCTTATATGTAAAGCTGAATATTAAATCAGAGATAAAAATACGAATAAATGGTTACCAAGTAATTCATTATGCATTAACTACCCATGAAAGTTCATGCGTTTTACTCCTTGGAAAGTTCTAATTAGATTTCACTAATTCCTATTTTGGAAATTTGTAAAAACTTGGTTAACTTGTCTATTTCGCAAGAGCAAATTAGAAGTAATAAGCTTGAGCAGACAGGACCTCATTTTGAAACAAGCATAATAATGATGGCAAATTGTGATGAGAGATAAATAGGAATGTGGGAGAAAAAAAAAAAACTTTACGAAACAGAAACTAGAATTCCAAAAGTACACTAGGTTATGAACATTTAATGTAAACTATTTGCTATACAAGTTCATTAAACTCTGATGACTAACAAACACAATAGTTACCAAAAAGGATAATGCAGCAATATGATGTCACATTCATTTGTTTTAAGATTTATTTTATTTATTTGAAAAAGTTACAGAGAGAGGTAGAGACAGAGAAAGAAGTTTCCATTCGGTGGTTCACCCCCCCCGCCCCCAGAAGGCCACAATGGCTGGAGCTGTGCTGATCCGAAGCCAGGAGCCAGGAGCTTCTTCTGGGTCTCCCACACCGGTGCAGGGGCCCAAGGACTTGGACCATCTTCTACTGCTTTCCCAAGCCATAGCCGAGAGCTGGATCAGAAGAGGAGCAGCCAGGACTAGAACTGGCACCCATATGGGATGCTGGCACTTCAGGCCAGGGCGTTAACCGGCTGAGCCACCGCGCCGGCATCACATTCATTTGTAAAAGATTTTTATATGGTTAAGATTGGTTAATAAAATTAGAAAAGTATGGTTCCATTGTTTATATATTCTACTTATGCAAAGCTGTACATTTTCTGATAACGAAATCAAACCCATTCATGAGTAACAGAAAAGGAAACTCTTTAACATTCACAATTTCCATTTCAAATTTAGTTGACTCTCAGTTAATCTTTTTGTGTGATTTATGACTACTTAACATCTATCTAGTATCACAGTTACTTGTGCAGAACTGTTCTGGCCCTTCCTGTTAAATTATTAGCTACTTGGAGGTAGGAATAAAATCTAAGACACTTGAATTTATCAATGTGTCATGTGCTCCCTTCTTGACCTCTGCAGTGCCTAACATGTTGAAAGTGCTCAATAAAAGAAGAAATATAACTTACAATACACAAAACTATATCCTTGATTATTTTAGCAGCAATAATTAAGAGCATCACAATTCGCGTGTAAAAAACACTGTAAAAAGTCAGTTCAAAAACAGAAATCTTTATGCATGAATACTGTCAAAATATAAAGTTAACTGAGAGAAACAACATTTCAAAAAAGTGAATAAATAGAAGTATGAATTACTGAATACCTTGACTAAAATTACAGTGTAAGCAGAAGCTAATGTGACCTCTTAATGAATATCCAGAATGCATGGACTGAAATTATTTGTTATTAGAATATGAATTATGTCATTTGTTAATATTAATAAAGTGTTAGCTTAAAACACCCCCTTATTAAGTCTACTTAAATTTAAAATTATAAGGAAAAATATTAAGGGGTTTTATCCTGTGTATTTTCAAAAGCATGAGTCTTGATTCTCTAAAGAAATTTTAATTTCTTTTATATTTTATTTTAGAGGTGGTTAAGTAAAATATCATTTTAAACCTCTGAGAAACACACAAATGTGTTTACAACTCCAATCATGTAGCAAAATTTTTATTTGAAAAATGCTTTCACTATCTCTATTTAAGATTCACGTCCAAGTTAAAGTTCAATCGTAAGATGTTTAAAGGGCTTAGGATTTATTCAGAAATAAATCAGCATTTAAACATCATTATTTTCATTAAAACAGTCAAAATATTTGCTGATTAATAATCAAGCATTAGTCTTTTTTATGCTTATAAATAAATACTATAAAGAGATAGAGAGTAAATTTCAGTTAGTAGGACAATGCCATAAACCTGTTGTCTATTATTTTAATATGTATGTATATGTTTGAGTAATAAAGACATGAACTCTGGATAACAATTGACAAATCTTCAGAATGCAATCACACCACAAGATGAAGGGTTTCACATGTATAACAGGAAGTTTTTTCATACCTGAAGCAGGGACAACCAATAAACATAAGACGCAGTCTAGTGTACTCCATGGAGGAAAGAAGATAGCTAGGTATACAGAAGTCAGAAGGCTGAGTCAACTTGATAAACAATAGCCAATCACTTGTTAATATCCCTTTGCTTGTTAAATCCATTAAGCTCTTTTATGAATATAAGAATGTGAGTGAACCTGTTTTGAATAGAAAATTAATGGAACAGGAAGGGAACTATTCTTCAGTCAGTCATTCAATATTGAGTGCCCAAAATGTGCCAGTCGCTATGCCAGAAACAGGTGATAGAAGTAAGAATGTGACCTGCATGCCCTTAAAAACTACATGTCATCCATGCAAGAAATAATTGATAAGCTAGACTTCATTAAAATTCAACAATACTCTGTGAAAGACAATGTCAGGCCACAGACAAAAAGAAAATATTTGCAAAGGTACATTTGACAAAGGACTATTATTCAAAACATATAGAACCCTTGAAACTCAACAATGAGAAAATAAATGTCTTAATTTAAAAACAGACAAAAAATCTAAACAGACATCTCACCCAAGAAGATTTACAGATGGCAAATAAGCACACAGAAAAAGGCTTGCATTATTTTTAATTAGGGAATTGCAAATTGAAGCAACCGTGAGACACCACTCCACACCTGTTAGAAGGATCAAAATTCAAAGCACTGACGCCAGTGCCGTGGCTTAACAGGCTAATCCTCTGCCTTGCGGCACCGGCAAACCGGGTTCTAGTCCCGGTTGGGCCACCAGATTCTGTCCTGGTTGCCCCTCTTCCAGGCCAGCTCTCTGCTATGGCCCCAGAAGGCAGTGGAGGATGGCCCAAGTGCTTGGGCCCTGCACCCGCATGGGATACCAGGAGAAGCACCTGGCTCCTGGCTTCGGATCAGTGCGATGAGCCGGCCGCAGCGGCCATTGGAGGGTGAACCAACGGCAAAAAGGAAGACCTTTCTCTCTGTCTCTCTCTCACTATCCACTCTGCCTGTCAAAAAAATAAAAATAAATAAATAAATAAATAAATAAAAAAGCACTGACAACACCAATTGCTGGTGAAGATGTGAAACAAAAAGAGCTCTCATTCATTGCTGGTGGGAATGCACTCATTAAATGGCACAGCCACTTTAGAAGATGTTTGCAATTTCTTGTAAAAAGTAAACATACTTTTACTGTAGTTTCCAGAAATCTTGTTCTTTGGTATTTAATCAATTTGGTAAGTTGAAAACTGGTGCCCACATGAAGCTTGCTCATGGGTATTTATGGCAGCTTGATCCATAAATTGACAAAACTTGGGTGTCCTCAGCAGGTGACTATATAAACAAACTGTGGTTGGGGCTGGCGCTGTGGCATAGTGGTAGTGGGTAAAGCCACCGCCTGAAGTGCCAGCATCCCATATTGGCACCGGTTCAAGTCCCAGCTGCTCCACCTCTGATCCAGCTCTCTGCTATGGCTTGGGAAAGCAGTGGAAGATGGCCCAAGTCCTTGGGCCCCTGCACCCACACAGGAGACCCAGAAGCTCATGGCTGCTGGCTCTGGATCAGCTCAGCTCCAGCCATTGTGGCCAATGGGGGATTGAACCAGCAGATGGAAGACATCTCTCTCTTTCTCTCTCTCCTTCTCTCTCTTTCTCTCTCTTTCTCTCTCCTTCTCTCTCTTTCTCTCTCTGCTTCTCCTTCTTTCTGTGTAACTCTTTCAAATAAATAAATAAACCTTAAAAAATAAACAAACTCTAGTATCCAGACTCATTGCAAAATAAGCCATCAAGCTGTGAAGACACAGAGGAATCTGAAAGGCATAGAATTAACTGAAAGAAGCCAATCAACCACAGATTGTAAGAGTCCAACTATGTGACATCCTTCGAAAGGCAAAACCATGGATATGATAAAAACTATCAGTGATTGCCAAGGGTTAGGAGATAGACAGATGGATAGTTTGGAGTACAGAGGATTTCTAGGGCAATGAAATTATGCTGTGTGACACTACAGTCATGGAAATACATCATTATGTATTTTTCAAATCCTTATATTCTGTACCACCAAGAGTGAACCCTAATAAACTAATGGACTTTGAATGATAATGATTTACCAACATGGCTGGGTTCATCAATTATTAAAAAAAAATTTCCTCTGTGGTGTGGAATGTTGATAGTGGGGGGAGGTTTCGTGTATGTGAAAGCAAGAGGTATACATGGGAACTCTTTCCTTTATACTTTGTTTTGTCATGAACCTAAAACTTCTCTAAAAAATAAAATCTTTTGGAGCCAGTACTGAGGCATGGCAGGTAAAGTTGCCACCTGCAATGCTGGCATGCCATATGGGTGCTAGTTCATGTCCTGGATGCTCCACTTCCAATCCAGCTCCTTGCTAATGAAGATGATCAAAGTTCTTGGGCTCCTACCACCCATGTGGAAGACCCAAATGTATCTCCTATCTCCCAGCTTCAGCCTAACTCAGCTCTAGCTATTGCAGCCACGTGGGGAGTGAACTAGTGAGTGGAAGACCTCTCTCTTTCTGTCTGCTCCTTCTCTCTAACTCTGACTTTCAAATAAATAAATAAATAATTTTTTTAAAAAAACTAAAATCTTCTTCTAAAAATGCATTGTATCCTAAGAAATGCAGGCAAGTAATGAAAAGATAACATTATGGCATCTTATGCTGTTTTTTAAATTTATTTATTTATTTATTTATTTGAAAGACAGAGTTACAGAGAGGAAAAAGCAGAGGTAGAGAGGGAAGTCTTCTATCCACTGGCTCACTCCCCAAATGGCCACAATGGCCAGAGCTGGGCTGATCTGAAGCCAGGTCTTAGGAGCTTCTTCTGAGTCTCCTCTATGGGTGCAGGGTCTCAAGGACTTGAGCCATCTTCTACTGCTTTCCCAGGCCATAGCAGGGAGCTAAATCAAAAGTGAAGCGCCAGGACTCAAACCGGTGCCCATATGGAATGCTGGCACTGTAGGAGGTGGCTTTGCCTGCTATGCCATAGCTCCAGCCCCAAGCAGGGGTTCTTAAATGACACGAAGAAGAGATGTCTATATGGGAAGATATCACGGAAATACAGATAAAGTAAAGAGAACTCCAGAGTAGAGAAAATAAAGGAATGTTAAGGCAGCAGTTAGCTGCTTATTTCCATACTTCCCAGCACCAGAGAATTCAATGGAATTTCAAGCATCTGAAGAAAAAAAAAAAAAGAACAAAACAAAATCTAGGGAACATTCTCTTAAGAGAGAAGAGAAATGTATGTTCCTTTTGGAAATCAGCTGCCTGGGAAGTCCATATACAACAGAAAGTTGAGAGGAAGAAAAACTGAGATGGGAAAGGATAG
Source organism: Lepus europaeus (assembly GCF_033115175.1). Taxonomy (NCBI): domain Eukaryota; kingdom Metazoa; phylum Chordata; class Mammalia; order Lagomorpha; family Leporidae; genus Lepus; species Lepus europaeus. The sequence continues at coordinate 92,799,711 of NC_084827.1, forward strand.
GTATGATGACAGTAATCAATTCTGCTAAAAGCTGATAGAAAGACAAATAAGACTGCCCCATTCTAAGGATTTTATCTAGATGATACTTTTGGAGAGTTCATTGAGGGGACACAGTGTCAAAATACAGAATAAGAACAAAATATTTTACTGACTCAAAACCAATGAAGTGCAGGTAATCAGTTAGCAAGTAGGTGACCAAAGAGTCTCACAAGATGTTTTTACAATGGAGTCATAAATGATTTATGCCATGTTTTTTCATCAACACAGTGAGTTTTAAGAATATGCTAAAAATATTAAAAAACTACAATTAGTGTGTAACCACTTGTGTTAATAAGTTGATAACTTCAAGTACTCTTAATTTTTCTTTTTTTAATTACTGAATTAATTTTTGCAGCTAAGATAGCGATTGTTGAAAGGACTTACAGTCTTCATGAATCTTAAAATTATTTAAGTGAGCCAGCGCCGCGGCTCACTAGGCTAATCCTCCGCCTTGCGGCGCCGGCACACCGGGTTCTAGTCCCGGTCGGGGCACCGATCCTGTCCCGGTTGCCCCTCTTCCAGGCCAGCTCTCTGCTGTGGCCAGGGAGTGCAGTGGAGGATGACCCAAGTGCTTGGGCCCTGCACCCCATGGGAGACCAGGATAAGCACCTGGCTCCTGGCTTCGTATCAGCGTGGTGCGCCGGCCTTAGTGTCCATTGGGGTGTGAACCAACGGAAAAAGGAAGACCTTTCTCTCTGTCTCTCTCTCTCACTGTCCACTCTGCCTGTCAAAAAAAAAAAAAAATTATTTAAGTGCATTGTAAAATCACAGAAAGGTATTATATAATAGAGTAAGGTAAATGCTTAAAAACTGAAAATAAATATGTGGATATACTGGAAAACCAGGTACAAAGCTCGTAAAAAGTCTTGAAGTCTTGTAATAGTGCTGTAAGTATGGAAAATCTCTTCCTAAACAAGTGAAGGCATTTAGACACTTACAGAATTCATGTCATTAGCAAAACAAACAAACCAATTCCAGAGGAGATGCTAAATCTAGAGTGGAAATCCATCACAGGCCAAACTTCTCCCATGTTTGATAACAACTATATATCTAAGAAGCTCAGTGAACCCCAAGAACAAGAAATATGAGGGATTTACACCAAGGTATGCGATAATCAGACTTGGCAAACCAATGATAAAGAGAAAATCTTAAAAACAGACATAATGCACACAGAAGATGAGAAAGACTTCTCATCAAAAGCAATAAAAACAAGAAGACAAGAAATCAATAATATTGAGTACAAAAAAAAAGAAAAAAAAAAAAAACAAGAATAAGAAAACCTGGACTGGGCATTTAGTACAGCATTTAAACCACTGCTTGAGATGCCCGCATCCCATTTTATAGTGCCTATTTTTTAATCTCAGCTCCATTTCCAATTCAGCTTCCTGTTGATGTACACCATAGGAGGCAGCAGTTGACAGCTCAAGGGGTGGGGTCCCTGCCACCCACATGGCAGACCTAGATTGATTTTCAACATCCTGGTTTTGATCTGGTCTAACCATTGCTGTTGTGGGTATTTGAGGAGAATCCATCAGATGAATGATCTCTTTTCTCTCTCTCTGTTTTTCTAATAAAATAATTAATTAAAGATAAATCAAAAAAAGCATGTCAATCAAGAATTATGTACTCAGTGACTTAATTTTTAAAAAGTGAAGTTGCTGAAAAAATCAATCACTGGTGGGATTTATTTATAAAAATGTTAAAGGAAAGCTTTTACTAAAAGGGAAATTGATACCAGATGGAAATATGGATCAATACAGATCATTGGAGAACACTGGAATTAGTAAATACATGAATAAATATTTGCATATATACATAAAATTATTTTACTTTTCTATTTAATTATTTTAGAGATGAATGATTAAGAAAAAATAATGTATAGGGCTTATAACATACATATAAGTAATTTTTACAATGGGAATGAAGCAAATTACATGGTGAACATAGCATATAGGCTAGGAAGAGACAAATAGAAACACACGTTGTAAGGTAAGGTAAAGTGGCAGAATACTACTTGATAGTAGACTGTGGTGAGTTTAAAATGTGTAATCTAAACCCAAAAAACAACACTAAAAGAACAAAATAAAAAATTATAGTTAATGAACAAAGAAGATAAAATGTAATTATCAATTAATCTATAAAAGATAGAAAAAAGGGAAAAGGAACAAAGAACAGATAGCATTGATAAGAAGCAAATTACAAGACATTAGATTTAAACCCAACCATATCAGAAATCATATTAAATGTTAGTAATCTCAACACTTTAATTAAAAGGCAGTGATATCAAATTTGATAAAAATTCAAAACTCAATTATATGCTGTCTACAAGAAACCATTTTTAAATGTAAAGATACAAATAGATTAAAAGTAAACTTTTTCTTAATATTGTGCTAACACTAATCAAAAGAAAAATGGAATAGTTACATTGATATGACATAAAATAGATGTCAGAGCAAATATATTAGCAGGGTTAAAGAAAGTCTTTTCATAATGATGAAGGGGTCAATTAAAAAAGAGAACATTAGAATCTCAAACATTTATCTATTTGGCAGCAAAGAAATGAAACAAAAATGGATAAAATTGCAAGGGGAAATAAACAAACCCAACATTTTTCTTCCTTCAACAATTGAGACCATAAGTAAACAGAAAAACACTAAGGACATAAAGTCTTGAACAGCATTGCCAAACTTATTCCAATTGGTATTTATAAAGTACTCTGACCAGCATCAGCAGACTACACATGCTTTCTAAATACACAAAGAACCTAGACAAAAAGAATTGTAGGTTAAAAAGAGCTGCATTTCTCTACATATTAAAGTAAGACAATTATTTGTGTTGATGGGGACAGAAATCAAGGTAAGGAGAGAGAAAAGCAATGTGGAAGGAAGTAAGCTGATAGCTATATTTGAAAAAAAAAATAGCCAAGGGATTTTTTTTTAATCACAGGGAAATCTAATATCCAATTTCCAGTTATCAATATATATTCCTCCTTCCTTCTGCTGTGTAACCCTAAGACTCAGTGAATGTCTTGTATGCACAGCTGCCTCCCGTGAGCAGTCTGTGGATAAGGAGGACATCAAATGAAGAAGGAAATGCTCCCACATTTGACTTGAAGCCAGGGCACAGATAAATGAGCAGCCTCAAGACTTAGAGTAATGAGAATTCAACAAAAGCAGGAAACTGGAGTCAGAGGTGACTAGCACAAACATATTTGCAGAAATCCTGAGAACATTGGACTTGCCATAAAACACAGTGGCAGGGTTTGAGCTGACCTTATCCTGATGCTTGGGGCAGGGTGACCCCAGGGAACATCTGTGCTACATTCCTGCCCCAGAGCCACCTCAAGAGAAAAGCAGTATTACAGATTGACTTCTCTCGTTATGAAGAAGTAAAGTTCCCCCACCTAGAAAGGAAAAGTGGCTACAAATAGCTTTTCAATCACATCTCAATATAATTTGAGCATAGTATTTCAAAAGTCACAGCAACAACTTGGCAGCAACAGTAAAACAAAAATGAGGAAACAAAATGTAGATACTGTCAGAGACGATGAACAGAATTCTGAATAAGGACTTATTCCCAGGGTGAGCCTAAAAGCTAAACCCCAGCTCCTTGTGTGTTAGTGTTACTTAGCAGCTGGTTGCTGAGAACTGGGTTACTCAGATGAGGGCAGAGGAATGGAGAGAAGATGAGCTGCAGCAGGTTAGGGAAGAGAGAATTCACTGCTGACAAATGTAGTAAAATTTTAACAGTTTTCAACACATTTGTGACGTTTTCCAACTTATAAAAGTATAGAAATGCAAGTTCAATTCTCTTTTTGGCTCATTGATAAAGGCAGGGGATAAAACAAAACATGAGCGAAAGTTAAAAATGGTCACCTTGCTTGGAACCAAGACTGCCACACAAGAACCATCTGCAGCACCCAAACTACTCCTGTCTAGGAAGTGCAGCGGGACAGAAGTGGGTGTGAAACGCAGGCCCCAGAGCAGGTGAGATCTGATAAAGAGTCTGAGGTCAACACAGTACCCTGTTGTCCTGTTCTGCTGCTTGTCTGTTATTCTCCAGCTGTGACTCCATAAGGGTGGTGAAATGGCCAATATTATCACCTTTTTGTCTCCAGCACTTGGCACAACGCTTACCTAGCACAGGAAGGTACTTAATAAAGAGTAGTATGATTAGATTATGGTCAAATGTGATGAATGTGAACGAGCCTGGAGAGACTTACGATGATGACTATGGTAGAAGACTGAACCACCAAGGAATAATAAACCAGGTATCACTCTAAAAGGTGGAGGTGTGAGTTTTCCCAGCTAACAAAGCAAGACAATACCTGGAAGCTCAAGTGAATGTAGCCAAAGAAATAGTTAATGTTACAGAGATTTAAGGAAACTGTTGGTGTGGGGAATAGCACAGTATGTAACAAACTTGAAATTATAAGGAAACCTGGGATCAGTTTTACAAATGATCTCCTTCCTCCTTCTTTGCCTTTTCCCTTTTCTGGCACTGAACTCCCTCTCTGTTCTTTTGCTACAGTCCACCTTCTGCTTTTGCTCTACCCTCATCCAAATAAATCAGCTTCTGGCAACCAGCACCCAAGTAATACCCAACATCTCCTCTGTGGAAGATAACAGTTTGATAAAAAAGTTTTTAGCAAAGTTCTGAGATTGCTAAGAGCTTCATTTATTCCCTTTTTCTGGTATATTTGCATCTGCACTTCATCATATCTTAACTCAAGAGAATAAACCAAAACAGGACTATCTGAGGAACCAATGAACCTGGACTAAAAAAAGATAAAAGAAAAGATGAAGGCTTTATAACAATAATTGTAATCCAGTATGGAAAAACATAATTTGCTTTCATTTAAACTAAGTGGAGAGGGAAAAAGCATCATGTGATTGACTTGTTGGTGTGATTTTACTGGTCTTAAGACATTTGATCTAGAAAAGTGTTTGCAATAGACTAACATTCATGTTAAATATCTGGTGTGATCACTTTAGAATTTCACTTCATGTTCAATAAAACAGTATATAACTTTGCACGTGCATATTTTTATTAGACATTAACAGAAAATATAAATTATGGTGTGTCCTGCAAAAAGACTAAAACAGACAAAATAGAGGATTTCCAATTTTCCCTTTGCCTTGAACCTTGGCCTCTTTCCCCAATTTTTTTCTCTCTCTTTACCCACACTTTCTTTCTATTATTTTTTGCTACCTTACCTACCCCTGAACCTTGACTAACAAACCACAAGGCTTGCAAAAACAACTCTCAGAAAATACTCCTCTGACAGTTATCAAATGAGATCGCACCAATAATCCCAAGCCAGAGGCATGAAAACCGGAACAATCTCCAACTGCAAGTTTCACAGCAATTAAAGACAAAAACCACTACCCCAGCCAAACCACAAAGACGCATAATCCCCTCTTCTCCTTACTCCAATTTAAACCTCAACCCTGCTTTGACTCAGTTTCCTGATGTTCAGACATTCTCTTGGCCTGTATCAGCTGAATGAAGTCGTTAAGGTCTGTTTGAGTGATTTACTGTACTTTCTTTGCTTTTCTCAATGTAAATGCTAACATCCAAATGCAAGCTCTGTGCACTAAGAATTATAAAATTGTGCTTATACAAATGTATATAAATTCATATGTACACAAATACCCACACGTAGAAAAGCCTTCAAAAATTCATGGAAATAAGCTACTGGAGACCATTATGCTTAGTGAAATAAGCCAGTCCCAAAAAGACAAATATCATATGTTTTCCATGATCTGTGGTAACTGACATACAGAGTAAAAAATATATAAAATATATAAGCAAAACTGACACGTTGAGATTTAGTTATTGCTTTAGAGCCTTTGTCTATATTCTCAAGAAACAGTGGTTTTTCTACTTACTTGTTGAAGTCTTTATTTAGTGGAATACTAAGCCTATGATTATAAAGAAAGTTGCAAGTATGTCAGTAAAAATTAAAAGAAAAATAAGAAAAAAGGAGAGAAGGGGGAATGAGTGAGGGTGGAAATCATTATTATGCACTTGAAATTGTATATATAAAACACATAAAATGCATTCCCTTTATACAGATAATCAACAATTATGCACAGATTTCAAAAAAACTTTTTGCATCAAAACACACTTTAATTTAATTTTTCATGAACTTTTTGAAGTCTTGTAGTTTTTGTAGATTATAGCAAGGGCATCCTTTACCTCATCATCAGTTGAGGTCAAGATGTCAGTTGGGGTTGTATACAAGTTATATGACTACTTATAGGCAGGGAGTGCATATATTTCTTCATTTTCCAATTTCTCTCACATCTAATCAATTTTTCCAAGTTTCCTTATCTTAGCAGTTTAAAATTTGTATCAAAAAGTAATTTTCAGGGCCCACATTTAGTGATGCAGAAGGCTAAGTCGCTGCTTGTGATGTTGGCGTTGCATAATGGAGTGCCATTTCAAGTCCAGGCTACTCTGCTTCGCAATCCAGTTTCCTGATCATGTGCCTGAGAAGGCAGCCAAGGATGGCTCAAGTATTTAGACCTTTGACACCTCACGAGGGAGAACAGGATGGAGTTCCTGGTTCTTAGCTTTTGCCTGGCCCAGTCCTGGCTGTTCTGGCTATTTGGGTAGTGAATTATGGGATGAAAGATCTCTCTCTCTCTCTCTCTCTCTCTCTCTCTCTGAGTGTGTGTCTGTCTCTTCCTCCCTCCCTCTCTCCTTTCCTCTCCCTGTGTAGCTCTGGCTTTCAAATAAATAGATAATTTTTAAAAAAATTTTTCATGAATTCCTTAAGATCATTTATTAACCAATTATAGGCATAAAAAAATCTATAAGAGAGATGGCTTAGTTTGAGCAATTGCCAAATTTGAATGCATGACATAACATCGTCCAGGTTTGTTGAGGTACAATAATTGACAAATTAAAATGTGATGGTTTGATAGCTATGTGCTCATTTATTGTGAAGTGTTTATTACAGTCAAGTTAATTAACATCTTTTGTCTCATATATTTACCTGTGTGTGTTGAGAACATTTAACAATTTCAACATTTACATGTCAACTATTTCTATTCTACAATACACTATTGTCAACTATAGTCATCATGCTTTACATTAGATTCCCAGAAATGATGCCTCTCATAACAGAAATATCCTTGATTAGCATATCTTCTCTTTTTTTTGTTTGTTTGACAGGCAGAGTTAGACAGTGAGAGAGAGAGAGACAGAGAGAAAGGTCTTCCTTCCGTTGGTTCATCCCCCAAATGGCCGCTAAGGCCGGCGCGCTGCGCCGATCCTCCAATCCGAAGCCAGGAGCCAGGTGCTTCCTCCTGGTCTCCCATGTGGGTGCAGGGCCCAAGCACTTGGGCCATCTTCCACTGCCTTCCCGGGCCACAGCAGAGAGCTGGACTGGAAGAGGAGCAACAGGGACAGAATCCAGCACCCCAACCAGGACTAGAACCTGGGGTGCCGGCGCCGCAGGCGGAAGATTAGCCAAGTGAGCCGTGGCACCAACCAGCATTTCTTCTTTACATCATAACTTTTACATTAAGATTTCTGGGGATTTCTTAGCATTAAGCTAAGTAGTTAAAATGCCAGCATTCCTAGGCTCAGTGCTCAACTCTGGCTGCTAACAATAACTTCCTACTGATATAGACCCTGGGATGGAGGCAATGGTGGTGGCTCAAGTAACTGGGTCCATGTCATTCACATAGGAGACTTGGATTAAATTCCCAGCTTCTGGATATGGCCTGGTTCAGGCCTTGCTGTTAAATAAACCAGTGAATACTAGTGTCTGTCTGTCTGTCATTCTCTCTCTCTCTCTCTCTCTCTCCCCACCCCGCTCTCGCTCTTTCCTTCACTGTCTCTCTCTCTCAGAATCTTTTTTCTATTTATTATGATAGATTCAAAAAAGAGTTGAAAAGGAGACTTTGAAAGTTATCATTCATTCATTTAGTGAGTTTTCCCACATAATTTGCAGAGTGATGAAAGAATCTACAGGGCAGAGATTTTCTTGAAGTTTACAAGTCATGCGCATATTCCAGCTTTCTAATGGAGTATGAATATTTGCAAACACTATTCATAACACTGAACCCACTACATTTAAGGCAGCCCATTCATTCTGTTCATGCTGTAGACTTCAACAGAAATGCCAGTAGGGGCCAGTGTTGTGGCACAGCAGATTAAGCCATCACTTACAAGGCCAGCGTCCAACACTGCAGCACCAGCTGGAGCCCCAACCTGTCTGCTTCCAATCCAGCTTCCTGCTAATGTGCCCTGGGAGGAAACATAGGATGGTCCAAGTTTCTGGACCCCTGCCATCCACAGGGGAGACTGGAATGGAGTTTCTAGCTCCTGGCTTCAGGCTGGTCTAGATCTGACTGTTCCAGCCATTCGGGGAGTGAACCAGTAAATAGAAGATTCTCCCTGCCCCTTCTCTCCCCTCCCCTGTCTCTGTTACTCTGCATTTCAAATAAATAAATATTAAAAAATAAGAAATCATGCGAGCCAATGAGAGTAAATATAGTTCTTTAATACTGATTGCCAAATCTCAATGATTCCAATCCTTCAGCCACACACCTGCCAGAAGTCCAATTCTCACAGGAAATCCCTGGGAATCTTCAAAGGGTTGTATGCACTGTGGTTCTTACTGCTCCAGCTAACCTGCCAGGCATATTTCCATAGCAACTCCAGATACTTTTACTACAACCTCAAGCTCTGCCCGTTGTTACAACCCTTGGAATGAAATGCCCCACCCTGGAATCTCAGTCTGAATCATTAGAAAACATCCCTGTGTTATTCTTAGTCTCTCAATCTGTGCCAGGATTTCATGGACCCTGGATCCTCAAGGCAGGATTTTTTTTAGATTTATTTATTTATTTGAAAGTCAGAGTTACACACAGAGAGAAGGAGAGGCAGAGCGAGAGTGAGAAAGGAGAGCGAAAGAGAGAGTCTTCCATCCACTGGTTCACTCCCCAATTGGCCACAAGGGCTGGAGCTGGGCTGATCTGAAGCCAGGAGCCAGGAGCTTCCTCCGGGTCTCCCACGCAGGTGCAGGGGCCCAAGGACTTCAGCCATCCTCTGCTGCTTTCCCAGGCCATAGCAGAGAGCTATATTGCAAGTGGAGCAGGTGGGACTTGAACTGGTGCCCATATGGGATGTCAGCACTGTAGGCGACCGCTTAACCCGCTATGCCACAGCACTGGCCCCAGGATGGTTCTTTTGATTCACAAATGTGTTCACTTTCTCCTGACAGCAAAAATTCATGGCCACAGTGACTGGGTCAAGATCAGATACACGATTAGCTACAGCTAGGTGAGAACTGTCATTGTTTTTCAGGCTGCATACCCTATTAGTGGGTCAGAAATACTCTTATCTTGTTTTTTGATGAATTATCTCTCTGAGCCACTTTTGTCTTTTCTTGAAATCTGACTTTGACAAGAACTCTTCTGCCTTTAAGACTTTTAGAAATATACTTGAAGCCAACTTTTGGGCACTATTGATCTCTCTAACAACCTATTTGCATGAGCCTCCACCCACCAGCTAAAAGGATCCCAAACGCCTTTGAAAGTCATCACTCATTGATGTGGTGAGCTTAGGCACTAAGTGTAAATCAATGAACAACTGAACACTCAGGAGAAAGATTACTGTCTGGCTTACTCACCAGAAACCTCAGCTTCTAACAGGTCAAGGCTCTCTTTCCGACATCTGCTAAGAAAAACTTGGGCGTTTTATCACTTCCCACCCTCTCATTCAAGTTATTTCTCTTTTTTCTTCATAAAAAAATCTATTCAGAAACTAAATATCTTCAGCAATCTTTTATTTTCCAATTCTTTCCCATCTCTCATAGGAAACAGCTGGTAGATAATTTATCAGGCTGGCTGCACCCCAGGATCCTCTCCAGTCTGTGAGGTTGCCGTATAAAATTCAGTTGCTCAGCTGCAGTCCAGCTTCAACAGAGCAGAGCTGGACTTTAGTTTCTTACTGATTGTTAATGTCCTCCCTTCTGTTACTCAGGCCAAAAGTCTTGTTATTACCCTTGAATGCTCTCGTCACAACTCTTATTTAACTCATCAGTAAATCCAGTCAGTTTTTCCTTCAAAACACATCCAGAGACTCTGCAACATGTCTCACACCCATCTCTAACACTGTTCTGACTGACATCATTGCCATCTCATACCCAGCTCAGTGCAAAAACATCCTAACCAGTCTCACTGCTTGTAGGCATAGCAGATAATATGATCTTGCTAAAACATCAGTGCTCTGTCTGTCTCTCTGCTTTTCAAATAAAAAAAATGAAAATAAATAGTTATTTTTAAGTACTTGGATCCCTGCCATCCATATGGGAGACTCAGATGGAGTTCTGATCTCCTGGCTTCAGTCTGGCCCATCCCCAGCTATTGCCAGAATTTGGGTAGTGAACCAGTAAATGGAAGATCTCTCTCTTTCTGTTCCCCCCCACCTCCCTCTGCCTTTCACATAAAAAAAATTAAATAAGTACATAAAATTTAAAAGGCAAAACAAAACACTGGGGGGGGGAGGGGGTTGTGGGATGGGACATTTGCATCCTACACTGGAATGCCTGGATCCTAGTCTGGCTCTTGCTGCAGACTCCACTTTTCTGTTTTGCCTCAAGTAGTTGGACTCCTGCCACCATTACAGGAGATGTGGACTGGCTTCCCAGCTCCCAGCTTCAACTGGGTCCGGCCTGGGCTGTTGTAAGCATTTAAGGAGATTTGGGGGAGAGGGTGAACCAACACAACTCTCTCTCTCTCTCTCTCTCTCTCTCTCTCTCTCTCTCCTTTTCTGTCTCTCTCTGTCAAATAAATACAATTTAAAAACAAAATATAAGCCAGCTCATGATGCTCTTCTCAATTTCTTCTGACAACTTAGCATCACTTACAGAGGATAAACCAGTCTTTCAATGGCCTTCCAATCCCTGCAGGCTATGCCTTCTCCTTCCTTTACTTCTCTGCTCCAGTCATACTGGTCTCCTTGGGATCTAGATCACACCAGTCACACTCCAGTCTCATTCCTTCCCACAGACACCCCCGTACGTACCTCGCTTTCTCACCTCCTTCAAGTTTGCATTAAAATAGCTTCTTGTAAAAAAGTTGCAGTACTTCTAATGGACTATTACTAAAAACTATTTCCACAAACAGGCATAAATCTGCTGTTTTTCTGATGTTTAACCTGTCAAGACATTTTAGTGTTTCAGGATGAGAAAGATATGCTTTAGTATTTTTAGAATTCTAATTTTCTGGAACATTCCATAGGGTTTCTTTGAAGAATATTGAGCTATGAATTGCACCCCTTGAACATGTGTAACTCTTTTCCTATTGAATTAAATAAAAATTGAAAAAAAAAAGAAGAAAAGAAAACCTGAATGCACACATATAAAATGGAATTTTTTTATTTCAAGTATGTTGGAAGAAATTTGTATCATGATATGAAGAAAATCCAGTGTCTTTTCTACATGATACTAATTTTAGGCTGAGATGAATTATATGACTAAATAAACTTTTAAAGGAGTTAACATTACAATTTAGGACAGCATAAATAAAGCCACTAGTTTATATCACTTAAAAAAAAAAAAATAACTGAAACTCGGCCGGCGCCGTGGCTCAACAGGCTAATCCTCCGCCTTGCGGCGCCGGCACACCGGGTTCTAGTCCCGGTTGGGGCACCGATCCTGTCCCGGTTGCCCCTCTTCCAGGCCAGCTCTCTGCTGTGGCCAGGGAGTGCAGTGGAGGATGGCCCAAGTGTTTGGGCCCTGCACCCCATGGGAGACCAGGATAAGCACCTGGCTCCTGCCATCGGATCAGCGCGGTGCGCGGGCCGCAGCGCGCTACCGCGGCGGCCATTGGAGGGTGAACCAACGGCAAAGGAAGACCTTTCTCTCTGTCTCTCTCTCTCTCTCACTGTCCACTCTGCCTGTCAAAAATAAAAAATAAATAAATAAATAAATAAAAAATAAAAAGAAAAAGAAAAAAAAAACTGAAACTCTTCTGTGGTATTTAGAGGAAGGGATGACCAGTGGGTTCTGGACATTCCCCAAGAGGCCCCTTTGCTGCCCCCTACTGGTCTGGGTGGCCCCTCTGGTCCTTAGAAATCAGAATGCTACGCCGGTTAGTGCTCACCTATTTGCATTGGGTGCCAGGTTAATTCCTTGACCTGGTGTCAGAGAAAGAGCAGGGATGTGGTCTTGTTCTGAACCAGGCCCAGAGGATGCTCCCGGTGAATGCGGTTTGCCCAAATTCCCTTGGTATTTTATTTTGTTTGGGATTTTGCCACTTCCTCACCTGGTGAAGTTAAAGTTTTATTTCCTGCCCTATCTTGGCACAACTTCTGTCTTGACCATAACCACAAAATAGGGGAGACTGGCTGAAGCCAGTGTCTTTTCCATATCTCCGGGTGTGCTCTTCAGCTGAAGGGCAGTCTGCTGCTTCTGTGTGTGTTCTGACTGCCTCTCACCTTCTTCAAAGTCTCATTCTCTCCATCCCAGATTGTGTGCTTTACGACTGCCCTCAACTCTACCGAACCCATACTCCCCCACTTGCCAGGGAGAAGCCGTGTGCTTGTGTGGTGGTTGGAGTCATGGTCTGGGGGAGGGGGGAGGCACTCCAAGGGCATCTGCAAAGCTGGAGGTCTAAACACCTCACTGTCACACCCACCAAAGCTTGGGAAGCATTTTGTTGACTGTCTTCCCCAAGAATTACCAAGACAATAGCATGAAATTGATGCCAAAGGAGAAGATGAAGTCCCTTCTGCTGTAGTTTCTGTCACAGCCTCCATAGCTTTAAGCAAACGGCCATTTGCATCAGCATCTTTAAACCAATCCTGGTACAACCATTTTCTGTTCACTTCTGTGGTTTAAGTAGTACAGGATTCTGCAAATAAAATGTCAGTGTCCAAACGTACTGCACTGGCATAGAGAGCACTGCCTTCTTTTCCACTGTTGTAGAGAAAACTACAACAGTATTTTTTTAAATTTATTTTATTTATTTAAAAAACAAAGTTACAGAGAGAGGTAGAGACAGAGAGAGATGTCTTCCATCCGCTGATTCACTCCCCAGATGGCCACAATGGCCAGAGCTGAGCCGATCCGAAGCCAGGAGCCAGGAACCTCCTCTGGGTCTCCTACGCAAGTACAGGGGCCCAAGGATTTGGGCCATCTTCCACTGCTTTCCCAGGCCACAGCAGAGAGCTGGATCGAAGAGGAACAGCCTGGACTAGAACCAATGCCCATATGGGATGCCGACGCTTCAGGCCAGGGCTTTAACTCACTGTGCCACAGCGCCGGCCCTGGGAGAACTTTATTTTCCTTTTTTTTTTTTTTTTTTGACAGAGTGGATAGTGAGAGAGAGAGACAGAGAGAAAGGTCTTCCTTTGCCATTGGTTCACCCTCCAATGGCCGCCGCAGCTGGTGTGCTACGGCCGGCGCGCCGCGCCGATCCGATGGCAGGAGCCAGGTGCTTCTCCTGGTCTTCCATGCGGGTGCGGGGCCCAAGGACTTGGGCCATCCTCCACTGCACTCCCTGGCCACAGCAGAGAGCTGGCCTGGAAGAGGAGCAACCGGGACAGAATCCAGCACCCTGACTGGGACTAGAACCCGGTGTGCCGGCGCCACAGGCGGAGGATTAGCATATTGAGCCATGGCACCGGCCTTCTGCCTTTATATATTAAATACATATTCATTTATATAAACATCCAGCAATGCCCACCCATACTCAGCAAAGAAGCATGTTCACAGATACAAGCTGTACTATGTACCTTGTGTGTGTTTGTGTTTGTGAAAGCATTACACAACTTTTCAAGTAAGACTATTGATCAAAGATCAGTGTAACTAGCATAAAGGCTCCAGGTATTTTTAAGGGCTGGAATACTTTGAAGTATTTCAGCAAGAACATATTGACCTCTTTTGGGAAAAGGATTATGCGCTACAATCAGACATGACTATCTAATGTTGAAGATCAAAGGGTATTGACTGGAATCTGCAGTTGCCATAGCTACTGAGCCCTGTGAATTTACTATAGTTCTCTTATTACAAGCACAGATTTACAGTTAAGACCTGTTTCATTGAACAGTTATCTGTTCACTCAATCTGGAGTTCATTGGAATGATTTTCAACCCACATTGTTTTGTTAAATTGAATCTGATTTGGTGAAATTAAAATACAATATTCTCAAGGCACACATTCATAATTTACTCTAATACTCTCAATCTTTTTAGGATGTGCAAAATACCCTAACAGTAAGTCTAGTCTTAGAGGATAAACCGTTTATCATATACTTTTATATGAGGCAGTGTCTCAGTTCACTGTAACACCTGAAATAGATATGCAGTGGTAAGGTTGAAAAGGTAGGGCCAAGCCAGCAGGTCTCAAACTGCCTCCCACAAAATAGCTTAATGCCTTTTCCCCGGTGACACCAAGTGGATTTCAGAAGCCAGACTTTGAATCCCAAAATCACAATCATCAAAGCATGCTTGGATATCTAAAGCTTCTCTCTGAAACCTTTCTTCAAATAAAGATTTTACAAACATAATCTCAGGTTTGGCTGCCTCCTCCACAGTTGACCTGGTTCTCAGTGACTGTGAGGCAGGTTTACCATGTACTGGTTACCCACTTGGCTGAGTCTGGTGAGACAGAGCACACAGGCAGCAAGATACATGGTGTGGATTTGTAACTTAGATAAACATCAGGGTCAAAAGAAGCCTAGGACTCAAGAAACCAGCCCAGGTAGATGGAGTCTGGTCTGCACATGTGCTTTTTACCCCACAGCCAAGGGACCCTGAAAGATGGCCCACCTGGGTTATATTATATTGCACAGCAACAACAGAAACAAGCCCTGCTGTTTCAGATAGCTCTTCCCTATCTCAAAATGTTTCTTCCCAGCACATTCTACAGTTGTTTGAGAATTACAAGCAAGGGAGAAAAGGGACTATTTGAGCCCAAGACCACCAGAGGAACTGCCATGCACTTCCTAGGTCTATAATTCTAAAAACCATTTTACCTGTTCACCTAATACTTGAATATATATTTACCTGTTGGGCAACTACTATTAGTGAGTTCTTTTCATAATGAAATGGGGGGTGGGGGCAGTAATCAGCAAAGTGAAGAACCTGGAGAAGAAGCCGGTTAGTAGGTGTCCAGTGACATCATGCTCAAATCTAAAAGGATATTGTGCGAGTAACTGGGTTCTCCCCAGTTCTTTCTTGCATTTACATTCATAAAGTTGCTCTTCTGCCTCTTCTTAGTGACTTAAGGGAAAAAATTTCCAAAACTTATCCTTTTTTTATTATACTAGAAATAAAAAAGTTTGCACTGTACATAAACTTAGATGAAAAGTCAAAATTATAATATCAGCAGCAGCCAGAGTTTGAATTCATAGTCAAAACAATGACTTCAGTTTCCTCAATTGTTAAGTAGAAAAACATGACACTTTATATCTAGAAGTTCTTTTATAAAATTTTAGTAAATTAATAAATGCAAAGTGCTTAGCTGGGTACCTGACACCTAATAAGCACTCCAAAAAGTGAGGCTGTTGCTTTCAGGACATCCTATTTTGAAAAGGTATTTCTTTAAGAAATAAAAAAGAAAAGTAGGAATTCTATGATTCCAAATATTTTTTTAAAAATACAAAGAGGTCATTTTTACATTGATTATGCAATGTCATGCTCTTTTCTGGCCAGACACCACACGTGTTCTTAAAAAACATTAATCATTTGAAAAGTAGCACAGTTATCCCCCAGATCTAAATAAAACGCTACATAGAAATTAGATACAGTGACTATTATCCAAGTTCGGACATTTAAGATGAAATGGAATACTGCATCACACTTTTTGGCAACCACAATTAAGGTTTAATCTAGTTTTTCAATTGAAAAAAATAGATTTAATTTTTTTTTTATTTTTTTAATCTCATTTCTGGAGTATCATCTACAGTCTTAAAAAAAAAGAAGATGCATACATTAGAACTCCAAGTCTAGCGGCCATGTCATGGTTTCCTGAGTAACTGTGGCCTAAAGTGACATGTTCTGCACTAGTGACACATACAACTATATTGAGCAAGTCAATAAGAAAGGAAGATGATTTTGTGTAAGACTGAAAAGCATTGAACCTTATTTTCCTTTTCTCTAAGTTCTTTTTCTGTTCATGAGTAGAGAAGAGATAAAATGATATTTCAGGGGCAGGTATTATGGTGCATTGTTAGCACTGGGTTAAGCTGACACCTGTGGTGCCAGAATCTGATGTGGCACTGGTTCAAGTTCTGGCTGCTCCACCTCCAAATCAGCTCACTGCTACTGTGTCTGGGAAGGCAGTGGAAGATGGCCCAAGTATCTGGGCTTCTGCCATTCATGGGGGAAGACCCAGATGAAGTTTCAGGCTCCTGGTTTCAGTATGGCCCAGTCCCAGATAGTCCAGTCATTTGGGGAGTGAACAAAAAGATACAAGACCTCTCTCTCTCTCTCTCTCTCTCTCTCACTCTCGCTCTCTCTCTCTCTCTCTCTCTCTTCCCCTCTCTCTCTCTCTCTGCTTCCCTCTCTCTTTCTCTGGTAACCCTGCCTTTCAAATAAACATATTTTTAAAAAGACAATGATATGTAGCAATGTGATAAATTTCAGTCTGTTTCATGTCCATCTAGGGGCAAAACTCAGTGCCTGCATCTGTTTGAAATACTATTGAGCATAACCATCAAATACAAATCAGGCTGGAAAAGTAGTGCATAGAAAAATACAGTTTCCTCAGGCTAAGTGAATTCACCCAATTGCTCACTCAACCTGAAGTCAAGAAATCTTTCCTCTTGATAAGTTTTCTATAGCACAAGCTGCAAGCAAGGGGTTCTGGAACTTGGAGGGCAAATCCCTTATGTCTCTTCCCAGGACTTTCTATCTAGGTTTTTATCTGCACTGCTTAGTTTGGCCTCAGACCCAAGAAAAAATCAAAGTAGAGTCTTTATTCCAAGTGTACATGTAGGAATCATGAAAATATACAGTTACTGTTGTGATAAATAGTTGTGGAAGCCAGTACCCTGATCTGAGGATTAATACATTTTTTAGCTACTCTTATTCTGAGACAGCTTTGTTGTAACTTGGCAAGATTTAGGAATGTGGGAGGTTTTTTTCCGGTTGAACCATGAATGATTTTTATTTGGGGTAGAACGATAATTGCTGGCCGGAGCATTAAAGCCCAGAAGATAATTAAATAACGTAAGAGGAACA
Organism: Lepus europaeus; assembly: GCF_033115175.1. Classification (NCBI taxonomy): domain Eukaryota; kingdom Metazoa; phylum Chordata; class Mammalia; order Lagomorpha; family Leporidae; genus Lepus; species Lepus europaeus. The sequence continues at coordinate 92,816,958 of NC_084827.1, forward strand.
AAGTGGACTTGCAAGCTGTGTTACTACTTCCCAGGCTGTTGTTCTGAAAAGAACACAGATGTTATCCAATGGTTTTATTGTACAATCTTGCTGTGAACATATGTGCTATAATTTAGCTGAAGTTTTTATCTAAAAAGTAAAATTCTTAAAGAAGTCAACCATATTATAGTTCCAAATCTTCTGAATTAGCTGTAGTGGAAAAAATATGTATCTTCTTTTCATTGCTATAACTTAGGTTTGTGGGTCTAAATCATGAAGCGTGAGAACCTTTTTGTGTCTTCCTAATTAGATCAAAATGAAATGTGTTTGGGGTCCAGAGGTTGTGTACACAGACACTTATTAGCAGGTATTTTCTAAGTGAATATTTCAAATCTAATTTTAAATTCCCTAAAGTTCTTCTTTTTTAATTCTAATTTTCTAGATTTCAGCTATGCTCAAATCCTAGAGTCAAATTTAAATTATTTTCCTTCCCTGAAAACAGATTTGAAACTGTAGCACAAGGACACAACCATCAATAAATGTCACTGGAGCAAGCAAAGCAAAAACCTTTGGAAGTGAACATTGCCAACAAAATCTTTGAAGTCCCTGTTTAAAAATGTCTCTGGAAGTATTCCATTAAGTTATTTAGGTAATCAAACAAGATCTACAGAGGAAAATTAAAGTGAGATAAGTGCACTCCCATTAATGATTCAAATGGACCCAAAGTGAGAAGGATTAAAACTGAATTCAAGATTATACACAGCAACAATAGACCATTGACAACTATACTGAGAAAGAAAGAATGAGAGAGATTGTGCTTTATTTCGTTTTATTCTAAGCCAACAGAAGGCAGTGAACTCAAATTAAATTTAAGGAAAAGAATCTTAGAAAAGGATGAACATTTCCCAAGTGCCAGGTCTGTAAGTGGAGTATCTTGCAAACTACAATCCAGGGGAAGGAGAGGGTCAATGTGCTGTGTTAAAGAGAAACCAGAAAGTTTCTTAATAATTACATGAATTTGCTTGAAAGATTTGAATCTGGAGCAGTCCCAAATGCAGAAATGGTTCCTTTCAACTACTGGCGATTCTCCCCCACAGGAATTTGGTAGTGCAGGATGTGTGGAGTGTCACTGGAAAGGCAAGAAAGAGCTCTTGCAGTTTTAACAGTGCTTAGATTCCCCAAATCCCACCAAAGAGGGAAGGTTGTAATACACATAGAATCAAGACATATGGTATAAGAGATGAATTGGACTTAATAAAGTAGCAACCTGCCCTTAGATCTAGCTTGAGTCCTGGACAGATCCAACGGATCTCTAGCTGACAGAGGAAAGGGTAGAATCTCTGTGGGGAAAAGATGCTTTCTCTACTCTCAGGAATCTTTTTCATATGTGTGAGATTCAGAGGGAGAGTTCACCTATCTGCTGATGCCCTCTTGCAATGCCCACAGTGGCCGAGACTGGGCCAGGTCAAACCCTAGAGGCAGGAATTCAATCCAGGTCTTCTATGTGGGTGGTAGGACATAATTAGTTGAGTTTGCCACTGCTGCCACCTGAGATGCTCTTTAGCAGGAAACTGGAATTGGAAGCAGAGCCAGAAGTCCAGCATCCAAACACTACATACAATATAGGCTATCCTTTTAGAGTTTTTATTTCTCTGTTCAAGTTCCCCATCTTTTTGTCTAAATGCTTTCTCTGAAGCATAATCATAACCACCGTGCCAATTGTCCAACTCATGGTTAAAGATTTATTTATTGATTTTAAAAGTCAGAGTTCACTCTCCAATGGCTGCAACAGCCAGCATTGGGACAGGCCAAAGCTAAGAGCCAAGAATTTCATCCAGGTCTTCCGCATGAGTGTCAGAGACCAAACACTTGGCCAGCTTTCACTGCTTTTCCCAGGTCATTAGCTGGGAGCTGGACCAGAAGTGGAGTAGCCAGGATGTGGGCTTTTTATCAACTTAATTACTTGTCTACAGGTCTGCCCCTTCTCTTTGAAATTTTAAAATACAATTTGGTTTAAAAAGTTACATATGCAAATACGAGAAGATGATCATAATAATGGTTAAAAATACTATAGAAGCACACAGTGACTCCTGTTGCTGACTTAACAATTTGACACTCTTGTTTATGGCGTCAGTAAACAAGAGTGTCAAATTGTTAAGTCAGCAACAGGAGTCACTGTGTACTTACATCCCATGTGGGATCTGTCCTTAATGTGTTGTCTAATGTGCAGTGATGCTATAACTAGTACTGAAACAGTATTTTTACACTTTGTGTGTCTGTGTGGATACAAACTGATGAAATCTTTACTAATTATATACTGAATCGATCTTCTGTATATAAAGATATTGGAAATGGAAAAAAAAAAAAAACCCTGGTGTTAAATTGGAAATGGCATAGAAAATTAATTAATTTAAAAAAAATATTATGTAGGATCTCTGTCTTTAACGTGCTGTACACTGTTATTTAATGCTATAACTAGTACTTCAACAGTATTTTTTTCACTTTGTGTTGCTATATGGGGGCAAACTGTTGAAATCTTTACCTAATATATACAAAACTGATCTTCTGTATATAAAGAGAATTGAAAATGAATCTTGATGTGAACGGAAGGGGAGAGGGAGCGGGAAAGGGGAGGGTTGCGGGTGGGAGGGAAGTTATGGGAGGGGAGGGAGCCATTGTAACCCATAAGCTGTACTTTGGAAATTTATATTCATTAAATAAAAGTTTTTAAAAAATACTATAGAAGCAAAACCAAAGATGATTCAGATACAAGACTAATGTATCTTGATTTTAAATAAATAATAGAATTTTAAAGCAATTAGGCAAAAAGATGGGGAACTTAAATAGACAAATAAAAACTCTAAAAGGAACCAAATGAAAATTCTAGAAGAAAAAATACATTTCAGAGATAAGGAATTGTTGGGCAGGATTAACAGTTGTCTAAATTCAGCAAAAGAAAGAAACATAAAACACACAGACCAAAAGAAAGAATATGACCTGAACTAATGAGTTTAACAAATAATGAAAACAAAGATTTGGAGACACCTGGGGTAATAACAATTATATTTATATAACTGGAATCTCAGAGAGAAATGGAAAAATCAAGCCAAAGAGTTTTTTTGAAGAGATAATTACAAAGATTTTTTTTTCTCCTCAAATCTATGTAAGACATTAATATAGGTACAAGAAACTTAGAGAATCCCATGCAGAAAAGATACTAAGAAACTCATACCTGGAATATAATTGTCACTCTCCTGAAAAGAAAAGAAATAAATAGAAATTAATGAAAGAGTTCAAATCCAAAAGTTACATTAAATTCAGAGGAACAACAATAAATATTAGGCTCATGCTTCTTATTAAAAGTAAAAGAAGTTAGGAGAAAATGGATTGATGTATTAAAGTTCTATAACAACAACAAACTCCTAAAAATTTGTATTTGGTTCAAAATGTCCTTCAAAAAAGACATTTCAGATAAACAAAGAAATACTTTATCACTGGAAGAACTGAGTTACAAGAAACACTAAAGAAGCTTCAGGATGAAAGGAAATTATCCCAAATTAGAGTCTAAATTTTCATAAATGAAGAGGGCCCCAAGAATAAATATGTAGTATCATTTTTAAAGGTAAAACAATCACTTCATTGGTTAAATCAATTAAATTAGTAATGTATTATGGATTTTATAAGAAACACAGAAGTTCACAGTAAAAATAAAGTGCAGAAGGAGATAAATGGAATTATGCAGTTCTTTAAGAAAATTTTTCATACAGTTTTTTATTGTTAAATTATTTATTTGAGTAATTGCAGCTGGAGAGGTGATTGTGAAGGACCTGAATCCCAAACAGTTAGCATTTTCCAGAAGAAATAAAATACACTTAGACGTTAATTCCTGAGTACATCTACATTTTCGGTGAAAGTAGGTTTATATTCTCTCTTCTGTATGTAAGCACCTTCACTAAGAGATCATTTTGTTAAAACTTAACAGAAAAATATAGCAGATCACAAAAGCCATCTGTTATTAGCTTGCAACATTATTAGTGGGTCACTCCAAGGTGTTGTTTATTCCCGTTAAGCAGACCATGTAAGGAATTCAACCAGTGGGAAAAAATAAAGCACAAAAGTTTCCTCAATTTAGAACATTATAGCTTACACAAATGTCACATTCAATTTTCTATTTGAGTCAATCATATTTTAGGGACAATAAACAAATATGTTCCAGGAATTACAGTCATGGAGATAAGACCAAGACCAAAGATCAGAAATCCTGAGCCAGGAGCTATAGACATGAGCAATCTTTGTTTATCCAAATCCTTCTTATTCCTTTAAATTCCATACAGTGAGAATCCAAAAGCCAATCTCATTGGATGCCTTAAGCTGAAAGAAGGAAAATGGAATTTTCACACTCTGTAGTTACTACATGAAATGACTGAAAGCACAACTGTGCAATGTTATGAACTTGGTTGAATTTATGTTACTCCATTACTTGTGTTTGCAAATAATTTCATTTGATTTATTGAACACTATAAAATTGCTCCACCTAAGAAAGTCATTTCCTATGAAGCCTGCTTAAAATATTGTGCATAAAGAAAAAAGGGGGAACTGTACTGTTTTATAAACATATCCACAAATTCTTTGATAACCTTCCCATTAAAAGGTGAAGTCTACTTGCTTTCCCTTCACATGAGTTAGCCTTTTTCCCTTTACATGAGTTAGACATGTTCAAGGAATAAAATGATGCAGAAGTGATACTGTGTACTTCTAAAGCTAGAATAAATAAGGTGGCAGATCTTCTATCTGGTTAATGTTCGCCCTCTCTCTCTCTCCCTCCCTGCACTTCCCACACACATATTATGTAGATAGTCTTATCTATCTTACCTTGAATCTGGACAAGCGGTTTGTAAATTTGGTGCCCATTGAATTCATCAGAACTGACTGTGAACAGTTAAAGATGCTGAGGCCTTCCCAAACTTATAAAATTGGAGTCTAATGAGTATTTGTTGTATTTCCCTTTCTGAGCTAAGTGTCAAACTTTGGAAAGAGTTATATTAGGTTGATAGTTACAAAGTGTCCGTTAGAGTCATAGAAGGCGCTTCACTGTATAAAAGTTATTAAGTCTAACTTCTAGGGAGTCTAATTCACTAGTTCTCTGAAAGATCTGGATACCCACTTTGTTAATATCAACCCAAGTGATTCTTTGTATAGCCAGGTTTAGGAAATATTGAAGAACTGTCAAATTCAAGGCACAGCACCATTGACACATTGATATTTCTATGTATATCATCAGGAGCTTTCTTGCAGAAAAATCAATAAAAATCATTAATTCCTAGGAGGCATGCTCACAGTCTTGCAACCATCATCAATATTTTAATCAGTTTATTTTATGTTACTATGTTATGTTATTTTAGTTTCGTTGCCTTTTTCTCCCTATCCTACCTTGCCAGAAGTATCTTCTGTTCTTTTTCTCTCCTCTAAGATCTTTCGCTTGAAGGAGGATATGGTGCCATAAAAATATCTTCTGGGGTGGACAGGAACATCCTTGGCAGAAGACTGCTGCTGGGGTGGACTTTGCACATCCATCACCTTGTTTGTGCTGAAGCCAGGTTTCCCTTGAGCTGCATCCAACCAGTTACCAAGGTTGGCAGGAGCTCCAATGCAGGCCCATTCTTACAGATGCTAGGCTCCTCCAAGTTGGCCTCAGCTCAAGATATCCCTGTATGTCTGGTTAAACTTTCCTTTGTAAAATGCTCAATCTGAGTCTCTTCCTACTCAGTCCTCCTTTCTTCCCTCTCTCCTTTCCCAGCTTGGGACCTGTATCGTGACTCCCCTGTCTTCCTCTGTGTTTCCCTCCTCACCCCTCAAGCCTCCTGCATATCTCATCCCATCAAGATGCTATATTTCATGAAGTATGATGTCTTATTAGCTTAAACATATCTATTTGCTGCTAACATAATGCTAATATGTCTGAGACTTGTTCTCTGACCATGTTTTTTGATTTTGTTTATAAACTAGATTTCTAACATTCAGTCCACAGTTTAAGAAAAATAAATGGGTTGCTTTTCCACATTTGAGATATTCTCCACCAAGGGATATCCTCACCCCAAGTTCCTTTTGGTAACTCTCTGAATCCCCAAATTGCACACAGAAAGCCATTTGCCAAATAGCTCAACTATATTTTCTGAAAGAAATATGAAACTGGGCTGATACTGTCTCAAGATATCTTAAGATCCCATGAAGATTGTGATGCTTGTTTTAATCAAGTATATCATGAAAACTAGGTTCTCAGCCTACTTGCTCATTTTGTAGTAACAAGAACGAAACTGCTTTCAACCAATTAAGTCATGGTATACTTTCCAAAACAAATCCTCTTATCTATGAATCCAAAGTTGACATCACATCTTTGCTACCAGCATCTTTATTTTTTTTTTGTAGAATTACTTATTTTTTTTGAAAGTCAGAGTTACAGAGAGATAGAGCCAGAGAGAGAGAGAGAGAGATAAGTCTTCCATCCATTGGTTCATTCACCAAATGGCTGCAATGCCAGAGTGGAATGGATCCAAAGCCAGGAGCCAAGATCTTCTTCTGGGTCTCCTATGTGGGTGCAGGGGTCTAAGGACTTGGACCATCTTCCACTGCTTCCCCAGGCTATAGCAGAGAGAGCTGGATCAGAAGTGAAGCAGCCAGGACTCGAACCAGCACTCATATGGGATGCTGGCACACCAGGCAGTGACTACCACTACATCACAATATGGGCCCTGCTACCAAGGGTCTTAATTACATTAAATGTGTTTAGAGTTCATCCTAATTGATTTGATAAAGAGTTCAGAATCAAAACCTCCAACAGGATCTTAATAGGAAGCTGCAGCTATAGAACCTGGATAACTGCAGCTCCAAGTATTGGGGACATTCAGATGCTTTGGAGATCTGTTTGTTGACAAAACCAAATGGCTCTGACAGCAACTTTTATTACTATTATTATGGTGGCAACTTGTGTCTGGTCACATTAGAGGTGAGGATCTGAATTTAAGTATAAATTTGACTAAGTCACCATTCTTAAAATGTAGCCCAAACCCTACTGGGAATCCCAAATACACTGCTACAAGGTCTATCAGGTAAAAATTATTTTCATAATAGTGAGAGAACATTGCTTTTCCATTCTTCTTCTAGAATGGTGATATATAACTGCCTCCCAGATGCTGCCATACAACAGTACCATTATTCTGATGCTACATACTTGTGAATTCTGTTTTCCAGAATTTTTTAAAGTAACCAATTTACTGTGAAGACGTGCATTTTTCAAACATTAACTCTCTTCTCTTCTACTCTATTCTAGCTAGCTGTCTTCTATCACACCTGATAAAATCTCTGCAAATACTTTATTTCCAGTAAATCATTACATCTGAAATTTTAAAATTTCCCTGGCCCCTGTGAGAAAACACAGTAACAAATAAATACATTGCATAGTCTGCTTTTGCAATGATATTTTAGAATCTGTTTAGAAAACATTCTAGATTAATGGATTTTGTCTAAAATCATTACTACCTTTAGTTAAATAATACTACACTCTAGATAGAATTTTATAATACTTTCTTGTGGTTAAAGATGAGTCATTGGCTTAAGAGGGGGAAATTAAAAGATGAACTGTTTTGCTGTCCAGTCCACAACCAAAGATGCTGAAAACAATGAAATGCATTGAAATGCATTCCCTGACACATGGAAAGAAGGAATACACTCCAGATAGAATGAAACTTTAATTAGGAAATAAAAAAATAGCAAAAGCCACCTTCATCTCAACTCTGTAGATGTTAATAGTTTTCCTTCTTGTGTCTTATGCAACAGTTCATTTTCGGTTGGCACCCTGATGCCATATAAGTTGCAGTGTCATTTTCTAACCAAACATCTAATGTTTAAAGAAACAGCAGTTACAGACTTCAAATGATAAAACCCAAGATCAATACATTCATAAGATGTCGTAAAAATGAGCTTTCAAAAAAAAAATGAAGCTCCCTAAAACAGACATTTTTCAAATCTCAGTGGTATGATAAACATTAGGTGGGGACGGGGGACTCTGAAGTGCAGGTTGCATTTGGCTTCACCACAGTTTCTGATTAACCAGTTCTCAGGTGAACTTGAGAATTTGCTATACTGAGTCCCCAGCTAATACTGAAGCAGCTGATCTGAGAATCATGCTTTGAGTATCACCCATCTGCAGAGATGCTTTTCAAATTTCAATGTGCAAAAGAATCCTTAGAGGGCTTGTTTTAATCTCCCCAGAGATTTCGACTGAACAGGTCCGAGTAGATTTGGGAAGGCTACACATTTTAAAAGCTGCTAAGATGAGTCTAATGAGGGTAGACAGAGGACTTGGCTTTAAGAAAATAGTTTGTAAAAAGCTTCCCAGGTCATTTAAGCATTCACTCAAGGCTGAGAATCAGTGCTTCTGTTTCTTAGTTCTTCTGTTTCTTAGTTCTTCTAACTACTACACATTTGCTAGCTTGTCACCCTTTGGAATCTTGAGTAGTGGGTCTGAGCCCCTCTGCAGAGCACAGCCCTGATGTGTTACCTGCCCGAAAGTCTCCTCCTGCCATTCTCCTCCCCAACTACAGTATCCACCTAACCTCATTACTACTGGGTTGTAAGCATTTGATTCATGCTAAGCCATTAAGTTCCTTTGAGTGACTTTTCTTTTGTATGATGTAGAACTTAGGAATTCTTAACTGCTTTATTGCCCACCAAGTGAACAAGACCAACAGCAAAACCAACAAAGGTAAGAGCCAAAGGAAGAATAAAAAATATCTAAGAAATGAGAATATCCAAATCCCTGGATATGGTGGTTACTGAGGCGTGAGCATAGTCCATGCTTTATTTCTCTGAGAAGTCTCACATCCTTAAAACACAGACACACACATACACACAATCCATGTGTTTTGTTTTAGCTTATACACATTTGACTTAAATATCTATAACCTGAAGTCAAAATGATCAAGCAACTTGCAAAGGGTAAGCATTTGCCCAGTGGCTAAGATGCCATTTGGTAGCCTTATATCCCATACCAGAGCGCCTGGTTTGAGTCCTGGCTCCTAAGCTTCTAATCTTGCTTCCTATTTATAGGTACCCTAGGAAGTAGCAGGTGATGGCTTAAGTTCTTGGGTCCCTGCAACACGTGGGAGACTTGGACTGAGTTCTAGGCATCTGGCCTCTGACTGGCCCAGCCCTGGCTGTTGTGGGAGTCTGGGGAGTGAGCCAGAAGATGGAGGATTTCTCTGTGTCTGTCTCTCTTTCTCGCTCAAGTTAAATGAAAACAAATACATAAACATTCAAAAAAAAAAAAGTTCAGACAAGAGATTTTAGGGGAAAAAGAACAACTTACCTAAGGTCATACAGAAGTGGAATGCAAAACACAGCACTGCAGGCAGTTGATGAGAATCTTCCTTTTACAAAACACCACCCCACTCCAACTATGAGTCTGATTTACCTAAAATATCAACAAAAGATTGATTTCTCTGGTTCTGCTATAAGGTGATTGTGCATGGAATTTCTCAAATGTTGTAATAACTGAATTTAAATTTAAATTTAAATGACTGTTTATTCAGCCACTGCTAACCTGCTGAATTAAACAATATGTTTGAACTTGGCAGACATATATCTCCAGGATCTGTTCTTCATGGTTTCCAGTCCTGCTTGGGAAAGGTCAGGTGTACTGATGGCTTTCTTTGACTCTTGTCAGCTAAGCATGAAAAGCTTACTGGAGGCTGAGTTCCTGACCTATTGAACAATATTCCAAATCATACTGTTAATATCTGTGGAATCCACAAGTTGACCACAAGCCTGGCTGAACCAAAGTTCAGGCACATGCTTTGACTTTTATGGCATTTGAATAATGATGTTGTACTTTAAAGAGAATGAGGAAGGTTTTCATTTCTGGTCTTGTGACAAATTTTTTCACTTCATGTAAAAAGAATTTTTTCTGCTGTCTGCATAAAAGGGTACAGGAAGCATTTGGCAAGACAGAGGAAATTCTTCTTTCCTGTATTTTATTTCTCTCTTGAACCTTGACCTAATGATTGAGAAATTGTACATACTTGAAGGACCCCTCAAAATTCTCAATTACCAGAGCTGTCTGTCTTGTGAGAGCTTCACTTTTGGTATAAAATACTTGTCTAGAAAAATGAATTAACCTGTAAACATACTAGTCACTTTCATTAATTTAAGTCTAGCAACAAAATGCTAACCATTTGGATAATATGGCTGTAAAAAAAAGAAACATGCAGAATGAACAGTTTAGGGGGGATTACTCAAAACATCAAGCAGTATGAGGAGGTGTGAAGTTTGAGTTTCTAAAGATAACTAGAAGTTTCTCATGAAAAATAATTCTTAGATTATTTGATCCAAGTATGATATTGTGAGATTAACCACAAGAGGAGGTTTTCTCCTTTTACAGACAGGAAAATATTTAAGCAGACTGTAGTTGTACAGGAAAGGGCTTATAAACAGACTTCAAACAGGAAAAAAAATTTTTTGAATATGAAAAGTAGTTACTTTAACAGCTTTTGGCTTAATTAGCTTTCTTCTTTTTTAAAAATATTTATTTATTTATTTGAAAAGCACAGTACCAAAGAGAGAGGGAGAAACAAAGCAAACAAGAGAGATATCTTGGGCAGCACTGCGGCATAGTGGGTAAAGCCACTATCTGAAGTGCTGGCATCCCATATAGGTACTGGTTGGGGTCCTGGCTGCTCCCCTTCCTATCCAGCTCTCTGCTATGCCCTGGGAAAGCAGTAGAAGATGGCCCAAGTCCTTGGGGCCCTGCACCCTCATGAGAGATCTGGAAGAAGCTCCCGGCTCCTGGCTTTGGATATGCGCAGCTCCGGCCATTGCAGCTGTCTGGGGAGTGAACCAGCAGCTGGAAGACCTCTCTTTTTCTCTCTGCCTCTGCCTCTCTGTAACTCTTTCAAGCAAACAAATAAAAAAATTTTAATTTAAAAAAAATAAAGAAAGAGATATCTTTCATCCACTGGTTTAATATTCAAATGCCCACAACAGCCAGTGGAGAGCCAGGAACCCAAAACTACATCCAGGTCTCCCATGTGGATCAAAAGAACCCACGTACTTGGCCCATCATCTGCTGCCTTCCCAATGGATTAGCAGGAAGTTGGATCAGAAGCAGGGGAACTGGGTCTAGAACCAGCACTACATCATGGGATGTGGGTTTTCTAAAACGTAGCTTAACCCACTGCACCACAATGCTCACTCCATGACTTCTTTTATTTTAAAAGATTAAAACTAAGACATTTTAATTCCTTCTCAATGTGGAAAATGATAGTCATGTGTTGTGACTGTGCTGTGTGCCAGGTTCTGTCCATAGAACATCATACTTAACCATCACAACCATCCTATGGGGGTGTTATTATCATCCCCGTTGATATAAGTTAGCTTTTGCTGAGTATCAAATTAACTCCCAAGTTGGCAATTTAAAACTATGAATTAGAAAAGCTGGGCAGAGTTTAGGTGAGTATCTAAGGCTCATGTTGCTGGTCATTAGCAGGCTTCACTGCTGCTTTACTTACTTGTGGAACTCTTGGCAGGTCTCAGATCTTCACTGACTATTGGCTGGAGACATCAGTTCCCTGCTACAAGTGCTTCTCAGTGTGGTTGCTTCCAGAACAAAGAATTTGAGAGAACAAGGATGCATTCTCAAGAAAGAAGTTATGATAACTTTATAGCCTAAGCTTGAGAGTTGCATGTCTACCATATCCTCTCATGTCTACCATATGCTCCTCATTGGAAGGAGGTTATTAAGTCAGGCCCACACTCAAGAGGAGGGGATTATACAAGAGTGAATGCCAGGAGGTAGGGTCCATGTAGAGACAGCCTACCACAAAGTTTTTATTCTCTTAACAGTACAGGAGCAGGCCTAGAGATGGTATATAATTGGCTGTTCCATGGTTAGACAATAATTCACTTTGATACTGTTGGAGTCCAGAGACCAAGTTGCTAATCAATATGCAGTAGAAAAGCTGCAAATATTTTTAAGAAATTAACCTCTTATCTTGCTGAACTTTTTTTTTTTCTTGCTGACCATTTTCACTCTTCTAGGGCAAAGCTTCAGGTAAACTAAAGACAGTAGAAGTAACTTGGACATATCAGATGCCTTGTGCTCAGGTGTATAGTGCTAGACTTCAAGTTAACTGGGCTTTTTTCCATTACAATACTTAACAATCTTCACAAATTTGCCACTCTTTCATGTTTGTATATGAGTCAATAACATAATAAATCACTGAAACACATTTCAGTATATTTTATAAACGAGGGGTCTCAGAAGTGTTTATTTGGTTTAGAGTTAATGTGAAGGGGAAAAATTGTAATTTTGCACAGAGTCAACTTTATTAGAAAATGATTGCAAGCACTCAGCCCTAACCTTGTTATGGCACTACAATTGGAATGCCAAAATTTCATCTTTTATCTCAAAGAGAAAGCAAATGCAGGACTCATAAGACCATAGAACTCTAGCTGGCTATTCCCTACAGAGCACAGATATCCTGCTTTTTTTTTTTCTTTGCTAGGTTGAAATGCTTGCAAGAGTGGAATGATAAGTGACTCCAGAGAGCACGTAAAGAAAAGAGCATGACTAGGTTCTCATAGGTGCAAGTTTTATCACAGTACAGGAATTAGAACAATGTCAAGGCCACAGGGGAAAAGGGGAGAGGCATTCTGATAACTGTGTTATCAGTTCAACCAGCCCCCCTGCGCACACCATATGGCCCATGTCCCAGCCAGCACAGGATTGTCCAGCTGTCACCCTTCTCCCAGTGGAATGCCATGTCATAGTGGAACTATTATATTAGCGTTTTTCATCTTAATGTACAGTCCCTGAGAAAAAAACTTCAGCATAATCTACACTCTTAAGATACTCACCTCCATTTCTTTAACATCCAACACATGGCCAGTCCTAATAAATGTCTGAGAACTGCCTTGCATTTTTATAAACACATGGATAGCTGAGCTTTGTATTTTTCATCTTTACATTGATTGGGACCAGCTGGTAACATAGTGACAAAATTCTGAGAGACAGGTTGCTTGTTCATTCAGCAAAAGGAGAAAAGGATATGAATTTTTAAAACATTTTTTTCTCCATGGGATTTCCATATCCCCAGTATATAAACTTTGAAGATTATTTTATAAGCAAACTTTTACTTTTTACTTATTTGAGTGGTTGTTTGAAAATCTAATTTGAGCTGAAGAACAGTGTCATCATAGAAGTTAGTTAAAAATATTTCAGACCTGGGCCAGCATTGTGATGTAGCAGCTTAAACCACTGTGTGAGAAACCAGCATCACATATGGGGCACTGGTTTGCACCCCGCTCCTCCACTTCCCCTCCAGCTCCCTGCCAATATGCCTAGGAGAGCAGCAAAAGGTGGCCCAAGTGCTTGGCTCCCTGCCACCCATGTAGGAGACCCAGAAGAATCTTCTGGCTCCTGGTTTTGGCTTGGCCCAACCCTGTCTACTGTGGTCAGTTGGGAAATAAAATTGCATATGGAAGATCTCTCTCTCTCTCTTGCTTTTGCTCTCTCTTTCTCCTTCTCTCTTTCTCTCTCTCCTCTCCCCCATCCTGCCCCTGTTTCTCCTTCTCTCTCTCTCTCTGTAACTCTACCTTTTAAATAAATAAGTAAATCTTCTTAAAAAAAAGTCTTGCCATCTGAATAAAAGCCCTGATGAACCATTAAAAAGGTGGAAGAAGGGGCGGGCATTGTGGTGCGGTGGGTAAAACCTCCACCTGTGGCAACAGCATCCCATATGGGCACCAGTTGGAATCCTGGCTGTTCCACTTCTAATCCAGCATCCCTGCTAATGACTGATGAAAGCAGCAGAAAATAACCTACCCCCCCCCTTTTCTCTGACTCTGACTTTCAAATAAATAAATAAATCTTTTTGAAAAAGCAGCAGAAAATGAATTTCTCCTTAGAAATAGCAAACATTTTGATGTGATTTTACCTCTTCCTATAATCCACGTTTTTGTATTTCCAGTGGATTGCTACAATTAATCCACTAAGTGTTATAACTCAGAAAAGATGTATCATTTGTACTTAGTAATCTTCTGAATAACCAATTCTCATTATTCTATGTGCGAATGAAAAAATGACATTTTCGGCCGGCGCCGCGGCTCAGTAGGCTAATCCTCCGCCTTGCGGCACCGGCACACCGGGTTCTAGTCCCGGTCGGGGTGCCGGATTCTGTCCCGGTTGCCCCTCTTCCAGGCCAGCTCTCTGCTGTGGCCAGGGAGTGCAGTGGAGGATGGACCAAGTGCTTGGGCCCTGCACCCCATGGGAGACCAGGAGAAGCACCTGGCTCCTGCCATCAGAACAGCACGGTGCGCTGGCAGCAGCACGCCAGCCGCGGCGGCCATTGGAGGGTGAACCAATGCAAAGGAAGACCTTTCTCTCTGTCTCTCTCTCTCACTGTCCACTCTGCCTGTCAAAAAAAAAAAAATGACATTTTCTGTGAATTGCATACAAAATCATTACCATATAAAAACAAACAAAAAATCGAATAGTTCCACTGGCTATAAATATTTTTAATATAAAAAGATGTGTCTCCACATAATAATTTGATTTTAATTGAAAGTGGGGAAATCATACTGAATTTATATAATATACTCAGATTGGAATTGGCATCACCAGGGGTTAGGGTCAAAGTGTGTCTCTTCCTTCTATTTGTTTTGAACTCTTTTGAAGGGTGAGAAATTGAGACAATTGAGGTTTTGACTGACAGGGAAGGTGGGAATTGATGTGTGATACAGGGTCATTTTTTTTTTTACCCTTGACCTTAGTCCTGCCTCTATTTGTGTCACTGTCCTTCAAGTGAGACTTTACCAATGATTCCCATTCAGCAAAGCATGCTCTTCGCATTGTTTTGTCTTTAATCACCCAGGCTCACCATGTTTACCAGGAAGGAGGATAGCCAACATTTAGTGCTGATTACATGGCACATCATCTGACTGAATCCTCACTACCACAAACCCAGAAGGCAAGTAGTAGTATTGCTCTCATTGTCAGAGGAGAAAAGTGAGGCTTGGGGATTAAGCTGTTTGCTCAAGACCACAGAAGTAGTCCATGAGCCAGCTGGAATTAACACCCAGGTCTTCACTCATGTAGTTAGCCCTTCAGCTGGGTTCTGCATTCATGTATTCTAACAACCGCTGGATTTAGGTGCTCTTTAAAAAAGTCACATATGTATGGAGCATGCAGATGTTTTTGCCTTGTAATTATTCTTTAAATAATACATAATAACATCTATGTGCATGGCATTTAAATATCCCATTAGTTGATATAAGTAATCTAGAAGTGATTGAAAGTACATGGAAAGATGCACACACACTAAGTGCAAATACAACATTTTATATAAGCATCCACAAATTTTCCTATCTACAGGGGGTCCTGGACTCAATGCACTGTGAATCCTGAGGGACAAGTCAACTGTACACTGTTGCTCACATAATTTTTGAGATAGGCAACAGGGACTAAGCATGTTCTTCAGAATTTGTGGTGAATATTAACTTGCTCAAAGGGGAAACAAAGCTATGGTTTTAGCTTTTTATTTTTTAGATCTTTATTTATTTGACAGGTAGAGTTACAGACAGTGAGAGAGAGAGAGAGACAGAGAGAAAGGTCTTCCTTCCGTTGGTTCACCCCCTACATAGCCGCCATGGCAGGAGCTACGCCTATCCAAAGCCAGGAGCCAGGTGCCTCCTCCTGGTCTCCCATGTGGGTGCAGCGCCCAAGCACTTGGGCCATCCTCCACTGCCTTCCCGGGCTACAGCAGAGAGCTGGACTGGAAGAGGAGCAACCGGGACCAGAACCAGGCACCCATATGGGATGCCAGCGCCGCAGGCATAGGATCAACCTAGTGCGCCACCGCACCGACCCCAATGTGGTTTTAGCTTTGTTAGCCATACGCTTTTCCCAACCCACAAATTCTAATATAGTTAATCTGTATACAATGCAAGAGAGATGAGTACTATTCAGCTGAACTAGTCAGCAAGATGACATTTACCTACAGGATTGCATAAGCATTGTTGAAAAGTAAGGAGCCGGTGCCGTGGCTGAAGTTAGAATGGGAGTTGTACTACATAAGCTCCCTTGACCCTTTCAATTCTGTTGGACTATAACTGTATGAAATTGTACTAATATTTAAAGATTTTTTTCCTATTGTTTCAGCTAATATGAATAGATTTGGAGTTGGAAACCTGGGGCTTGAAATCTAGTTCTAACTCTGAATCTAGTAATGGAATTTAAAAAAGTAACTTTTATGAGGGTCAGTTATTTTATTTAAAATTACGATAATTATAGTATACAGTTCACAAAGTTGTTATGTGAGTGAAATTAAGAAGCACATACTTGGGGCCGGCACCGTGGCTCACTTGGTTAATCCTCTGCCTGAAGTGCCAGTATCCCATATGGGCGCCGTGTTCTAGTCCCGGCTGCTCCTCTTCCAGTCCAGCTCTCTGCTGTGGCCCGGGAGTGCAGTGGAGGATGGCCCAAGTGCTTGGGCCCCTGCACCCACATGGGAGACCAAGGAGAAGCACCTGGCTCGTGGCTGCGGATCAGCACAGCACAGGCCATAGTGGCCATTAGGGGAGTGAACCAATGGAAGGAAGTGTTGCAGCTGATTTCTCAACAATGTTGCAGTGGATTCTGAGAGGAGGAGCGTTGTGGGGGCAAGAGGCACAGAGTCACCACACAGACCCCTGGAGTCGGGTGAAAGTGGGCTTGAGGCAAGCAGCCCGCAGACTCGTTTATTTCAGTTGGCACAACATCTTATATAGCCCAAACCAGCCAATTCGGTCAAGGGGCTGTCTATGCCCCAACCAGTCACAGCCTGTTGCCAGGCAGGCTCCATTGCCAGGTGGGATTCAAAGCCATCCCTGAATATGTGACGCTTGCTTGCCATGGCCTTCTCACTCCACCACAAGGAAGACCTTTCTCTCTGTCTCTCTCTATCACTATCAATAACTGTACCTTTCAAATAAATTTTTAAAAAAAGTGAAATAAAACAGAAAGATAATTCCTCTTTCAAATTTTAATTTTGTCCACAAACATATGTAACTAGATTCTTTGAAATTTCAACATACACAATAAAGTGTTTTTATTAATCAAAAGTTTCACACACAGCCCCACAAATAGGAGTGGTGTCTGGTATGGCAGTTAAGAAGTCATTTGGGACACTCCCATTCTACATTCAAGCTCTGGCTTCATTCCTGACCCCAGCTTCCTGTAAGTGTACTCCCTGGAAGGCAACAAGTAATGAATCAAGTCCTTGGGTCCTGGTCCCACACGTGGTAGACTCCCGGCTTTGACCCCAGCAGAGGGCCTTGCAGGTGGCCGATGAGAGCTCACTCTTTTCTCTCTTCCTCTTTGTCTTTCTCCCTCTCCCTCGGAAATAAATAAATCAATAAATTTTTAAGCAGCCCCCAGAAAATGGTTTATCTGTCATGAATAAATCCTACCATCACTCCTCCATCAACTTTATGAAATATACACCACACTTACAAGCCTTCTGAATAAATTTCGACATTTTCTTGCTTTAGGGATTAATAACAACAGGTAATATTCCCATAACAGTGAATTTTTTTGTTTGTTTGTTTTATTTTATTTTGTTTTAAGCATTGGGTCCACCAGCCTGATCATTAAGCCATAAATGGAAACAGAAACCTTGGCTCATGGCTCCAGTAATTATTGAAAGTACAACAATATTTTGTTTGAGAAACAAGTCACATGGGTGAACACAGGCAGCCAAATCTCTATGACTTAGCACAGCAACACAGCATGTTCCTCACATTCCTTCAACTTACTGTTTTAAAGAAAGAATTTGGAGGTTCAAGGCAAATGTTCTATTTCTATACGTAGACATTGTTTCAAATGTGTGTTGTTTCCAGCCAAGATTCAGATTCTTGACTTAGGGGCGCAGGCTGCTCTCACACTAGCTCCTTTCAGAACATATGCTCTGCATTTGTTTCCTAGGATGCAAATGGCTTGGACATGTGCTGACTAAAACACCAAGGGAATTTAGTTAGATGCATATAGCTTGGCAAATGCAGTTTGGGTAAATATCCTAAAACAGAGGTATTTTTACTCTCCTTAATCTCTCACCTTAGCACAACTTTTCAGATTGTTCCCAGCCAACTCTATTAAGGTACTACATCATCCTTCACCCTAGAATAAAATATAGACAATAAACTGGCAGTATCTCTTGACTCATGTGAGAGTAAATTTTACATCTATTTTAGTGCATTAATTGATGAGGAAGAGCCCTCCACCTATCAGAAGAATTCTGAAACCAGACAGCACAGATATACAGCTACGTGTAGAATGGAAATAAGTGAAAGTGATATTGGAAATGACCCCCTAAAATATGAAACGAAAATGTGGCCCCTTAAAGTTCCCCAGAAGTGCCATCTGGGGTGCCACATATGTTACCGGAATTTGGGGTGCCATATGATATCACCATACATTTATTTTATTTTATTTTTTGACAGGCAGAGTGGACAGTGAGAGAGAGAGACAGAGAGAAAGGTCTTCCTTTGCCGTTGGTTCACCCTCTAATGGCCGCCGCGGCTGGTGCGCTGCGGCCGGCGCAACGCGCTGATCCGATGGCAGGAGCCAGGTGCTTCTCCTGGTCTCCCATGGGGTGCAGGGCCCAAGCACTTGGGCCATCCTCCACTGCCTTCCCGGGCCACAGCAGAGAGCTGGCCTGGAAGAGGGGCAACCGGGACAGAATCCGGCACCCCGACCGGGACTAGAACCCGGTGTACCGGCGCTGCAAGGCGGAGGATTAGCCTATTGAGCCGCGGCGCCAGCCACCATACGTTTATTAATAAATCCCCAATATTAATGAGTCCGAGAGGGTTCTTGCCTAATATTTAGAGAAGAATTCTAAATACCGGCATAAATAAAAGAGGCAGCATGGTACATTGTAAGCTTTTATTTAGTGTGAAAGATGCATAGGAGAGTGAGAGCCTTATCTAACAGAGAGGGGTAAATCTGGGTTCATACCCAGGAACCAGCCACCTAGGCCAGTAAACCTAGGGCTGGTGCCCCGAAGGCCATGTTCCCTAGAGGCCCAGGGCTACAGCCAGCGCCCTCCTGGCTAGAGGCCAGGGAAAAGAAGAGGGCGGACACACTGTGTCCCAGGCTTTTAACCCACTTCCAAAGGGAAGTGATTAATTAACCTGATCGGCCAGTGGGCACTCAGGTGTGGCCAGGTAGGGCGTGAGGTCACACATGGGCATGGCAAAGGTGTGGTCTTCCAGCTCACAAACCTAATCAGATTTTAACCTGTATGCCTGCCTACATCAAGAGGACATCTTTCTTTCAGGGATGCTAGATCTGGAGACATTTGTAATGCAAAAGCCATAATATTTCTTTAACCCGATATTCCAGTTACTGCTTTCTTTTTTTATTATTTGTTTATCTGAACATCAGAGATACAGAAATACAGGGAAAGACAAAAGGAAAGAGAGAGTTCTTTCATCTGCTGGTTCACCTCCAAAATTGTCACACCAGCAGAGCTAGACCAGTTCAAAGCCAGGAGCTAGGAGTTTCTTCCAAGTCTCTCAAGTGGATAGCAGCAGCCCAAGCACTTGGACCATTTTCCACTGTATTCCCAGCTGTATTAGCAGGGAGGTGAATGGAAGGGAGAGCAGCTGGGACTCAAACCGGGACCCATATGGGATGCTGGTGTCACAGGCAGCAACTTTTTTTTAAACTTTTATTTAGTAAAAATAAATTTCCAAAGTACAGTTTATGGATTACAGTGGCTCCCCACCCCCCATAACTTCCCTCCCACCAGCAACCCTCCCATCTCCCGCTCCCTCTCCCATTCCATTCACATCAAGATTCATTTTCAATTCTCTTTATATACAGAAGATTGATTTAGTATATATTAAGTAAAGATTTCATCAGTTTGCACCTACACAGAACATACAGTGTAAAATACTGTTTGAGTACTAGTTATAGCATTACTTCACATTGGACAACACATTAAGAGAGAGATCCTACATGAGGAGTAAGTGCACAGTGACTCCTGTTGTTGACTTAACAAATTTGACACTCTTGTTTGTGGCATCAGTAATCTCCCTAGGCTCTTGTCATGAGTTGCCTCCTCTGAGCATGCAAACTCAGACCTAGATAAAACCCCAGGTCCCAGAGCCAGTGAAGAAACAGGCCCACAGAAATCACAGGTGGCTGGGAGAGAGCAAGGATTGCAAGGGTGGAGACCACTGGAAGGCGGACTGGGGGCTAAGGAAGGGTTACAAATGAGGGCCCTAAGGCCTCCTCATTTATCACAGACATGCTGTTCATCTTCTGACATCATCCACATGAGTTCCTCTCTTCTTGGCACCCTTGAGTAAGTCACAAATACAAGAGCACTTCGAAAAGTATATGGAAATGCATATTATGAAAAAGCTATGTATGGCATCATTAATAAAAGTGTACATTCACACAGAAAGCACACACACAGGATCATATTTTTTATCATTTCAAACTATTCTGAGTAATCAGGAAGTTACTTAACACATTACTTTTTAAAAAAATATTTTAAGATAAATTTAGCATTGGAATTCTTGACAGATTAAGAAAAAAACTGTAACTTCAATTATTTTATGATATCAAATCCTATTAACTTGGAGTATTTGAACTCATAATAGGTAGTGAACAAGATAATTATTCTTCAATCTAAATACAATGGGATAAATCATATATTCATAAGCCTATTAACAACAAATACTCAAAACAGAATAGTTTCTATACATGAGTATTTTCAATCTTCTAACACTGAACACTATAAAATAGTCTATTTGCTTTAAGAAAACTCCCTCTGCGGCACAGTTGGTGAAGCCACGGCTTAAGATGCTAGCATTGCATATCCAAGCACCCATTTGAATCCCAGTGGCATTGCTTATACTCCTCCTTCCTAATAACAAGAATGGGAAGGCAATCGAAGATGGCCCAAGTGTTTGGGTCCCTGTCACCCCTGTAGCAGACTGGGATGGAATTCCTTGTTCTTGGTGTCAGCTTGGCTCAACTTCGGCTGTTGTGGCCATTTGAAAAGTGAATCAGTGGATGGAAGGGTGCTCTTTCTGTTTTTCCCTTTCTCTCTGATGCGACGCTTTTGAAATAAGTAAATAAATCTTTGAAAAAAAAGTCCATTAGTTCTATCAACAAAAACAACATCAAAAAAAAAAGAAAGAAAGAAAGAAAGAAAGAAAGAAAGAAAGAAAGAAAGAAAGAAAGAAAGAAAGAAAGAAAAGAAAACCAGCTTGAGAAGTATTTATGGGATTAATGCTTCCCATACATTTTTGCTTGGAAATGAAGTCTCAAAGACCATGTGGGTCATGGATCGTCATCCAGCTTGGTCAGACAATTAAGAAATAAGGTCTGGAGACCGGGCACTTTGAACCCAGCAACCCTCAGCATCTTCGTATCCTTTCTCCTCAACATCATGGAACAATTTTACTGTCAATTGGTACATGGTATGTCTTTCTCAAGATTTTAAATATGCATATAATTACTTTGTTCTTTACTTTCTCAGATATTTGATGAGAATACAGCCAAAATGTTATCACTAGCACATTGTTCTGAGTCAGCATCTTATTAGTATTATGTAAGCTATAAGGCAACTGAACTCAAATTTTTAAAAACCCCCGGGGCCAGCTCTGTGATACAGTGGTTTAAGTCACTGCCTGAAGCATTGACATGCCATACGGGCTCTAGTTCAATTCCCAGCTACTCCACTTCCAATCTAGTTCCCTAGAAAGTAGCAGAAGATGGTCCAAGTGCTTGAGGCCCTGCACCTATGTAGGAGAACCAGAAGAAGCTCCTGGCTCCTGACTTCAGATGTTCCCAGCGCTGGCCACTGTAGCCATTTGGGGAGTGAACCAGTGGGTGGAAGATCCCAATAGTGCACTCTCTCTTTCTCTCTCTCTCTCTCTTTCTGTTTCTCCCTCTCTTTCAGTAACTCTACCTTTCAAATAAATTAAATAAATCTTTGAAGCAATTTAAAAACCAGAATACCAATCTTCTAGAAGCACTATGTGTTAATAAATCAAATAGGTATATTTAGTAAAATTCATTCTTTTTACCAGATGTATATTTATTTCAAAGTCAATGTATTTAAGGAAATCTTCAAAATGCTGTCTTAACCACTTTTTTATGTTTTTACCAAGGCATATTATTTAAATGACACTCTACTAAAGCCTTCGTGAGTGTAGGAAGATTACAGGGAAAACAAAATTTTTTAAAGATTAAAGATATTCTGAATTAACCAGAGTCAACACTTTCTAAAAATAGAAATGCATATATACGCCACACACGAGGAGAACAATGACTCACACATATACTTTTATACAGCTAAGCAAAGGGAAAGAGCCACAAAATAGCTCTTCATACTTCCCAGGACAGTCATGGACCTGATAATGTAATTTTTCTTTCCTTCTTTCCAACCACTGGTTACTATCATCTGGGAAAAAGGGAAAAGAAGAAGCACCCATATTTTCTTATCTTTTTCTTAAGACAGAGGTTATACTTTTCTTACTGAGATGGATTTAAAATAACTAAAAGAATTAATGGTCCCTGTGACTTACTGAGCATTTATTATATTCCATATACTGCCTTGGGCTTTTTGCATCGATCTCATCTAAATCTCCCCACAACATCACAAGGTTCTCTTTTAGGGAAGCTCAAACTGAGTATCTGGAGTTAAGTAAATGTCAGGGATACAGAGTTAATGAACTTGGGCCATGAAATCTTCAGTATCTATTCCCTCTCCACTTTGTAAGGTTGACCATGAATTATGCACCTCTTTTTAAAGGATGAAAGATGTCAGGATTAGCTCTGTAGCATGCCACAACTTGGAGTCCAGGATATTTTCATATCTTCATCAAACATTCAAATGGCAAGTAGGATAAGCACACTCACAGTTGTCAAAAAAAATTCCCATTTTGAGGTGGATTTTTGGTCTAGCAGTTGGGACACCTGTGTCCTATATCAGAATGTCTGGGTTCAATACCCAGCTCCTGCTCTTGACCAGCTTCCAGCTAATGCAGACCTTGGGAAGCAGCAGATGACTGTTCAAGTAATTGGGTTCCTGGCACCATTATGGAGACTTGGACTGAGCTTCTGATTCCTGGCTTCAATTGCTGGCCATGCAGGCATTTGTGGAGCGAATGTAGCAGTTAATGGGAAAAATATCTCTCTCTCTCTCTCTCTCTCTCTCTCTCTCTATATATATATATATATATATATATATATATATATATACACACACACACACATATCCCTCTCTTCCCTCCCTCTCATATAATGTAATTTTTAATTTAAAAAAAGAACTCTTATTTCTTTCCTGTTTTTCCTCTATCCGAACCTGCTACTCTCTGGTGTACCAACACATCACAGAGCAGTACTATCACATCCTCTGAAGTCCAGGATTCCCACCTCTTCACCTCATACCTGTCACTCCTGAGAACACCTTCCTTGACCCCTCATCCCTGAAGTACATATCCAGGCAGTTTTTGCTATGATTTTCTACTACATTTTTTAGTTAAGGGTATCCTCAGTTAAATTGAAAAACAGCCTTCAATTTTGTGGCCTTTCTTAACCAGTTCAGGGAGATAATTAGTCCCCCTGGGACCTGGTTTAAGCAACTATGTTTTCAATTCTCCCAAGGGGAGTAAATGGCTAACATGATTCTAGCTGCACAAGACATAAAACACAGGATGGTTTATTATGTTCAGTGGGCATCTCTGGCACTAGGACTTAATTCTCTCTTAGAAGCCCATTGAGAAGTCTGATGAAGTATCCACTCTGCATACCTGCCAACATTCACAGCATTTTCATAATTGCTAGGGAAAATAATTGGAGATATCTCTGGGTTTTGCATTCCTGTGTTATGGCTTGGATTATAGTTTTGGTGTCCTCCAAAGGCCCCCATGAGTTGGTGGACTGATCTCCCAAGACTTACATTAATCATTAGTAGTTAATGTTACCAGTTAATGGATTAAGGGTAGGGGAGTGAAGAAATGATAATATCTAGAAGATATGCCCAGTGAGACTTCATTGGACTTGAATCTTGCCCCGTGGAGGGTCATTCTCAAGAGAGAGGGTAGCTAGCTGCTCTCTCTCTTCCTGGCTCTCCATGTGATCATTCCTCTGCTATCCTCCAGCCTGACCAGAAGCCTGAACCAATAGGCTTGTCCTATCTTGGACTGTGAGCTTCCGAAGTTGTAAGCCACAATAAACCTTCCTGAGTAGCTCTTCTTAGGTATTTCATGGATAGTAACAAAGAGCTGACAAATACACCCTCCATTTATTTCAGTTTGTTTTCCCTTTATTCAATCAGGTACTGTTCCTCTACTCATTGTCTTAAGACAGTCCTGTGACAAGATGTGAAAGAAAAGGAACATAGGAGCCCCTAAGAGAATCTAAGAGTCATTTGTCTGTACCACAGAATGCTCTTCAGCTGGTAAGGCCAGAACTGGGGAGAGATCTATTGATTCATAGAAAGTATATATTATATATATATATATATATATATATATATATATATAATGGGAAAAATTATGAGTGAATTTCAAAAATGTTTGCACTAAAATAACATTTAATTCTGTTTTCCATTAACTTTTTCAAGTACCATCATGGAAAATATGCGTTGGAAGTTGGGGAAATGAGGATCAGTGGCCCCTAAACTTTCCCTGCCCCTCATCCAGAGAAGGAAATAATTCTTAACTGGAACGGTGGCAACTGTTGCTTCTGAAAGCAGTACCAGTCCAGATTCTTGACACTGACCTGTGAGCAGTAACTGACAAATGGTGGCTCAGACAGTAGGGATATGGGCAGCTTTGCAACATATCCTGGGGATCTAAAGCCAAAATGAGCCTCAGACCCTGCTGGGGCTACATGGGCCAGTAGAATGGACATCCTGTTAATAAAGGCTGTGGACCTCAAACCAATGGCTCCAACTCCTGCCCCAGTAAACCAGAAGCATTGACACCATATAAGATGCCAGCACTCAAATATAAACTTGGGTGACAAAACTGAGCAAGCAAAGGCAGTGCATGAAATTGTACACCAATATCATCCCTGTGTTGGTCCAGAATATTAAAAGTGTGGATACATCTATTTAGTTCTTTTTTAAAAAGAATGTGAATTGAGCTGCAATAAACATTAAGGTGCAGACAGCTTTTTTAGTTTTGTTGTTGTTGTTGTTCTACTTAATACTATTGGTTGAACTATGTAATTAACACACAATTATTCTTAGGTGTTTAAATTTAACTGAAAAGTGATCCCTGTTAAATATAAGAGTGGGAATAAGAGAGGGAGGAGATGTACAATATGGGACATGCTCAATCAGACTTGCCCCAAATGGTGGAATTAGAAACGTGCCAGGGGATTCCAATACAATCCCATCAAGGTAGCATGTACCAATGCCATCTCACTAGTCCAAGTGATCAATTTCAGTTCATAATTAATCATACTGATAGGTCTAAGAGTCAAAGAGATCACATAAACAAGAATAGTGTCTGCTAATACTAACTGATAGAATAAAAAAAGGAGAGAATGATCCAACATGGGGAGCAGGATACACAGCAGATTCATAGAATGGCAAATGTCCTAAACAACACTCTGGCCTCAGAATCAGCCCTTAAGGCATTTGGATCTGGCTTAAGAGCCCGTGAGAGTATTTTAGGTGTGGAAAGCCAAGACACTCTGGCAAAAAAAAAAAAAAAAAAAAAAAGAAGACCTAAATGAAAGATCTCTGTGAGGGAGATCCCAGTGCAATGAACGGGGCCATCAAAGAAGGAGGTACCTTTCTCTGAAGGAAGAACAGAACTTCCACTTTGACTATGACCTTTTCTAAATAAGATTGAAGTTGGCGAACTCAAAGGCTTCCATAGCCTTGGCAACTCATGACTAGAGCCTAGGGTGATTACCGACGCCATAAACAAGAGTGTCAAATTGTTAAGTCAACAACAGGAGTCACTGTGCACTTACTCCTCATGTAGGATCTCTGTCCTTAATGTGTTGTCCAATGTGAAGTAATGCTATAACTAGTACTCAAACAGTATTTTACACTGCATGTTCTGTGTGGCTGCAAACTGATGAAATCTTTACTTATATATACTAAATCAATCTTCTGTATATAAAGAGAATTGAAAATGAATCTTGATGTGAATGGAGTGGGAGAGGGAGCGGGAGATGGGAGGGTTGCTGGTGGGAGGGAAGTTATGGGGGGGCGGGGAAAGCCATTGTAATCCATAAACTGTACTTCGGAAATTTATATTTACTAAATAAAAGTTTTAAAAAAAATTAAACAAAAAATTTTTAAAAAGATAACGTAATCCCACTACATCACTACATTAACTTGAAAAAAATGTGATTAAACTGCAACTTAGACAACTAATTTACTATATCTAGTAACAGACAGCTCCAGGATCTGAGGCTTCCTCATCTAATTCACATTCTTTCTACTTTGTGAAACATGGCTTCACTCTTGCTATGAACTTAAATTGAGTTCACCATGAAAGGCTTTGATAATACAAAATATATTGAAGATATGAATTAAAATCATCTGAAATCCCAATTGACTGCCTTGTTTTCAAGCCTACTACTATGCATTCTTTTTTTATTAAAGATTTTATTTGTTTACTTGAAAGTTAGAGTTACAGAGAGGCAGAGGCAGAGAGAGAGAGAAAGAGGTTCACTCCCCAGTTGGTGGCAATGGCCAGAACTGCACTCATCCGAAGTCAGGAGCTAGGAGCTTCTTCTGGGTCTTCCATGCAGGTGCAGGGGTCCAAGGACTTGGGCCATCTTCTACCGCTGTCCCAGGCCATAGCAGAGAGCTGGATCAGAAGTGGAGCAACTGGGACTCAATCCGGAGCCCTTATAAGATGCCGGCATAGCAGGCAGCGGCTTTACCAACTATGCCACAGCGTTGGTCCCTCACTATGCATTCTTAACTTATGAATTATGGTTACACTATGATATACCAGAGACTTTTGTCAAAATGTTTTGAAACCTATTTTTCCCTTCAACAAGGCATGATGGGCATTATTCCACATTAAGGAATATAAATTTACATTATCATAAATAAATAAATATAAAGGTTTGTAAAGGGTAAAGGATCCTTGACTTGGTGGCTGTGCATTTTTAGTTTAGCCCCATAAGTACTTACTGATGCCAGACTGCATGCCGAGCTTCATGCTTGATATTAACAAAGTGCAAACTAAGACAGACACTGCTTAACCCAACATGATCCCTCATCATATACATAGGACACTTGTAGAGATTTAAGTTGAGCAATAAATGTACCAGTTATGGTAATTTTGAAATAACTACTGTGTCATTGAAATAATACCATAATGTAAAACTTGAAATTAATGGGTTAAGAAGATCTCAGTTTAGAGAAGGGAGTAGACAGGTAAATATAACAGTTATACCAGTGTAACCTTGAATATAATATGTAAACACAACATGGCCCATTAGGTAATCAGCACCTTTATTTGTACAATACATCAATTTAGAATTTCTTTCTGTTTATATAGTTTCTGATACTACAAGTTTAATGTGGATTTTGCTTCCTTATTCCACCTGAAAATCTTGTCACTTGAGTGGTTCTGATTCAATTTTAAATTTCCAGTGACTCTCAAATAAGTTATTTGCTAAATGATTATAAAGTTGATGAGTTCATCAAATGTTTAAAATTCAAACAATGATCATAATGAAAAAGCAATAACTTTCATGACTAAATGACTAGAATACTGACTATAATGACTATATACTGACTAGAATAATGACTAGAATTTTGAAATCCATTAGTCATTTCATTTGTGTTGATAGAATTAAAATGCTAGCAACCATATATCTCAATATGCATTATTGTTAAGAGTGTTGGAGATTGTCAGCTCATGAAATTCTGTTTTATGTAATCTAGAAGATAACACTGATGAGTATTTCTGCCTTGTAGATCACAGAAGTTGCGAATCTATGATGTTGATCTATGACATGTATAGATTCAGATGTACTTTTAAGTCATGTTTACATTTACTCAGCCTACAAAATATCCATTTTTTTGAGGAATGAAAATGGATATACATATTATAATCCAGAAATTCTTGAAGAAAAATGTTATTAAGCATAATTTAAATTCATACAAGCAGCCGGTGCCGTGGCTTAACAGGCTAATCCTCCACCTTGCGGTGCCGGCACACCGGGTTCTAGTCCCGGTTGGGGCGCTGGATTCTATCCCGGTTGCCCCTCTTCCAGGCCAGCTCTCTGCTATGGCCCGGGAGTGCAGAGGAGGATGGCCCAAGTCCTTGGGCCCTGCACCTGCACGGGAGACCAGGAGAAGCACCTGGCTCCTGCCTTCAGATCAGCGTGATGCGCCAGCCGCAGCGGCCATTGGAGGGTGAACCAAGGGCAAAAAGGAAGACCTTTCTCTCTGTCTCTCTCTCTCTCACTATCCACTCTGCCAGTCAAAAAAAAAAAAAAGGATTTAAACACACACACACAAAAAAAATTCATACAAGCAAAATATGTAATTTATGCACTGAGAATACACAAAACACTTGATTGGATTACATTAGGTTAACTGTCAAGTACATTCTGAAATAGTTAATATAAGAGAAATTTCAAAAAAGTTTATGGAAAAATTAATTAAAAGATAAATCTATTTTGGTTCCAAAATTTTTGAAATCCATAATACTTATTTTCCATCACTACTTTGAAGAGTCCTTATATGCATTAATTTCAATTTTTGGTACCAAGATATCCTTTTACTCCATTTTCCACAAACTTTTGTAAGTAGCTTTGTGGATATAAGCAAGCAAGAAATAAATGAATACAGAGGGATGTAGTAGAAGATATGCAGTTTATGGCAAATTAAATGGGAAAAGTACTCTTCTAAGAAATATTTATCCATTCTTTTGTTCAACAGACATATATTCAACACTAATTATACCAGGAAGAATGTGTAGCATCAAGGATATGATGTCAGGTAATATGATATTTCATATATTCCAGTACAGTAAGATAAACAAATGTCATTCATTTCAAAGAGCTGAAGAATGCAGGTAGGAAACAGAAATGAGATGAGGCTAATGGCATTTGGAATGTCCAGTAAAGATCAGCGAGTAAAACACATACTATTGCTCTACTTCCTGTCTTCATTAAGCTTCTGAAAAAGAGATGTGCAATCGCTGCCACAGTGTCAGACATGCTTTACCTTCTTGCAATCTGGCTTCCAAGTCTACAGCTCTGTTATTTCAATCTCAAGTCCTGCATAACTCCTTAATTGCCACTCCCTGAGTCTCTGCTCAGCTGTCATTCTCTGGAGTAACGGCTCTTCACGCTCAACGTTGCTTCCAGAACACATCCTCTCCATGCTCTTACTGTCACTTCTGACACCTCTGGGATCTCTTATTACTGTACTTCCATTTCCATCTCCAAAATGGAGGCATCCCTAGTAATGCATTCGATCACCCTTCCTTCTCTCCTCATGCATTCTCTGTCTTCTGAGAATGTCAACTAGTAGAATATTAGCTCCAATGTACGTGGATAATTCCACATTCCACTTTTAAAATGCTTATTTTTCTTCAGATCTTCAAGTGTCCAGCTTTTGCTGAGTAATTTTACTTCGAAATTCTGCTTTTGTAACTTACATTAATCATGTTTCTTATCTTCTGTATTTTATGATGCTTTGGTATATTGGAGCCCTGCAGGTCCAGGGAGGGACTGCCTCTCCCAGTGCTAATTCCCAGAAATAGCAAATAACTTGCTGCTGAGTGCATCTTTGAGATACAGATCAGCCAATCCTGATATACAGATCAACCATCAGACTCCTAAAGTCTGGGACTCTGTCTTCCTGCAATGAATCATCCCCACAGCCATGTGCTGGACAAAGTACCTGCCAAAATAGCTCAAACTACCAAATCCTAAGCCTTCTCAGCACCTGATTTTATCTTCCCCTGAAAACCTTAATAAAGGCCTGTTTTCCTCTCACTCATTATATATGATGGTGCCAGATACTTCCCCACATGGTTTGGGTTAGTATGTTGTCTGCCTCCTGTTCCAAAGTATCTGTGATTAAAACATTCTTTATTCATATATGTGTGCCTTACCATATCTGCTAAAAACTAATCAAAAGTACATCTTAAAACATAGCTTAATCTACATCTTTTTTTACTTTTTTTTTTCAGATAGCGTTAGACAGTGAGAGAGAGAAACAGAGAGAAAGGTCTTCCTTCCGTTGGTTCACCCCCGAAATGGCCCCTATGGCCAGAACTATGCCGATCCAAAGCCAGGAGCCAGGTACTTCTTCCTGGTCTCCCACATGGGTGCAGGTGCCCAAGCACTTGGGCCATCCTTCTCTGCCTTCCCGGGCTGTCAGGGACCATGCAGTAGGTGGCCTTACCTCTTGGTAATAGAAAAACCTGGCGTGTCAGATAAAATGTACTATAAGCCATGCGCCTGTAACCGCCCTGCCCCCCTCCCTAATCTTGTAGAAGCCATGCGCCTGTAACCGCCCTACCCCCCTTCCCTAATCTTGTAGCTTCCCGTAACAGGGCCCCTTCCCGTAATAGGGCCCCGCGGGTTTTTCTTGATTGCGTCAGCACTGCAGTAGCGAAGACAAGCCCTTCCTCTTTCCCATGCCTCAATGATATATAGTGAGCAGTTCAAAAAATAAAGTTGCAGCTTGATCAGCACTTGTCTTGCTGCCATCCTTGTGTCTCCTGCCCCTCTCATTTCTCCTTCTAGGTACTCGACCCCAGTTGCTGTCCCGCGGGTCGGGACATCTGGCGCCCAACGTGGGGCTCGAGTGTGGCCCTTGGGGCTCGAAGTGCCTGTAAGATTGGAGAAACGCCGCCTTCCAGGAGGAAAACTTGGATCCAAGTGATTGTGCGACCAGCTCGGAACTGCCCACCCGAGATCATCAGCATCGGTCGACGCTGAGGAGCGAAGACGGCGCAAGGTAAGTGACAGCCATGGGGCAGGCATTATCGTCACGGGAAATGTTCATTAAAAGCCTCAAAGATACTCTCAAGACACGAGGAGTTCGGGTTAAAAAGAAAGATTTAAAAGTGTTTTTTGATCATATAGAAAGACTGTGTCCCTGGTTTCCCAAGGAAGGCACAATCGACGAGGTTAAGTGGAATAGAGTTGGAAATTGTCTAAAAGATTTCCATGAGACTTTTGGCCCTGCCAAGGTGCCTATTACCATCTTTTCATATTGGAATCTAATTAATGATATTATAAAAACCCGGCATACAGATAAAGCTGTCGACGCCCTGGTGAGGGAAGGCGAGGAGACGCTACGGCGATGCTCCCAACCCCCCTCTAGATGCCCTTCTGTCATTCTAGATATGCCCCCTGTTTCTGATAATGGCACCCCAGATGACCCCCCAGATGTGATCGAGGAGCCCACCCCTTCCCTCTCCAACAAGACGGGCCAATTATATCCTGTTATTCGAGACCGGTCAGCCTTTGAAGAGAGAGAGGAGACTGCCCATAGTGCCCCAGATCCCCCTAAACCCCCGCCATATAATCCTCACCTACCCCTTACCGTTTGCGCCCCCTCCTTCCACGATCTTAACCCACCTATACCTGACTTGTCGGCTCTGCGGCAGTCACTTCAAGCCAGGCGGGAGCACATCCAGCTCCTTAAAGAACTAAGAACCCTCGATGATGAGCTCCGCCATCTCGCCTTGGAACGACCCCTTCCACGATCTAAGCAAAATAACACCAAGCCCAAAACCCAACCCCTTCTGGCTTTCCCTGTAACCAGGAGACAAGCCCAAGGCCAGTCCGACCCTACCACTGATGGGGAAGATGAGGATGAGGATAATTCACCCCACCAACATGAGGAAGACAGTGAGGATCCGGGGTCAGAGGGAGAGGATCAGGCCCCCCATCAGGGACCGGGAGATGGACAACCGTCATCTTACAAAAGGCTTAGTCTCAAATTTATTGAAAAACTTAAAACAGCTTGCACCCAATACGGCCCCACCGCCCCGTACACTCAGGCCTTATTAGAAAACCAAAAAACCCGCTGGTTCACGCCTAATGATTGGGATTTTCTTGCCCGAGCCACTCTCAGCGGGGGTGATTACGTCCTGTGGAGGGCTGATTATGTTCAAATTTGTAAAGAGTTAGCTCAACAAAACCTTACTAAAGTCTCATCAAAACATTGGACCCTCAAAAAACTTTTGGGAGATCCCCCGTATAACTCCAATAATTTACAAGCCCAATTCCCTACTGGGTTACTAACACAAATTAGCACTGCCGGCATGGGGGCATGGAGAAAACTCCCTCAGAGAGGAGCGGTCACCGCCTCTTTAGCTAAAGTTCAACAAGGGCCCGACGAGCCTTATAGTGATTTCGTTTCGCGCCTTAATATGGCAGCTGAGAGACTCGTCGGCCCGGGAGAGAGTGGAAGCGCGTTCGTTACACACCTTGCCTTTGAAAACGCCAATCCAGTTTGTAAGGACGTTCTTCGGCCTCATAAACATAAAAATGACCTTTCAGAATTCGTGAGGCTCTGCGCTGGCGTGGGATCAGCCCACGCTATGGGTCTGGCTATCGGAGCTGCATTTAAATCGGCTCACAACCCCTCCGCAAAAACCTCCACTTGCTATGCTTGTAAACAGCCTGGACATTTTGCCCGTGATTGTCCCACTGCCTCATCAACCAGGCCTATGGCACAAAATATAACCCCATCCCCTCCAGGTAGGCCACTTCCTTCCACCCTGTGCCCTCGATGCCATAGGGGTTATCACTGGGCAAATGAATGTAGGTCAAAGACTAATTCTTCAGGCCAGCCCCTCCCTCCTAGGCTGCCGGGAAACTCCCAGAGGGGCCAGCCCCTGGCCCCAAATTATCCAAGGACAAACCCTGGGGCGATACGGTTTGTCCCTCCTCAGGCCCAAGCCCAACAACAAGTTCCTCAAATGCCTCAACAATTACTTCCCTCCAACGAGCAACCCCAGGTAGCGCAGGACTGGACCTCTGTGCCGCCTCCGATACAATATTAGATTCCACCCAGGGCCCACAAATTATCCCTACAGGGGTGTGGGGCCCTCTGCCTTCGGGTACCTGTGCTCTTATTCTTGGTAGAGCATCAGCCACCCTTAAGGGCATTCAAGTTTTTCCTGGCATTATTGACGGTGATTTTACCGGACAAATAAAGATTCTAGCAGCCGCTATTAACGGAGTGGCTGCCGTTCCACAGGGCACCCGCCTAGCACAACTAATTCTTATGCCTTTAATTACTAAAAATACATCCTCAATTTCCTCCAGGCCCCGAGGCATTACCCCTTTGGGCTCCTCGGATGCCTATTGGGTCCAGCCAATCACAAAAAATAGACCTACACTAACCCTTACTATTGAAGGAAAGGATTTTAAGGGCATTCTAGATACGGGGGCGGATGCCACGGTCATATCTCAAGATCATTGGCCCACCCACTGGCCGCTGACCGCATCTTTTACTGACTTACAAGGTATAGGCCAATCTAATAACCCCCAAGTCAGCTCAAAGGTATTACACTGGAAGGATAGTGAAGGCAATCAGGGCACTGTAACTCCTTTTGTATTACCAGGCCTTCCTGTTAATCTGTGGGGACGTGACATTCTCTCCCAAATGGAAGTTATCCTGTGCAGCCCTAGTAACGTGGTCACACAACAAATGCTGCGCATGGATTATGTGCCTGGCACGGGACTTGGAAAAACAAGACAGGGCATAACTCAACCCATTACAACTCCCTCTAAAACAGATAAACACGGGCTCGGATATTCGGATTTTTAGCAACGGCCACTGGCCTTCCTGTACCCCATGCAGATAAAATCACATGGAATACTCAAACTCCTGTTTGGGTGGACCAGTGGCCGCTTACTCAAGAAAAACTAAATGCCGCTACAGCGCTTGTACAGGAGCAGCTCGAGGCTGGACACTTAGAGCCTTCTAATTCTCCCTGGAATACACCCATTTTTGTCATAAAGAAAAAATCTGGCAAATGGCGCCTTTTACAGGACTTGCGTGCCGTTAATAAGGTCATGGCACCCATGGGTGCCCTCCAACCTGGCATCCCCACCCCTGTAGCCATTCCAAATGGTTATTTTAAAATAATTATAGATCTTAAGGATTGCTTTTTTACTATTCCTTTACACCCTGATGACCGTCCTTTCTTCGCCTTTAGCCTTCCCCGTGTTAACTTCCAGGGACCAATGCAAAGATTTCAATGGAAGGTCTTACCCCAAGGAATGGCCAATAGCCCCACCCTTTGTCAAAAATTTGTGGCACAAGCAGTAGACCCAATTCGTTTACGCTGGCCACATCTTTATATTTTACATTATATGGATGATATTCTATTGGCAGCCCAAAATAAATCAAACCTACTTCGTTGCTTCACGGACCTTACTAAAACCCTTCTCGCCCTTGGTTTACAAATTGCCCCTGATAAGGTTCAGTTACAAGACCCCTTTACCTATTTAGGCTTAAAATTACAACAAAACGAGGTTTTCGTGCCTCGCATCCAGTTTCGCTTAGACTGCCTCCATACCCTTAACGACTTTCAAAAACTTTTAGGAGATATTCAGTGGCTCAGGCCCTATATAAAGGTCCCTAACAACACTCTCTTGCCCCTTTACGACATCCTTCGAGGAAACTCAGATCCCTCTTCCCCCCGTGAACTCACCCCGGCTGCGAGAGAGGCGTTAAACCAAGTAACACAAGCCATCAGCCAACAATTTGTCTCTCAAATTTCGTATACCCTCCCTTTAACTTTTATTGTCTTAGCCACGCCACACACGCCCACTGGAGTGTTTTGGCAAAAGGCCCTCACACCTGGTAAAAAGGGTCAACCTCTTTTCTGGGTCCATCTCCCCACCTCCTCGTCTAAGGTAATTTCTGTATACTCTTCCCAAACCACTTCATTAATCATTAAGGCTCGCTCCCTTTCCCGCCAGTATTTTGGAAAGGATCCCGATATAATAATAGTGCCATATACTCAAGAACAGACCCAGTTCCTTCTTCAAACATCTGACGACTGGGGAATAGCCATGTCAGGCTTTATGGGGATTCTTGACAATCACCTCCCTGATGACCCGGTACTACAGTTTGCCCAGTCCTATTCCTTCATTTTCCCAAAAATTACAAAAAGTAACCCCATTCCAAAGGCTGTCACGGTGTTTACAGATGGATCTTCCAATGGGATGGCCGCCTTCGTGGCAAATAACCGTTCTCATGTATTTAAAACATCTTATCAGTCAACTCAGTTGGTTGAACTGTATGCCGTACTTCAAGTCTTTACACAATTTTTCGATCAGCCTGTAAATATCTTTACTGATAGTGCATATGTGGCTCAATCTATCCCGTTACTCGAAACTTCCCCTTTTCTTAAGACAACTTCTAACGCTACGCCCTTATTTGCACAAATTCAAAAGTTAATTCACAAGAGACAACAGCCTTTCTACTTGGGACATATCAGGGCACACACAAACCTACCAGGGCCACTATCAGAAGGTAACGCCCAGGCAGATGCAGCTACGAGGCTTGCCTTCCCCATAATTATGGGATCAGTACAAGAAGCTCAAAAATTACATAAGTTACATCACCTAAATGCTCAATCCCTCCGTTTACTTTGTAAGATTTCACGAGATCAGGCTCGTGAAATAGTAAAACAATGTCCCACATGCATCACAAGCCTCCCTGTACCGCATTTAGGAGTCAATCCGCGTGGTCTTCTCCCTAATCAGTTGTGGCAAATGGATGTCACGCATTTCCCAGAATTTGGCAAATTAAAGTATCTCCATGTGTCTATAGACACGTATAGTGGTTTTATCTTTGCTTCCCCCCATTCAGGAGAAGCTGCTAGGGATGTCATCTCACACTTTGTCACTGCCCTTTCTGTCCTGGGAAAACCTGCTAAAATTAAAACAGACAATGGTCCTGCTTATGTCAGCACTAAGTTTAAACAATTCTGTGAAGCGCTCCATGTTAGCCATGCTACAGGCATTCCCTATAACCCACAGGGACAAGGAATAGTTGAGAGAGCCCACCAAACATTAAAAACTTGGCTCACTCGGCTTAAAGCCACTTCCTTCTCTTTTACCTCTCCCCGCGATCGCTTAAATCATGCGCTTTTTGTGACAAATTTTTTAACTTTGGATAATAATGGTCATTCCGCTGCTGACCGTCACTGGCACCCTTCCCCTAATACGGCTCCACCTATGGTGATGTGGCGAGACCCCCTCACCAACAGCTGGCATGGCCCAGATCCAGTACTTATCTGGGGCCGCGGCTCAGCCTGCATCCTGGATCAAAAGCAATCGGCACCCAGATGGCTGCCTGAAAGATTAGTTAAACAAGTTAATTCGTCAAACTCTTCTAATATTAACCCTACACCAGAGCCTACATCTGGCCCTGAGGATATTTTCCCCTTGTGTTTACAGGAATAAAAAGACCCGGCTGGACTCTACTGGGACTCATTACAGGACTCCTTGTTATTGTCGGTATTGTTGCCATTGTTGCTATTTGTGTATCTTATCTTCTCTCTATTCGCTCTTCCCCTACCACATTTCCTGAGGGCTCACTGATTAACCCCTCTGAAGGGCCCTAACAAAATGTCCCTCTTCCTTGCTCTCCTGATAATGGCAATCTACACCATCCATTGGGCTCCACCAGTCTTTGCAGGGTTTGACAACCCTCAGGCCATTCAAAAACTCCTTCAACAGCATAACCCTTGTACCTGCTCGGGGGGCATAACAGTATTACTCCCACAAACATCAACCTCCTATGGATCCCGAGTCCTCAATCGTAAGCCTCATTTTACACATGACTGTGGAGATAAAACTGCATATCGGGCTGCCACAGATTCCAAATGGCAGTGTACTCTCAAACCTAAACTAGACTCTTCCCGCCCTGAGGATCAATGCCCATCAGAATGCAATAGTACTATCCACTACTCTGTGCACTCCTCCTGTTATACTCAGTATCAAACCTGTAATGAGGGGAGTAAACATTTATTGTTTGCCACTATAACAGGAGATCATGGGGGAATATTTGGAGGAGACTTATCGTCTTCACGCCTCAGCTCTCCTCCCTGCCCCCCTAAGGGACAAGTGGCCTGCTGGTACCCTGCAGCCCCTGTGGGAGTGTCTGATGGTGGTGGCCCTCAGGACACACTTACCAGGTTAAAAACACAAAAGATGCTCGAAACCGCATTCGAAAGCCTTTATCCTTCTCTCCAATACCACCCTCTGGCTAACATCCGATCTCGAGGAATGGAAGGCTTAGATGCCAACACCGCCGATATCCTCACCGAGTCCCATAAATTACTTAATATCTCTAACCCCTCCCTTGCAAACAGCTGTTGGCTCTGTCTGCGCCAGGGACCCCCCCTTCCTCTTGCCGTATTTTTACCGCTTAATAGTACCTCTATGTTTAATGATTCCTCTAACGCTCAGCCTACACATCCCTTTCCTGTTCTTCCTTACCCAGCTGAAAACATCACTTGCCTTTATAAACCTCCCCTTAATAATTCCTTTAATATTGATGTAGGCCTCGCTCCCTTTTGTACAGATAATGAAACAATAGATTTCCCTCTTTACGCCCCCAATTCCACCGTATTTGTATGCAAGGATAATTTAGCCTATACTGTCCTACCAGCAAATTGGAGCGGTAGTTGCGCACATGCTACGCTTTTCCCCAATATTGAAATCATTTCGGGAGATACCCCTGTTCCCATCCCCTCCTTTGATTATATTGCGGGGCGACCGAAACGAGCTGTTCAATTTATTCCTTTAATAGCTACATTGGGAATCTCCTCAGCGATGGTTACAGGTTCAACAGGACTAGGAATTGCGGTCCACAAATATAGACAATTGTCCCAACAGCTTATTAATGATGTACAAACCCTATCCACCACCATTCAGGACCTTCAGGATCAAATTGACTCCCTAGCGGAAGTCGTTCTCCAAAACCGTAGAGGCTTAGACTTGCTTACTGCCGAACAGGGAGGTATTTGTTTGGCTTTACAGGAAACATGCTGCTTCTACGCCAACAAGTCCGGCATTGTTCGTGATAAAATCAAAACACTTCAAGAAGACCTGGAACGTCGTCGACGTGCCCTGGCTGAAAACCCCTTCTGGACTGGATGGAATGGACTGCTTCCCTATTTGTTGCCACTTCTAGGCCCCTTTGCTGGAATACTTATTATACTATCTGTAGGTCCTTGTCTCTTCAATAGACTCGTGGCCTTCATCAAACAACAAGTAGACAATTTGGCAGCCAGGCCAATTCAAATACATTACCAGAGTCTAGCCATGCAAGATCCCATGGAAACTTATCATCCCCTCTCCGGCCAATAAAGTATAGCCAATAAGGTCACGGTCCTTTCAACAGCTAACCTTCCCCCGTTCATTGCTGTCCAGTCGGGAGCCCAGGAAGGGCCCCAGGCCTATCAATAAAATGAGCAGTAAGCCAATGACGGGCACCTTCCCGTACCCACACCCGCCTAAGACAGGAGTCCTTGGGGACTGGCAAGGATATCCAGCGACGGGTAAGAGGTGTTAGGGTTTCGGGTCGATTCCTAAGACAGGCACTGCTCGTTCGTCAAACTTGGCCTAAACCACAGCTATCCTTCTTAAATTGATAAAGAAGGGGGATATGTCAGGGACCATGCAGTAGGTGGCCTTACCTCTTGGTAATAGAAAAACCTGGCGTGTCAGATAAAATGTACTATAAGCCATGCGCCTGTAACCGCCCTGCCCCCCTCCCTAATCTTGTAGAAGCCATGCGCCTGTAACCGCCCTACCCCCCTTCCCTAATCTTGTAGCTTCCCGTAACAGGGCCCCTTCCCGTAATAGGGCCCCGCGGGTTTTTCTTGATTGCGTCAGCACTGCAGTAGCGAAGACAAGCCCTTCCTCTTTCCCATGCCTCAATGATATATAGTGAGCAGTTCAAAAAATAAAGTTGCAGCTTGATCAGCACTTGTCTTGCTGCCATCCTTGTGTCTCCTGCCCCTCTCATTTCTCCTTCTAGGTACTCGACCCCAGTTGCTGTCCCGCGGGTCGGGACACCGGGCCACAGCAGAGAGCTGGACTGGAAGAGGAGCAACCAGCACTAGAACCCAGCACCCATATGGGATGCCAGAGCCACAGGCGGAGGATTAACCAAGTGAGCCACGGCGCCGGCCCTAACCTACATTCTTTGAAAGTAAACTTCCATTCCTCCTATCCTCCTAATTTTTATATTAACATAATGATTCTTGGAGCAAAAAAGACCCAACATTTCAGAATGAATTTTGGCATCTCTTTCCCTTTTGCCACATTTCTTGCACGATTTCCATGATTGTGT
Organism: Lepus europaeus; assembly: GCF_033115175.1. Classification (NCBI taxonomy): domain Eukaryota; kingdom Metazoa; phylum Chordata; class Mammalia; order Lagomorpha; family Leporidae; genus Lepus; species Lepus europaeus. The sequence continues at coordinate 92,856,332 of NC_084827.1, forward strand.
CTACACAATGACATCTGCCTCCCTTTCATCACCACAGCCCTGTGATTTCCCATTGTATCCCTTACAACAGCCTCCCAACCAAGATTCCCATCTTCTGCTTCTGTCAAGTCAAACAATTACACAAAATGGAACATTAATTTTCCAAAAGCTACCCCCATTTATTATTTGCCTGTCCAAAAACCTTCAGTGGCTCCTGCCTGAGGGTCAGCAGAGTGTATAATGTCCCTCAACTGAGAAGAAATTCTGAGAATATAGGAAGAAGGAAGCCCCGCATAACAATAAAAAGTTTTTTTAGGGCAACTTATATATGGTCCTCCAGACCAGGACAAACGGGTTATCTAGGCAAAGCTAGAAGGTCTTCTGTATGCAAGGTGGCAAAGGAGGCGTGATTTTGTACCTTTAAAAATTACAAGGGAGCTTGGAGTTGAACTTACATTGTAACTATTCTTTAGAACTTACCCCTTTAAGCGTTTTGCAGATTTTCCAAGTCTTATTGAAAGGCACGTGGTAGCACTTAAACTTTAAGGCTAGAAAGTGGTATAAGCTATGGCTGGCAGGTGCTCAATATCCTTCTGAGAGAGAAGAGGCAAAATGGAGGAGCAAGATGCTAGAAGGATGGATTATAGCTTGTTGTCATTGCTTTTTAAGTTTTTAAAATTTATTTTATATTTTTAATTCTTTCCTTTTATGCTTATTTTAATTGCTGGACCCCAAAATAAGTCAATTTCCTGACTCATTGAAGGAGAGAAACTATGACTCTTATACTGAATATGCTAAAATTTTGGAATACCAGGTTTAAGATCCTACACCAATTTTAGAATCAAAAACTGGAATATTTAAAACCTACTGTTGTCCCTTATTGCTGTGGAGCATTGGAAATGTATTAGATTTCTTTATGCCTCATTTATCCTAACTATAAAATGGAAATAGTAGCAATACCTACCTTTCAGTATATGCAGTGAGAGATCATCAGTAAAAGCACTTAATAGTTTTGCATAGGATACACATCTGATAAGTGGTAGCAATTTTCATATTAAAATCCTAGAATCTACATTACACACTAAAAACATCAGACTCCATGACTGGAGAAGGTCCCAGGGGAAGAAGAGGGAAATGTTTCTTTCAAAAATGTCAAGTAGGCTCAGTCTTCTACCAACTCTGTCCACAGTAAGGCCAATTTTAGGATCTTGGTGAGATGAATAGAAGCAGCAGAAACCTCTGAAATTAGTTGGCCCTTGAGTCAGACTGCAGGTTCTTTTCTCTGCTGTAGTTCAACCCATAGCTCCATTCAGCTTGGAAACATGGAACCACCAAGTTAAAATGAGATGTTCTCCTAACGTCTCCACTTCCCATTGGCAAGGAAGGGAGCAGGGCAAGATCTAGTATCCTGTCATTTAAATAGACTTGAGACTATTCATAGCTAAATTTCCAAGCATTTTTCAACTTTGTAAAAAAAAAGTATATGGTAAAAGGAACAAAAAACATCAGTAGGTAACCTCAAAAATGAAAAATTAATCTGTAACATATTTATTTATTGGACTTTATTTCATAAAATGAAATTTGGAAGGAGATGTGGAATTCTTATGGAATCATGCTCATCTGAGTCCATAATCAGATTAGTTTAGGAAGTAATACATTAAAATGACATTCAAATAATTATATATACCAAAGATATTAGAAACCAAGATAGAGGCAGAGAGACTGCAGGTCTAGATAATATTTTATTAGGGGATGTCAGAAAGTTGAAGTATCTCCTACCTTTCCTAATTGAGATAATCTGAAAGATACTCTCAATTATCATGTTTTACCCATATTCACTGATTCCATGTTTGTAGAAAAAACATCATGCATCATCAATAAAATTCTGCCTAATTATCCCAAAATTCTACAGATAATTTTGCATTCCGACTGGAACTCTATAGACTGAGTCCAAGATTTTTAGTGTAACCCCAAAATTCATGAGCATCTGTTCACATGCAAATTGAATATGGTTTTTGATACTACCTTCCAAGTGAGCATAGATTGACAACAAACCAATGATTTGTACCTATTGGCATGACAATAAAACTATATATAGTAATATGAAAGTGTTTAAGTTCATTAAAGCAGGAAACATGCTTGTATATGTAGTATATATTTTTTAAAAATCACTACTTATAAGCAGACATTTGGTTTCCTTTTTCCTTGGTATTCATATTTTTCCTAGCCAGACATAGGGAATTTTTGGTTATAAAAAGTTGTAAAAAGGCTGTGCCTTTTATAACAGAATGAGAAATACACAACAAACTATGTAGATGTCACAATATACATAGAACATGTGGAAGAAAAACAGAACACATCTCATCACCTCTCCCATCCCAAGCTCAAAGACTTGTGCTCAGCTGCAGTACACTCCTGTTGCCCAGCCTTGTGCATGGAAAGGCATTGCCAAGCAAAAGAATGTCACACTGAGAAAAAAATGTAAGTTAGAAATCTGTAGGATGGAATTGTTCTGCTCCTGGTGACACCTTGTCTCGAGATGTTCAATGCTCCAATACTTTCAAAGGGGCCAACAGCACCACTACATGTTCCTGCCAGCCACTTTAGCCTTCTCTGATCATTGCTGGGAGTGTGCTGAGGAATCTCACAGAGTCAAAACAACAATTGTTTGAGCATATGGTTTATTATTTCAGAAAATGAAAACTAAAAAGCCAGGATAAACCTCAGTGAAAAGATTTAAATCAGCAAGCATTCCAGTGTCACTTTTAATGCTATATTTACAATGGCTCCAAGTAATGAAAACAGACCTCACTTGAATGAAGAAAGGATTAATGAGACTTTCCCTGTGATTCCTGCATGCGATCTCACTGATCTCATTTATTAATATGAAAGTACTTAAAAAAGTTTATAAAAGGTGCAGGTGTTTGGCATAATGGTTAACACATCACTTGGAACAACCCCATCCTATATCAGAGTGCCCTAGTTTCACTCCAGACTCTGTCCCTGATTCTAGCTTCCTGCTAATGCATACCCTAGAAGGCAACAGGTGATGGTTCAAATTGAGTCTCTGCCACCCTCCAGGAAGAATCAGATTCAGTTTCCAGCTTCAACCACATTGAAGCTCCTGGCTTCAGCCTGGCCCAGCCTAGGCTATTGACCATTTGATTGTGATTCAGAAGATGAGATTTCTCTTCCTCACCTTCCCTTCCCGTGTGTGTGTATGTGTGTGTGTGTGTGTGTGTTTCTGTGTCTCCCTCTGCCTTTATGTTTTCCCAGTGAATATTTTTTAATTTTTTTTTGACAGGCAGAGTGGATAGTGAGAGAGAGAGAGACAGAGAGAAAGGTCTCCCTTTTTGCTGTTGGTTCACCCTCCAATGGCCACTGCGGCCAGCGCATCTCACTGATCCGAAGCCAGGAGCCAGGTGTTTCTCCTGATCTCCCATGCGGGTGCAGGGCCCAAGGACTTGGGCCATCCTCCACTGCCTTCCCGGGCCATAGCAGAGAGCTGACCTGGAAGAGGGGCAACCGGGATAGAATCTAGCACCCCAACTGGGACTAGAACCCGGTGTGCCGGCGCCGCAAGGTGGAGGATTAGCCTGTTAAGACATGGCGCCGGCCCCAGTGAATATTTTTAACATAAGTTTATGTTACTGAAAAAGTCTGAAATTCATACATATTTTTATAATATTTATTTTCCATGAACATTTTGAGTATCACTCAGTAAACTGTTTTAGCCAGACCTGGAAACTCATATTTCTGGATGAAAACTTTTAAAATGGAAATATAATCCCAAAGGGGAAATTTTTGTTCCTTATTTATAGAATTTAATTAACATTGATCCATTTAATTTCATTGAGTCACTTATATTGTATTAGATATCTGAAAATGATTCCCCAAAGAATGGCTCGTTGACATACTGACTAAAGAAGCAGCCTCAATGTTTCTCTGAGCTTTCATAACAAAAATACTATAAACTAAGCAGCTTACAAACAACAGAAGTATATTCCTCACAGTTTAGAGGTTAGGAAATCTAAAGTTGAGGCACCAACAGGTTTAATATCAGGTAAGAAACCATTCCCTGATGCACAGATGGTCTCTATAAAGTGAAAGGAGGAAAAGCTCCCTCAAAACTTCTTTTATTAGGTCACTTTTATTATGGCACTAAAGCATACATGAAGGAAGAGCCCTCATGGCCTTGTCACCTCCTAAAAAGCTTCACTTCCTAGTGATAGCACCTTGCAGATTAGGTGTGAACGTGGGGTGGGACTGTGGCGTGCACCAACATTCAGCCCATAGCACCTTGGTACTTGTAAACAGCCACCAGTTTCAGACTTAAGAGATCAGAAACCCTAGGGGTGAGTCAGATGTTCTTAAGACTGAGAACCTATGCACTAAAGACAAATGACTGGAAGGTGTGTGAGTGTTGGGTGACAGAAGAAAAAAAGGCAACTTTTGGGAAAGGGGTATACCAGAGTCCTGCACCTCACTGCCGTATCTCTAGGCTTCCATATCTCTATGCTTCTATAATAACTGGTGCCATGGCAACCTACATGTCCAAAACTGACACAACTTCATTATGTACTTACTTGTCTGTCTACCTACAAATTTGATGTGCAGCTGTCTGGTTGGCTGTGTGCAGTTATTGTAAGCTTACATAAGGGATTGGATGTGTACGTCTCTGTATGTGTTCTCCTGACACCACACACAAGGTGGATTCTTGGCCGGCGCCATGCCTCACTAGGCTAATCCTCCGCCTGCGGCGCCGGCACTTTGGGTTCTAATACTGGTTGGGGCTCCGGATTCTGTCCCGGTTGCTCCTCTTCCAGTCCAGCTCTCTGCTGTGGCCCGGGAGTGCAGTGGAGGATGGCCCAAGTGTTTGGGCCCTGCAACCACATGGGAGACCAGGAGGAAGCACCTGGCTCTTGGCTTCAGATAGGCGCAGCTGGCTGTAGCGACCATTTAGGAGGTGAATCAATGGAAGGAAGACCTTTCTCTCTATCTCTCTCTCTCACTAACTCTGCCTGTTAAAAAAAAAAAAAAAAAAAAGGTGGATTCTTATGGCCTGATCGCCATCACAGGCAAGCAGTTGTTTGCTGTGTGTTCCCACCCACCACTGTGAGTAAAGGAGATATACATCTGCAAAAGCCTCCCAGTTATTCTCTGACCTGCCTGAATCCCAGTCTGATTTCCTGGAGCCGAACTCTGAACTCAGCAGTGATACACAAACTCCTCCTCTGGAATTGCTAAGTGAAGTGGAACTTCTTATAATTTAGTTTTCTGGAAATGAAGAACATTTCTACATGATTTGTGAAGCAAGAAACATAAAAGATGATACTTTTACCATAACTTTTTTGGTATTTGACTCTATAATGACCACTCCATCTTCTCAAGCCAGCTGTAGTTTGATTATTATTTAATAAATGCCAGAAAATAATGTCTAAGATATAAATTCTTTTTTTTTATAAAGATTTATTTATTTATTTGAAAGTCAGAGTTACAGAGAGGCAGGGGCAGAGAGAGAGAGAGAGAGAGAGAGAGAGAGAGGTCTTTCATCCAGTGGTCCATTCTCCAGTTGGCCGTGACGGCCAGAGCTGAGCCAATCTGAAGCCAGGAGCCAGGAGCTTCCTCCAAATTGTCCACGTGGATGTAGGGGCCCAAGGACTCTGGCCATCTTCTACTGTTTTCCCAGGCCATACTAGAGAGCTGGATTGGAAGTAGAGCATCTGGGACTTGAACTGGCACCCATAGAGGACGCTGAAACTGCAAGCAGCGGCATTACCCACTATGTCACAGCACTGGCCCCTGAGACATAAACTGTTAAGAAAATCCTAAGTATGTATTTTCCACATTTTACTGTTTCAAAATGCACTGGATTTAGTGCATCCCACTTCAACCCCCACCACCATGTTTTCATTGTAAATCAGCCTTGCATCACAAAAAGGCAGGGAAGGAGTACCTGATATACTTAAGATAAAGGTTTTGAGAGCTACACGTTTGGATAATGTCTTGGGCATCCTCAGAGGTCTTCACTTCTCTCCAAATTTTTACAGAATTGCGTCCTCAGCAAAGAATAAAAAGTAGCTACTTAAGTCTCAGTGAAGAGCATCTCTCAATTGGGTCTTAATCTTAGAATATAAAATGTGATATTATAAATTATTTCTTCCTTCTGGTTTTCCTATTTCCAAGGGGAGGAATAACTATCTTTGGGGAAAGCTTGAGCTTTGGAGTTACATTGAACAGACATGGGTTCAAATCCAAGCACTTTAGCTTCTGGCTCTGAAAATCCAATCAAGTTATTTAATCATTCTGAAACTCTACCTACTTTAGATGAAAATTAGGGGTAATAATGCCTCCCTTAAGTGAGGTTTCTGTAAGCAGTAGGTTAGATGAAGCATTGGGGGTGCCCAGTTGGTTCTCTTCTCTTGCCCTTTATTCTACAGCCCTCCTCTAACTAAACTGCCATCAGAAGAGTTCTTCAGGGACTGGAGTTGTGGCCCAACAGATTAAGCTGCCAGCTCTAATACTGACATCCTGTATCAGAACACCACTTCAAGTCCTGGTTGCTCCACTCCCAATCCAACTCCCTGCTAACGTAGCTGGGAAGGCAATGGAAGAGCTTGGGCCCTGCATCCCATATGGGAGACTCACATACCCAGGTCCGATTCCTGGCTCCTGGCTTTGGCCTGGCCCAGCCTTACCATTGAAGCAGCCATTTGGGGAGTGAACCAATGGATGGAAAATCTATTTCTCTCTCTCTCCCTCCCTTTCTCCCTCCCTCCCTCCCTCCCTTTCAAATAATTAGAAAAAACATTGAAATTTTAGCTCCTAACAACTGTGGAGCATAATCATTGAGCTTCATTCTTCTAGAATTGTCATTCTTCTATTATAGATGGCAGTAGAAGTCATGAAACTCAGGGCCTGCTAGGGCCCCACAATCCTACTTATACCTGGTTGAGGTGTGGAGCAGATTTCTCATGGCCAAAACACAAAGAAATGTGTGCTAGGATTTCCTGAGCATTATTATGAAAAACACTGGAGCCTGATTATATTTTGGACTTTCTCCAATGTACCTATGCTAAGAATATCTTTGAATGGGATATTTTGTAGCTGTCCTAGGCTTTCATTCACTCTCTCAATCATGGTTTGCTGAGGTGCTTTCTGCCAGGGTGAGTATTACGCCCATGAGATTTGATGGTGAAGAAGATAGCTTTGTTGTGTTTATGACACAGTGGAAAGGTATAAATGGTCTCTGAGGAGAAGAATTTATGTTAGGCAGAGGAAAAACAGAAATTTTTGAGTCTACAATCATCACATTTCCATAGCTTGCTCCGCATGCCTTGAAATAATTTGGGATCCCCGCCTTTAGGTGAGGTGAGAAAAAAATGCAGATAATAAAAATAACCACTGTCTACTGAGCATTTTGCACCTGACCCTTTGCTAAACCCAGCTACATAATTATTGTTCCTATTTTATAACTAAAAAAATGAAGATTAGTGAACACAAAGAACCTTTTCAAATTTATACAACTAAGCATAGGTCCAAAACCCCTCAATTATTTTTCCTGAATTTAAAAATTCCTGAAAACAAAATGATTTTTATAGTCATTTAGCATTAAATCCTCCCTTGGACTATAAAATTCTTTGTATTTCTCAGTTAGGGAGAGAATCCCATGTCCAATCATTTTTTTTGAAAGAACTAGTGATATACTTGACAAGAGTGGATTGCCTGCTCAGGCTATTATGCAATACGTAATAGTGCATTGCATGGCCACTCTAAAATGAGACTAATTATACTAATTATAATTTATCACACACATCCAACAATTTTAGAGGAGAAATGTAAAACCCCAGCTTATTTATTTCCAGGCTGTTCTTATCAGACAAGTCCTGTCAAACCTCTCTTAACAAATCTAGAGTACCTAGGAAGGATAGCCACATGTCTGTCACCTGAACATTTCAGAGGAAAAAAAGACATTATTACAGTTCCTCAGAAACAGTGGACATAAATTGGGACCATTCCAGGCTGACCAGGATCTATGGTCCAACACATTCAGTGACCATGTGGCCTGAGAGAGAGTGCCCAAATTGTGATTAAGTTTTTGTTTTGCTTGAACTGCATTTGCCTCTTCCAGTAATGTTAACACTTCTACAGGAAGTCTTTATAAGTTTAAGATTTTAAGTGGTAGATTCATTCTCGCCTTTGAGAAAGCTCCCTCTGGCCTAGTGTGGATGACCCACAAGTATAAAAGCACAGCTGTAAGTAAGGAGGTTATATTAACACTTACATTAGGCAAGACAGGATGAAGACTCAAAATAATCCTGTGTAATCCAGCATTGACGTGGCCTAGACTCAAGGGAAGGAGTCAACAGGATTTCAGATGGATGAACAATCGGATAGGGCAGATAAAGGGAAGAGTAAAGTCTAGGGAAATTCATAGTTTTACTAGCCAGCTTGGAAAATAATTTGCTGAGATAGTGAACATGAGAAACAGTAGCCACTTCAGATAAAATGGCCTGAAATTTTCAACCTTATGGTGTCTGTGAGATATTTAAAACTATTAGGAGAAAATCTTAGACACAATTAAGTAATAAAGTTCTTAATAGAACAATGTTTCTTTTTATAATTTTATTTAAGTTATAAAATTTCACGTACTTAATATGTACAGATTTAGGAAAATAGTGATACTTCTCACCCTACCTTCCCCTCCCATCCACACTCCAACCCTTCCTCCTCCCTCCCCCATTCCCATACTTTTTTAAAAGATCTATTTTCAGTTTACTGAATGATCATAAGAAAAAGAGTTCAACATATAGTATGAAGAACAAACACCATTCCTTAATAGAAGAGACAAGGGCTGTAAACAATCATTTATCTCCAAATGTTCATTTCACTCCAATACATTACATTTTAGATACTCTATTAGTTACTTTGGATCAGGGCAAACATAGTGTCTGTTTTGGGGGACTGGCTTATTACATTAAGTATAATGGTTTTCAGTTGCATCCATTTTGTTTTTTTGTTGAAAAAGAAAACATTTCATTTTTTTAAAAGTTGAATAGTACAGCATAGTGTGTATAAATATATATCTATCTATATATATATATATTTCTTTTTTTTATTTTTGACAGGCAGAGTGGACAGTGAGAGAGAGAGAGACAGAGAGAAAGGTCTTCCTTTTGCCGTTGGTTCACCCTCCAATGGCCGCCGCGGTAGCGTGCTGCGGCCGGCGCACCGCGCTGATCCGATGGCAGGAGCCAGGTGCTTCTCCTGGTCTCCCATGGGGTGCAGGGCCCAAACACTTGGGCCATCCTCCACTGCACTCCCTGGCCACAGCAGAGAGCTGGCCTGGAAGAGGGGCAACCGGGACAGGATCGGTGCCCCGACTGGGACTAGAACCCGGTGTGCCAGTGCCGCAAGGCGGAGGATTAGCCTAGTGAGCCGCGGCGCCGGCCTATATATATATTTCTTTAGCCAGTCAATTGTTGATGGATATCTGGGTTGATTCCATATCTTAGCTATTATGAACTCTGCTGCAATGAACATGGGGGAACAGATAACTCTTTCATGTGCTGATTGTTTGGGTTCAGCTAAATTCAAAGGACTGGGATGGCTGGATTGTATGGTAGATCTATATTCAGATTTCTGAGATATCTCCATACTGTCTTCCACGGTGGCTGGACCAGTTTACATTCCTATCAAGAATGAATCAGGGCACCTTTTTCTCACATCCTCAACAGTATTTATTTTTTCTTGATCTGCATTCTAAATGGGGTGAGGTGAAACCTCACTGTAGTTTTGATTTGCATTTCCCTGATGGCTAGTGATCCTGAGCATGTTCTCAAGTGTCTGTTTGCCATTTGAACTTCCTGTTTTGAAATGCCTATTCAAGTCCTTTGCCCATTTCCTAACTGGATTGTTTATTTTGTTATTGTTGAAATTCTTGAACTCTTTGTAGATTCTGGATATTGACCCTTTATCAATTACATAATTTGCAAATATTTTCTCACATTCTCTCGATTGCCTCTTTGCTTTGCTGAGTGTTTCTTTGACAGTGCAGAAGCTTCTCAGCTTGAAGTAATCGCATTTTTCTATTTTGGTTTTTATTGCCTGCACATTGGGTGTATTTTCCAATAAATATTTGCCTATGCCAATATCTTGCAGGGTTTCCCCAATATTTCCTAGTAATTTTATGGTATCAAGTCATAGATTTAGGCCTTTTATCCATTTTCAGTAGATTTTTGTGTAAGGTATGGGGTCTAGCTTCGTACTTCTACACATAGAGATACAGCTTTGTCAGCACCATTTGTTGAAGAGACTAGCTTTGCTCCAGGGATTGATTTTAGCAACTTTGTCAAAGGTAAGCTGGTTATAGACTGGTAGATTGGTTTCTGGAGTTTCTATTGCATTCCATTGGCCTACCCATCTGTTGTTTTGCCAGTACCAGTCTGTTTTGATTATATCTGCCCTGAAGTGTATCTTGAAATCTGGTATTGTGATCCCTCCTGTTTTGTTTTTGTTGTCTAAGATTGTTTTAGCTTTTTGGGATCCCATCATAAAATTGATGTTTCTACATCAATTTTAGCATCATTTCTTCTAGATCTGAGAAGAATGTAATTGGTATTTTGATTAGAATCACATTGAATCTGTAAATTGCTCAGTAATATGTAAATTTTTATAACATTGATTTGTCCACTCCATGAACATGGAAGATTTTTTCTATTTTTTATGTTTTTCCCTACTACTTAAATGATTTGTAATTTTCATCATGGAGGTCTTTGATAACCTTGGTTAAATTTATTCCAAGGTATTTAATTCTTTTTGGAGTTACTTTCAATGAGACTGATCTTAAAAGTTCTTTCTCATCCATGGCAGTGTCTGTGTATACAAAGACTATTAATTTTTGAGTTTTTATTTTATATGCTGGCACTTTATCAAACTCTTCTGAGTCCCAATAGTTCCTCAGTGGAGTATTTTGGATCCCCTATATATAGAATCAAGTTATCTGAAAATAGGGATAATTTGATTTCTTCTTTTCTTATTTGTATCCCTTTGATTCCTTTTTGATTCCTAAATGGCCCTGGCTAAAACTTCCAGGAATATATTAAATAGTAAATGTGAGAGTGGGCATCCTTGTCTGGTTTCAGAACTTAAGGGGAATGCCTCTAACTTTTCCCCATTCAATAAGATGCTAGCCATGGATTTGTCATAAATTATCTTGATTGTGTTGAGGAATGTTCCTTCTCTACCCAATCCGTTTAAGGTTTCATCATGAAAGGATGTTGCGTTTTATCAAAGGCTTTTTTTGCATCTATGGATATAATCATATGGTTTTTATTCTTTAGTTTCTTAATATGATATATCACATTGATTGATTTGTGAATGTTGAAACATCCCTGCATACCTGGAATAAATCCCACTTGGTCAGGGTGAATGATCTTTCTGATGTGTTGTTGGATTTGATTAGCTCATAATTTATTGAGGATTTTTGCATCTATGTTCATCAGGGATATTGGTCTATAGAACTCTTTCTCTGTTGCAACTTTTCTGGGTTTAGGTATTAAGATGATGCAGTTTTCATAGAAGGAGTTTGGGAGGATTCCTTCCTTTTTGATTGTTTTGAGTAGCTTGAGAAAAATTGGAATTAGTTTTTCTTTAATGTCTGGTAGAAGGAGACAGAAAGATCATCCATCCATTGACTTCCATCCCAAATGGCTGCAAAGGCCAGAAATGGGCTTATCTGAAGGCAGGAGCCAAGAGCTTCCTCCAGGTCTCCCACATGGGTGCAGGGGCTCAAGCTCTCAGGCCTTCTTCCACTGCTTTCCCAGGCCATAATCAGAGTACTGGATTGGAAGTGGAACAGCGGGGACTTAAACCAGTGCCCATATGGGATGCCAGTGCCAAGGGTGGAGACTTAGCTACTACATCACAGCACTGGACCCTGTCCTACTCTTTGAATAACCTCCTACTTTATATAATTCCTCTCTACCAAATGCTTAGTCTCTCATTTTACTGATTATGATCTACTTATTATTTTTAGTTGTAATGTCTCAAGAGCATTTAACATGCTTGACATTCACAGACTGAGCAGATATTGGATTGTGCTCAAGGAGAGTATATATGTCTCTAAAAAGGCCAAAATATACATGGAAAATCAAAAAATTAACTCTTTAAAAGAAACATACATGAATCTATTATGCAAGTGGGAGAATGTGGTGGAAACAATTCTCTATCCACACATCTGGTTTGCTAACATATGCCAGTGAGTGCACTTTGGAGTGTCTTCTCTGCGTTTATTTCATTTAAAGAATGCCTTCAATGCATGACAATGGTGTGTGGGCACCAGTGCAGAGTGAAATAAGAAATAGAGGTACAAAGGATGGTTTTTAAAACTTAGCCACTTTCAACTATATTGCTTGTATGTTTCACTTTCAGGGCCAAAAAAAAAATTTATTGATTGCTTGTTATAGACCAGGTCCTGGGCAAATAAGGAACCAACACATAGTGATGTGTGGATAAAATATCTGCCTATAGTGATGTTACTATATGATTGTATATCCCTTTTAAAAAGTCTATAAACTTCTAGAAATAAGTGAGAAATGATTTTGAGGGTGTTCCTGTAAGTTCTAGCTCTTTGAAGTTATTAATATGTGTTTTCATTTTAACACATCTTTCCTGTAAACTCATCTTGCTTCCAACTGTAGCAATTTCCACATGAACATGTTGACTCCAGGACACTTGGCTTTTAATCATGACTGTACTAGAGGATTTGGCACTGTCCCAGAGGACCAGTATATCTTGTGCAGAATTCTTGTTTATAAATACTTCTTTATGAAGACAAGGAAGAGGGCCAGCTCTTTGATGGACTCTACCCTTTCAAACAACCCTGGGCCAGATGTTTGTATGAAGAACATAATGGAACGCCTCCATGATGAGGCTCTACCATCACCAAAATCAAAAACTCTACCTCTTGAGTTCTCATCTCTGAACAATAGTTAAAGAAATACAAAGGGTGAATACATTGGATTAACCATATTCCAGAGGGCACATACTGTGCAAGTAAAGGGTCACAGTCAACTATTCATACACTTCAGATCCATAGGCTTCAACTCTGATGACCAAGCATTGCCATTAGTAGTCACATTTAGTCTTTAAAAATGTGAGTCACAGACTTCAGCATCCTTGAGATAAATTTCTTCTTTGAGCATGTTTATAGAAGCTAGATATCATTCTAACCTAAGCCTATAAATAGAAAAAGTTTAAAATTTTCTACAAAGGAGTTTTAAGAAGTCTATGACACATTGAGAAAGCCACAAACTTCTCTAAGCCTCAATTGTCCAAATGTGTAGGCTCTCTATTAAGAAATAGATATTTCTCTTGCTCTAGGCAAAGCATGAAAAGAAAAATTCTAGTGTTACATGCATATACATATATACATATGAGTGTATATGTTCTGAATATAATCCCACTCCTTTTCTCAGTTTGCCTTAGAGGAGAGGGGTGCTACAGAGACTAGTAGCAATGACCCTCAGATTTAGCTATTTTTCCATTTTCTTGATAAATATTCATTCCTTTTTTTTTGACAGGCAGAGTGGACAGTGAGAGAGAGAGACAGAGAGAAAGGTCTTCCTTTTGCTGTTGGTTCACCCTCCAATGGCCGCAACGGCTGGCGTGCTGCAGCTGGCGCACTGCGCTGGTCCGATGGCAGGAGCCAGGTGCTTCTCCTGGTCTCCCATGGGGTGCAGGACGCAAGCACTTGGGCCATCCTCCACTGCACTCCCTGGCCACAGCAGAGAGCTGGACTGCAAGAGGGGCAACCGGGACAGGATCCGGTGCCCCGACCGGGACTAGAACCTGGTGTGCAGGCGCTGCAAGGCGGAGGATTAGCCTATTGAGCCGTGGCACTGGCCGATAAATATGCATTCTTTTAAACAGAAGGTTGAAGGTAAGTTGCACATGCTGTTGACAAGAAGGAACCTACTGGTGTGTGACATTATCCAAGGGAGAAACAAAGCTCACTAGCTAGCTGTAGAACGATTTTGCAACCAAAATTGTAACTTCTAGCAGCTGATCTGAAGTTGAATTCACACTTACTTGAGAACCAAGCCCAGGAATTTATGAAACAAGCCCTTGAGTGTGTAGTACAGATCAAACAGAACAAGTCCCATGGTAACTATACATATGTCTGAGACACCCTCATGATTTAGCAAGAATTTGGACTAGAACTTTCTAATAAGAAGAATAATGGAAGCAGATGGGAAGGCAACCATCTAAATCTCACTGGGTCTTGCTTCCCTTATTTATCAAAATCTTGAAACTACACATGATGAAATTAGAGCTCTTATTGATAAGGAAAGCTGGTGGTCATAGGGAAGACTGATGATACAGCTTCTCTTAAGTTCTCCAGTCAAGTAAGTGTAGCTACATGTTTAGCTTCACCCAGAGTAGAACTTATTTCTCCTGTAAGCCAGAAACAATCATCTCTCTCTCTCTTTCTCTCTCTCTCTCTCTCTCTCTCTCTCTCTCACACACACACACACACACACGTGGATGTGTTCCTCTTGGCATTTGACGAATATTTTAGGAGATAATAATAACAGTTTCTACTCACCCTAAATATAACAAGAGCTTGGCATACATTACCTCAGATCCCCATGCCAACAGTATGAGACTTTGTAGTCTCCTCTACTCTACGGACAGGAAATGTGAGGGTCAAGGTCAAAATCACACAACTAGGAAATGATGAGTTCAATTATGGAACTGGTTCATGTGAACTCCAGCAACCAGCCTCTCCATTTGACTGCTATGCATGATTAAGATGCTTTTAATTTTGCCAAAGAAAATATAATTATATGTAGCATGTAGTACCATTTCCACTTGCTTATATCTAGCTTTATGGATTAATTAAACTGGAAGAAAAGAAAAACTAAGTAAAAGTTTATGGAAACCATAAGAACTGAGATTCTATTCTAATATGTCCTGAAAATGACTCCTTCCATACTCTATTCCTACAGTTTTCCGACTCCTTATTGAGTTTAATTTCCATTTGCTGAGGTTACACTTCATTACTCAGAATTCTTGGAAAATAAAAACATCAAACATCAAAGCAGAACTTGTTTTCTGACCTATTTTTGATGATCATTGGAAACAATGAGGTTTCTGTGCATCTCCCTCTCCTTTATGCTCTGTCTTTGTGATTACCCCCACTCTGGTAATTCGTTGCACCCCAAGGCAATTTCTGCATTTGATGAAGTGCACATCTTTAAAAGGAATTTCCATGCAGAGTTACAGAAACTGAATGTCACATTTTTGAGCAAAGCACCCATCCTTAGGGCATTCTGGATTAGCCTTTACATGCTAACAGGCATGGATGAAGGAAATTTCTTTAGCAGTCCCACAATATATTGAAAATTCCCGGAACATAATTGTTCACATTAAACCAGTCCTTTGGTGACTGCCTAAGACAAGTTACAGATATGTTTCTAGCCCTGTAGACACAGCCGTTGTTCATTTAGCCACTTTGTTGAGGATGCCAGCCTCTCATGGAGATAAACACTAAACACAGGTCAATCTGAAATTCTTCTACAATTGCAAGGTCATACTTCACCTTGAACAAGGACATATCAGCCCTCTGGCTTAGAGCCATGGACTTTCAAGGCATTGAGACTGGCCGTCATTTGCCTAAAATTCATGCCAACCATGATCAAAGTAACTCAGACTCTTCCCAACCAACATTGTATTTCAGTATTCAAGACAGACTTTCATGGGCTTTCTTGAAATGGTGAAAATTAATGGTGAAAATTTTTGTCTTTTTATTTTCAACTAAATTAATATTTCTAAGAATTGGAACATAATGGGATTTCTGTGATTTTCTTTATCCCAAAGTCTTATTAAGCTGAATAGGCAAAGATGTGTGGCATGGATTGCAATATTATGTTATATTTGTAATAAGTACCTCACATAAGTGAAGATAAAAGAAATCTTTAACATAATTTTAATGCATTATTAAAGAAAACTAATGAATAGGGAAAAAAGAAAGGCTGGACAATAATCATTCAGGGAAGATTTTGACCTTCACATTGAGCAATTTAAGTGTAGCTATATTGAGGTCACACACAAGTTTTAATTAAGGAAGGAGCCTACAAAGTCCCTCCTGTCTGACAATAATCCAGCCACTGAATCTTTCAGAATCTAAATTTTCTAATCTGCAAAATAGGGCTTGCAATGGCCTCTTCAAAGAGCTATTGAGAAGGTTATTGGAGGTCCTGTGTGTGAAAGTGCTTGGTAAACAGCTGGCACCCCAGCTCAACAGACTAATCCTCTGCCTGCGGCGCTGGCACACCGGGTTCTAGTCCTGGTCAGGGCGCCAGATTCTGTCCAGGTTGCCCCTCTTCCAGTCCAGCTCTCTGCTGTGGCCCGGGAGTGCAGTGGAGGATGGCCCAAGTCCTTGGGCCCTGCACCCGCATGGGAGACCAGGAGAAGCACCTGGCTCCTGGCTTCTGATCAGCGCAATGCGCCGGCCGCAGTGAACCGGCCATGGTGGCCATTGGAGGGTGAACCAACGGCAAAAGGAAGACCTTTCTCTCTGTCTCTCTCTCTCACTGTCCACTCTGCCTGTCAAAAAAAAAAAAAAAAGACAGTGCTTGGTAAACAGAAGGTTCTCTGCAAGGAGCATCCCACTGTCAAGAGGATACAACAAGATCAGCTCTGTTCTTGTCCTGCCCAGCTAGCTGATCAGAGACAGCTATGCCTTTCTGCCATCTCTATTGTGCTTCTCATCTTCCTGTAAACCCTCTCTGCGTATGTGGTGGGGGGAGAGTGATGGCAAGGGAGGCATTAGCCTGCTCTTCAACCACACCTGCCTCCTAATTCTGCCACTGACACTAACTGGATTGGTGGTATTCAGCTTGGAGTATTTCTGTGTAAGAACAACATTTGCTTGTGAACCTATTTTCAGTGACTTCTGCTCTTCTGGTCATTTTACCAAACATCCAAGATCTGTTTTCTTAAAAGTAGCTTTATAGTCAATTATTTTTAACCAGGACACTAAAAGCAATTTCTCTTTTGTAGTAGAGAAAACTTTATTTACCCACCAAAAGATTTGTTTTAGACTCATTTTGTACATGAGTGAAAGAAAAGTCAATGTGCTACACTAGATATGGAAAGTAAACATGTCAATAAATATTCATGGTTTTTACCCTGTGGCTTGCAACCAAGTAGTAAATAATCACAAGAATATTAAGAATGACAACTGACATTGAAAGTACATGCATGTATTATCTCATTTAATCACAGAGTCATCTCTACTTGCTGTCTCCACATTTTTGATTCCCCTTCTCTCTTAAAATGCTACCATTTAGACTTTTAATTACACCATTCATTGAAATCACTGTGGCCAACATAATCAACTAGCTCTAAGTTACCTTATCTAATTGAACCATTCTGAGTCTTCATCTTGCTCAGTCTCTCAAGCAGCGTTGTCAAAGTTGAGCCCTCACTCTTTGTTGAAATACTTCCTCTACTTGCCTTCTTGAATTTCTCTCACTCTCTCTTTGTTGATTTCACAGGCTGCTCTTCTTCCATTTCCTCTGATCTCATAATATCAGATTGTATGAGTTCCCAGTTCTCAAATTTTTTTCTCTTTCTATACTCACACCTTCCTATGTGTCATTTTTCCCCCTTGGTGATTTTAGATACCTTCTACATGCCAATCATTTTATCTAATATACATATTAGAATGCCCATTCAGCTATTAAACCAGTATTAGTTTGCTAGGGCTACTAAAAGAGAATGCCAGACTGATTGGTTTGAACAACAGAAACATACTCGCTCACAGTGCTGGAAGCTTGAAGTCCGAATCAGGGTGTCATCAAGGTTGGTTTCTCCTGAGGCCTCTCTCCTTGCTTTATCAATGACCATCTTCTTTCTGTATGTCCACATGGTCTTCCCCCTACATGTCTGTGCCCTAATCTCCTTACCTTATACGACCATCGTGAGATTGGATTAGGACTCACCCATATGACCTCATACTTTAACTGTGAAATACTAGGGGCTAAGAGTTCAATAAATGAATTTTGGGAAGTACCTAGTTCAGCCCAGAACCCAATTAGGTATCAGAATCTCCACTTGAGTGAATAATGGTAATTTCAAGCCTGACATGGTCAAAATTCACTCCACTTATACTGTCACCTCCAAAAATGTGTTATTCTGTCAATGTTATCTTCATTCAGCTTCTAGTCAATGGTTACTCCTTGGCGCCGGAGCTGTGGCGTAAGGGGTAAAAGCTACCACCTGCAGTGCCAGCATCCCATATGGGTGCCGGTTTCAGTCCTGGCTGCTCCATTTCTGATCCAGCTCTCTGCTTTGGCCTGGGAAAGCAGTAGAAGATGGTCCAAGTCTTTGGGCCCCTCACCCGTGTGGGAGACCTAGAAGAAGCTCCTGGCTCCTGGCTTCGGGTCGGCCGTTTAGGGAGTGAACCAGCAGATGGAAGACCTCTCTCTCTCTCTGCCTCTCCTTCTCTCTCTGTGTAACTCTGACTTTCAAGTAAATAAATAAATCTTTTTTAAAAAATGGTTACTCCTATCTAACAAAGTATTTCCAATTACTTTCTAGCCCCAACTCATGTGCTATACTTATACATTTATTGTGAATGTCCAGCTAGAATTTAAGCAGTGCAAAGTTTTATTGTGCCCATTGCCTGACCTGCAGCAATTAGAGTAGTTGACAAATACCCAATAGTCACCCAGTAGCTAATTGCTGAATAAAGAAATATAATTTTCACAACCCCATTAGGGAGATATGTTACTGTACCAATTTAGTACATGAAGAGCTAAAACACAAGGGAAATGAATGTTTTCTTTGGATCATAAATCTGGAGTGGAAGGAAGTTATGATTTGAATTCAGGTAACCTGAATCCAGACTAATGAGCAAAATGCTATTTCTAGAAGATCATAGGATCTATTTTCACCCATAGGAGCAACAGCTAGTCTAGGAGATATAACAGGAAACAACAATGTACAGAAGTAAGGTAGAAGAAAATTCCAAGCTGAAGCAACCTCACAAATAGAATAGGAAATCAGCCTGGAGTTCACTAAGTAGTCCAAAGAATGAGCATTTTGTATAAGCCTAGAAAAATCAGAGAACACTATCAGGGAAGAAGATGACAATATTCAGATCTCTATTTGTTCATGGAATCATTACATTTGAAGAGAAAAAAGATGAACTGACTACCACAACAACCGACCAAAGCTCCAAGATTTATATTGAGCTGTCAGAATTCACTATTCAAAGCCAAAAATATTTTTACACTAGTGCTGGTCAACAAGATCACAAGAATAACTTTAGAGGTGTGATAAACTTAGCAAAACCTTGCTGTGTATTGCAGACACCAGGATTCTCTCTAGTGGAGCCGATCAAAATCAAGTCCTTTACAATTCAAGCAGAAAAACAACAGAAGCATCAAACTGAATATATGCAGAAAAAAGTTTTTCTAAAACCAAAACTAAATTAGGTTATTTAAACTTGTATAATTTTTATTCTACTTATTACAGCTGATTTTAGTATTTATCCTGCTATTTTGACAATAAAAGCCTAGTTCTGCTGTTAAGTATAATAATTACAAGAATTCTGAAAGTTAGTGAATATACAAATACCTAGAAAAGTTGAGAAATTAACTTTCTAGAAATGTGTCTGTCTGACATACTCCATAGGGTTTGGATTCTCATGTAGGGCCACTGAATGCCCCCTAAAATTGAAACTCCTTGACATGAACGTCCTATAACCAGCCTATGCTGAAGTGTTACAAGCTGGACTATAAGTACTATAGTGTACTGGAGCTGAAAAGGCTGCAAGTGTTATGTGTAAGTCTAAATAGGTACTTAAAGAAAAGAAAAAATACCAGTAGCAGCACCTGAGCCAAATGACATCACACAAATCCAAATTAAGAAAAATTTGTGGCCAGCGCCATGGCTCACTAGGCTAATCCTCCGCCTGCAGCACCAGCACCCTGGGTTCTAGTTCCGGTTGGGGTACTGGATTCTGTCCCAGTTGCTCCTCTTCCAGTCCAGCTCTCTGCTGTGGCCCAGGAAGGCAGTGGAGGATGGCCCAAGTGCTTGGGCCCCCGCACCTGCATGGGAGACCAGGAGAAAGCACCTGGCTCCTGGCTTCTGATAGGCTCAGCGTGCCGGTTGTAGCGGCCATTTGGGGAGTGAACCAACAGAAGGAAGACCTTTCTCTCTGTCTCTCTCTCTCTCTCTGTCTAACCCTGCCTGTCAAAAAAAAAAAATTTGTTACAGTAGAACATGCCCTTGGAAAAAAATCATTTTGTCCTCTTTATATCTTCCATATGTATTAACTTGAGATATCAGCAGTATGATTTAGATCCATTCATAATTTCAGGAAGATATGAAATATACCAAATACATAAATATACTAATGAGAAATGTTTGTCAAATTTTATGTAGAACCCTTTGAGGATACTGACAAGAACTAGGTTGAATTTATAGATTAATTTAGGGGAAATATTATCATTAGACCACTGAATCCAAAGTCCATAACCAAGATATGTCTCACTATTTAATTCTAATGACATAGAGTCTCTCAACCTTGGCACTATTGACATCTAGCATCATATAATTCTCTGTTGCACTGTGCATTATAAGATTTCTGATCTTTATCTATCTAATGTCAGTAGCATATTCTAGCCAGATGGGACAAGCAAAAACATCTCCAGACATTGCCAAATGTCACCTGGGGGCAAAATCATTTTGTGTTGTGGATCACTGCCCTCAAGAAATTCTTGCACATATTATCAAAGAAACATAAACAAATATATTTATTGCAACATAATTTGTATTGCAAAATATTAGAAATAATTTCATCATCCATCAGTGCAAGTATTGAGCAATAACTGGCTTGTTCCTACAACAAAAACTATTTGGTAGCAAAATGTAAAGCTGAGAAAGCTATATCTATGACCTAAATATAAATGTGAACAAATCTTGAAAAACACAATGCTGAGTTTAATCAGTGCATAAGATTAGCATTGTTTAGCATCATTGATTACACTTTAAGTACTTAACATAAATACTCAAACAATACTTCAAATATAGTAAATTTTTTTAAAACCTGAATGAGAGTGGTCTGCGCTGTGGCTTAGAGGGTAAATCTGCCACCTGCAGTGCTGGCATCCTGTATAGGTGCCGGTTTGAGACCCAGCTGCTCCACTTCCAATCCAGCTCTCTGCTATGACCTGGGAAAGCAGTACAAGATAGTCCAACTCCTTGGTCCCCTGCACCTGTGTGGGAGACCTGGAAGAATCTCCTGGCTCCTGGCTCCTGGCTCCTGGCTCCTGGCTTCGGAATGGCACAGCTCTGGCCATTGTGGCCATTTGGGTACTAAACCAGTGAATGGAAAACCTCTCTCTCTCTCTCTTTCTCTGCCTCTGCCTCTCTGTAATTCTGCCTTTCAAATAAATAAATAAAATCTTAAAAAAAAAAAAATAAAACCTACATGGGAATGATTTCCATAAGTTTCAGGATAGTTGAAGAAACAAAGAAGGCAAATACAGTGGGATTTTATCTTTTGGTTCTTTCCATTTCATGTCTTTAAAAACAAAAAGTTAAAGTTATGGAAGAATAGACTTTAAGTCTTGATGGTATATTTATGGATATCAGTTATATTATTGTCATCCATACATTCCTGCACAATACAAAGATTGCATAATAAAAAATGCAAAATATAATTACATTTTAGAACAGCCTCTTTGAATGAGTAACTGAAACTGGAATGTATGATGGTTAATTTACTTGTCACCTTGATTGGATGGAGAAATATCTAAATAACAGTAAAACATTTTTTTCTGGATGTGTCTGGGGGTGTTTCCAGATGGGAGAGACATGTGATTTGGCAGACTGAGTAAGGAAGATCACCCCTCAGTGTGAGTGGTCATCATCCAATGGGGGGGGGGGGGTGGCAGTGCTGGGTAGAATAAAATCAGAGGAAGAGCAAATTCACTCTTCCTCTAGAGCTGGGACACCCTCTTCTCCTGCCTTTGGACATCAGAACTCTAGATTCCCTCAGGTCTTTGGACTTTGGGACTTGCACCAGCAATCTCCTCTGCCCCCTACACACATCAGGCCTTTCACCTTACCTCAGACTATTATAACATCTTTTTCTGTAGTTATGAGGCTATTAGATTTGGACTGAACCATTTTTCTAGTTCTCCAGATTTTTGTGAAACTTTTCGGCCTCCATAATCATATAAGCTAATACTTCTATTAAATATTCTCATATGTCTGTATCTCTATTTCTATATCTATCTCTATATCTATCAATATCTATAAATGTACATTCTAGCAGTTCTGTTTCTCTGAAGAACCCTGATGAATACAGAAAGTTTATGCTTCCTCAAGAGTAATTTATCTTCAAATACGTCATTAGAACTTTTAGTTTCTGAATTATATTCAACATTCATTTGTAAATGAAAGCTAAATATGTTTCAAGTTGGTATTATTCATCAGATAATAATGAAAATATTTCAAAATTTACTCATAGATTAGATGTTAGATCTTGCCAAATGAGTCTTTAAATCCAATGTAAAACATGATACGAACTCTAACAGAGAATTTAGTATTTAAATCATACCAATAAGTATTTTAGATCCTCTTCTTGAAAGGCTCATATTGAGAGTAGAGAACATCTCTGTTCCTGGGATTAGGAGACCTAGCTACATTGGCTGACCTATAGCCAACACTGCACCGATTCTTTCACAAAAGCTATAGTTTTACAAATACCCTTTAAGAACTTTGAGATACACAATAAATCACAGCTATAGTGAGAACTTGGCCTTGCAGTGAATATTTAGAATTTCACCATGCCTCATCATCCATATTAAGTATTGAGTTAACTCTCATACAAGAAATGGGTTTCAGTCAACTTTGACACAGTTTCCAGTGCTCCCCCTCCTCCTAGTTTCTCCACATAGTTGATCCAGACATCTGTCCTATGCCTTTGTCTCCCTACAACACAAGCAGACACAACATACAGTACTCACCTGACATGGACTGTTATATATGCCACAGTGACCACTTCTAAGTCATACTGTGGATCTACAGAACTCACATATGCTTGCTTTAGAGCCATCAATTAGAACACCACAGGGAAAACCTGTTGGGTAACACCCCAGACTCCAATAAAGACCGTGGCCCATGGGTTGATATCTCTCTGTTCCACATCGCTAGTTTAACATAGTGACCCCTCAGCTTTCCCATTGTTCCTTGTTAGGACAACTCTTCTCTTGTGGATCTGTAGAAAAAATATACTTCTTCTTTTATATCATGAGTTGTGTTGTGTTGCATCCTCTGTCTCACCTGACCAACACACCTCAGTCTACCTGCTTTCCTGGTCAGGGATCTAGACAAGAGCCACAAAGGTATCTGCCAGTATAAGCAAGATTTCCAAGGGAGGGACACCTAGTCACAGATCTGTGTCTGTCCAACAAGACGAAAACGGTATCCTAATATGGGCACGCTGAAAATATCCATGACCAAATCTGTTGGATTCCTGTCAGGATAGGTTCATGGCTGCTCTCTGGAGAGAAACCCAAGACTGAATTAAAAAGAAGAAAAATATACAAAAGCCCTTCAACTTTTCACAGGACCTTGTATTTCTTATTTTCTATAATGTCTTTCTAAAAAGAATAAGTTTTAAAGGAAGAAATGTATTGTACTGCACCAAGATTGGCAGTCTTGTAGAAGATTGGTAGTCTTGTAGAAATGTCTACAGCTCTATTTAAGTCAAAGGTCAGTTCAGACAGAAGCTTCAACTTATTTTCAATTTCTACTCTTTTAAAAGGCCATGTGACTTAAAGTGATTCCTTTCATATAGCAAGAAAATTGAAGGTCCCAAATGATGAGAGCAGATGATAATAATCATAATTATGATAAAAGCACCATCAATGTACTACTCTCCAGGAAGACATTTTATGTAACATCAAGAGCTTGGAGCAAGAAATGGAAGGAGAAAAAATTCTGGTGTTCAGACATTTGAAGCCAATCATATGTCACTGATACAAAATAATATGTTAGTGTGTGTCAAATTCAGAAAGAGATAACAGGCTGCTCTTCTACTTGAAGAACAATAATTGAATATAGGCATCAAATTCTAGCAATGATGAATACGTTAGTTTCTAATCAATAGTTTGTTTAAATAATGATAGAGCATTTTCCTCAAGATGTGTAAATTATTTTCCAACTTGAGTTGTCTATTTACTTGTGTTTGAATTAACCTTTCATTTTTTTAAAGATTTTTTATTTATTTATTTGAGAGGTAGAGTTACAGATAGTGAGAGGGAGAGACAGAGAGAAAGGTCTTCTGTCTGCTGGTTCACTCCACAAATGGCTGCAACGGCCGGAGCTGCACAGATCTGAAGCCAGGAACCAGGAGCTTCCTCCGGGTCTCCTACATGGGTGCAGGGTCCCAAGGGCTTGGGCCATCCTCTACTGCTATCCCAGGTCACAGTAGAGAGCTGGATGGGAAGAGGAGCAGCTGGGATTAGAACCGGTGCCCATATGGGATGCCAGCACCACTGGCAGAGCATTAACCCACTGCACCACAGCGCTGCCCCAAGAATTAGCCTTTCATATTAAATATCCAGAGGACAGAATGTAGAATATAGAATAGTCTTTAAGTTGCCAACTCAAGGTTAAAAGAGATCTTTTCACCATTTGTACATAAGTAATGGTCCCAATGGCCAGGTCTGAGCAGAGTGGGAACCAGGAGCAAGGATCCAGGAACAAGGAGCCCATCTACTTGGGTCATCTTCCTCTGCACATTATCAGGGAGCTGAATCAGAAGTAGAGCAATTGAAACTCACACTGGCAACCACACAGGATGCTGGCATAGCAGGCAGTGGCTTAACCTGCTACAACCACAATGTAGGCCCCATTAAAATGCCCAAATTTCTTCATTACCTATTGCCTATTCTTCAGGAATATTCATGCCTCCTGAAAATTATTTAAGCTCATTCTAAATTGTCTATGTTTCGTTCTATTTTCCCCCTATTGAAGAGGGTATATAAGTGTCCTACTCCTTTTGGTTTTTTGTGTACTTATTGTTCTGCAATGCCCCCATGAATGTATTAAGTATTTATGCCTCTTCCTCTGTAATCTACCTCTTGTAAATTAATTTCAGTGATTCAATTATCCATCCTTCACAGGGCAGAGTGTTTCCTCACCCCTACAGATAGTAAATTCCATAGATGCTGCTTAATCTAATCATTTTAAGCTAGCAATTATGCTTTAATTACTATAACACTAAAGTAATAGTACTCCAACAGTATTTTTTCACTTTGTGTTGCTATGTGGGGGCAAACTGTTGAAATCTTTACTTAATATATACTAAACTGATCTTCTGTATATAAAGAAAATTGAAAATGAATCTTGATGTGAATGGAAGGGGAGAGGGAGCGGGAAAGGGGAGGGTTGCGGGTGGGAAGGAAGTTATGGTGGGGGGGGAAGCCATTGTAATCCATAAGTTGTACTTTGGAAATTTATATTAATTAAATAAAAATTTTAAAAAAGTCAAATAGAAAAAAAATTAAAAAATAAAAAAAGTTTCTGTTCTTTAGGAACTTAAGAATTACAGTAAACACCCATATTTCACAGAGTGAAAAACATGAATAAATAAAAGAGAATTCCCAGCATACTTTTAGCCAATTGGCTGAGTAAAATTGACTATGGATTATACATAGGTTTGAGGAAGGGAGAGGTAAGTGGTTCAGAGCATGATCACAGAAGGTTTCATAGGTGAGCTGGCATTGCCTCGGAATCTCTAAGAGGAGTATGTGACGAGCAGGCACACCAGATGGGGATAAAACAGTGAGCAAATGTTGTGGGTCAAAAATCCCAATGAGTGTTCAGGACAGAGTAAGCATGAAGTAGGCAGGCATGCAGGTTAAAATCAATTAGGTTTGTGAGTTGGAAGACCACGCCTTCGCCACGCTCCTGTGTGACCTCATGCCCCTACCTGGGCACCTACACCTGGGTGCCCACCAGCCAATCAGGTTAATTAACCCTTTGGAAGTGGGTTAAAAGCCTGGGACACGGTGTGTCTGCCCTTCTCTTCTTCCCTGGTCTCTTGCCAAGAGGGGGCTTGCTGTAGCCCTGGGCCTCCAGGGTGCCTGGCCTTCGAGCCATCCGCCCTAAGCTTCCTGGCCTAGATGCTCCTCCATGTGGCTGGTTCCTGGTGCTCGGTATGAACCCAGATTTACCTCTCTCTCTTAAATAAAGCTCTCACCCTCCTATGCATCTTTCTCACTAAATAAAAGCCTAAAATGTTCCATGCTGCCTCTTTTATCTGGGCTGGTATTTAGAATTCTTCTCTAAATATTAGGCAAGAACCCTCTTGGGCTTATTAATATTGGAGATTTATTAGTAAGCATATGGTAAAATTGTATGGCACCCCAAATTCCAGTAGCATATGTGGCACCCCAGATGGCACTTCTGGGGAACTCTAAAGGGCCACATTTTTGTATAAATTTTAGAAGGTCATCTCCTATTTCAAGCAGACAAATTGATTGGGACACATAATAAATAGAAATGGAAAAAAAACTGGTTACAATGCTTCAAGGTCCAGAGCCATCCTTTATATACCACAGAAATTCAAATATTTGCAAGAAGTGTGTGGGTATCAGATTTGCCCAGGAAAATGATTTGATCCGTAGAGTTTTAGGTAGACCTAAAACTAAAACTAAGAAAACAGAAAGCAGTTACCTGGTTTTCCAAGGAATGAGAAGACAGTACCTGAAGGAAGATGGTAGCAGTGAGACATGAACAGAAATAATCCAATGAGAGGGTTAATTCTAGGCCATAACTTGATGGAATTTGGTCACATGAAGCAGGAATTTTTAAATGTTCACTAAAATTAAACATCAAGGATAAGAAATGGGGTTCCCAATCTCAGATGCTTGCCTCTCCCATCTCCCTCCAGTCTCACAGTTAATGGAGGACTGGATCACACAAAGAGCAAACACACTGCTCTATGTAACTTGGGGGGTGTTAGGAGCATTGAGCACTGCCTGCACAGAGATGCAGTTACTATTAATGCATCTTAAGAGATAAAAGGCATCCTGCAGGGCATCTCTGAAAATTCTTTCTCCTCCTGATTTCCAGGCAAAGGAATTTATATGCCCATGGTTTCCCTGGAGCATTATTTCTGCTGCTGAAAACCCACAGTCAGTATTCTCATTCAAAGCAGACTTTCCCCAAGGCCACACACATCCAGCCTGGCAGCCTGAGGGCTGCTGCCCACCCTTCACTCTCCCAGCCCAGGAGTTGCTTTCTCTAAACAAATTGCAACTGGGGGAAGGAAGAGAGCAGCACTGAGGAACAAAAGCTTCACAATATAAATACTGTGTACAGCTGACTGAGTTGTTTTGCATATGTGCATCTGCCCCAAATTAGAAATACTTGTGAATGGAATACCACACATGTCTTTGAAGTTCATTGCTGTAGAGAGTTATGCGCTGAGGGGGCCTTCTCATTTGTTTATGTAGCGTGTTACGGTCTCCGTGATAGACTGAGGAAAACCAAGTAACCACTCTGGTTTACATTATAGGATGGTTCACATAGATGAAAGGATTTTGTGCACTGAGTCATGCTGCCTATGTTATTACCACCAGGGCAGATTTCGCAAAGAGTAAATCAAGTTAATCTGCCGGAGCCTCGGGTTATATATGTGGGGATCATTACAGGATATAATTCCATGCTCCCAGGAAGGTTCAAGTTTACAGAGGACTCAGTGACCTCTTCACCTATTCCCAATATATGATTTTAAACTGCAGTCTTTGTCACATTTCCCCTCATTCTCTCCTTGTGAGAATTTAATAATGTTTCTATGCTTGTTTAATGGACAATTTTCCTACATTTAGTCTACTGAGAACCTGTAGCTGTCAAAGAGAATAGGAGACCAACATAGTCTGAGAGAGACTGACCAGCTCACATGTCAGGTAAATCTGGTAAACAGGGACTTAAAGATATTCCAAATCTGTTTTAAACAGTCTGCAGACCACACAAGGCAGCCTACCAGAGACACTGGGTTTAATGTGCCCAAACGTGTAGAAACCACAGAACCAGAGCAAGGAATCCATGGAAAAAAGTCATGAGATAAATGCAGATGGAGACAAAAAGATTTTGACCATATTCCTTACTTTAACTGGGTTCCTTTGTCTTTTTTTTCTTGTTACAGTGGGAGTTGGAGAGCACAGGTGTCAGAAGACATTGGTAGTTATGACCCCCTGAATCCTATGCTTTTTTTAGCCCAGTCTCACCCACTTAGACATTCTAAGATAATTCTTCAGCTCTATCCTTCATAGATGTCTACAGCTCCCTGCTGAACCCACTTATTGACCAATTTTTTCTGAGTAAATCGAAAATCCTCTAGTTTAGTGGACAATCCTCTCCACCAGAAAAGCATGGCAGGAGAATTCGACAAAGCTCCTAGCAAGGTTTTCCCAGCCTAGAGGCTACCTTAAGTACCCTTTGTGTCTCACCTGCACAGGCAGGTGAAAATTAATGAGCATCCTTGCAGGATTTGTGTAGCACTCCAAGCAGAGCCTAATTACAAACCTTTGAGTTGCACTTTTTAATTTTATCATAAAACTTCAAGTTGGATTTTTCCCTCTAGTTCCTAGCATATTTTTATCACAAGTGTTCTCAACTGGTAGGTGTCAGCATTGGCACAGATCTTTTAGGGGGCAAGTTATTATTTGGTATATGGTGGCAAGCAGCAATGAAAATGGATGGGATTGGTGGTAGGAAGAAATGAGTAGATTGAAAATCCAACCAGAGAAAGCCACAAAGACTGGATAATATTCATGTAACTCACACTGAAAAGCTTAACATAGGCCTAACTTATAATATAATAGTGTCTTAAATATAGCTCCAAGTAGATCCAGTCCCTCATCCTGACTTATCACCTTTTATTATTTCCATTGCATTGTACTCAAAGGTTAAAATATCTCCTAGTTGAGTTGCATTACATCAACATATAATTTTCATAAACTTGAAGATATGGTTCTCAAATATTTACTGAGCACTTATCAAGAATGTATTTGCCTCATTCATTAGGAAACCAGAAAAGATAGCACAAGTTAGTTGAAATATAGGGGAAATTGGCATATATTTAGATAGATAGATGATAGATAGATAGATAGATAGATAGATAGATATTTGAAAGTCAGAGTTACACAGAGAGAGAAGGAAAGGAAGAGACAGAGAGAAAGGTATTGCATCCACTGGTTCACTCCCCAGTTGGCTGCAATGGCTGGAGCTGTGCCAATCCGAAGCCAAGAACCAGGAGCTTCTTCCAGTTTTTCCATGTGGGTACAGGGGCCCAAGGACTTGGACTACCTTCCACTGCTTTCCCAGGCCATAACAAATTGCTGGATTGTAAGTGGAGCATCTGAGACTCAAACCAGTGCCCGTGTAGGATGCCGGCCCTACAGGCAGCAGTTTTACTGGCTGCACCACAGCACCAGCTTCGCTGTTATCTTTTCTACAAGATAGAACCCACCACCACCATTTCAGTCTTCTACAAAGTATGTCTAACTTTACTGAATAAAGATTCTAATTAATAATAAGGCAGACGATATTACTCAGATATTTGAGTGTGCATCAGACTCACTTGGAGGTCCTGTAACATTACCAGGCCTTATTCTCAGTGTTTTGGATTTAGCAGTTATGGGGTAGGGCCAAAGAATTAGCATTTCCAACAAGTTCACCCAGTATTTTCCTGACTGGTCCAGGGACTAACATTGAAAATCACTGTTCTAGTTTAATGCTGAAAAGCATTACAGAAATAGTTCTCATTTATTTCCTAAAGTCATGTATGCAGGGTCTTAAAAAGTCCAGACAAAATGCAAAAAGAAACTATACATAACTTCAAAATTTTTAAACCAAAATTAATTTATATTTTAATTCCATTTTTTTTCACATTTTTTCAAAATTCTTTCACATGTCAGGATAAATTGTTAGACTTAAATACACCTACAAAATTGCTGAATGCCTTCAATGGAAAACAAGGCATTGTCTAATTCCAGATTTTCTGAATCATTGGGATTTTCACCTTTCGTTGTTTTTGAACTACTTGGAATTCTGTAATTCTATGATTTGCAGATAACTAAGAGGAATGCAAGTAATTTTTGTCCACAGACATACAAACTGATTTTGTCTTGGTGGATGGATTATTGAGTTCCTTTCCCTACTCTCCCCTTTCACTCTTCTATAAAAAGTCACTTTTGGATTTATTTGTAAATTCATAGTCACCATTATTTATTTGCATGGTAACATATTTCTCTGAAATTTTCTTTGAATTGGTTGTCATATCTTACTATTCCTTCAATTAATGAGTTAAGTATTTGGTTTATGTTTATTTTATATTAACTTCAGTCATGATTGTGTCTTCTTATCCTTTAATAAATATTCTTTCTTCAAAATAATTTTCAAGTTTAGAATTTCACTTTTTGTTGACCCTGTGTTCATTGCAAAAAGAGTGACTTCTTCCAGTCAGGCTAGCTTCTGATTTTTGTATATCCTAACACTGAACGATCAGTTTTAACATTCAGTCTCCTGGGCTGTGACTAGCCTGGGGTCCTATGGATTCCATCTGCCGAGTTCAGTTAACAATAACACAGCTGCTCTTACTTCTAAAATCCTACTTTCCTGGTGTCATTTATCTAACTTGGTGAATTCTTATTGGCTCCCTTCAAACGGCATTATTTAAGGACACAGTGTGGCCCTTAATTAACAACAGCAAAACCACTAAAAATGTGCTACCTGTTTCAAAGCCTAGAAACTCTGTTGACATCTGCAGGGTGAGGAGGAGGCAACCTTGTGTGCCAACTTAGAATCCTTTGAATTCCCAGGGTCAACAGGAAATCCTAGCTGGCTGGTGGGGTCACAGACAAATATTTTAAACTCTAAGTTCATGACTCTGGACGCTGCCCAGCTTCTGATCTGAATTACTTCCTTCCAATAGAGCATCTGTGTTCTATAAGAGGAGCTAAGATTCTCTACACAGCTTCCAGAAGCAGTCCTTCCTGGGCCCCTCAGCTCGGGAATTCATAACAGATCTAAATCTGTCCTCACAGTTCAATTCCTCCTCCACACACTCTAAGCAACTGCACTTGAAAGACTGTAACAACCAATTTTACTTGTAAACTCTTATTCATGATGACTTTATTTCCCTGATGATTGCAAAATGCTATCTTATGAAGAATATAGAGAACAGGCCTAGTGAACTTTCTATAATTATTTTGCAGCAAAGAAGCAATGATGCTACTTACTCCAAACGGCTTCAGAAAAATCAGACTCTGCATTTTTTTGGTCAGTCATTTTCTCAAAGTTGTTAATATGTATGGGCTCTTTCCAATCAACCTTTTAGCATTTCTATTCTAAATACATATGTTTCCATAGAAAATATTGTTGGAATGCTATTTTAACTCATAACTTAAGATAATTTTTCCAGACAACATGAATCACCTTAAAGTTTCATTCACACATACCTTTTTTCTCAACATTTCCCTAGAATCCAAGGGTTCCCAAACAGTAGTCAGGAGATCCAAGTTTGCAATCCCCCTTTGCCAATTTTTTCTATAGAGCCAGCAAAACGACAATACAATGAAGACAAATCTCATACTGAGTTTCCCCATTTAAATGAGGATTAAGGGGAGGAGGTATGACTTCCATATAAGAATGTCGCTATCAGTATTTTCATTACCTGGGTTCACCTTGATCTTTTGGGTTTGCAGAAATATAGGTTAGACTCCAAAGGGGAAGGGAGAATTGCTGCAAGATGGCATACAGAATTATCCCAAACAGCTCCTGGGACAGACTTTTTTTTCATAAAGAAACCTTTAATTTAACAAGTACAAATTTCATAAGTACATCTTTAGGGATATAGTGATTCTTCCCACCTTTTTTTGGTTAGCTGGAACAATGATGTATCAATTTTGTTTAATTAAAAAAAATTCTTTTTTGTTGATCTTTTGTATTTTCTTTTTTTGCTTTCAATTTTGTTGATTTCTTCTCTAGCTCAATTATTTATTTTCTCCTATTAGTTTTGGGTTTGATTTGCCGTTGTTATTCTAAATCTTTGAGATGCATTGATAGCTCATTTATTTGGTGCCTTTCCAGTTTCTTAATGTATGCATCAGTTGCTATAAACTTTCATCTTAACACTGTGTTTGCTGTATCCCATAAGTTATGATATGTTGTATTGTCATCTTCATTTGTTTCCAGAATTTTTTTGATTTCTCTTTTGATTTCTTCTGTGACCCACTGTTCATTCAGTAGCATGTTGTTCAGTCTCCAAGTGTTTGCATATCTTCTAGAGATTCCTGAGTTGCTGATTTACAGCTTCCCTCCAATGTGGTCCAAGAAGATGCATGATATGATTTTGATTTTTTGAATTTGCTGAGACTTGCTTTATGATCTAGCATGTGGTCAATCCTAGTGAAGGTTTCATGCACTGGTGAGAAGAACATATATTCTGCAACTGTAGGATGGAAAGTTCTGTAGTTACCTGTTAGGTCCATTTGGTCTATAGTGGCAATTAAGTCTGCTGTTTCCTTGGTGATTTTCTGTCTGGTTGATCTGTCCATTGGTGAAAGCAGGGTATTGAAGTCTCCCATTACTCTTGCATTGGAGTTTATGTCTCCCTTTAGATCACTTAACGTTTCTTTTAACTAGCCAGGTGTCCTGTAATTAGGTGCATATGCGTTTATAATAGTTACATCTTCTTGTTGAATCGATCCCTTAATCATTACATACCGTCCTTCTTTGTCTCTTTTATCATTCTTGTGTTAAAGTCCATTTTGTCTGATATTAAGATGGCTGCACCAGCTTTTTTGGTTTTGGTTAGCATGGAATATCTTTTTTCCATCCTTTCACTTTCAGTCTGCGTGCTTCTTTGTTAGTGAAATGTGTTTCTTATAGGCAACAATTGGATGGGTTTTGTTTTTTAATCCATTCAGCCTTTCTGCATCTTTTAACTAGAGTTAAGGCCATTTACATTCAAGGTGATTATTGATAAGTAATTACTTTTCCCTGCCACTTTTCCATAAATATTTCTGTTGTTTTTAGTTTGGATTTCCTCTGTACTTTCACTGAGAACTTTCTTTCCTTTACCTTCTTATGTAGTGATGACCATGTTTTTGTGTTTCTGTGTGCAGCTCATCCTTAAACATCTTTTGCAGGGCTGCATGAGTGCTGACAAATTCTTTCAGTTTCTGTTTGTCATGGAAAATCTTTATTTCACCTTAATTCATAAATGAAAGTGTTGCCGGGTATAGTGTTCTGAATTGACAGTTTTTTTTTTTCCTCTTAATACGTGGAATATATCTCGCCATTCTTTCCTAACATTTAGAGTTCCTGAAAAGAAGTCCACTGTGAGTCTAATTGGAGATCCTCTGAAAGTAATGTGATATTTCTCTCATGCACATTTTAGAATCTTTTCTTTGTTTTACTGTGTTGCATTTCATTACAATGTGCTTTAGTGAAGATCTTTTCTGGTCTTGTCTATTAAAAGTTCTTTGTGCTTCCTATATTTGATGTCCCTTTCTTTCTCCAAATTGGAGAAACTTTCTATTATTATTTCACATTATTATTCCTGTTATTATTTCACTATTATTTCACTTCTAATGCTTTCTCTCTTCCCATGTCTTCATGAACTCCTAGAACTTGTATGTTGGGTTATTTGACAGTATCCTGTAGATTACCAACAGTGTTTTTTCATTTTCTAATTTCTTCTTCTTGTGTTTGGTCTGACTGTGTAATTTCCTATGCTTTGTCTTCTAAGTCGTATATTCTTTCTTCTGCTTCACTGATTCTGCTGTTAATGCTTTCCACTGTGTTTTTTATTTGTTCTATTAAATTCTTCATTTCTAAGATTTCATTTTGATTTCTCTCAATTTGATCTCAATTTTGTGGGAGAAATTTTCTTTATGTCATGTATGTATTTCATTATTTCTTGCATTTGTTTTTGATTATTTCTATGTTATCATATGATCAAGGTTTGAATTCCATTTCTGGCATTTCTTTAATCTCATCATCTTCATAATCTAGTATTGAAGTGCTATGTTCCTTTGGGGGTATCATGTTGTATTCCTAATTCTTGTTTATTGAATTGGTACTTTTCTTATTCAGTATTTGTGGAGATATTTGTTGGTTTGTTCTTTTATTTATTTATTTATTTT
The DNA here is from genome assembly GCF_033115175.1 of Lepus europaeus. NCBI lineage: Eukaryota > Metazoa > Chordata > Mammalia > Lagomorpha > Leporidae > Lepus > Lepus europaeus. The sequence continues at coordinate 92,890,561 of NC_084827.1, forward strand.
GCTGTGGTGGATTTATCTTTGTCTATTCCTCTGTAGATAAGTGGAGTATCTGCTTTCAGTGAATATCTAGAATCATGTGGCTGGTGTTGCCAGGGAGCTCTGTTCAGTGATCCAGGGAGGAGGGTGTGCCTGAGATGACACACCCAGGTTTGTCATGGTAAATCTCCTTTTTTTTTAAATCAGAGGGAAGGTTTCTTCTTGTCTGTTGAGGTAGATTCAGCTGAACTCTTCTCCTCATGGGAGATCAATGCCTGCACGCTTGCCCCGGTGAGCATAGTATTTCTATGCTCTGCCACAAGAACCATACAAAGGTTCTGTGCAGTCTTCAGTATAAGCTCAGATTCCCCAACAATGTCCTTCACCAGATAACCAGCAAGCCCTGATCATGTAGAGCTTCCCACAGTGACTGCCCAATGTCCCAGCCACACCCTGAGTCCTCTCATACAGCCTCAGTGTTTCCACAATCCTGGCACACAAGCCTCCTACAGTCCCCAGCACCCAGCCCCCTGTTTTCCCCACCAGACTCTGGAGTATCCTCTTGGCTTGTTGCTGGACACGGACATGAACTGGCTCAGCTGTTCCACACGTCCAAAATGGCACCTGCTAACTGTCAGCCTGTTATAGGATGCCTTTGCAGGGTGATTGAGGAGAGAGAAAGCATGCCCCCCCTTTGTTTTTTCTCCTCTAGCTTGGTGGGTACACTATTCCCCAGAGGGCTCCAAGCCAAATTCCCTTTAGGCTCTTCCTGCTGCTTTTGGCTTGGGCTGCTGCAGTCTGGTCTCACCTCACTTTCCAACACTAGTGTGGAGGCTTTCAGCTGCTGGGGTCCTAAGTGGTGCATATCCTCGCCCTCCACATAGATCCACTGTGTTCCTCCAATTTGTGTAGAGTTTCCTCTGCTGTTTTCTCCCTAACTCTTCCCTGAAGCTGTACTCTTTCCACTTTTTTTAAACTGCCTTCTCCTAGACTCATGTAACAAGCTCCCTCCGTACTCTGCCATCTTAATCCAACCTCATAGATTTATACAAAATGTTACTCATTGTTTATCTCAAATCCATTGGGTTCTCTGAATTTTTTTAGTAAGTCTAGAAATCTTAGTAAAGGATAACTCACTGTCCCACTGTTTAGAGTTCCCTGGGGTGTGGGGTGTTATCTACTAATTGGCTCCATTCTCAGGTTCACTCATCTCCCTCCTTTTACATTGACCCACATTCTGGACACACCAATCTTTCCTTAGTTTTTCCAAATCACCACTCATTGCAAGTTAAATTTTTTTATGGAATATTCAGAAGTGCAAATGGAAATCGTTGGATTTTACCTCAGAAAATCCAGCACATATTTTTTCAATTACTCACCACTGTTCATCTCCTTTCTTGTGGGTCTAGCTTCCTAATAAGATTCTGATCCCCATCTCTGGCCATCTATCCCAGATCTGTCCCAAATCCGCATATATTTCCTAGTATAGAATATTTTGTATCAGTACTAATGCCAGGTCCACAAGGCTTGCACAAACTTCCTCATCCACATATAAACAAGTGCCTAAATGAAAACAGTCACTCCTGAATACAATTGCATTATTACAATTTTAACTCTTTTCTGTATATAGGGAACAATAAAATTTTTATAAAGTTTGGCATAACAAGACTCAGGAGAAAAGACTGAAAAAAATTAGGATTAAGCTAAGAATTGCTTAGGCACAAATAAGTCAATATATGTTCAAAAAGCTACAATAAATGTTAGTAACTAGTTCTCCATCTCACTTAAGTCTGCATCGAGAGGGAAATTGTCAAATTACTGCTTGAAGGATCATGGCCACCAGTAACAATAGCCCATTGAATCTGTGTGAATCTTAGGAGTAACAATTCAGATATTACGAACGTGTGCCTCCTCTCAACATAAAACTTACAGTGACTCATCAAAATATTGCCCACCTAAGTTCTAAGAATCTCTTGAAAGGTTTGTTGGTTGTGTCCACTGCCTCTTCACAGAGGGTTTCTCCTTTGATCAAAACTTAGGCCCTTAGAGTATTCTGCTGGGTAGGCCTGAACTTGCTTGGGTTTTGCTCTCTGCTTTTCCTGGGTCCCACTTGAGCTAGAATCCTGCCAAGTCAGTGCACAGAAAATCCTCGGTGTCTGACTAACTTGAATATTTTATTACCCTGACCTGCTGGCAACAATAATTCTATCAAATTAGTTTCTTTCCTCATAGTACCTTTTTACTCACTGACTACCACTCTACTATTTGGTTATAAATCCCTTCTCGGCCTAGCTGGAATTGAGTCCTATCTCTGTCTTCCACTACAACAGGCCCTGGGTGTGGCTCCAAGAACCCTTTTAAGTAAAGTCTGTCTTAACCCCTTTAAAAATTATGATGAATCTGCAACACAATTAAGATAATTGAGAGTTGCTTCTCCCCAGAAGCATGGATGTCAGTGCCCTCAATGAAAATTTGTATGTTTTATTAACAATGCTTTTTAATTTTTTTTAATTTTATGATGATTCTATGTATCAGGGCCTTTTACACCTCAAGAAGAAATGCCAATAACTGGAAGGTTAGTTGATCTCTACATGTAGCAAACAATTTGCCTGTGAACACACCTTTGATATGCAACCAACCAATCCTGAGTCCATACCCCATCTGCCTCATTTTTATAAGACTACTGGGGGCCAGTGCTGTGGCACAGAGGTTTAAGTCATGACCTGCAGTGCAGCATCCCATATGGGTGCCCGTTTAAGTCCTGACTGCTCCACTTCCAATCTAGCTCCCTGGTAATGTGTCTGGGAAAGCAACAGGGAATGGCCCAGGTGCTTGGGTCCCTGCACCCACATGGGAGACCCAGAAGAGGGTCCTGACTCCTGGCTTCAGCCTGGTCCAGCCCTTGTCATTGCGACCATTGGGGAGTAAACCACCAGATGGAAGATTTCTCTCTCCCTCCCTCCCTCCCTCTCTGTAACTGTTTCCAAATAAATAAATCAACCTTAAAAAAAGACTATTGCATCCAAGACATCATCCAGCTGCCCTAAATACCCAGGACTGCTGGAAAGCGAGAGACTGCCCCAATATACCAGTCCTGCCAGAATTATTCAAACAAGCCCATTGTCATTCTGCTTAGCAATCCGCCTTGGTTTACTGTCCCTCTTCATGAAAACCACTATAAAATCTCCTGACCACACTCCTCCCGCCTTCTTCCCTAGACAACCTTGAAGCTTTTCCACATACCCTCTGTGGCTCGGAGTGCTGCTCTTGAGAACCAGGAATGACAAAGTATTTTTTCAATGGTGGCAGTTCCATAATCTGCTTGATCACACCTGAATAAAAAAAAATCCCAGGTACATTTTAAAGCAGATATGTGAGCTAAGGGTGATCTGCAAGGGCTCCTGGGAAGATCAGCTCTCCAGGAGTCTTTTTTGTATTGCTTGCTCTGAAGCTTTCACTACCAGTCATTGCTGGTGTCCTGAGAGAGAAGAAGGTTCCTCCTCCTCATGGGTTTTGACTAATGTGCAGCCCCGGGGAGCCACTAAACACAGTGTATTCAGCTTCCTCACTTAGGGCTCAGAAACTAGTATTTGGGAGCAGGAATATGAGTCCAGCTTCCCACTCTCCATCCTCACTGCTCCCATCCAACCATAGGCCCATGTAAAACTTCCTCAAATGAGGCCCTTCTCCCAGGCAAATCCATTAATACATGTCCACTCATGCAGGTTCCTGCCTTCTAGATTCAGAGGTAGGCATAACTTTGAATGAAATTGAAGACTTGCTCCAGATAAGAAAGAGTCTAAAAATTCCCATGTTTTTGAACATTGAGATAAATTTCCGAGGTGGACTTACATACACACCTCTAAGATGCACGTGTCTGAGAAACGTTCATAACTTTGGGATGGTGGGCAAAATTAACTCTCTGTTAGACTCTATTCATTGAAAAGAGCTGCAATATCTAACTATTTGGTAGGGCAATCTATCAAATATTTGACTGGAAGAAGTTGTGAAGAGAATCTAAATTCATACTTTATTCTATAGGCTGTTATTTAATGGTACGTATATATATAGTATAATATGTATATTCATGTATCTTTTATATGCATAAGTGTGTATGTGTATAAATATACATAATATAATATGTTCACAATCACATAAAATAAAATGTATGTTAAAACAAAGTACATGTACTTAGAGTACATGTGAATTTCTCCCAGCATCGAAGCAGCTTGGATCCCTGTTCTCGTGAGGACAGCCTGTGGAAATGTTCAGCTGGCAAGAGAGCATGTGAGCAATGATTTGTTCCCAGAAAATTATGGCAATTATTGTTACCTCCCTTTCCCAAGACACACAGCCTGATGTGACAGGCCCAAGATAGAACCTTAGCCAAGCCTGTTTCAAATGCACTTCTCCAAAAGAAGTGGTCTCATAGGAATCATAACTAGGTATTATGGAAACCTAACTATTCATCAAATACTTATTTCTTCTTCCCGTAGACTCCCAGCCCAGTTACATTTCCCAGCATCCCATGAAAGCAGGTATATTCCCATGACCAGAGTTGAATCAATGGAATGTGAGCAGAAATGATGTGTACCATTTCCAAGTCATCCCTTCTAAGAACTGAACCTACAGGCTGGATTCTAAAGAAGACAATAATGGTGAGGACATCAGATGGAAGTTCCCAGTGGCTCTACCTGGGTGACAGCAAACATCTAATGAGAAATACCTGCTAAGAGTTCAGAAAAGTAAGAAGTAAAACTGCTGCATCTGAGCCATTGCACAGGTAGAGATCCATTTGTTGCCACAGCTCAGACTCCACTATTAACAAAGGAAGCTACTATTCAGCAGCTTCACCACCATCTGATCTTTCTCTACACTTCAGCAAACACCAAAGGCATTTTCTATTCCCTCTGGTTCTCCAGCATTGCAATGGCTGAGATACCACAGGCTGTAGAAGCTACTGAAGATCAAAGATATTGCATGCAAGGTAACTTCTGCAAAGCAGCATCCAAAGATTCTACTTCAGGAATTATGAAAAACGCATACATTGTGATTGCCTTTAATTGGTACCCATCATCTGCTTGATAGGATTTTATTAACAGAAGTGTAAACATCCATTGCAATCTCAGAGCACAGGAATCTTAAGCAGCTCATGAAATTCAAAATTCTTTTCATCTTTAGTGTTTGCTGATAACTCATTAATGTTTCTTTGTGTTACAAGATCCTAAGCAAAATGTGCCTTGCAAAAAAAAAAAAATGTGATTGTGTGAAGATGTTAGCACAGCAAAAGGGTTTAGGGTTGCCCAACATTGCTTAAAATAGTAATAATCTTTTACTGCTAAAGAATTTACAAGTAGAATAAATAGTTCTTAGGTATTAGAGCTTTTTTCAATAAATAAAATCAAGCAGATAGTTATTTTTGCCCACCATCCTAATGTTATCAAAGACATATGCTCTCCCATGATACACACACACACACAACCCACTTGTGTGCACACAGGCAGATACACTTTTTTTTTATAGAACATAAGTCATGTATATAACTTTAGGAGATTTTGCACTTAATCTAAATTCTACTGCAGATGGAAATGTTCTCCAAGTCTGTAGTTCATTTGATTCCCTGGGTTACAGTTACATCATAACATTCTCATTCTTGCATCTATCCAAAACAAAGCAGTAACAGATCTTATTATTTATGTACACACAACCAGCAGATAAGGCACTGACATGTTATTAAATGACCATAAGACCAACTAAACCTCAGTTTCTCCCTTGTTTAGTGTGCATTCATAAAACACTATCAGGCAAATAGGCTGTGGCTATAATAAAATTAAAGCCAGATTACACGGACAGAGTGAAAATCCTCACATTTAGGCTATTCTGTACTGTCCCACAGTGTCCAGGATGCATGCTTCTCATTAAACAGGGAGATGGATTCCCTGTATGAAGTATCCAGACACTAAGAGGCCTTTCTGGAACTAGGTGACCCAGCTTCCCTGCCGCCACTTTGCAGATACATAGCACAGGAGGTGACACACTCTGCAAGACTCTACTACACAGGTCGTAACTGACACTGAAGAAAATGCTGCCTGAGAAATTAGTCATGGAAACCTTCCAAATAACGTGGAAAAAAATCCTCTTACTTGAATGTCACAAAAATCACGGTGATCAGAAACCAACAAAAGAATATGGTGACTCCACATCTCTCAACCTCAATCACAGTTGAGTTTTCATATATGGTTACATTAAGATCTGAATAAGTTATTCTTTTAAAACAGTGTTAATCACATTGAAAAGTACCTGTGAATCTACATGTCTAATGTCTGTTTATCTAACCTGGAGACAGGCATCACCAGGGAGTCTTTCTGTTATTGTTGTTGCTGGTTTTTTTTTTTTTTTTTTTTTTTTTGACAGGCAGAGTGGACAGTGTGAGAGAGAGACAGAGAGAAAGGTCTTCCTTTTGCCGTTGGTTCACCCTCCAATGGCTGCCGCGGTTGGCGCGCTGTGGCTGGCGTACCGCGCTGATCCGATGGCAGGAGCCAGGTGCTTCTCCTGGTCTCCCATGGGGTGCAGGACCCAAGCACTTGGGCCATCCTCCACTGCACTCCCTGGCCACAGCAGAGAGCTGGTCTGGAAGAGGGGCAACCGGGACAGAATCCGGTGCTCCGACCGGGACTAGAACCCGGTGTGCCGGCGCCGTAAGGGGGAGGATTAGCCTAGTGAGCCACGGCGCCGGCCATTTTTTTTTTTTTTTAACTATGTTGTTCTCTTCTTATATCTCTTGGTATGGTTGGTGTTTTTGGTAAGCTTTTCATCACTATGATTAAATAACTGAAAAAAAAAACTGCTTATTAAGGTAAGAGAGGTTTATTTTGGCTCATGGTTCTGGAGGTTCAGTCTAAACTCAGGCAGGCACCAATGGTTCGGCACCTGGCACAGAGCATCACATGGCAAGAGGGAGTGCACATGCATATGTCTATAACTACGAGGTCTCTTACAAAGCCACCAGGACACCTTCTGTTGACTGTCAATGCTGTGAATTATCCTAGACCTCTCTTTCATTTCCATTTCTTTGGCTTTGAAATTTCTCCCCAGTAGCTCAAGAGGGTTCTACCCTAACATTCCAATCCAATTGCCTATGGCCCCATCTCTAAACAGCATAATTGGATAAAGGATCCACTTTTTTTGTACCATTAACATAGGATTTTGGTGGCCTAGCATTCAACACATACACCCTTGGGGATTTCCCAAACTAATATCCTGACCACAGCAATCAGGAAGAAGAAAATCAGCTTAAACATATGACCCCACTGCGGTCTTGAATGATGGCTCTGTCAGAAACTAATCTTGTTGGTTCAACTCCTGCCTTGACCAGCATAGTCTTCGAAGAGACCCATGACTCCTCTCGTGGCCTTATTTCTCCACATGGCCAATGGAGTCGTCATCAGGACTCTAGGACATTGTCCTCACCATCCATTTCTGATGCTGTCGACATTGATCAGGCAAGGATGTGAAGGCCTCCCACTGAAACACCAGCTTCTGCAGTGCAGTGGGGCACTCAGAACCTCTGCTCCACCACTGCCATAACACTGTCCATACTGTCAATCACTTACATGTGAATTGATGGTTTACTCACAAGGACTGTTACATTGAAATATTTGCTGAGGCTAAAGCTTCAATTTTAGAAATATAATAGTTCAGTGTGAATTAGGAAGGAAGGAAGGAAGGAAGGAAGGAAGGAAGGAAGGAAGGAAGGAAGAGAGGGAGGGAGGGAAGGAGGGAGGGAGGGAAGGAGGGAGGGAGGGAGGGAGAAAGGATAGCAAACAAGCTGGCTTATTTCTCATTCCCCAAAACTGCTTCTTCATAGCAACTGTTGGTCACATTTTCATACCCCAATGCATTAAATTCTCAAAAACTCACCCTGTTCACATAGGATTCACCACAGGTTAAGTCACTTTTTATTTTCAAAGGCTGCACTACTAGTCTGGGAGTACTTATTGCCAGGGCATAGTCATGTTTTCATTCCTAGCAAACACAAAGCAGTACCTGGCACAGAGCAGATACCCAGTAAACTCTTAGTGAAAAGCTGTTGTATTTTTATCATTTTAGAAGGACACAGTCTTTAGCAGGACACCCTAACTATTATCGCTTCCCTTCTCATCACATTCTTGTTTTCCTCCCTTGTAATCACTTCAGAGAAGCAACCACACTAGAAATTGACACTCTCTTTCATCTGTAATAAATTTCACTCTAATCTGACTTGCCAGCAAAATGACTTGGGGCCAGAGCACAGCCCTGTAATCTAATGGGTAAGTGTGCATTTAGCAGGTAATAGATGCTTCGAAAATTCACTTTGGCTTCCTTTAGCTTTGGTCACAGCAAAATAAATAAGAGCCTTTGGCTACTCTTCCTTCTCAAACAAATACAATGTGAATCTGGAAGATAGTAAATTAAGTTTCAAAACCGGCTGGTTGACCTTCTATCTTCTCTCAGCCAAGTGGTCGCCAGAGTAAATAACACTCATTTCTCTCCGTGTCAGGACATGGTAAGTTTAGACTGCTCTGAGGGTGGCTGTGAGTTCTCCCTTCCCTTCGTGCCTGGGACCTCACCATGAGCTTCTGCACTGGGTCTCAACAAGCAGATCTCATCTGGTTTACATTTCCTTTGAGCCCCACTCTGAAGGCTAATGGGGAGATTTCAGATTTCTGAGCTAACACCATGGACTAAGTGATGAAAATCCCAATGGAATTCAGACTTCCTTGGTATTTATATATGTCTGTAGGGCAATTGCAAGTTAATAATCTTTTCCTGAAACCACTTTACATTTGACAATTATTTCTGGCATTATTCCCTCTTTCCCAAAGGAAATTTCCTTAAGCTTATGACTAACACACATATAAAATGCTCATTCTAAAATACTATGAAATTGTTTTGCTTTTTAGTTTATTTAAACTACTTTAAAAATAGTCAGATCTTCCTTTTACCACTTATTACATTTTTACGTAAGGACAGATTTTGAGACAGTAGTTAGAAAATGAGAAATTTTCCAAAGGTACTTGGTATTAACTGCCAAGTTATTTAATCTAAACAAAACCATAAATTTCTCTTTGTTTACTTTTCTTTCTCCTTTCAGTTTCAACAATAAATATATTTTTCAATGGGATTGAATTTAGTTTGGTTTAGCTTCATTCTTCACTAAATAACTGCCAAATTCTTCATAATGGAAGCAATTTGGGACACTTTGGTGATCCACATTATTTGGAAATAAGGACTTCAGTACTCTCTAAATAACCCATCTCATTTGCATAAAGTTTCTTCTGTACATGGACAAAGCTGTGAATTATCTTTTCCATTTCTTTGGCTTTGAAATTAATTTCCCCCAAAGAGCTCACACATGACAGTTATAAAGTACAAGTGTTAGCAAGACCAAGGAGATGCCTGGTTTACCAGATGCTATTTGGAGGGGTTGATTTCTTCTGTTCTCTTTTTAAAAGCTGCTTGTCCCTTGTAAGACTTTACTGAAGTCCCATGTGTTGCACCTCTAAGAACTGGGCTGCTTTTCATCTGAAGTCACCCATATCAGCTTATCTTGTTTTATGGGATACTCTTCATGTTCAATTACAGCTGCTGCTAAGGAGAGCTCTAGCCAACCAGGGCGGTAGATAGGCAGTAGGGCAAAAGGGGGGTAGCAAAAGGGAGTGGATGATGCCAGGATTCTGTGACTGCTTCCACCATCCCTGTATTACAGGAAAGTAGGCCTTTGGTTTCTCTCTTTCATATAAAAGCAATAACATTTGTCCTAACCATCTCAGAAAACTATATAAAGTTAAAAAGAGCTTGGTAATTTTTTTTTTTATTTGACAGGTAGAGATATAGACGGTGAGAGAGAGACACAGAGAGAAAGGTCTTCCTTCCGTTGGTTCACCCCCCAAATGGCCCCCACGGCCGGCGTTGTGCCGATCTGAAGCCAGAAGCCAGGTGCTTCCTCCTGGTCTCCCAAGTGGGTGCAGGAGCCCAAGCACTTGGGCCATCCTCCACTGTCCTCCAGGGCCACAGCAGAGAACTGGACTGGAAGAGGAGTAACCAGAACTAGAACCAGCGCCCATATGGGATGCCGGCACTACAGGTGGAGGATTAACCAAGTGAACCATGGCGCGGCCACTGGTAAATTTTTAAAAGCATTTAGTATACTATTATTCTACATATGATATTATAAACCTAAGGGGAGGGGCTGGTGCTGTGGCGCAGCGGGTTAATGCGTTGGCCTGAAGCACCAGCATCCCATATGGGCACCGGTTCTAGTCCCAGCTGCTCCTCTTCTGATCCAGCTCTCTGCTATGGCTTGGGAAAGCAGTACAAGATGGCCCAAGTCCTTGGGCACCTGCACCCACATAGGAGACCCGGAAGAAGCTCCTGTCTCCAGATTGGTGCAGCTCTGGCTTTTGCAGCCAACTGGGGAGTGAACCATCAGACGGAAGACCTCTTTCTCTCTCTCTGCCTCTCCTCTCTTTGTGTAACTCTGACTTTCAAATAAATAAATAAATCTTTAAAAAAATAAACCTAAGGGGAAAATAGACAATTAGGGGGGAAAATAATTCATGAAAGTAAGTGTACTAGCAACCAAAAAGTATATGAAAGTGTTAACTTCCGTAGTGGGTAAAGAAATGCAATGGAAACCAATAAAGTTTTAGAACAAAAAAAATGGCTCCTTAGGTTATTGTAGATGGTGAGAAATTTGTTTTCTTATACATCATAGATGGAAGCATAATTTGATTAAACAATAAAGATCAACATTTTTTGAGCATATACAACTTATAATGCATCGCTTTTGTCCAGAAATTCTACTTTTCTTAAATTATTTTTTTAAGATTTATTTTATTTTAAAGACAGAGTTACAGAAAGAGGGAAAGACAGAGAAAAAAAGAGGCCTTCCGTCTACTGGTTCACTCTTCAAACAGTTGGCAAAGGCCAGAGCTGAATGGAAGGGGAAAGGGAGCGGGAAAGGGGAGGGTTGCGGGCGGGAGGGAAGTTATGGGAGGGGGGAAGCCATTGTAACCCATAAGCTATACTTTGGAAATTTATATTCATTAAATAAAAGTTTAATAAAAAAAAGATTTTATTTTATTTATTTGAAAGTCAGAGTTACACAGAGAGAGAAGGAGAGACAGAGAGACAGAGAGGTCTTTCATCTGCTGGTTCACTCTCAGATGGCCTCAATGGTCAGAGCTGAGCCAATCCAAAGCCAGGATCCAGGAACTTCTTCCAGGTCTCCCCCACGGGTATAGGAGCCCAAGGACTTGAGCTATCTTCTACTGCTTTCCCAGGCCATTGCAGAGAGCTCGATCAGAAGTGGAGCAGCCGGGACTGAAGCTGGCGTCCATATGGGATGTCAGCACTGCAGGTGGCAGCTTTACCCACTGTGCCACAGCGATGGCCCCCATTAAGCTTTTGAAGACTCCTTCAAGATGGTTAAATTTTTCCTTTTTCCTGAGAAACACTGTGGATTAGTATAGCTCCATCAGTTCTTGAAATTTTCTGAACACATTGAAATATAAGCCCTAGAGATGTATTGAGCATATATATGAGTATAGTTAATAATCTTGTAATGTGTACTGGAAACTTGCTAAGAGAGAACTTAAGTGTTCTACACACACACAATGGTAACAGTGTGAGGAAGCAGATATGGTAATTAGCTTAACTATAGTATTCAGTTTACTATTCATACATACATCAAAACACCACCTTGTGCATCTTACACATGTATGCCATTTTTATTGTTAAAATAAAAATTTTACCCTCCAATGTCACTGTCCACTCTGCCTGTCAATAAAAAAGTAAAATAAAAATTTTAAAAAGAAATACATTCTGGTCATAAAGGCATGCAGCCTTTGTCAGGGGGAGAGGAGGAAGTCTCTGATCAGATCATTGTGGGGAAGTACATTTCTCATCTCCTCTGGAAGCCATTTCCATTCCATTCCATTTGCCTTCCCCTGAGGTCATTTCCTGAGCACGTCAATAAGTCTTCAAGTGTTAACGCCAAGTCAGTGTAACTGTATCCATCAGGATTCAAAGAAGTGACCAACTTCATTGCAGTCTATTAAGCCAGTTTCCTCTATGGTATCCTGTGGCAGTGGCCAAAAGCCAATAATCTATATGCCTACCCCTTTTAGAAGATACTCTTTCCTTCTAAACAATCATAGTGATAAGACCTTCTCACATGAGCTATAAAAAAAAATTGTACATTTTATACATTTCTCATCCAAATGTAAGATAATTTTGAACTATTTATGGAGGTATTCCAGAACTGGGTATATTTTGGGGCCTGGCGCTATGGCATAGTAGGTAAAGCTGCTATCTGCAGTGCAAGCATTCCATATGGGCACTGGTTCTAGTCCTGGCTGCTCCACTTCCGATCCAGCTCTCTGATAAGCAGTAGAAGAAGACCCAAGTCCTTGGGCCCCTGCACCCACATGGGAGACCCTGAAGAAGCTCCTAGCTCCTGGCTTCAGATCAGCGCAGCTCCAACTGTTGAGGTCAATTGGGGAGTGAACCAGTGGATCAAAGACCTCTATCTCTGTCTATCCTTCTCTCTCTGTGTAACTCTTACTTTAAAACAAATAAATAAATCTTTAAAAAAAAAAGTAGGAGTTACAGAGAGAGGGAGAGACAGACATAGAAAGAGAGAGACAAAGAGGCATTTGACCCTCTGGTTCACTGCCCAAATGGCCACAACAGCCATGGCTAGGTCAGGCCAAAGCCAGAAGACTGGAACCCCATCCAGGTTTCCCACATAGGTGGCAGGGACCCAAGCACTTGTGCCATCTTCTGCTGCTTTCCCAGGCACATTGGCAGGGAGCTGTATTCAAAGAGGAACAGCCAGGACTCAAACCCACACTCATATGGGCTTCTGGCATTGCAGGCATGAAGTTTAGCCCACTGCATCACAACACCAGCCCTGTCAATTTGATATTAAGAGAATAGAGAAAAGTGTGGAGCATAGTCCTGAATAATAGGAGGATGTCTTCTTGAAAGCGCTCACACTTCATGCAGATTTGCTTGACATAACTAATACTCTGCTACTAGAAAGCAAAGTCATTTAATGGGATTGTTTATAACTAAAAAGGTGTTTAATATACACTGGTCCTGAACTCTCTGCTTTGCACCCAGAGCCACTTTTTTTTTTTCAAGTGCAGCAAGCTCCATTGCTGTTTCAGTCTCTGCAAATGGAACTTTCTGGGGTGTGGAGCCCTCCGTTGCATCCTTAGTTCACAATACTTAGGAAGCACTAGTAGGTGGGAAAAAAAAGAATGGAAAACATGAAGTAAAGGTAAGGGAGAAAGTAGTAATTATGTATAACTACTCTTTTTATAACACAATAGTGTGTGATGTTTAACTTCAAATATCAATTTGGCCAGGCTATGGCACTCAGATGTTTGATCAAACATCAGTCTAGATTTGCTGTGGCAGGCATTTTTTTTTTTAGATATTATTGATCTTTAAGTAGTAGACTGAGTAAAGCCATTACCCTCTATAATGTGAATGCACCACATCCAATCATTTGAAGGCCTTAAGAGAAAAGACCAATCCACACCCATACCCCCCAATCCTCCTGAGCAAGAATGAATTCTGGCCCCTGATGGCCTTTAGACCAAGGATTGGTACATTGCCTGTTTCTTATGTCTCCAGACTGTTGTACTGCCCTGTGCATTTCAGACTTGCTAGCTGCACAGTTATATGAGCCAATTGCTTGAAATAAATTAATCTGTGTGTGTACACGCATGTGTATGTGAACCCTGACTACTACATATTTTGGATCTAGGAGTGGAGTTCTATAAATTCTTGTGTGTTCTACCCCCTCATCAACTACGGTCATGAGATTACAGACAGGTGCCAAAGTTAGGAAAATCCAACCATCAGATAGATCTGGGAAACATAACCATAAGAATAAGAATGACAAATTGGCTTCCCATCACTTGATAACTCTAATCTGTTGCTAGAAGCTACCTGGAACACTGTGCTGATAATATTTTTAAGACACATTCTAGGCTCATAAAGAGAACATATTATGACTGAGGACTCGTATTTACCCTGGGCTTTGTGTTTGCCATCCTTGCTTTAGATGTTATGGCTCAAAATATTTTCTATGAATATAAATTTCATCTTTAATAGACTTCAAACACTTTCACTTTTTGAGGGTGCCTTGTTATTACTTACCTTACTATTCTCATGTTCTCTTTTCTCTTCTCAAGGAAATGCCAAATAAAGGCTTTCAGCCTTATAAAAGGGAGAAAGGTGGAAATATACTCTCATCTTGCCTTCCACATGAAAGTGCTCCACCCACTGATGGGAAACTGTACATTTCCCTTGGTTAATTTAACCAGTGAGATATACACCTCAAAGACCAAAACGTTTGGCTTATCTATAAATTTATAAATTATGCTTTATGAAATTGATTTTAAGTACATCAATCTATTTCCTTTTTTATGCCAAATCTCATAATTCAGTAGCAATTTTGGTTCATAATATAATATTACTGGTTTGGCTAAAAAAATTTTCATTTGAGTCCTTCTAAGATACACGACACATAGTTAACTGCAAAATTAAGATTGCTTGTTAAGGGATTATGGAGGTCTTTACTCTTAACATCCTACAAGCTCTCATAGAACTGGAACTATCGCTCAGTCCACTCCATTAATTTATTAATTTCTTGATTCATCCATCGTGCTATGGGCATAAAGTGCCAGGTACCCAAAAAGTGTGTGCTTTTTCTCAAGATGTCAAGCCTAGTGGCACAAATCAAATAAACAAACAAATTGTAAGTTAATAAATGAACTGCATGTTAAGTGCTATAGTAGAATTTCATGTAGTTTTCTCTGGAAGCACAAAAGAGGAGAACTTCACTACTACAAGTGAGATGTTAGAAAGGCCTCCTTTGGTGAAGAGAGCATTTCATATGCATACCAAAAAGCAAATAGTAGTTGAAAACAGAATAAGGAGCTTTAAGCAGAAGAAACAACAGGCACAGTCTTTAGCTAGACAAAACATGACTTATTCTCGGAATGGCTAGAGATGAGAATATACAGCAAGGCATCATGGGAAATGGGACCTGGTGTGGGGAGAGCAAAGCTATCTGCAATGCCTGTTGGAAGAATCTTTATGTTATGAGAAGAATAGATCTTACACTGGAGGGAAAGAAAGACATTGAATTGAATAAAGCAGGAAGGCAGCAAATTAGTCTCAGTAGTTTGTTTATTTGTCCAAATTTCTCCCTCCAAACATGCCCACCTCTCTGATTTTCATTTTGTAAGGACTACCCTGGTTCCAGGGAAAATGTATTAGATAGAAACTAATCTAACACCAAGGATTATTTACAGTGATTGGCCCATGCAATAATTATTGAAAGACTGAAGAAAGGGATGAAAAGGCTATGGACCACCAGGAAACAGATTCAAGAAATATGAATTGACAACATGTAGTCAACAATCTGGGGGAAAGGTAGTATGGATTAATCAGAGAGAAAGATAATAGCTTCAGGTGAAATTATGCATCCCAAAGTGGACATGACTTAGGATGTGTTTGTAGAAAGATGGCAAAGAAAGCAAGACTGCTATTTATATGTTCAAGTAAACAATAGTTTGGGCATTTGGATGATAGTGTTTCATGTTAGCTATATGAAAACAGCTGGGGGAAGGTTGTTTGTGAGACAAGGGAGACCCTATAATGGTGTGGGCCACATCTCCAGTTACTCTGGATCTTACATAATCAGTTTACCTGTGATTGAGCTTAAGAGGGAACAGAAATGATGAGCCAATCACTTAAAAATCAACTTTTGACTTGACTTTGTAAAGTGTTTGTCAAATGAAAAAATTATGAATCTATCTCCTATTCAGGGAATTCACATTATAAACCCTATTATTAAGTCCAATGCAAAGACAGGACTTGAAAGTTGGAAACCACTTCCACGACATGCTTCCCTACTCAACTTTCATTAATTGTCTTCTGTCTGTGTCTGATCATGACATACAAGTCTCTGGGTTTGTAAAATTGCCACCTTCACTTCTCATTCCTACCAAGCATTTCCTTTTAACAATTTGGAAGCAAATAATCTAGGCAGGATGAACTACATAATTTGTGAGGACCAATGCAAATGAATATTCAGGAGTCCTTGTCAGATAATTACTAAGAGCTTTAAGATAGCAACCACAGAGCATTAACCAAGTCTGGAGAACTTCTAAATGTGGGAACTGGTGAGCTTGCATAGATCTCGTGCTCATGGAGTTGGCCTTGAACACTGACTTCGCTGTAAAATAGCTGAGCCAAGTTGTGTATGTGGTGTAGAGGGCGGAAGAGAAGGAGGAAGTATAGTAACCTTAAAACTTCTTAAAATAAGGGAAAAATCTAGTTTGCTGTTTGACAGAATTACACTGCCCTGAATTCACCCTATTTGTGCCTCTCACTGGCAATTTACTCAGTAAACAGATGAGTTAACCATAGGTCATCAAAAGGGAACAACTGAAAATATTATTAACCATGGTAAATGATAGTATACTGTTTGAAAATAAAATGATGGGTTTATATATGAATTATTAAGAAGATAAATTAATTGAACAAAGCATTCTCCTAACCATTGTACTGAATGTTCAAAAAAATATTGAGAACTGCCAGCTTTAAATTACATGTTCCATGGCACGTAATCACATCTAAGTGTGAGGATCAATGAGGAATTAGATTCACAACTTCAGAGAGGTGTTTCCTTCACCTCAGTTTCCAAACTCAGACCTCTGATAGCTGTGGAGTAAAGCAGGAATGACTGAAAAGATTCAGGGAAGACTCTAACATCCACCTAAATGCTAACTTGCCTACCAAGTTTGAGAAGACAGAAACTGCAGGAATTCAAAACTTCACTCATTGCTCCATGCATTTGCATTTATCCCATTTAATGATTCATGAGAGTAAAACACAAACACATCTTAATTCAGATTTTGGCACCCCTGCTTGAACTGGAGGCTTGTGATCTATACCATATCACTAATTTAATGTAGATAGGAAAGTCCCCATTGCACAATCACTAATACACATTAAGACATGGAAATTGACAGCTAACTGGGATTTGTTTACAATTACCATTAGAGTCACTCTTACTGCCCAATCTCAAGGGTTCTTTGCCTAGTTGGTACAAATTAGTGTAAATCCAGAATACATGTAAAGAAAAGCAAAATGATTTGTTCAAATATAATGTTGACAATATTATTCTAAATTTGTGTTTTGTGCACTTACATTGAAAATCCTTATGATCGCAGCAAGTAATCTATTGCAATACAGCTATGAACTGGCTCCCATGTCCTGCGCCCAAAAATGTTTTTCCTGGGATTAAAGTAGATAAGAAAGGAGGTCTGGAGAGTTTTGATGCTGTCCATATTCTTTCCCCATTCCTGTGCTTTTAATCCTTAGAGGAGCTGTTCAGAGACACTCTGAGAAACTGTTACAGAATGAAGCAGAGTGAAATGTAATGAAGTAGGAACTGGTTAAAATTGCGAAGGAAATGTTGAGAACTGGTAGATTTGGGTGTGTCTTGTACTTATTACAGACTATGAGATATTTATAGTGTGTAAGATGATATTTTATCGGCCGGCGCCATGGCTCAACAGGCTAATCCTCCGCCTAGCAGCGCTGGCACACTGGGTTCTAGTCCCGGTCGGGGCTCCGGATTCTGTCCCAGTTGCCACTCTTCCAGGCCAGCTCTCTGCTGTGGCCAGGTAGTGCAGTGGAGGATGGCCCAAGTGCTTGGGCCCTGCACCCACATGGGAGACCAGGATAAGCAACTGGCTCCTGCCTTCAGAATAGCACAGTGCGCCGGCCGCGGCATGCCAGCCGCGCCGGCCATTGGAGGGTGAACCAACGGCAAAAGGAAGACCTTTCTCTCCGTCTCTCTCTCTCACTGTCCACTCTGTCTGTCAAAAAGTAAAAAAAAAAAAAGACGATATTTTAGCAACCTGACAGAGCAGAGCTGCAGCAGGGATTGAGCACAGACTTTAGGGTTAGCAAAAGCCACCCTTCCAATTCACTAACTGTATGATCATGAGAAATTCACTTAACCTCTCTAAAGCTCAGGCTTTCTAGCTGTGAAAATTGGGACGTAAATGCCTGCTTGTAAGATTGTTCTTTGAACTTATTGAGTTAATGGATTCAAGACCCTAAACCCAGTCCCTAGAACAGAGCTTACACTTAGTAAATGTTTCTTCCTTTCTTCAATCCTTTTCCTTTGGTCTTCATCTACTCTTTCTGGAATCACCATGCAAATGTCATCTTGTCCAGAAAGGCATTACAACCTTTTTTCAGAAGGAAGCGAGTATAACGCATGGAGCATATTGCCTTCTAAACCCTAAGTTCCTGAATGGATTCCTGCTGGATCTCATCATACGTTCCTACAAAGAGCTCATATCCATCGATTTTCACTTCTCACGCTGCTGAATTGTGTGCCTCCTTTAATAGAAAACAAATCAGTAGTACACTTCTTGATTTTCTAAGAGGCTGATTTTTTATATACTCTCACTTCAGTGACTGGGAAACATTCCATACTGGAGTCCTTGGTTCTAACAACAGTATCCATTAGCTCTTCCACAAGGCTGGTGCCAAGGACATTCTGTAAAAGGGAAGTGATTCATCATGTAAAGTGCACATCAACTTTGGACCATAAAATTATATTTTAGAAAATGAATAAAAACAGTCCTATCTAAGACACACACACACACACACATGCACGCACACACACATACAAACCAGACAACATATAACCTCTTACTGTAAAGAGCTGCTATGGGTAATAGTGCTTCTGGAAAATGGAAAGCAAATGGGAGTGCCCTAATAAGATAAAGAAAACTATAAGGCACACATGTACTATGGTTTGTCATATGGTAACACCTCCACACTGCTACTTCTACATATTTTCAAAATAGATCAGTTTATTAAGCTGGAGATATATCTGCAGAATTCACTGCTAGCTTGGTTATATGTTTTCTTTCTCCATGTTGCTATAACATTGATTTTATTTGGTTAACAAGTTAAACACTTTCTAAGCTCCCCTGAAGGATAGAAGCAATCAAGTAGCACAGCTCTAGGCAGAGTGAACAGGTTTTTGAGGAGTAACTGGAAAGAAAAGCTAGAGGAATCATCCCAATCCCTTTGTTCTTTCTCCTTCTCTTGACCTGTTGGCTGAAGTTTCCAAAACCATCTTGCCACCATGAGGGAAAGGTCAAAGGAATGGCTAAGACCCACAGCCTTGAGATCTGTGAATCACTGCACCCTGAAGCCTGCTCCACCTTGTTTAAGACATTGCAATTTTACATTTTTTAAAAATATTCCAAAACTGGGAGGCAACAAGATGGCGGAATAGAAAGGGAGCACACTGATAGTCCAGGAAGAGACATTTTAATAAAAGTGGAGATACTACAGGTTCAAGGAAGAGTAGGGGAAGAAACAGCAGAGGAAACTCTTATGGAACTAGGGACTCACAGTGGACCTGCGTGGAGGGCATGGGAGCCTACAGCTCGGGACACAAGTGGCGGAATCTACCCACCAGCACTGAAATGTGAGGTGAGCTGAACCTCAATAGCCCGAGACACCGGTGGAAAAGCAAAAAGAGGAGACTAGAGGGAACAAGGCTTGAAACCCCGTGGGGAAAAGTTCACCAGGCTAACTAGAAGAGAGAGGAAAAAAAAAAGTGACTGGTACGGACACGAGATTCTCTCTCTCGGCTCACTTCTCAAAGGTGAGCAACACAGAGCAGGCGCCATTTTGGACATACATCATAAGCGGTGCGACCTCAGTCAGGACTGCACCCGCCCTCAGCCAAGCAGAAAAACCTGACTCTGGGGTGGGGGTGAAATAACAGGAGATTAGGACCTAGTGAATGTGTGATGCTAAAGAACTGAGACTGTGAAAAAAGAGATGGTGGGGAAGAGAACTCATGGAATTCACATGAGTACTCTCCAGGAATGCTACAATTCGGTAACCTTGGCAACCCAGTGGGAGACTGCAGGAGAATTGGAGCCCACACTGAGGGCAGCAGAGATTCCCTGTGTGGTCCTTGGGAAAGAGCTTTCGATCTCTGGCTCCTGTGGGTATATCTTTTGCCTGCTAACTACCTCCAATTCCACTCAGCTGTGCGGAATTACTTCCCTTCTGAATCAAAAAAAGAAAGAAAGAAAGAAAGAAAGAAAGAAAGAAAGAAAGAAAGAAAGAAAGAAAGAAAGAAAGAGCTATATACCATGCCTAACCTGGGAGTGTCAACTTTGGCACACCCATAACCCTAAGGAACCAAACAGAGATCTCAGGCCACACCCATCTCAAGCCTCTAAGACTCCATCAAAAGCAGACAGTCCACTTAATACAGTCATAGTATAACAAGAAAAAAAACACCACTGTGAGGGAAGAAGAATCCAAAGAATATCTCCACAATGCCAAGCAACAAATGCAGAAACCGAGGAAACAAGAACAAGGAAGCATTATGACATCCCCAAATGAACAGGATACCCAAAGCCAAGATTATGAATATGATGAGATGGAAGAAATACAGATATGGGTTTCAAAAAATTTATGATAAGAACGACTAGAAGTTTTCAAAAACAAATGCTTGAGGTACAGAACTCCTTACTGGACAGGATAGAAAATCTCCTTTGAGAAAATGAAACCTTAAGGAGAAATAAAAATGAAACGCAGAAACTAGTAGAACAGGAAAGTGTGATAGTGAAGAGGAATCAAAATGAAATGAAGAACTCAATAGATCAAATGACAAATACATTAGAGAACCTTGAAAACAGAGTCAGTGAAACAGAAGAGAGAATGTCAGACTTAGAAGACAGAGCACAGGAAAGTATACAGTCAAACCAAAGAAGAAGAGGAAATTAGAAATCTAAAAAATATTGTTGGGAATCTACAGGATACTATTAAAAAAACCAACATTCAGGTTCTAGGAGTTCCTGAAGGGATGGAGAGACAGAAAGGATTAGAAGGCCTTTTTAATAAGATACTAGCAGAGAACTTCCCAGGTTTGGAGAAGGACAGAGACATCCTAGTACAGGAAGCTCATAGAACCCCTAGTAAACATGATCAAAGGAGATCCTCACCATAACACGTTGTAATCAAACTCACCACAGTGAAACATAAAGAAAAGATCCTAAAATGTGCAAGAGAGAAATGTCAGATTACTCTCAGAGGATCTCCAATTAGACTCACAGCTGACTTCTCATCAGAAACCCTACAAGCTAGAAGGGAATGGCGAGATATAGCCCAGGTACTAAGAGAGAAAAACTGCCAGCCCAGAATATTATATCCTGCAAAGCTCTCATTTGTGAATGAAGGTGAAATAAAGACCTTTCACAGCAAACAGAAATTGAAAGAATTTGTCGCCACTCGTCCAGCCCTGCAAAAGATGCTTAAAGATGTGTTACATACAGAAACAGAGAAACATGGTCACCAATATGAAAGAAGGTAAAGGAAGGAAACCTCACAGCAAAAGATCACAGGAAGTTCAAGCATATACTAGAAAACATCTTTGGCAAATGGCAGGGCAAAGCTACTCCTTCTCAATAGTCACATTGAACGTTAATGGCCTGAACTGTCCAGTTAAAAGACACAGATTGGCTGACTGGGTTAAGGAAAAAAACCCATCTATTTGCTGCTTACAAGAAACACATCTTTCCAACAAAGTTGCATACAGATTGAAAGTGAAAGGTTGGAAAAAGATATACCATGCCAACTGAAATGAAAAAAGAGTGGGCGTAGCCATCTTCATATCAGACAACATAAATTTAACACAAAAACTGTAAAGAGAGACAAAGAGGGACACTATATAATGATTAAGGGATCAATTCAACAGGAAGATACAATGATTATCAATGTATATGCACCTAATTACAGGGCACTGGTTTATTTAAAAGATTTGTTAAGGGACTTAAGGGGAGATTTAAATTCCAATACAATAGTACTGGGGGACTTCAATACTCCACTCTCAGAAATAGACAGATCAAACGGACAGATGATCAACAAGGAGAAAGTAGATTTAAACAACATTATATGCCGGCGCCACGGCTCAACAGGCTAATCCTCTGCCTTGTGGCACCGGCACACCGGGTTCTAGTCCTGGTCGGGGCACCGGATTCTGTCCCGGTTGCCCCTCTTCCAGGCCAGCTCTCTGCTGTGGCCAGGGAGTGCAGTGGAGGATGGCCCAAGTACTTCGGCCCTGCACCCCACGGGAGACCAGGAGAAGCATCTGGCTCCTGCCATCGGATCAGCGCGGTGCGCTGGTTGCAGCGCACTGGCCGCGGCGGCCATTAGAGGGTGAACCAATGTCAAAGGAAGACCTTTCTCTCTGTCTCTCTCTCTCACTGGCCACTCTGCCTGTCAATAAATAAATAACTAAATAAATAAACAACACTATAGGCTGGTGCCATGGATCAACAGGCTAATCCTCCACCTTGCAGTGCCGGCACACAGGGTTCTAGTCCCTGTCGGGGCACCGGATTCTGTCCCAGTTGCCCCTCTTCTAGGCCAGCTATCTGCTGTGGCCAGGTAGTGCAGTGGAGGATGGCCCAAGTGCTTGGGCCCTGCACCCACATGGGAGACCAGGAGAAGAACCTGGCTCCTGCCTTCGAATCAGCGTGGTGCGCCGGCCACAGCACGCTGGCCACGGCGGCCATTGGATGGTGAACCAACAGCAAAAGGAAGACCTTTCTCTCTGTCTCTCTGTCTCACTGTCCACTCTGCCTGTCCAAAAAAAAAAATGACACTATGGCCCAAATGGATCTAACAGAAATCTACAGAACTTTTCATCCTACGCATAAAGATTTTACATTCTTCTCAGCAGTACATGGAACCTTCTCTAGGATGACCACATACTAGGCCATAAAGCAAGTCTCAGCAAATTTAAAAGAATTAGAAACAAACCATGAAACTTCTCAGACCACAAAGGAATGAAATTGGAAATTAGCAACTCAGGAATCCCTAGAGTATATGCAAACACATGGAGACTGAACAACATGCTCCTGAATGAACAATGGGTCATAGAAGAAATCAAAAGAGAAATCAAAAACTTTCTGGAAGTAAATGAGGATAACAACACAACATATCAAAACTTATGAGATACAACAAAAGCAGTGTTAAGAGGAAAGTTTATATCAACAGGTGCCTACATCAAGAAATTGGAAAGGCACCAAATAGATGAGCTTTCAAGTCATCTCAAGGATCTAGAAAATCTGCAGCAAACCAAACCCAAACCCAGTAGAAGAAGAGAAATAATTAAAATCAGAGAAGAAATCAACAGGATTGAATCAAAAAAAAAAAAACATTACAAAAAATCAGCCAAGCGAAGAGCTGGTTTTTTGAGAAAATGAATAAAATTGACACACCATTGGCTCAACTAACTAAAAAAAGAAAAGACCCAAATCAACAAAATCAGAGATGAAAAAGGAAATGTAGCAGCAGACACCACAGAAATAAAAGAATCATCAAAAATAACTACAAGGACTTGTATGCCAGCAAACAGGGAAATCTATCAGAAATGGATAGATTCCTGGACACATGCAACCTACCTAAATTGAGCCAGGAAGACATAGAAAACCTAAACAGACCCATAACTGACACAGAAATTGAAATGGTAATAAAGGCCCTCCCAACAAAGAAAAGTCCAGGACCAGATGGATTCACTGCTGAATTCTGCCGGACATTTAAAGAAGAACTAATTCCATTTCTTCTCAAACAATTCAGAGCAATCAAAAAAGATGGAATCTTCCCAAATTCTTTCTGAGAAGCCAGCATCACCTTAATCCCTAAGCCAGAGAAAGATGCAGCATTGAAAGAAAATTACACACCAATTTCCCTGAAGAACATAGATGCAAAAATCCTCAATAAAATTCTCGCCAATAGAATACAACAACACATCAGAAAGATCATCCACCCAGACCAAGTGGGATTTATCGCTGGTATGCAGGGATAGTTCAATGTTCGCAAATCAATTAATGTGATACACCACATTAACAAATTACAGAAGAAAAACCATATGATTATCTCAATAGATGCAGAGAAAGCATTTGATAAAATACAACACCCTTTCATGATGAAAACCCCAAGCAAACTGGGTATAGAAGGAACAATCCTCAATACAATCAAAGCAATTTATGAAAAACCCACAGCCAGGATCCTATTGAATGGGGAAAAGTTGGAAGCATTTCCACTGAGATCTGGTACCAGACAGGGATGCCCACTCTCACCACCGCTATTCAACATAGTTCTGGAAGTCTTAGCAAGAGCCATCAGGCAAGAAAAAGAAATTAAAGGGATACAAATTGGGAAGGAAGAACTCAAACTATTCCTCTTTGCAGATGATATGATTCTTTATTTAGAGGATCCAAATAACTCTACTAAGAGACTATTGGAACTCATAGAAGAGTTTGGCAAAGTAGCAGGATATAAAATCAATGCACAAAAATCAACAGCCTTTGTATACACAGGCAATGCCACGGTTGAGGAAGAACTGCTAAGTTCAATCCCATTCACAATAGCCACAAAAACAACCAAATATCTTGGAATAAACTTAACCAAGGATGTTAAAAATCTCTACAATGAGAATTACAAAATCTTAAAGAAAGAAATAGAAGAGGATACCAAAAAATGGAGAAATCTTCCATGCTCATGGATTGGAAAAATCAATATCATCAAAATGTCCATTCTCCCAAAAGCAATTTATAGATTCAATGTGATACCAATCAAGATACCAAAGATCATGTTCTAGGATCTGGAAAAAATGATGCTGAAATTCATATGGAGATGCAGGAGACATCGAATAGCTAAAGCAATCTTGTACAACAAAAACACAGACGGAGGCATCACAATGCCAGATTTCAGGACATTCCACAGGGCATTTATAATCAATATAGCATGGTACTGGTACAGAAACAGATAGATAGATCAATGGAACAGTATAGAAACACCAGAAAACAACCCAAACTTCTACAGCCAACTTATATTTGATCAAGGATCCAAAACCAATTCCTGGAGCAAGGACAGTCTATTCAATAAATTGTGTTGGGAAAACTGGATCTCCATGTGCAGAAGCATGAAGCAAGACCCCTACCTTATACCTTACACAAAAATCCTCTCAGCATGGATTAAAGACCTAAATCTATGACCCGACACCATCAAATTATTAGAGAACATTGGAGAAACCCTGCAAGATATTGGCACCGGAAAAGACTTCCAGGAAAAGACCCTAGAGACACAGGCAGTCAAAGCCAAAATTAACTGTTGGGATTGCATCAAATTGAGAAGTTTCTGTACTTCAAAAGAAACAGTCAGGAAAGTGAAGAGGCAACCGACAGAATGGGAAAAAAATATTTGCAAACTATGCAACAGATAAAGGATTAATAACCAGAATCTACAAAGAGATCAAGAAACTCCACAACAACAAAACAAACAACCCACTTAAGAGATGGGCCAAGGACCTCAATAGACATTTTTTTTTTTTTTTGGCCGGCAGAGTGGACAGTGAGAGAGAGAGATAGAGAGAAAGGTCTTCCGTTGGTTCACCCTCCAATGGCCGCCGCAGCAGGCGCGCTGTGACCAGCGCACCGCGCTGATCCGATAGCAGGAGCCAGGTGCTTCTCCTGATCTCCCATGGGGTGCAGGGCCCAAGCACTTGGGCCATCCTCCACTGCACTCCCTGGCCACAGCAGAGAGCTGGCCTGGAAGAGGGGCAACCGGGACAGGATCGGTGCCCAGAACGGGACTAGAACCCGGTGTGCCGGCGTCGCAAGGGGGAGGATTAGCCTATTGAGCCGCGGGGCTGTCCCCTCAATAGACATTTTTCAAAAGAGGAAATCCAAATGGCCAACAGGCACATGAAAAAATGGTCAAGATCACTAGCAATCAGGGAAATGCAAATCAAAACCAAAATGAGGTTTCACCTCACCCCGGTGAGAATGGCTCACATTCAGAAATCTACCAACAACAGATGCTGGAGAGGATATGAGGAAAAAGGGACACTAACCCACAGCTGGTGGGAATGTAAACTGGTAAAGCCACTATGGAAGTCAGTCTGGAGATTCCTCAGAAACCTGAATATAACCCTACTATACAACCCAGCCATACAACTCCTTGGAATTTACCCAAAAGAAATTAAATTGGCAAACAAAAAAGCTGTCTGCACATTAATGTTTATTGCAGCTCAATTCACAATAGCTAAGACCTGGAACCAACCCAAATGCCCATCAACAGTAGACTGGATAAAGAAATTATGGGATATGTACTCTATAGAATACTATATGGCAGTAAGAAACAATGAAACCCAGTCATTTGCAACAAAATGGAGGAATCTGTAAAACATCATGCTGAGTGAAATAAGTCAGTCCTAAAGGGACAAATATCATATGTTCTCCCTGATCGGTGACAACTAACTGGGCACCAAAAAGGAAACCTGTTGAAGTGTAATTGACACTGAGAAATGGTGACTTGATCAGCCCTTACCCTGACTTTTGATGAACAAATTAATACTTTATCCCTGTTAGTATTTTTTTGTTTGTTTGTTCTACTTAATACTATAGGTTAAATTGGGTAATTAATATACAGTTATTCTTAAGTGGTGATACTTAACTGAAAAGTGATCCCTGTTAAATATAATAGTGGGAATAAGAGAGGGAAGAGATGTACAATTTGGGACATGCTCAAGCTGACTTGCCCCAAACGGTAGAGTTAGAAACATACCAGAGGATTCTAATTCAATCCCATCAAGGTGGCATGTACCAATGCCATCTCACTAGTCCAAGTGATCAATTTCTGTTCACAATTGATCATAATGATAGGACTAAGAGTCAAAGGGATCACATAAACAAGACTAGTGTCTGAAAATACTTAAAATAGAATAAAAATAGAGAGAATGATCCAACATGGGAAGTGAGATACACAGCAGACTCATAGAATGGCGGATGTCCTAAACAGCACTCTGGCCTCAGAGTCAGCCCTTGAGGCATTTGGATCTGGCTGAAGAGCCCATGAGAGTATTTTAGGCATGGAAAGCCAGGACACTCTGTGGAAAAAAAAATGGCCTAAATGAAAGATAACGAGTGACATCCCAGTGGAAAGAACAGGTCATCAAAGAAGGAGGTACCTTTCTCTGAAGGTAGGAGAGGTCTTCCACTTTGACTATGGTCTTGCCTAAATATGATCAGAGTCGGTGAATTCAAAAGGCTTCCATAGCCTTGACAACTCATGACAAGAGCCTAGGGTGATTAATGACACCATAAACAAGAGTGTCAATTTGTTAACTCAACAACAGGAGTCACTGTGCACTTACTCCCCATGTAGGATCTCTGTCCTTAACGTGTTGTACATTGTGATTTAATGCTATAACTAGAACTCAAACAGTGTTTTTCACTTTGTGTTTCTATGTGGGTGCAAACTATTGAAATCTTTACTTAATATGTACTAAACTGATCTTCTGTATATAAAGAGAATTAAAAATGAATCTTGCTGTGAATTGATGGGGAGAGTGAGCAGGAAAGGGGAGGGTTGTGGGTGGGAGGGAAGTTATGGGGGGGAAAGCCATTGTAATCCATAAGCTGTACTTTGGAAATTTATATTCATTAAATAAAAGTAAAAAAAAAAGAAATGGACACTATGAGAAACAGTGACTTGATCAGCCCTTGTCCTGACTGTTGATGTACAATGTAATACTTTACCCCTTTTAGTATTTTTTTGTTCTAGAACTGTTGGTTGAACTCTGTAATTAACACACAATTATTCTTAGGTGTTGAAATTTAACTGGAAAGTGATCCCTGTAAATTATAAGAGTGGAAATAAGAGAGGGAGGAGATGTACAATTTGGGACATGCTCAATCGGACGGGCCCCAAATGCTGGAATTAAAAACGTGCCAGGGGATTCCAATACAATCCCATCAAGGTGGCATGTACCAATGCCATCTCACTAGTCCAAGTGATCAGTTTCAGTTCACAATTGATGGCTCTGATAGGTCTAAGAGTCAAAGGGATCACATAAACAAGACTAGTGTCTGCTAATACTAACTGATAGAATCAAAAAGGGAGAGAAAGATCCAACATGGGAAATGGGATACACAGCAGACTCATAGAATGGCAGGCGTCCTAAACAGCACTCTGGCCTCAGAGTCAGCCCTTGAGGCATTTGGATCTGGCTGAAGAGCCCATGAGAGTATTTTGGGCATGGAATTCCAAGACCCTATGGCAAAAGAAAAAGTAAAGAAGACGACCTAAATGAAAGATCTCTGCGAGGGAGATCCCTGTGGAAAGAACGGGGCCATCAAAGAAGGAGGTACCTTTCTCTGAAGGGAGGAAAGAACTTCCACTTTGACTATGACCCTATCGGAATAAGATCGAAGTTGGTGATCCCTAAAGTCATCCATAGCCTTGGCAACTCATGACTAGAGCCTAGGGAGATTACTGATGCCATAAACAAGAGTGTCAAATTGTTAAATCAACAACAGGAGTCACTGTGTACTTACGTCTCATGTGGGATCTGTTCTTAATGTGCTGTTCAATGTGAAGTAATGCTATAACTAGTACTCAAACAGTATTTTACACTCTGTGTTTCTGTGTGGGTGCAAACTGATGAAATCTTTATTTAATATATACTAAATCGATCTTCTGTATATAAAGATAATTGAAAATGAATCTTGATTTGAATAGAATGGGAGAGGAAGTGGGAATGGGAGGGGTGTGAGTGGGAGGAAAGTTATGGGGGGGGAGCCATTGTAATCCGTAAACTGTACTTTGGAAATTTATATTTACTAAATAAAAGTTAAAAAAAATTCCAAAACTGATATATTAATCTTCATACTTGGCCAGAAATATTGGTTAGGTTCATTTCTTTGGAGTATAAACACAGTGTACCACCTGAGACTCAAGTAGTCCGCAAGCTTTCTATAAGGAGAGATCAACTAGTTTTCTTTTCCCATATGCATCCCCATTTCTAAATAGAAAACTTGTGATCACTACTAACTCCTTACTTATGAATGCTATGACCATAACTGTATTTCTGTTCCTCTGAGCCTCCATACTCCTACTTGAAAACATGCACAATAGTATTTGCTATATTCTGACTACCACACATGTTGAGATAATCAAAGGATATTAAGTCCTTGAGTGTGTTTTGAAAATTGTCAAGCATTAAACAAATAGTCATTAGTGTAACAGGAATGATGTCATCTTTATTTCTGTCTCCAAAATACCAGATACAGTGTTTGCCCATAATTGTTGTTCACTATACATTTCAAATATAGGATTAGTTTTCCTTTTTATAAAAATCACATTAAGCAGAGAATATTCTGGGAAGGAAAACCAAGCCCTACCTATCCTAAACAGAATGACATATAGCACACATGCCTATACATTCTGCTTCACTAACTACAGATATAATCAATCGGTCTTCCCAAACAAAAGTATACTGAACACAGCACTTTAGATAATCACTACAAATCCAATAATGTGATATAAACAAGTTACTATTTATACCCTTAAAGAAAAAGGCAGGTACTGTAGTACTGGAGGTCAAAGTCAGCCAGCATTAAAAGCAGCTCCACAATGTGAGGAACAGAGAGAAATATCAGATCCCCACTGTTCAGAAGTGATGGTTGTCACTGTCTGGGAACACAGCTTCAGAACTGGGGGTCAGGTCTGGCAATGAACAGGGTGTGGCTGAGATTCAGCAACAAGGAAGTGCCTGGCTAAACAGGAGGAAACTGAGAAATCCATTCCCATAGCTCCACCTCCTACCTCCACCACGTTCTCCCTTCTTTGTGTCTAGATATTCTTCCCACTGTTACCTGTCTACTCTTTTCTTCATCACCTTATAAGTCTCCTCTTTAAGAGGCGACATGACCTTGCAGAAATGCTTGGCAACCAGATAGACATAGATTCAAATTAAGTTCTTATTTAGAACTACTTGACTACCCTCATCTTCAGGATCCCTAGAAGTTTACTCTCTGAGACATTGTCTTAGCCTCCCTAGGAAGGCAGAATGGTTTTCTTCTGGTTTCTGCTGTCTGTATTAGCTAGCTTCTATTTGTGGTGGAGGGGTCACCTGTTTAATTCTTGCATGCTTTTTTTAAGATTTATTTATTTATTTGAAAATCAGAGTTACACAGAGAGAGAAGGAGAGGCAGAGAGAGAGAAAGAATGAGGTCTTCCGTCCTCTGGTTCACTCACCAATTGGCCACAATGGCTGGAGTTGCACTGATCCGAAGCCAGGAGCCAGGAGCTTCTTCCAGGTCTCCCACATGGATGCAAGGGACCAAGGACTTGGGCTGTCTTCCACTGCTTTCCCAGGCCATAGCAGAGAGCTGGACCAGAAGTGGAGTAGCCGGGACTCAAACAGGGGCCCATATTGGATGCCAGTGCCACAGGCTGGGACTTTAACCCACTGCACCACAGTGCTGGCCCTTTGAATGCCTTTTAGCAACATATTCCTATAATGGTCTAATTAAAGGAACATTTGAGTAAGTTGCTAAATCTCTCCATTTTCTTTTATTTCCAAGGAAAATAATAAAAAAACTCCATAGACTTGTAGTGGGCATGGAATACATGTATCTATGTAAAGTACTGGCTATGACGTGGAGCATGTTGTGAAAGCCTTCTCTCAGCTGGAATAGGACTCCTTTGCTTTCTTGGACCTTGGACACACTGCTGTCTCTCTGGAGCAAAGAATTTTCTAGTAGATTCATCATAGTTTCAGAAGTTTTATAAGGAGTCAGTGAATATTCTAACCCAAGAAAGAAGAGAAGCTTGCTTTGAGCAGATACAGTCATAAGTTTAGTTTGAACAAGGTGCTTTGGCTATTGTTCCATGCTATTCCACCATGCATTGGCACCTTCATCCTGCTTTCACGTAAGCATTGGCTATCAGACATGTTACAGTTTAATAAACTTTTTAATGAAAGGACCTCCAGATTCCACTTATATTTTCCAGTGAAATTCAATCTCCTCAAATAATTTTTAAACATATGGAATTTATTTTCCCTCACACCTGGCTATATTTAATTTGTTATGAGAGGTTCCTGACTGTGTTATATGACCTATTCCCATGATGCTGAAGAGTTAAATCTGTTTCCTGCTTTCCTGAATTCCAAATAAACTGAGTAAAATAACCAATCATTGGATACACAAATGTAATAAGCCAAGCCTACACACACACACACACACACATGTTCCTGTTTTCTATTAACTTTCTGCTTATGGGTAAGGGGCAGGAGAAAAGTAATAAGGATGAGGAAATTATGAACCACTTAAAGAGAATTACTTGAATTTTTCATATTGTGGTTACTCTTGAATGTCCTCATCTTTCCTAATAATTTAGTGTGTTACTGACACTTTAATATGTTATTTATTTGATTTATTGAGATTTTTAATGAGCTAAATACTGGAAATATTAGAGCAATATGTAAAATTTTAAAAGGAATGGTAGTTTTTAAAACATTGCAACAACAGCATAGTACCCAATTTCAATGTAATAACCAAACCTAATATTTTAGAAGCCCTTAGGCCTATCTTAAAAATAAAGGCTCAAATGTAACTATTCAATATTATTTTTTTAAAAAAGCATGTTTAAGGGAGAGCATTAGCCAGGCAATTGTGATGCTAGTTGGGTTGACCTCATTTCACATCAGAGTGCCTGAATTTGATTCTTATTTCTGGCTTCTGATGCTACCTTTCCATAAATAATGACCTGGGAGGCAACAGGTAATGGTTCAAGTAATTGCACTTACATGGGAGATCTAGATTGAGTCCCTAGCTTCTGGCTCAGCTCCAGCCCTTTGGGCATTTTTAGAGTGAACCAGCAGATAGGACCACACTCTCTCCCTCTCTCCCCTCTCCTCTCTTATGTTTTTTAAAAAAATGACTATTTTGTATTCATTGTTAAGATGTATAAAGTCTCTCTTGAGAAGATGGTTTTGCATCCTGTGTCCACAATCCAACTATTAAATGGTAATTTGTAATGATTGCATTCCATACCCAGTTTTGCAGGTATAAAGGCAGTGTAAACGATGAATAAGCACCATCTGAAAAGCCAGGCATTTAGATATGGTTCCTTCTACCCCTTACCATGGGTTAATATTATACCCATTTCAAACCATGTTGCTGTACAATAAGATCCTGTAAAAACCTTGAGGATGATTGTTGCAGTGCCAATTACTAACTGTGCAGCCTTGGTAAAGTCACATAATCTCTGGATCTCAGTAACTTGAATGCTTACTGTAACATCTTGATATCATTCCAAACAAGCCAAAGAGCAAAGTTTGTGGCAGGTACCATGGTTTTATTCCTTTGATGTATCAAGAACCTAGAAAACAGTTTGACAGCTAGGAAGTATTTAATAAATATTGCCAAATTAATTTTAACTCGCATACTCTCTGGAGGTTATCCAGTTCCATCTCACGTTCTACAGAAAATTCAATGACTTACTCAAGAATTTTACAAAGCTTTTCTCTCTTTCATATCTAGTTATATTTCCAGCTTTGCTATTTTGTTTTCTTCTCCATGATAAGACGTACTTCTATTCATTACCCCTACCTCACACATCTATACCTTCCCCAACACAGATAAGATAGCTCTCAAAGTGATACAGCCTGTATTTCACTCCCAAGGAGGATTTAGAAGTAATGGTGAGTGGGACTAAATCACAGAGTTCTACGTACAACAACTTACTCTTAACTATCAAGCTTTTAAGAAAGTTCCTGGGCCAGAGAACTTTCCTACACTATGAGGGGAAAATCACAAGTAACAATTACATAAGAATTCCTATAACAGCTATTTTGAGTACATATATTGTGTGGCTCTTCTGAAGAAAAAGTATCTTTTTCAGCTGCATGGCATTTATTTATTTATCAAGCTTTATTTATTTACCCTGGATAGGGTTAAAAATAAAGAACCTAAATATTTCCCAACTCGATTTTAAGCTGAACTCATAAGTACATATCCCTCCATCAGCTGGCCCAGATCAGAATCCATCTGACAACAAGCTTTGCAAAATCTTGCTTGTGAATTCTGTACAACCTGTGCCAGACATCACAGGTTTTGTTTCTGAATCATTCGATAGTTTTGTTTTTGTTTTTTTTGTTTTTTTTTTTTTTAAGGAAAAGGCCATTCAGAGAACCAAAGAGCACCTGTCTGTATCCAAAATTAATCTCTTAGTCTCTGTGTGTACTTCTGCCAGGAAGACATTCTGGAGGAACCTAAGAGTGTTATTCTGAGTGTTCTTTTGTGATTTAGCAACTGTTAAATATTAAAATGAGACTGTGAGGAGATGGAAATCAAGTATTACAGTCCTTTTCAGCAAAATGGATCATTTACTAGAAGAGAAATGATCTGTTTAATATCATTTGCCCTATTCTCAGGGCTATTAAGAATATGTCACACATGTTTATGCCAAGTGATGAATGAGAACAATCTTGCTGCTGAGGGACCTACAGACATTGTGCACAAGAGGAGCTGCTGGGATTTGGGAGCCCAAGATGCTATGCCAGGAATTTTCCCAACTCATGGAGGTAGGGTTAGTACTGCACATTCCTTTTCATATCTCCTCTCGGTGATACCTGGAGACCCACAGCAGCATTGCAGGGGACAAAAGAGGCAAAAAGATGTGTGACATACCTTAAGAGAGGCAAGAACTTGAAGAATATCCTAGAACAACACATCTGCTGCATTTTTTCCAGGACACATTCTTTGTTCATAGTAACCTCATCTTTTGATTCCACACCATGTGTGAGAGCAAAAGGATTCAGCTCAACACACCTTATTGAGGTCCTGTGCTAGCTGTTCACAAGAAAGCAGCAGAGTGTGGTTAAGCTCATGGATCGTGGGGTCACACTGACTGTATCCCTATTTTGGCTTTGCCCTAACCAGTTGTGCTACCTTGAGTACATGTACCCTCTGGGCTGCACTTTCCATGTATGTCAATTGAGAGTCACAATAACTTGCACTGTGAGCTAGAAAAGAGGCAAACCGTCATGTAATGAAAACAAACAGGCATGCAGTCAACCCAAATAGTGGTCAAATCGTGATACATTAAAATAGAAGTATAAACAAAAGGCTTATAAACTTCAGGGTTTGAAGGTTAGGGCAGGTTCACAGCTAGCTCACATGAGTGATGGTAAAATCACTCTAAGATCTAGGACAATGTAGCAAAATGGTTGTCTAAGATGACACCGAGATAAAGCCTGAGGGGAAAATAGCGGTATTTGTACATCTTCACAATGACACCACTATATAGTGCTTCCCATCTTCAGAGCGATTCCAACAATTACATGGATATTATATATACATTTATAATATATGAAATGGGGCTTCAAAAGTTCACTGAAAAATAGGAAAATGCACCTTTGGGTTGCGAATTATGGTACAGGCAGCTAAGCTGCTGCTTGAGATGCCTGAATCCTATATTAGAGTGCCTGGTTCAAGTCCCACCTACCCCACTTCCAATCTAGCTTCTGGCTATTGCACACCCTGGGAAGCAGCAGATCATGGCTCAGGTACTTGTGTCCCTACCACCCACATGGGAAACCTGGATGGAGTTTGGAGCTCCTTGCTTTTCCCTGGCCTAATCCTAGCTGTTTTAGCCATTTGAAGACAGAATTAAATGAAAGATATTTCTCTCCTCTCTCTCCTGCCTTCCTTCCCTCCCTCCTTTTCTCCCCCTCTCTCTCTCCTCCATTCTGTATCTCTCTGCCTTTCAAACAGATAAATCTTTTTTTAAAAAATATGCTTATTTTGATGCCAAAAAGTTTTAGAAATCTACGCACTGTTTTTTATAATATCCATTTTGACAAACTTTTTGAAGACCATATATATGTATGTGCATGTGTATATACATATATACACACACACACACACACACACACACACATATATATATATATATATACATATTCAGAATTTACTCCACTAAACCTAATTGGTCAACCAGTCTATACCATGAAAGACAGATCCAAAACACTAACAAAATTATCATTGTCTGCAGAGTACACATCCTCCTGTGAATATATAAGTCACCTTGAAAAAACACTTATATTCAAAGTCTCTTCCACTCTAAGATCCTAAAGACAGCTACCTTTATCTTGAACCCCTCTTCCATAGTAGTTATATAAAGCATTACTAACATATTGGATCACATTTATCATCCTTAGGTACCCAAAAGATCATACCCAGGTTGATACACATAAAACCTGCAGCAATGAAAAAGAAAAACAAAGTGCAGACTTTTGAAATAGGTCTGAGAATGTCACTGTTTCCTGTAGGTAAGAAATGCAGTGATATAAAACCCCAGTTAGAAGCAAGGAAACTGTTAGCAGCTGGCATGTAAATTACCCCATTATTTATTACTGTTATTAGGTGAGATTCTTATGCCGCATAACTCAATGGAGAATAACGTCTATTTGATTGCATGGGATGAGAGTCTGGTCCATTATTATTAATTTTCCCACTCTCTCGCCATTAAGTGACTGCTCCTTTGGTCTGTAAAAAGTAGTGCATGAATAACACAAAAAGGTTTTTACCTCAGTCTCAATAAGATAATGAATACCAGCCATTTCTTCAATAAAAGATTTAGTCATCTGCTTGGATGTCTTTCTGCAACTGGACTTAAGAGCAAATAGCACTGTGTCTAACTTGTGCCCATGAGGCAGTGTTGCTCTTCCCTAAAAGTTCTTAATGTTTCAGAGCTCTGGATTTTTATGATAGAGCTTTGTGGTTGCATTATGCTCACTCTTGTAGCTTTGTATACATTTAAGCATACATCAACTGTATGTGGTTCTGCAACACCTCAATCACCTGCCATTACTGACTCAGGCGTTTAAAGTCATTTTTAAATAACAAAATATTTTTTGTCTTATGCATCAAAATTTTTGTATTTTAAGCATTTATAAAATGAGTATTTGAAATGTCTCTGTACTTCTGATTAAACTTACAGCTCCATCTGAAAAATAAAATAAAATAAAAAAAAATCTTTCTACAAGGGTAAGAATTTCCCTATTTCTTTTCTTCTTTCTCCCTCCATGCTTCCTTCCCTCGATTTCTTCCTTCCTCCCTCTCTCCCTTCCATTTGCCTCCCCTTCTTCTCTCTCTCTCTTTCTCTCCCCCCACCCTTTCTGACTGCTGAATCCAAGTTAGAATTTTCCTAATGGCTGTTTTTTATATCGATTATTATTTTAGGCCAAAGAAGCTTCTGTTTGGTGCCTTCGCCCTCAAGGACACAGTAAGATCTTGTGACACTCTCCCAATGAGGAGCCCTTCAGAGCCCTATCCCAGGCAGCTCCAGAAATGCTCAGCAATGAAGCTAGTCAGGGTGCCCCAACATTCAAGGATCTAAGCAACTCGGAGATACCTTTATGGACCACCAACTTGCAGGCTCAGAATGGAACCTTCTCATGAATACTATGTCTCAAGACCACTCAGTCTTCCTTGAAAAGCTGATTTCCATGCACTTCCTGTAGACACTGATGAAATTCTTCATCATTAGTGCCCAGAACACCCCCACTAATGCCTTGCCAATCCTGTTCTCAACCTTCTCCTAAAATTCCAACACAGATCTTCAAGGAAAAAAACATTTCTGCTTGCCACCTCCTGCAGTGATCCCAGCTTCTGCTATGCTGACTCTTCCTAGCAGTGCCACTATGGCTGCAGCGTCACCCTGTTCTTCAATCCACTCTAGCTGTACAGAATATTAGTTAATAGACTTGACTCCTGTGAATGTGTTGGTGGGACTCAATATTAACTCCCAAGGCCCAGTAGCCCAGGTGTCATTGTTGGCTTCCTTAAAGACCTCCCAAATCTCCTTCACTGGGTTTGTTAAGAATTAAAAGTGACAAAATAGTATCTTCAAGAGCATTTGCCATGGTCAGTTCAAGAACAATGCAGCTTAAAGAGGAAATATTTTCATGTTTTGATTGTGAATCACGCAAAATCTAAATGACCTGTGGGAACTTGAACAGCTCTATAGATCTGGCGAGAGAATACTACATTTTTTGTAGACTTACAGTCCACCTTTGCCACAGTGCCTGAACTGTGGAGAGTGACTCTTACGTTAAGTGTGGAAAATACATGAAGGTCCACCAAAGGATAAAAGCAAAGACTACTTGTGCAGAACTTACTACACCAAGGGAGTCAGTCACCATAACCTGCATTTTGGCAGAGAATCAAATGAGAAAAAGAAATGGGAGGAAAGACTATTGATGGGAAATGGGGAAGGCTTCAGATGTGCCTGGCTGGAGGTGGTTGGTGTGGGGAAACTGTAGGCAAGATAACCAAAAGAGGGCATCCTATAGGATTAGTTATGGGAGCATATTTGCTTTCTCAGGTGGGTCCTAAGTTAGAAGTGAAAACAAAAATTAGAGAAATTGTCAATTATTAAGTCCTGGCCGTTCTGGGGACTGATTATTGCAGAAGTTGTTGTTTAACTTCCTGGATTATGACTAAAGATAACATTCTGGCTTCCTGCAAGTCTGATTTATAGCAGGTTGGCTTCCTGAGTTGTTTACATTATAGATAAGGGGGTTAGATTCATGACCAAGTTGTAAGTCAGGGTCCTGTTTTTGTAAACAAGTATGGTCTGGCCTTTGTTCATTTGTATATTCATTCTACAAATATAAAATCTATTTGAAAGCTTGTTTTTGTCTTGGTCTTTGGATCCCATAGCATGGTTCTCTATAGGCACTCAACATATTTGCATAAAAAGCTAACTCACGCTTTGGTAGATGTTGGGAATGGTGTATTAGAAGTAAGTTAATTGGATAATGTGGGCGACACCTTACAAAAGAGATGATCTAGATGTAAGAAGAAAATGTTTGGGGCATAAAGGGAGAGATGGTGAAATCTCTTGTCATTGTTTCCCTAGTAATACCTTTTACACTAAGTGTAAAAGTCCCAGAACAGTCCCAGAATACTTCACTTGGTAAAACTTAACCTTGAAAGTCATCTTTGTTTCTTGGTCTTTTGGATTTTCCCAGAAAAATATGTAGTAAAATTAAAGCTGGCTGCTAGTTTCAAGATATACATGGACATGAAATAAAACAGTATAGCATTTAGAGCACAGAGTATGCCTGACCAGACTATGCAGAGGGACAGAGACTTGGGATGTAAAGTGGTGGAAAGACACTATCTAGCAGGAAGCTAGATCAGAAGTGGGATAGCCCAGCTTCAATCCAGACACTCTGATAAGGAATGTGGATATCCCAAGCAGCAAACTAACCACTGAGTCACATGCCTGCCCTTTCAATCTAATTAATTTTATCAAATTGTTTAAAGCAGTCTATACTGTAATTCAGTTTCAACTAGCGTGGTTATAATAATTTTAATGTGTTGTTATAGTTGCTCTAACTAAGCAAAATTATATGCCATTCCCCAAATTCTTATTTATAAAATACGATCACTTTTCCTACCAAAAAAACTAGGATGTAAACATCATTTTCCTGTAAAACATGAATTGCAATGTCAAATTTTTGAAATTGATTTATATAAAATGTAGTCAACTTTTATAATTTTATATGAACTTTTTCTATGTGTCTTTTTATACACTTGTTGTTGATACCAAATAGTTAAATCAGTTGATCAAATCTATTGAAAAACTTTACTTTTATGGTTTCACATTTCTTGATTGATAATTTTAATTGTTGTCTGAATCAATTTTCTATTGCTATAATTAAGTACCTGAACCTAGGTACTTTCAAAGAAAAGAGAATTATTTAGCTCAAGTTTCAGAGGCTGAATATTTAAGATAGAGTAGCTGAATCTGTCTGGCTGATATCATCCTTTGTTGGATCACAGCATAGCAGAGAAATTGAAAAGAAATAGTCCATGTGTAGAAGGGGTCATGCACGTGTCAAGGTCTCACTTTATAACAACCACTCTCAAGGGAGCTAACTCACTCACCTAGACCAGCATTAATCTTTTCCAAGGATGATGACCCCATGATTTAACCACCTGGCACTAGACCCTACTTTTTAAAGGTCCTACCACCTCTTAACACTGCCACACTAACTCCAAGCTTCCAGCATATGTCCCTCTTTCAGGGCAAACCACAACCATACCGTAACAATTGTCAAGTAAGTGAACCAATCCTTTAGAAGATTTACAGTGGTGATGTCATAAAGGGTAAAAATAATCAGTTAAGATTTCTTAAAAATTTAAGCAGTGAATACCAAAAAAAAATTTTATTACTGTGAGCTCAGGAATAAGAGACTGTGAAAGAGGTGCTCACTCAGCCTTAGGCATCAGCCAGCCCAACTGGACACTTGTCATGCTGGTAATTAGATAACTTTTTCAGCAGTCACCAATTATAGCAGATTAGAAGACAGAGGGTAAAGATGCCAGTCATGATGTGCTGAATTTATACAAGGTGCAATATCTGATTGAATTGCCAGATAACTCTAAAGATTTCAATAAATTCCTGTATAATTTAAGATAAAAGTGGGAGGAAATCACCCAAAAATTATCATAACAGACATATTTGTGAATAAATATTTGAAGTACAATTATTTTATAAGGAAGAGGGGTGGAGGTTCTTGGTTTTATTTTTAAACTTAGAAAACCTAAACATAGAAATCAAAGCTCAGTAGAGGCAAATGAAAATAATATCACTAAATTATGCAATGTGAAAAATGGAGAAAAAGAATAGATAGCCATAAAATTTGCATGGAAAATCAATTTCATTGTCTGAATGAAAAATTAGACTAGAATAACAATGAAAACAATTCCTTGTGGATAAAACCACAGTAGAATTGTTTTGTGGCAGGTCACATCTGCTAAGCCCAGAAAGCCTACAGAGGACACTCATTAATAGTAAAACAAACACCTTTTTGTTGGGGCTGCCACAAGGGCCACATCAGGGAACTCTCTTAATACAACTGGTGACTTTGGTTTAAAAAAAAAAAAAAAAACTAGACATTAAATCATATTAAAATTTCAAACAGAGAAATATACAACAATGTGTAAATCTAGATTATGTTTATTACACTGGAACTGCTTGAGGTGTTGTATGCCTATATGTAGATATGTCCCTCAAATAAAAATAGCATCCTATGAAGACACTAAAAGACAGAGACATTGGCTAGATATGGATTTTATTAGTCTGTAAAATGAGATTTGAAATGTATGAGAGGCTGATATAGAAAAAAGGACCATAATATTAATACTGACATTGTAGCAGCTATCATTTGTCATGTACCTGCTATGTCTCAGACCAGGAGCTTCATTCTTCATCTTCACAATCACAAGGGCAGAGGGTGTGAAATGCTTCAACAAGCACATTGCTAACAAATTAAAAAGCACTTGCTTGATGAGGAGAGAGAGAGAGAAACCAGAGCAAACCTGAGATCAAAGAAAAAAACAAAATTTATGATTTGGCCTTGTCTTATTGACAAAACTGGGAAGGGATGAAAAACGTATAGGAAATAAGAGAAAAGAAGAGAGAAGAAAGGAAGGGAAAAGAAAGGAGGGATGAAAGGGGAGGAGAGGAGTAAAGACAAGAGAGGAAAGGAAAGGAAAATGGACTCATTTGGAGCCAGGGAAATGTGAAAGAATCACTGGAGTATAGGTTCTTAGGCATACTACTGGCTGCATATGATATGTGATACAAGAAAAGTAACTCATCCTTAGAGAAAGATATCTCTTCTGTGGTGTGACCCACCTCTTACTTGAGAGCCATAGCCTATCCTCAGATTGTGACACCAGCTAGCTACTCTGGGCAGCTCTGGTGTCACAGAGATTTATAGTCTAAAAAGTAAGACAGTAACATGTTAATTTTAATAACCCCAAGGCTGGCTTTATATCTGCATTGAAGAGGAAGGGGACGGGGGGCTTCCATTCTTTTTTTGTTTGTTTGTTTTTGTTTTGTTTTGTTTTTGTTTTTTGTTTTTTGTGTGTGTGTGTGTTTTGTTTTTTTTTTTTTTTTTTTTGACAGGCAGAGTTAGACAATGAGAGAGAGAGAGACAGAGAGAAAGGTCTTTCTTTCGTTGGTTCACTCCTGAAATGGGCGTTACAGCCGGCGCGCTGTGCCGATCCGAAGCCAGGAGCCAGGTACTTCCTCCTGGTCCCCCATGCGGGTGCAGGGCCCAAGCACTTGGGCCATCCTCCACTGCCTTCCTGAGTCATAGCAGAGAGCTGGAGTGGAAGAGGAGCAACTGGGGCAGAACCAGCGCCCCAACTGGTAGAACCCGGGGTGTCGGTGCCGCAGGCAGAGGATTAGCCAAGTGAGCCACGATGCTGGCAACCGGGCTTCCATTCTTGACAAAGAAACTCAACTTTGGGACTCTCACAAACCCAATTCATTTAGGCTAGTTTAAACATTCTTTTAACTCACCTACTGAACCCAGACCTTTCCCATCAAGAACCAAGTAACTCTCAGAAAATTAATGCATTTTGTGTCTTTCTCTCCTTATAAGCCATGGATGATTACATCTAGGTTAATTTTTGCAGCAGTCTCATGCTGTAACTGCTTAGCATGGAATGTTGACCTGTGTGTACGTGGCAATGGTCAAGAGAGTTAACAGTTGTTGGGTTAGACTTGGAGCTCATCATTAAACTTTTTGTTCCACTCTCTTTCCTGATAGAAATGAAAGGTTTATCTGGGGGCCGGCGCTGTGGTGCAGTGGGTTTACGCCCTGGCCTGAAGCGCCAGCATCCCATATGAGCGCCAGTTCGAGGCTCGGCTGCTCTACTTCTGATCCAGCTCTCTGCTATGGCCTGGGAAAGTAGTAGAAGATGGCCCAAGTCCTTGGGGCCCCTGCACCCATGTGGGAGACCAGGAAGAAGCTCCCGGCTCCTGGCTCTGGATCGGCACAGCTCCAGCCACTGTGGCCATCTAGGGAGTGAACCATCAGATGGAAGACCTCTCTCTCTTTCTTGCTCTCTTTCTCTCTGCCTCTCCTCTCTCTGTAACTCTGACTTTCAAATAAATAAATAAATCTTTAAAAAAAGTTTTATCTAGAATCTGTTTATTTCCCTTAGTCATTACTCATTTCTAATAAAAACTTAAGGCAAAATTGCATGTGTAGATATTCTACTGCAGGAAATGTTTACATGAATTTAAGTGTGTATTTAGAAATCTGTATGCAAGTGAGCAGCAACTGATTCATCTAATTCGACAGCTAAGAAACTTAAAAATTTTTATTAGGGTTTATTTAGCATGCATAAATAAATAAATAAATAAATAAATCACAGCCACCTTTAGCCACAAAGGCATATGCGGGTACTTTCAAAATTCACAGAACATTGAATTAAAATTGTTTTTATTTTATTTTGGTGCAAAAAATTTTAACTATGTGTAGTCTTTCATAATACATATTTTCCATGAATTTTCTTAGAGAGAGAGGAAGAAGGAGACAGAGACAGTCA
Source organism: Lepus europaeus (assembly GCF_033115175.1). NCBI lineage: Eukaryota > Metazoa > Chordata > Mammalia > Lagomorpha > Leporidae > Lepus > Lepus europaeus. The sequence goes on from NC_084827.1 coordinate 92,932,938, forward strand.
AATACAGAAATAACTCCCATCTACCTGTTCACTCTCTGAATGCTTGCAATAACCAAAGCTTGTACCATGACAAAATCAGGATCCAAGAACTCAATACCGGTTTCCCACATGGATGGTGGGAACTTCGTTACTTGAGCCACCACCATCATCTCCCTACTCCTGACCCACATTAACAGAAGAGAGTCAGGAGCTGGAGGCTGGATCAAATTCATGTGCTTTTTTTAAAAACATGTATTTTTTTTTATTTATTTGAAAGGCAGAGTTATAGAGAGGCAGAGGCAGCGAGAGAGCAAGAGTGAGAGTGAGAGAGAGAAAGAGAGAGGTTTTACATCCCCAGGTTCACTCTCCAAGTGGCTGCAAAGACTAGAGCTGCGCTGACCCGAAGCCAGGAGCCAGGAGCTTCCTCCAGGTCCCCCATTAGGAAGGGCTTGGGCCATCTTCCACTGCTTTCCCAGGCCATAGCAGAGAGCTGGTTGGAAGTAGAACAGCCAGGACTAGAACCAGTGCCCATATGTGATTCCGGCACTGCAGACTGCAGCTTCACCCACTATGCCAGAGCGCTGGCCCTAAATCCATGTATTCTGATGTGGGATGCAGGCATCTTAACTGATGTCTACCCATTAGGCCAAATACCAGCCACCATGAACTTTTGAAGACCCATCATATAATCCCTCATGTACTTGAAAAGTTCAGAGTGCCTTGGGTTTACTGAAAGCATGGACCAAGCAAACTAGCAATGCACCTAAATTTACAGTTCTCTCCAGTTCTAGATTCAATCTTTCATGAATTCTACCTCACTCACTCCTGATTCAACATGGTATCTGTCGATCTACCACCAATATGTCTACATGAAGGAATTCATTTTCCTTCCCCCAAACATGGAACATGGAACATGGAACTAAAATCTTGCCCTTCACTGAGAGTGAAACCATACAAATAAGGTAATTTACCTCCAACCCCTATGCTCAAGAAGAGACTTTGCAGGATAACTTGCCCTGCTCAAGGTCGCATCCTTGTCATTACTGCATCAGAACTGAGTGACACATGGTAGTGGTTAGGATTTTTACTCTAAAACAACAATAAGAAATAAACTAGAAATCATAAGAATGTCCAGGCATAAATGTCCTCCTAAAGAGGTTTGAAGAGGTCCCTTAAACTCAATCGATTATCTTCATGTTGTTGATAGATTTTTAATGTCCAGAAGAATTTTAACTGAGTAATGTATAGCTATCAAAAGAAAAGAAATAACAAGGCAAAAACTAAAAATGAAAAGAATATTTCAATAAGTAAACATGCAAATGTTGTGAAAGTCCATGAAGTATTCCCTTTAAGAAAAAGTCAAGATATTTTTATAATCAAGCCAGGATATGCATTGATTATATTAAGTATAAATTTTAAATCCTAAATACCTTGCTTGTGGTTCAAGCATCTAGTGGCTGGCTGTATATGACTGATAAATAAGTCAAGAGCAACGTTAATTTCAATGTCAGCACTTGGTGGTATTGACAGGAAGAGGCAGTATCTGATCAAGAACCTGTTCTCTCTGTTTGGTGTTTGGAAGCAGGACTAACTTCTCTTCTGAGGGTATACTAAGTTAGCTTCAAATTCTTTAACTCAATCATGATAAAAGGAGAGACAAACAAGCTTCCCAAGGGAGACTCTGGGCTTCCTATTAATAAGATATGTGGGGTATCACATAGTAGAAGGGGAAAAAATAAATATAGAAGATATGTAGCCTTAATTTTAATTTGTTTCCTGAAGCTAGCCATAAATGTTTGAACAAGGTTTGGACATTTCTATGTTTTGTTGAACAGACAAGGTTTATGACATAAATAATTATGCTTACTGGTTGGCACACAATGTCTGCTGCTCATAAAGCTGGTGGGATCAAACTGTTGAAAAGCAAATAGATGACATCCAATGCAGCCACAGGTGTGCTTCGTGCAGGAGAAACTGCTATAGTTTCTGTTCTAGGTGTCTGCCTGGGAACTGTTGTTGAGCCAAGTTAGATCTGAGTTAGGGATGAGGGAAGAACAATGGTTAATTAGAGAAATCTTCACCTAAACAAAGTACATAGGGAAAGTCACAGGGCCTACTAATAATTGTGAAACAGAGATTGAGACAAAATGGAAAAGGAGAAGGTGGGACATAAAAATTGTTGTCTGGGAATGGAGAAATGCCATGGGCATCTCACAGCAACCTTCTGTTTCTTCTGCTGCTGTTGGTCAGGGTTATTTATGAGGCTTTAACTGTGGTTCTACCATCTGCCACTGGCCATGTCACTTCAAGGAACAGTGACCGACACAACTTCCTGACCCCAGGGAGCAGTCCTGACTACCTCTTACTAGTCAAGTGTGGGCCCTGGCCTTACTTACCATAAGGGAGGACAGGGATCAGTGTGTATGGATAACTAAGGACACCAAAAAATGCATTCACCAGGGCAACCCAAAGTCTGACTGCCAGGCCTCCTCTTAGTGCCTGTTGGCTGCTAACAATCTTTAACAATCCTTAGCTTGTACCTGCATAACTCCAGTCTCTGCTTTCATCATCACATAGGGTTCTCTGTCTTCATAAGACCATCTTCTGATAAGAATGCCAATCATATTGGATTAAAAGCCCACCCCACCCTAGTATAACCTCATCCTAATGTAACTCATTACATGGGTTTTCAAGTAAAGTCCCATTCTAGAGTACTGAAGATTAAGACTTTAACATATTTCTTGGGGAAGGCCCAATTCAATCTATAATAGACACTAATGAGAATGAAGGTATTTAGTAAAGTGAAAAAAAGTGCTTAATCCAAAGAAGCAAAGGTATCTATTTGTTTTCTGAATCTGTATCTGTATTATATAAAGCTACATCATCAATAAATCTTGGTTCTGACAGTGGCTGTGCTGAGAGTCCCCAAAGGCAGGCAAGTTTCACTGATTGTTCTTAATAATACAGAGATTAAAGTGCAGGAAGGTGTATTTTTCTGCCAAGCACTTGGCTCACGTTTGGTTGGTGAAAGAGGAAACTTGAAAATAACAAAATCAAACAGAAAATAATCAGCATTGAAGCCTTTTAAATTCATTAACTATACCATTAAAACCTCAAAAAAAAGCAACACTATTTATTGTTTTGATAGCATCATTAGGTTTTTAGGAAAACTTTAAAAAGGGATGGGGACATGTTAATACCCAGACGAAATTAAACGTTTTTATTCCCACCTTGATTTGTATTTAAATATTTTTAAACACGATTGTCTTCTCTTTGAAAAAGATGTATATAGTATATGTATATACATATATACGTATATATAATGTGTTTACAAAAATATATAGTTCTTTATACAATCTTGATCAATCACAGTGCAAATTCTTACATAATACTTAACTCATTTTCAGTTTTATTTCCAAAATCAAATAAGGGATTTTAAATGTATGCATGTATATAAAATCTATCAAAAGTCTAAATTAAGACATTTTGTTTGTAAGATAGAGAAAGGAAAATGTTTTATAATGGTGTGAGTAAGTTCCTAAAATTTACTCATATTCAAAGGTATTGTTAGTTTTAAAAAATATCTTTATGAAAATTTACAGCATTTGATTGCTTGATAAAATTTTAAAGAATGCTATACTAAGAGAATAGACCTAAATGACTTCTACTGGCTTTATAATCTGCTTCAAATGAATCATTTGATTTAGTTTACATCAGCTCTGATGGAGATTCCTGTACAATCTATAGATTCTGAAATTGGTTCCCATTGTTATCAACACTTAAGCTATGCATACCTAGCAACCTGGCCTTGAGGAAGTGTAATAGTTTTAATGAACAGGAAATCAATTAGAGATTCTGACACATGGTGATATGCCTAAGCAATTAGGCTTGTCCTTAGCTGGGAAAGTCCGCTTTTAATATGACAATGAAATTGACTGTGTCACTTCAGCCTTCTAATGGCTTCAAGCAATTCTGCTCTTCGCCCGTCACCAATCTGAGTCTTCCTTTCTAGGAAAGCCCATGGCTGCAGGCTGACTTAAATTTGTGTTCTCATTCAGCTGTAATTATGTGGGTGTGATTTATTGGTTTTCTATCTACTGCTTCTGTTTACACTGGAAATAAGACAATTTGTTTTCCTTTCGAAACTCCCAGTCAACATGAATTATTCTAAAGTAATGCCTCCTTAATCCATGTGTATGATTCAATCTGTCAATGATCAAAAAGTCACTTAAATACATAATGCATAGCAGTCACCCCTCCAATTATTAGGTCTAGACTATTGTTAACACTGATTTTCTTTACTTGCATGCCCATCATCTGATTTCTGAGAAAGATGCTCCGAGCTACTGGAAAAGATAGAAGACATGCATCTTGGGGTTTTTAATGGGTGAATAACCAAAAACAATGTGCTACGGTCAAATTAACTAGAGTAGACATCTTTCAGATTTTAAGATTCCTAGGAGAAGCAGTAATGTGCAAAATGATTTGCCCTTATTGTGAAGTCAAAATACTGGCAGCTCACAAAGGATTAAATCTACCATATACACCCCTCTGTTAATTCTAGTCACAAACATGTATTAAACAATGGGGCTGTGTACTGGCATCGTGGCAGTGAGTTAGAATGAGTACAGACACTGGCTTTAGAGCACATGATGTATGAGAAAACCTCTTGCCTCCCCATCCAGTTCAGCCCTTCCTTTTTTCTAATGTGTTGGTTGCCTGTCCTATTTATTAATTTGCCAATATTATCTCAGTTTTGTCTGCCTGCAAGTACAACATACATTGCTTGTTTGAAAGGACAGTGGTCTGATGGTAACATCAATAGCATCAGTTTCATCCTATCAACCTAAAAGAATATCATTTTTAAAAAAGAAAAAAAATTCCACATTTTAAAAGTGATACCTAGGGATGAGCATTTAGTGCAGTGGTTAAAGATGGCACTGGGACATACATATCCCACATCAAAGTGCCTGGGTTTAAGTCTCAGCTTGATTTCCAGCTCCAGCATCTTGCTAATGTGCACCATGAGAGGCAGCAGGCAATGGCTCTCCTATGTGGGTACCTGCCACACATATGGGAGAGCTAAACTGAGCTCCATACTCCTGGATTCACTATGGCCAGCCTTGACTCTTGCAAACATTTGGAGAGTGACAGAGATCTCTATTTGTCTCTCTTTAAAATAGATAAATATAAATACAAAATCTTTTAAGATACAATGCTTAATTATTAGGAAAAAACATGAAAAATACAAAGAACAGTGAGAATCTCTTGTAATCCTATCTGTGAGAGCATCCCAATAAATCTCTTAGAGTTTTACTTTGCCACATTTGCTTCCTTTTTTAGTTATTATAGGACTATTTTCCTACATGTTGAATATTATTTTTTAAAATTATCTTATTGACAAATTAATAACTTGCCATCTATAATTTAGTCTTTCTTCAAATTTTACTCTAACATAACGTGATCAAAGACACAGAAACATGACTTCATTTTTCATTCAATGGTCCTTCTCGTAAAAGGTTTAAAAATGACATTCCTAGGGTTTTCCCTTTTTTTTTTTTGTCTTTTTTAAAGCTATCATATAAATCAAATACAATCTTTTTTTTCTTTCTCTTACCTTGGCATCTGTATAATGTCTATTGAGGCCCACCTCTGACATTTATGATTGTAGATATAATGCAGATGGCAGCCAAGGAGACATAAGGCAGGGAACTAGTTTATGTCTATCCTGAGAAGCCAATTTGCTTTGTCTTCATAAAGGTACTCAAAGTCCTCATAGTAAATATTTGTCCAAGGTATAGCATATGGGATACAGAACAGTACAAATTAAAACAAATTACAGAGAATCAGAAAGAAGGAGGGAAAGAGAAAGGAAGGAGGGAGTGAGAAATGAAGGGAAAAAGAGAGGAAGCAAACAAGAAGAAAGAAAGAGAGAGAGAGATGGAGGGAGGGAGGGAGGGAGGGGAAGAAAGAAAAGAAAGGAGGGAGGGAGGAGGGAGGAGGAAGGGAGGAAGGAAGGAAAGGACAAATGGAAGGAAGGAAGGGAGGAAGATGGGAAGAAAAGGGAAAGGAAGGGGAGAAGAAAAGTAGCAGCAGTAAGCTATGACTTCAGAATTAACCTGTTATCTTCAACAATCCGCAGCTTCCTCCTCTATAAAATTCATACTACAAAAATAGCTATTGAATGGTATTATTTGGAAAATTAAATGAGTAAATTTAAATGCCTGATTTATATGCTAATTATCACCAGTAATGCTATAATGGAAATGTTCATCTTAAAAGGAACTATTTGACTAGAGTTGACATTTTCTCTCCAAGATGGATATACCTGTACAAGATTATAGATAATCTCCTTGACCGACTAATTACATAACTTCAGAATGGAGACATCTCAGTTTCATGCATGATCCTCTTAGGACAGTCACTGAGGTGCACTTGTCAATAATGAAGCTTCCTGGGCTGCATTCAAATGTCCTGGTTCAGAACTAGGGGGCAGGTAGTAGTGACCCAGGAACTGTCACTTTTAAACCTTTTTCTCAAGTGACATAGTTCATCCTAAAGCTTGACAAATTTTAAGACATCCTCACCTGGAAAAAGTTTTAAACAAAAATCTTTTAGTGAACACTGTAGTAATTACCATGGAAGATTCAGAGTGGTGTTTACTAAAATGTCAGTAAACAGGCTGGATTCCACATAGTACTTATCAATTATTTACACAATCACAATTAGAGACTCAAGCATTTCTATATCATTTTTCTGTATAACAAAATACTGTCTGAAATTATTAGGGAAAATCTTTGCCAGTTATTGATCAACCCCCTCCATTTGCAGTCACTCCACCCGACCTCCATGACCACGGACATTCCACAGAGAGCAGCTGCCTAGAAATCTCCATTGTTTCTGCACTCTTCTCTGGCTCCAGTCAGGGGGAAGTCTGGAATTGCAACTAAATCATTCATTTTCATTCAGAAAAGTCATTTAACTCATAGAGAATTTAAGGATGTAGCCTTCTAGAAAATATTTACCTAAAAGATAATTAGAGACTTAGCATTGCAAAGCTACAAAGTATATTACTAAACGCTATGTGTACAACTGCCTTCCAAATGCTGGGGCTAAGTCAGTGATCTCAATGTTGACTCAGTTTCTCAGCTGCAATGTGGGATAATTAGAAGACTGATTTCACCTGGTTGCTGTAAAAGCTAAGTGAGTCAATATGTATAAAGTATTTCAAATACAAGGAGTCTTCAAAAAGTTGGTGAATAATATGTACTGTGAAAAATATAAGCATGAATTTGAAAAGTTTTTTTGCATCAAAATGAATATATTTTAACTACATTTTTCCTATCAATTTTTGGAAATGCCCTTGTATCAATGACAAATTGTAAGTAGTCAGAAAATGAACATTATTATTACTTTTCTTATCTAATGCAGCAACTTCATTTTATAGCTAAGAAATCAAGGGCTAGAGATAGGAAACAATTTTCCCATGTCAGCCAAGAGGAAAGCCACTACCAGGACCTTCAATTATGAACTCTACACTTAATATCTTTCCAAATATACCTTGATGGTTTGTCAGAAGATAATTCTGTTTTTATTGGTTCATCCCAAACCTCACCCATTGCCCTGAAACCTATATACTATGAAATGAATGGTTAAAAATAATTTATGTTTCCTAATAATACAATCCCCAAACTGTCACCTCCATCATCTCTGTCCATATACAGGATGATTTCCTCAATAATTTAATGCAGAAAGGACTTTTACAAGTCCCATGTCTTTAGAGCTATGAAAACACATATCAATATTACTGAAATATGGAAGCAAAAAATCAATGCAGAAAATAAATTGTGTTGCCTTGCTGTGGCTCGTAATTGTGTTCTTTTCATGTATGTTAATTGCTTGATCACCTATTGTAGCTTGGCCCTAATTTTATTCATAGAATTTTGTCCTTCCTCTGGGACATGTATAGATGGTTCTGGCATTCATCTCCTTCTCTTTTGAAATCCCCAAGACCAACAATCCATTTAATTATTTTTAGTAATGACTTTGGTGAATGCATTAGACATTCTGCCATTTCAGAGCTCAGTCTGGATTCAGATGCTTTCCTATGGCTTAGTTAGAACACTGTATCAGTGTTTGCTTTTGGTAGTGGTTTGGTAGTGCTTAAGGGACCCTTTGCATGCACATCAGCCTTCTTTTTCTCTGAAGTAGTTTTGTATGGCTTCTTCTCTTATCTGAGCCTTTCAGTTACCAGAAAATCAGAAGTTGACCACCTGGCCACAGAGTGGTGCAAACAGAAATGTATTTTAGGTAACTTTCCTTGTTCTAATTTCTTTTTTGTCCTTCATTTAGTTTCTTCCTATGCAAGTGACCCGCCCAGGCTTTTTGTCTTCTCAATAGATAATGTGACTATCCCTTTATTTCCTAAAGCACATAATAAAAAATTTTCCTGTCTCTATAAATTATTCTCCTGGAGTTATAATAGGTAATTAAAGCTAATTAAATACGTTAATATTATAGAGCATTTAGAAGAGTCTCAACCACATAGTAAATTATTTATAATACCTATTAAATAAAAATAAGCCAATTAAACTGAGTTATTTTATATAAGTTCTTCCTGAGTCTATATGTTTGTTTTAAAACAAGGAGTTGTAATGACACTGGTCAAAGGGTGGAAACTTTTATATTGACACTATAAAGTAGAAATTTCTGATAATGCTAAAGCACATTTTATAGCAGCTACTTATTCACATGCTTTAGTCCTTGGCTTTATCTCTCAGAATGTGATCAGAAAGAATGAAGGGCAGTGGTGAAAAAGTGTTTTCCATTCTGTTTGTTGTTCCTCTGCAGTGAATAGACCATCTTATTTTTCTGATTTTCATGGAATCTGATTGTCAAAACTTTACAAGGCATGCCCTAGCCCCTTTCTTATGCTTTCATACATACTAAAGAAAACATCATCTGGTTATATGGTGACACTTGTCTAAAGGTGACATTGGTACAAACAACAATGAAACCTTGAGTCTGAGAAGGTCATAATTTCCCTATAATAGGACTCATAATCTCCATAATGGTTGTCTTATTGAAGTATTGACTAATCATCTGTCCTCATCTTCATTTTTCTTCTGAAGTTTTAGATTTCAGAATCTTATCTCCACCTCTTCTTCCCTATCTCAGTAGTAGAAGTGGGAAGAGTACCATCAGCTGTAGTCCCTGTAACCCGATGTTCTCAACTTTCTGTCATTGAACAGTTCACCAGCAGAGATATCCACATTCTCAATTGTCTTCTTTAAGACAAGGGAAAAAGAAAAAGAGACCAATGCCCACTGGCTCATGGAATATCTTTACTCTCTTCTCTGCCAATCTACATGTTTCCACTCTTCTACCCAAGTGGGTAGACCTCTGAGAAGCCTTCCAGGAACACTGAACATTTCCCTTCTCTGCATTGACTGCTCCATTGTACAAGAGATCCGAGAAATAGCTTAAGTTGACGGTAAAAGTTGGCCACCAATAACAATTGTACACATAAGAGGTATGCAGGTCTTCTGCAACTTCATGGGTTCTCAGTTAAATGAAGATAAATTTAGTCCTCAGGAATGCTCATAGGAAACTTTGAAACTCCAGACTAAGCTATAAATTCAGTATTTCTTGACACTGGATTGGAATTTTTTTCACTTCTATTAGATTCAACAGTTGATTGAGTCACTGATTTCAGAGCTGACAGGACCCCTAAGAGACATCTGGAGGAACAATATCCTCACTTGATCAGGAAGAAATATGAGGCTTGAAAGAAGAAATAAATTTTGTTGCATTTCCCCCCATCAACAAGGGACAAAAACTCTCTGCCTAACCTATTCAGGAAGGTATTAGGTTCAGACATGAAGGTGAAAGAAAATACAGTTCCTCCCAACAAGAAATTTTAGATCTGAAGATGTAAGTCTTTCCCTGAGTGTCTACCACCATTTAATTCAAGTTGCCTTTCTTTGCCTGTGAGCTTGGGAGACTACCTAACTATGACAGTTCCCATTAATTACTCAATGAGTACAGACTCTGTCACTGCTAGGTCAAGGACTTTCCAGGCGGGGGAAATTTTCAGCCTCTAAATTATATTTCAAAAGACTTGTGGTGGGCAGAATGATGACCACTCCAAATACGTCTGCATCATTATCTCTAGACTCTATAAATGCCACGTTACAAGGCAAAAGGGAATTGAGGTTGCAGGCAGAATTAAGGTTGCTGGACATCTGACTTTAAGATAGAGACATTAGCCTTGACTACCCAGTGGGCCCGATGTAATCACAAATATTCTTAAAAGTGGAAGAGGGAGGCAGTCAGGTGATGCAATGTGAGAAGGTTGCTAATTTTCAAGGTGGAGGAAGAGGCTGCAAACCAAGCAATTCGAGAAGCCCCTCAAAGATGGAAAAGGCAAGATGATGCATTCTCCTCTGGAATCTGCAAAAAGGAACACAGCCCATCAATGTGTTGATTTTAGCCTAGTGAGACCCCTGTGAGATTTCTGACCTATGAACTAGACAACAATGATGTGTGTTATCTTAAGTCACTAACTTTGTGAAAAATTGTTAACAGCAGCCGCAGAAAACTAAGACAGGATTATTGTTATTTGCTAACTGTGACAAAAGTCACATCCTCCTTTCAAAGCCAGTTGGATAAAATTTATACCTATGCATGGAGAATAAATTGGAGAAACAACAGCATACTCAGTTTCCTTTCTTTTATCCCAAACACATTTTCCACTCCAGCTGAAGTTACTTAGCAAATAGTGTGTTTTCTTTTTTCTTTGGCAAGGGAGACACTCTGTCAGATGGATAGACCACAGCACGTCTCTGAATGATTTTCTCCCACAGGCTTTACCTCAACCAAAGCCGCCATGGCAGCTCCTTAGCTCAGAGGCTGAAAGGACCCATGAGGCCCCTCTGGAAATCTACATTCCTCATTTCCTTCAGGCTCTGTGATATGAACTACCTGGCTGGTTACTGATCCCTGTCTTTCTTGTGCTCTGGAAAGTGTTTTCCCGCTTTTCACTCGTGTTTGAGATGTAAGTCATTGCTTCAGAATTTAAGCACCCAGTCAGAGAATGGAGCGTGAATGCATGCAGTGACCATGAGGACTGGAGTGGGAGCCTATGCAGGGTGGGACAGAAAGGAGAGAAAACCAGTGGGAGGGTTCATAGAGAGCTGATCATCACATTGGACAACCAAGCCACAATCCTCAGTAGGGTCCCAAGCAACCCAGAGGGCATTGTCTCTTATGCACTGCCAGGTTTATGCAGAATGACCACCTTGGACCTACAGGAGCCCTGGAGATAACAGAATGTGAGCTGACCAATGGTACAGTGGAGACCAAGAGCATTCCCGTCAGACACACTTGTTACCACAATCACAGGTCTTCAGAAATCTTTTGGAGCATATACTAAAAAAACTTCGCATGCATTTACAATTTTTGCACCAAAATAAGTTTATCTTTTAATTCCATTTCTCCATTAACTTTGTGAAGTCCCTCATGGTTTTCACAGCAATGGATGAAGTAAAAGCTGACTTCTCATCACATGAGGCAGGGCAATGAGGTGTCTGATACAGGGGGCCTCCAACTTGGGAATTGCCCATCACTGACCTATATTGTCATCCAGACCTGTGTTTTCACTTTGCCTGACTCTAACATCAGTGGCTGAGCCACAGCTATCTATGGCCTCCAGGCTTCCTGGGGGCCCTCTACAAACACAGCTCTCAATTAGATCCCGAAGAACACAACAAAATACAGAAGATACTATAATTGTCCATCAGAACCAAATACTGCCTCGTATTAAAGAAAGTGCATGCTACTACTTCACAACAGATTCAGGTTCTTCCAAGGCACCACTTCCTGTCAGCCACAAAAAGGATGAATCTACCTATCCTGCCATTGTCTCTCACTGAGAATATGCAATGGACAGCTAGGGGAAGTGTGAAAGTGCGACCTTTCTCAGTGTGCATTTTCACAATATTGCATTGTTCTCTTTCTTCATAATGTTCTGGAAGAGAGTTATGGATTTGGTAGATCTTCTGTCATGACATTCTTAAAAAGCATAGTATTTTTGCTCAAAGCAGACAGCTCCTTTGAATCTTAATGAAATGATCAAACAAATCCCATCTGAAGGATCAATTTTAACATTCTTTTCTCCCAAATATTCTTTGTAGCTAACCAATGTTTAACGGTCTTAGCTAGGACTAACAGCAGTGAATTGAAAATTAATGTCAAGTTGATGATGGAGAATTCTTTAAATGAGTAGCCCACCTGAGCCAAATTCTGTGGCCATCACCTAATCTGAAAAAGTCAACTTTGTTCCCTCTGTGTCCCCTTGGAGTGTTTCTCTATAAATGTCTTGAACAGAATCCTCTGCTGCTGAAATGGAGGCTGGGCTGCTGGCTCTCTGGAGCAGGCTGCTGCCATCCATAGCCTTTGATCTAACAACACATGCCAGACCATGTACAAAGCTGCTATGCTAATTTCTTTCCTCTGAGCATTCCTTGTCCCCAGCGGCAGGCACCATACAATGTTCAGAAGCATTTTCTTTAACTGGCACGTGAAGCTCAGATTACTGTTAATTGCATGGTACATATTGATTACTCTTGCTTCTGGAGTCCGTAATTCTGCATATTGAAAGTCAAAGTAGGTATGTTCTGACTCTTCACAAAGCCAGCCTTCTTTAGATTTTTCAATTCATTTTTTATTCTCCTATCTTCTCTCTGTGTCTCGTATCTCTCTTTCCTCTCTCTCTCTCTCCTCTTCTCTTTTTCCTTCTTTCTTCCCCAACTCCCTTTCTCTTTTCCTTCTTCCCTCCTTCCTTCCCTGCTTTCCTCACTTCTTTCTTTTTTCATATGTACAAAAACAAAACTCATAATGCATTCTCCCTCTTTCTCCTTCACGAGTAAATGAAAAACGTCCTGGTGATTAAGGCAAATCTATTTACAAAGCAGACATCAGATGCATCTTGGGCTCGTAAATGTCCTTTTTTGGAATCATGCATTAAACTAGATTTTATTTTTAAATACATGTTTTTGAGAGAAGAATGAATTATTACTTATCAATTAATTAGTTGCCTGGTGTGTTCCAGGAAAGTGGTGGAATATTCACTTGTAAATCTATAAAGCAAAAATCCTTGGAGAAGCTCATGTGCTATGTAATTAGAGTTAATTAACACATTTGCTAATTGACTATTATTTAGCACTCCAGCTGCTGAGGAAAAATCCATAGGCCCATTAAATATTAATTAGCAAAAGTCTATTGTCTGATCCTGTCAGCCTCTGTATTGATGAGATTTTTACAAACACAGCTTTGTTATGTGGGGTCCAGGGCAGCACTGGGTAGTTGACTATTGAAGAGTAAGAAAATGAGAACCTCATAATAAATACATAATCCCTGTATTTCAATTAATTCAATCTCCTTTAACTGATTATATTACCAAAAATACCAGAATTAACACCCATCTTTGTTGGCAGAGTTACCTCCAACCTTGAGATTTATGTGACTCCCTTTATATCCAGGTCTTGATGTTTCTGGGTAGGCTATATTATACCCATCAGGAAAGTAATGAAGAACTAACTTGGTAATTGTAGTAGCAAAATGCTCTATCTAGCTTCTTTAAAAACAGCTCTACAGAGATGTAATTCACTTTGTACCAAATCCACCTGTTTAAAGAGTACAATTCAATGTTTTTTGATATAATAGAGTATTAATTTTTAAATTTTTAAAACTTGTTTTTAAAAAAAATACATAACATAATTTTCCATTTAAATCATTTTAAGTGTACAATTTAGTGGTATTAATTATTTTCCTCATGTTATGCATTCCTCATAGCTTGTTTGATTGGTTTGTTTTGAGTCTCTTTGTGACTAATCTGAGAACCCATCCTTCTACCCTTCTTACTTTAAAAACTGCCATTTGTTTTCCTTTTGGGCAAAATGCATTACTGCTCAGTCAGTAGTACCAACCCATGGGAAAACTTCTCTGATTGGAAGCCACTCTGTTTTGCTACTGCCTTTGCCTCCGATACTCAGAATTAGCCAAGCAATTATTCTAAGCAAGCGCCATATGCCCTTTTTCTTGCATCCCAGGTAGGAATCGCTGGCAATCTTCCATAGGGACAAATTGCCAGAAATGTCTCCAGCTATTCCCAAACTTCATATGACCTCTACCCCCACCTTGTTTTCTGTTGCTTGACACACAAAGGCCATCTCATCCCTTTTCCATGAAAGCACTAACTACCGAGACAATAGTCACATCAAAGAGATCACAACAAACGTCATAATTTAGTCTATTAGCAATGGTGCACTCAGTTCACAGTAGTCCTGCACAATTTCCCAAGGTCGTTAACTGCTCTCTTTCTTCCTCTAGCAATCCTGGCAATATCAAACACAGGAGATAGAAGAGCTGGCACTTTCCACAAAGTTTTAGTAACAAGTTCAATTTGTACTAAAACAAAACAGTATCTCATAATGTCAGCCTTGTAGTTACAATACAGAGCTGAAATAATCATAACTTCATTATTTGTAAACAGTTGAAAACTTCTGCCAGGCACTAAGCTAAGTGCTCCACATCACTCTCACTTAATCTACTAGAGTTGTAGTAGTTATTGATAAGGGCATGGCAATTCGGAGCTCTGATGCCACATGGATTTAAGTTTGATTTACGGTTTCTCTGTATAAAGGTTATTGTCCTACAAATGTTTAGGGGAGGAGCCGTGTCTAGCATAGTGGTTAAGATACCAGTTAAGATACCCATCCCTCATGGGAGTGCTTGGGCTTGATTTTGGCTTGGGCCCCTGACACTAGCTTTTTACCAATGAGACCCAGGGAGACAGTGGTAATAGTTTAAATAGTTGGGTTCTTGTCACCCACATGTGAGACCTGGATTGAGTTTCAGGCCCCCAGCTTCAGCCCACGCTACTCTTAGCTGATGTGGGCATTTGTGAAGTGATTCAAGGCATGGGAGTGCTCTCCCTGCACCACCAACAAATAAGTAAATAAATATTTTTAATATATGTATATTACACTTTTTATAGAAAGGTTTAGGAGAACACAAAGAAATGTCACTTGGAATCAGCTAGAAATTGCAGGTGTAAGAGCACACATATGTGAACTGTGTTAGCAACATCCCAAAGGGAGGCATGTGTAGGGGTGTTGTTGGGCTCCAGTGAGATTTAGCTACAGAAGAGGAGTTAGGACAAGCATGAGAGTGGACTCACACTAGGGAATAAGCACTTTGTTTCAAATCCAAATAAACTGAGAACTGCATGGAAAGGCCAGCTGCCCACCTCCCTACTAATTGGGCTTCTGATCCAAGGGGAAATTTTGTGCAGACACAGCCTCTGCTCCCTTGTGGAAGGAAAAGCCTCTCATCTCTGCAACCTTGTTAGAAAAACAAATTCCAAACCTGATAAGTAGCTCCCTGGGTAACTCATCAGACAATCCAGCCTCTCTCTCCATGGGTGGGTAAGCTCAGGGCAGTTTTTTATCTTTCCATGTCTAGATCTGCCCATCTTTCACATGAATAATAGTACTTCCTTGCAAGTGTCCTGTAAGAATAAAATAAAGAACTAAACCACCAGCCCAGAGCCTGGTACAATCTAAATATGTGATGAATTTTTGTTCCATTTTAATTTTCATTTAACAGTTGAGAAGCTGAGGCTCCGACAGATTTAATAAGGTGACTTCAATCCTACAACTACTCAGTAGTGTCTAGCCCAAATCTGGGCAAGGACTGGCTCTTACAGTGTGCCTTACTGTTTACCCTTCCCAAGAAGCCAGTTCCTGATGATATCATCCAACTTCATGATCCTAAATAGGCAAGGAGAACTCTTCATTTGGTCATTCTTGATGCTATGATCAGCCTTCCCAACAGTGATGCTCCAATGTCCCAAAAGAACCACTGGTAATTCCTGACCATCTTCAACTTCTGAAGTCTAATTTACCATGCCTCATTTTCTACATCACTTCTGATATCGTATCATGTAAATTTGATTATAGACTGTCCCTCCCCCAAAACTACAAACTCCATGAGAGTCTCCTTTCTACTTTGAACGTCTATAACTGAACCTGGCATATAGTAAGTGCATCAAAAACCTCTGCTTAATAAATAATTGAGTATCCTCAATACTGATAGCTCCAAGCCATGAAATTATTGACTGTATCATTATGAAAATACTTTCTACATAAAATACTCTTTTTACCCCGGGATTGTTGCCCAAATCAGATGGTAGTAGCAGAAAATGATTCTATGAAGGGACAGTATTGTGGCACAGTGAGTTTTGCCACTGACATTCCATGAGTGCTGGTTCCAGTCCTGGATTCTCTGCTTCAGATGCAGCTCTCCATTGATGTGCCTGGGAAGGCAGCAGGTGATAGCCCAAGTACTTGGGCCCCTGCATCTACATGGGAGACCCATTTGATTCCAGGCTCCTGGCTTTGGCCTGGTCCAGCCCTGGCTATTGTGGCCCATTTGGGGGGATGGACCAGGAGATGGAAGAGCTCTTTCTCTCTGTGTCTCCCTCTCTCTGTCATTCTGCCTTTCAAATAAATAAATAATGTTTTTTTAAAGAAAAGGATTCCTGAAATACTTATTCCATATGTTGGTTCATTTTATTTTCAGCCAGTTTTGTAGATGGGGAAGCTAAAATCTCAGTTATACATTAAGGATAGGTTACAAGATAAGAATTTTTAAGATCGTTAATAACATCTCTGTAAGAATCTTAAAAAACTTTTAATTCAAAAGAATAAAGCCAGCGATCTTGAGGCCAGTAGTCTAAGATCATAGATTATTCAAAAGCAATCAGATTTTGTGTAATGTCTATAAAAAATCCAAGGTCATTTTTCCATAGATCTGGAAACAAAGAAAGCTGTATAATTAAAACAGTCTGATAATAGCATAAAAATAATCACACTGGGGGACAGGGTTGTGATGCATTCAGTTAAGCTGCCTCTTGCAATGGCAGAAACCAATATCAAAGTGCTGGAAGTCCCCTGCTAATGCACCTGGGTAGGCAGTGGAATATGGTCCAAACACTTGAGCTCCTACCACCCATGTAGGAGACCAGGATGGAGTTCCTGAATCCTGGATTCAGCTTGGCCCAGACCTGGTTGTTGGAGCCATTTGGAGAGTGAATTAGCAAATGGAAGATCTGTCTTTCCCATTTTCTCCCTCTCTGTCTCTCTGTTGCTCAGCTTTTCAAATAAATGAATAAATAATTTTTTAAAAAATTAGACACACTGTCAAATGGAAGAGAGAGACCAGAAATGAATCCACAGATTTATAATTGTCTTCTTTTAACAAAAATGACAAAATATTCAATGAGAAAAGAATAGTCTCTTCAATAAATGATATTGGGAAAAATGGACATCCATGTACAAAAGAATAACTTTGGCTCCTTATACCATATATAATGATTAACTCAAAATGCTTTAAATACTAAGACCTGAAGCTATACAATACTAGAAGAAAACATGGGAGGAACTTCACCATATTGGTCTCAGTGATGATTTTTTAATTGACTCAGAAATTATAATAATAAAAGAAAAAACAGTTAAATGAAATTATATCAATATGAAAAGCTTCTGCGCAGTAAGAGAAACAATCAGAGTGAAGAGATGGCCCTACATACAGTAAGGGGTTTCTATGCAAAATATATGAGACTTAAATAGCTCCCTAGCAAGAAAACAAATGACCCTAAAATTTAATATATTAATAAATTCCTTAAATAAAAATTAATATTAAGAAATGGGCAAGGGACCTGAATATACATTTCTCAAAAGAAGACCTACAAATGGCTATAAAAAATGCTAAGTAATATTAGTCCAAGGAAATCAAATTAAAATTACATGAATTATCAACTACAACTGTCAGAATGGCTATTAACAATTGTGTGAGGATGTGGAGAAAAGAAAATTCTTGTACATTGCTGGTTGGAATGTAAATTAATACAGCCATTTTGGAAAACTACGTGGAGTTTCTCTAAAAACTAAAAAAAAAAAAAATGCCATATGATTGGCAATTCCACTTCTAGGTTTACCCAAAAGATTTGAAATCAATTTGTCAAAACCAGTTCTGTACTCCCATGTTCATTGCAAAACTATTCATAATCGCCAAATAATAAAATCAAGTAAGTATCTATCAACAGATAAAACAATGAAAAAACCGTGCTACGTCTATCTACTGGGATACTATTCATTCTAAAAAGATAGAAATTCTTTGACTTCCAACAACACAGATGGAACTAGAGAACACGACACTAAGTGAAATAAACCAGAACACAAAGACAAACACTGTATATTCTCACTTCTATGTGAAATCCAAAGCAATGAAACCCAAAGAAACAGGGAGTAGAATGGTGGTTACCAGGCTGGAGAGAGAGTACCCAAAAGGTACAGTCTCAGTTATACAGGTTTTCTTTTAAGTCCGCTGCATATTATGGTGAATCTAGCTAATAATAGTATATTGTATGATTCAAAATTGCTGAGAGTAAAATGCAAATGTTCTCATTAAAAATTTGATAAATATTTAAAGTAATGGTTATGTTAATTGTCTTGATTTAATTATTCCACATTGTATTCATAAATCATGACAATGCTATGTGCTTAAATATATACAATTATAAATTGTTAGTTCACATTAAAATTTTAAGTGATAATAATAAGTAATAATAGAATTTATCATCATAAGAAAGACAGTATCAGGAAACCAGGGCTCCATGTTCCTTCGGTTTCCTGATTGATTAGTGAATGGGACCCTTAATGGGTAGATGCATCAATAAACATTAATTATGAAACTGGTTAGCATTAGGTCCACAAAAATAATAATAATCAGGAAAAAACAATGTTGATTCTACTGTTGGAGGCTGGGTAAGGCCAATCACAAATATAGGCAGAGTAAAAATGTTCACCTAAGGGGAACTTGGCCGTACCTAGGGGACCATTGGCTAATCTGAACCTCTATCCTCCCTCTGGTTATGCATGAGATTTTACTTGAGAAAGTGCTATTGTAATTCCTATGTAACTATGCTTATAATGGCTAAACAGCAAAGAAGTAAAAAGAACATTTGAGATCCAAAATCCTATTTGAGTTGTAAACAAGCATGCAGAGTGAAGAAATGGAATGTGGAGGAAAATTTTTTTTTATTTTTTTGTTTTTGACAGGCAGAGTTAGACAGTGAGAGACACAGAGATAGAGAGAAAGGTCTTCCTTTTTCTGTTGGTTCACCCCCAAAATGGCCGCTAGGGCTGGCTCACTGCACCGATCTGAAGCCAGGAGCCAGGTTCTTGCTCCTGGTCTCCCATGCGGGTACAGGCCCAAGCATTGGGCCATCCTTCATTGCCTTCCTGGGCCACAGCAGAGAGCCAGACTGGAAGAGGAGCAACCGGGACAGAATCCAGTGCCCTGACCGGGAATAGAACCTGGGTGCCGGCGCCACAGGCGGAGGATTAGCCAAGTGAGCTACGGCGCCAGCCTGGAAAATTGTTCTGAGGATAAGATTCATTCCCTGGAGACCTGTCTGTCTCTGTTTATCTACATAAGATGCTCTATAACTATTCCACATCTGGGTTAAGATTGCGATGGAAATATTAAACATATTTAAGCATACTATATGTTACTATGTCTGAAGGTGATAAAGAACAAAGATGTTTATTAATCAAAATAATACACAATGAGAAGGTAAAATCCCACTCCCGGGAAAAAATTATTGAGGATAATAAGAAAATAGCTTAAAATATTGTCACAACCTAAGTCAAAGGTCTGTATCAGTAGAAAACTGCCTTACAGCATGCCAAAGAACATAGAAGGTAGGTAGAATATCTCTATGAGCAGACCACATCTAGAAAGCAGAGGATCTGACATTTGGAACTGATTGCTGCAAGTACATTCAGCTAAATGAAGAAATGCTTCATGCAGGGGTGAGTATTCGATACAGTGGTTAACATGTCCCTTGGGATACCCACATCCCTTATCAAAGTGCCTGGGTTTGAATCCCGGCTGAAATTCGAATTCCGACTTCCTGTTAATGTACACCCTGAGAGGCAAAATGATGGCTCAAGTGTTTAGCCAGCCATCTGGGAGGTGTGGTTTGAGTTCTGGTCTCCTGTTTTGGCCTGGCCCAGTCCCACCTATTGTGGGTATTTAAGGAGTAAACCACTAGATGGGAGATTTTCTCTCTGTCTTTCTCTCTCTCTCTCTCTCGCTCTCGCTCTCTCTTTCTCTCTCTCTCCTTCCTTCTCCCTTCCTCCCTTTCCTGCCTCTCTCTCTGCTTTTTAAATAAAATTTTTCAAAAATAAATTCCTAAAAAAAAAAAAAACGCTTCATGCAAGCTTCCCTAAGTGAAACAATAATGCAAATCATTCTCTGTGTTGGAATTTGACAGGGAGTGAAATTCTCCACTACCTATTCATGTCCTACTCAGAAGGGATTCATTTCTTTGTCAATGTCAAATGAACCAGAAAAAAAAAAAAAACACTCATGGTTTTTCCATGCCAGGAAAAAAAAAGGATGATGACTCTAACCTCTTTTCCTCTCCACCTCCCTCTACTTCCATTAGACTGAAAATATTGACAAAGGATGAAGGACCAAAGCAGTGCCTACCTGGACAGCTACATACCACTGCTACTCGTTACTTTAAGTTCCACTCCTGAGTAACTCAGATAATGATAATCTTGAAAAAAAATTATGTTAAGGAAACTTGAAAATAAATTGAGTCTCTGTCTACACCCAATGCAATATTGGTTACAAAGCAAATTTGTACAACCACCAACAAAAAAAGGAGATCAAAAATAAGAAAATTATTTTGGAAAGCACAATAGGATACAGAGAAAATTGCCTTGTAAAATTTTGTGACTTTTGTGACTCCACAACATTAACAATAATGTTAACTTATAAATATCCTTCTATGATACATGAAATTCTGGATGGTAAAATCTAGGTCCTCTTTCTATTTACAGTCACTCCTCGATGTCACAGGGAATTGGTTCCAGGAGCCCATTCAGATTCCAAAATCTTTAATACCAAAAACATGAAAATGTCATGCAATTGGTTGCAATATTATGGTGTTTAGAGAATAATGACAAGGAAAAATATATGTGCACTTTCAGTATAGACATAACTTTCTTCCAAATATTTTAAATCCTCAGTTGGTTGAATCTTTGTTTGCAAAACCTGAGAATGCAGAGGGCTGGCTATATTTAACCATACCAGAAGAAATTATTGTAGAATTAGTCTTAGACAAGAGGAGCTCTCCCTGCCATGAGACAAAGACAATGCTTCTCTGCTGCCTGTCTAGTGACTGTCATAGAATCACAATATGTGCAAGAAAAGATTTCATAGCAATGTACACAACTGGCATTCATTGCAGCCTGAAAAGATCCTGATGGAAGAGGGCTAGGACGAGCAGTGGGCAACCTTGGAAGATGATTCACCAGGACAAAAGATAAAATTGCAGAGGGAAGGAAACTCTTCAACAACATAAGTAGGGATGATAATAGATCCTTGAGTATATGTTGGTCAGTGGCTTGTATTTCAGCAATCCTGGGATTTGTGTGCACTGTGGAAGGCAGATGCTGGGTGCATACTGAGAGAACTATCTCACTGAACCCTGAAATGATTATGAGCTCAATCAACGTTATTATGGCATTTTCCCTTCTCCATCCCCAATGGGAGGAATGTCCTTCTCGTCTTACTATGTTTCTGAGGCTGCACACAAACTGCCCAGTTCCAATAGGATCAAGATAAGAGCTCTGGCAAAGTAAAGACCTCAAAAGCCATGGCTCCATTGAACAAAGTCTCTGAGTGACCCTACAAGGCAGTTCAGGGGGCAAAAGCTCCATAAAGTGTTGGGGGATGACAACGTGTTCTTCTACATAAACTGTACTCCCCACAGCCAGGTGGGTGGAAATTGGAAGCCACACATATTTAGGTGTTTCTGTACTCACTAGGTCATAAAACCTGAGACACAGGGACAGAATAACAAAGACTGAGGAAACTGACTGGTAGAATCCATGTTATTTTCAATGACTCCACTTAGAATCAACAGGGTAACAAGAATGTTGTTAGAAATGCTCAAATGTGAGGCCAGCATTGTGGTGCAGTAGGCTAAGGCTCTGCCTGCAGCACCGGCATCGCTTATGGGTTCCGGTTCAAGTCCCAGCTGCTCCACTTCTCATCCAGCTCTCTGTTAATGGCCTGGAAAAGCAGTGTGGAGGATGGCCCGAGTGCTTCAGCTCCTGCATCCATATGAGAGACGTGGAAGAAGCTCCTGCTGCCTTGCTTTGGATCGGCCCAGAACAGGCAGTTGCTGCCAACTGGGGAATGAACCAATGGATGGAAGATCTATCTCTTCTCTCCCTCTGACTACCTGTAATTCTGCCTCTTAAATAAGTAAATAAATAAATAAATCTTTTTGAAAAAGAAATACTCAAATGTGGAGCAGGCATTTTGGCTAGCAGTTATCTTACCAACCGGGACACCTGCATTCCGTATGAAAGTGCCTGGATTTGAGTCCCTGCTCTGCCGCAGATGTCAACTTCCTGCTAATGGACACCCTGGGAGGCAACAGATGATAGCTCAAGTATTGAGTCCCTGTCACCCACATGGGAGACCTGAGTGGAGTTCCTGGCTCCAGGCTTGAGCCTCACCCCAATCCTAGCCATTGCAGGTATTTGGGGAGTGAAATACCACAAGAGAGCTCTCTTTATGTGTGTTCTCTCTTTGTTTCTCTTTCAAATAAACATTTTTTTTAAAAAAAGAAATGCTCATTTGTGAAAAAGGCTTTTAAAATTATTTATATCTAATTTATTACTTCCAGGATCAATTGTTGTTTAGGATTGGGCTCAAGCTCAGTACTGCATGTTTGTTTACATTCTGCAAACAAACTGCAACTTATCATAACATTTTTTGTCATTTGTAAAGTTTATTACCAAATATCTTGGGATTATTTTATTCATTAAACCTCCTTTCTCCCTTTGAAGTTGGTGTACATACAGGGATAGAGTTGCTATTGTTGCAGTAATCTTTAATTCAAATAATCAGATAAATATTTCAATGATACAGAGTGATAAAGGAAGTACTTCATTACCTCCAGGCTGAAGATTCTCATAGGGATAAAAGGCACAGGGAAAGCAAATTGTGAAGCGTGCTGCTGTTGAAAATCCAATACTACCCAAGTGATAGGGCAGCTTTACAGCAAAGAGCTGTCCTCGCTGCTTATTAGAGCAATGGTCATTAATGTTTAATACCAAAGGAAGAGAGTGGCTTTGTGAGCTGTTGGCTGGGAGATTGGCACTGTCTTCTTCCCTGATATTCACGGAGCTCCAGGGCTCAGGTGACATTTCCATTCCACTTGCTGCCATTCTCTCCACGCCTGATTCCTTAAAGGCAAAGAAACAGGTTGTTTTTCCCATCTGCTCCATTCCTCTGATCTCCAGGCTTGGCAAATTAGTTTTCAGACAAATAAAAAATATTTTGATAGTAAATCCTTGTTTGTAATATCCCCCTGGGGAGGGACTAATCAGCCTAGACTATCAGGCAGGTCATCAGTTTAACCACAATTTGAGTATTGCAATCTGGTTGAGCATCATTTTCCCTTTCTTTGTTGCTGAATATTTTTGTTTTTTGTTTTTTTTTTGTCTTTTGTTCTCTTTTTCAAAATCCCACTGGCCAAATAATAATGATGTTTTGGAGGATTAATCACCATAAGGTAATCATAACCACTAGAAAAATCATTTTGGGATTTTTCTCACATATAAGAAAATGTGTTTGAATTCATAAAGCAACAGAGTTATCATTTGCCATGCTATAAAAGCATGCAGTCTCTATTATTTGAATGATAGTACCTTGTGATTGTTATACAAATATATACACAAAATTACACAAATACAAAAACAGAATTCTTCATGCCTATTTAAAAGAAATATAGCAAATAGATATAGAATGTAATACTTTATCCTTATACTTTGCGTTTCTGTGTGGGCACAAACTGATGAGCTCTTTACTAATGATATACTGAAGTGATCCTCTGTATATAAAGAGAATTGGAAATGAAAAAAAAAAAATAACAACCTGGTATTGAAGGGGAAATGGCATAGAAAGTTAATTAATTTGAAAAAAAAAAATCATGTGGGTTCTCTGTCTTTAATGTGCTGTACATTGCTATTTGATGCTATAATTAGTAATCCAATGGTAGTTTTTTTCACTTTGTAGTGCTATATGGGCAAAATGTTGAAAACTTTACCTAATATATACTAAGCTGATCTTCTGTATACAAAGAGAATTGAAAATGAATCCTTACATGAATGGAAGGGGAGAGGGAGCGGGAGAGGGGAGGGTTGCGGGCGGGAGGGAATTTACGGGAGGGGGGAAGCCATTGTAACCCATAAGCTGTACTTTGGAAATTTATATTCATTAAATAAAAGTTAAAAAAAAAAAAAAAAGAAAAAGAAATATAGCAAATGACTAAAGAATTATTTAGAACCATCATAAACCAACTAATTATGAACATATTTTTTAAAAGAGTGATTGTAGTTCTGTTGATTTACTTCTGACTGTAGTTAAATAAACTAAACCAAAAAAAAAAATATTCCTGGTGCATGAGTAGGACTTCTGCATTTTGTAGACCTTTCTTTCAGAATTATAGAAAGCAGATAAAGGTTGCTGAACAAAATACTACTTGCAGAGACTAGTGGAGAAAAGTTGTTTATGCACTAGAGAGCAAAAACATAGACAGTAGAAAAGGGATAAAGATGGCATTGAATCAATCAATGAAATAAAAGGCATTACTGAGAAAAGAGAGTGCATTCCCCACCCCCACCCCCGCACTCACACTTTTCTCATCAAAACAACACTGAAAGCATGAGCTGATGATTCTAAAATAAAGATTACAGGCTCTGCCAGACTAGTAGAGAGCATGTCCTAGATGGTAAAGTCACTGAGAACTGGAAATGATGCCTGCAACTGAAATCAGGAGAGGAGAC
Source organism: Lepus europaeus (assembly GCF_033115175.1). Classification (NCBI taxonomy): domain Eukaryota; kingdom Metazoa; phylum Chordata; class Mammalia; order Lagomorpha; family Leporidae; genus Lepus; species Lepus europaeus. Next base: position 92,957,918 of record NC_084827.1, read on the forward strand.
TCAAGGAATTTCCCTATAAGACACTGTCACACAGAAACATGAAAAGCTCAGGCTGTGGATGGAGTTGAAAATATTGACCTCTTACAAAGACACTGACCTATAAACATACACTGATTAAAAATGGTAACGGGGTGGCCATTCTACATAGTGGTTAAGATGGCACTTGGGAAAACTGCATTCTATATTGGAGTGTTTGGGTTCGAGTCCCAGCTCTATTCCAAAAAGTGCACTCTGGAAGGGAGCAGGTGACCAATCAAAGACTTGGATCCCTGCCACCTATGTGAGAAACCCAGATTGAATTCTGTATTCTTGGGTTCAGCCTGGCCAGGCCTTGGATATTGCAGGCATTTGGGGAGTGAACCAGCAGATGAGAGACTGCTCTCCATCTCTCTCTTTCTCTCCTCTCTATATCAAACAAATAAATATAAATAAAATGTTTTAAGTCATAACTTAATTCCTATTTTAGCAATTTACGATTTAGTAGGCTTTTTCTCTTAAAAAAAATATGTAGGGGTGGGTGGGTGGGTGGGTTTGAGGGGAAGAATCATTATATTCCAAAAGTTGTACCTATGAAATTTATATTTATTAAATAAAAGCTTTCTAACAAAAAATAATCTTGCCTGGTTTAAACATCCCATTGAGTCCTTGGGGAAGAATAAATCATCAAAAATCAACCCATTAAAGTAATTACCCAAAGAATTTCTTGAGAAAACAATAAATAAGAATTGACATAGCTATAATAAAACAAAAGGCAGATTTTAAATTGGCGCATCAGCAACAGAATGCACAGGGGATGGAAAAAAAATAGAATGAAACCAGAAAGTAGCAGAATATGCCACCCCAACTATAGCACTTATTTGGCAGAAGATTGTTTTCAGCTGAAGGCCACTGAGAAGAAGCATATACTCAAGCTCACTTCTCTGCTCTTACTTGTCTAAAAGCAGAACATAAATATGTAAAGGTACCCTTCTCTCTACCAGTAAGGATGGAAGTTCAACCACCAGAAACAACTCCAGATCCTCATCAGATCTGACACAGCACCAGAGGAATCTACGTGACCAATTTTGCTATTAGCCTTTTTCTACAGTTAGTTTCTTCATATATGGATGTCCTTTGATTTGAATTGTATCACGTTCTAATAAACCTATTTTAAGTTGAAAATATCGTAAGTCAAAAATGCGTTGGCTACACCTAACCTACTGAAGACCCAAGCTCTGCAGTTTAGTTCACTGCAGTTTATCCGTTGTTCACGCTCATGACCGCATGTCTAACTAGGATGTGCACTTATGGCTGCCATCCTACACCATGGGAGAGTATGAAACTCCCTAAAATAGCTCAAGAAAAGATCAAGTTGCAAAATTTAAAGGATAGTTTCTACGGAATACATATCACGTTTACACTATCATAAAGTCAAAAAACCTTAAATCAAACCATAATAATTTGGGAGCTATCTGAATTTGCCTTCCCACAGCTTGCCACCTTAGAAGCTCACAGTTTTTTTCAACTTTTCTGTCATTTATCTATGCATGTATTATTCTTTTTAATATATTATATATTATATAGAACAGAGGTCAAGGTGAGAAGGCCAAGACACTTCCAAGATTTTGGTATACTCCTTATGCGGCTCTTATGGAAGTGGTTCTTTCTTCCATTGTTCTTGTTGGAAAGCACTGTTTCTGTAGAGAGCCTACTAGATAGCCCAGTGGATAAATATGTACAAGACAGGTGTCCTTTCTTTCCAAATACCTGAGTAATTTGTTTTTATTTATAAATCAAAGTCATTATTAATTTTTTTTTTGACAGGCAGAGTGGACAGTGAGAGAGAGACAGAGAGAAAGGTTTTTTCCGTTGGTTCACCCCCAACGGCCGCTGTGGCCCGCACGCTGCGGCCGGCGCACCACGCTGATCCAAAGGCAGGAGCCAGGTACTTCTCCTGGTCTCCCATGCGGGTGCAGGGCCCAAGCACTTGGGCCATCCTCCACTGCCTTCCTGGGCCACAGCAGAGAGCTGGACTGGAAGAGGAGCAACCGGGACAGAATCCAGCGCCCCGACCGGGACTAGAACCCGGGGTGCCAGCGCCGCAGGCGGAGGATTAGCCTACTGAGCCACGGCACTGGCCCAAAGTTATTATTCTTGACTGAATAAAATAGATAGTGAAAACTTATTAACAATTTTTGGAAGTTACTCAGGTGAACTCTCTGACTTACAAACCTACCACAATTGAGAATGCCACCCTTATTTGAGCTCAGCTTTAATCTTATTTCTTTGAAACTAAGCTATGAACATGCATGAAGCAACACATGTAAGGGCTATTTATCAAAAACACTGCGCATGGTAGTGAATAATTGGAAATAATCCGACTTTCTATCACCAGAGAGCTGGTTAAATAAATGACTGTATACCCATACTTTGCAATACTATGCAAAAAAATTATGCAGATGTAAGAAAGAATGATGAAAATCTTTATTGATAAAGAAAGAGCTCCAAGACATATGATTAAGAATAACAAAACACAAAAAAGTCTTAGTCTGCTATATTTTGTGTAATAAAGAGTTGAAACAAACTATGTGATTATATGTGTGCGTGTGTATGCAATCACTTGGCTGTGCATACGGCAATTCTAGAACAATACTCAGTGATTAATATGGTTACCCTTTGGTCACAGTGAAAATTGAGGATGGTTGAGAATAAAGGTGAAAGCAAAACTTTTTATTGCATGCCATTTTTGTTATATATTTAATCATGCAAGAATATTCCCTATCCAAAATTTTAAAAATAAATAACATGAAATTAAAAATGAAATACAAGTTTCAATACACAGGAATATTCAAAGGTACTATATTTTTAAAACTGTATATTTCTATTTTATTATCACTTTATTCTTAACCAAGAATATTACTGTTTGGTTATTGGTTTCATCCCTTTATTTGTCAAATTTACTGCTGCCACATGTTTCTTCATATTTTGAGGATAGGAGAGAAAGTTTTTCCCATAAACTGACGATTTTTTCAAAGAGTAAAAGTATTCTGACCTTTCCTGGAACAGAAAACTTGGCCATGGCGAGGATCAAATTTAACTCTATTCTGTCATGCCAGGAAGTTCAACAGGAAGGTCCTCTCTGCTCTTGAGTGACAGCACTAGAGAGCAAGCAACTCACTCTCCCAAGGGAAGCTCTCACAACCACTTTGGGGCTATTACATATCCCACCTGATTTTCAAAACTCTTATTTATTTATTTATTGTCATTTTACTTAAAAAACAGAAACATACACAGAAAAACCTCCTATTTCTTTTTCTTTAACCAAATATCCACAACAGGCAGGATTGAGCCGGGTAGAACTCAGAAACCCAGAATTCCATCCAGTATTTTCAAGTGGAGGGAAGAGACCCAAGTACCTGAGTCATCACCTGCTGCCTCCCAGAACGTGCTTCAGCAGGAAGCCAGCTAAAAAACAGAGTTGTCAGAACTCCAATCAGGTACCCTGATAAGTGATACAGGCTAATTTAGCAGGGATTTAACTGCTTTACCAAATACGTATCCTTACAACTCTTATTATATGAGACTTTCTTTGTTCAGAGAAAGTGGTACATATATTTATTGTGACTTACTTGTTGCAATTTTCTTGATTTTGCTTTTAACTAATGAAGAAAAAACATCTAGTAATGCATCAGCTAGTATTAGAGTAGCATTTAGACACTATATGAGAATTTGGTCAAGGCTCATTCAGAACATTATTCCATGGCTCTTCATACATTCTTCCCAACCTTTTTCCTTAACTATCTGTGCTTACTCATTTTTAAAAGAATTATTCTGAAAACTATAAACTTTTCATTTATTGTTGAAGAAATAATTTAATCCTGCATGACTTTGTTTGGCACCCACCTACTTTTGTACTAAATTTACCTATTGAGTGACTTCCTTCATTTGTCAATACTGATCTAGTTAGCAGCTTTCAGAACCTGATAATTTAAGTTGCTTGGGCTGGTTTCAAGGCTACTTCAGATGTCCATTGTGGAAAAATGAAGTGGAACAATATAGTATGATACATATGCCATTAGCTTAGTGTGGTTGCAAGAATCAGAACACCCAACTGATAATTCATTTAAATTAAGATTTCAGCTGTATGGATGACCACAGCTGTATGTCAAGGGTTTGTGACATCATCAAAATTCTATCTGCCATTCTTTGAGATTTTCTTGTCTCTGCTTTCTGTTCACAATAAGCTTTGTCATTAGGTTGACTTAATGCAGCAAAAAAGGTGGCAGCAATACTCATCCTCACATCCAGACCTTACTATTTAGGCTAAGTTAGGCTGTGGTAAACAACTCCCATACCTCAATGACTTACATAAACAGAACATTATTTTCAATTCACTGCACATATCCACTGCCAGTCAATTATGACTCTGCTTCACACACCCTTCAGTCTAGGAACCAGGCTGATGAAGCCCTGTCTCTGAATCATTGCCAGGGTTACACCTGATTGGGGGCAGGGAATGCAGAGGGAATGAGGAAGAAACACAAGACAGTACCCAAGGTGTCCATTCAGACATGGCACTCATCAATTCTTCGTATACTTCATTGGCCAAGTAAGCCACACAGCCAAGTCTGAAACAATTGGACTATGAAATGTAATACTACGCTACCCAAATAAACAGAAACCATCTTTGCCATAGCATACTAAACTCTTAGTCTGTACACTGATAAAAGTAGGTAAGTTTCCATGCTTGGTTGTAAAATTAGTTATTGTGACCAGAGAAACAGAAAACTTTGATTGACTTAGTTTGAGTTACATAAGCTACCTTTAAAGCTGGGATTAAATATATCTTCTCTGTTCCCACAAGGATCACCCAAAGGAAACTGGAATTCTTTGGTGCAAAACAAGAGACATGATTACTGAGCAGAAAAAAAATGCAACATCCAGTATAATATGGATTGTATTTAACAATATGTACAACAGAATTCTTCATTTTAAATATTTATTTAATTGAAAGGCAAAGAGAGGGAGGGATGGTGTGGAGGGCCTTCCATCCACTAGTGGAATCCCCAAATGTCATTGACAGTCACATTTAGGGCAGTCCAAAGCTAGGAGACAGGAATTCCATCTTGGTCTCCTACATGGGTGGCAGGGGCTGAAGTACTTGCACCATCTTCTACCGTTTCCTAGGTGAATTAGCATGAATCTGGATTGGAATCAGTGTATCCTGTACTCAAACCAGAACTCTGATATGGGTGTCTACATTCCAAGCAGTGGCTTAATCTGCTGGGTCACAAAAATAGCATCTATGTCAGAATCCTTGACAGGTAGTTTCATGATTTTTAAAAATTAGAGAAAAAGAGAAATATGCCATTCTGCCTCTCCTCATCTGAACTCCAACTTGGATTATTTGTTTCCTTAAATTACAAGGAGATGTGTGGCCTAGCAGGTAAAGCCACTGCCTGTGGTGCAGGCATCCATATGTGCGCCAGTTCGAGTCCCGACTGATCCTCTTCCGATCCAGCTCTCTGCTATGGCCTGGGAAAGCAGTAGAAGATGGCCCAAGTCCTTGAGCCTCTGCACCCATGTGGGAGACACAGAAGGAGCTCTTGGCTCCTGGCTTCAGATCAGCGCAACTCCAGCCATTGCAGCCATCTGGGGAATGAACCACTGTATGGAAGACCTCTCTCTTCTCTCTCTCTCTCTCTCTATACATATATATATATATATATATATATATATATATATATATATATATGCCTTTCAAGAAAATAAATCTTTACAAGGGAGGTCACAGATTTGGTGATTATGAAGACTTGAGTTCCTATTTTATCTTTGTAATTCATTGATTCTGTAATTGTGGCTATGAAAACTCTGTTTCATTTGTAAAAATAAATTAATAAAATAATAATATTATATTAAATAAAACAATACACAAAGAAAAAGAAATACAATAGATGCTCTAAAAAATATTCCCTTCCCATTCAGAAGGCCTAGTAAAGGCTGTTTAAGAACAGCTGCGGTCAAGTATTCTTCTATTTAATAAAAGAAAAAATAATTAAATATCACAAACTGTTTTCGCTGCTCCTTCTTAACCTAAAAAAATCAGTGTTTTGCTGTTGAGCATGGCATTCTAGGCAAGAGAAAACATAAAACTCCATGCCTTCAAAACCGACATTGGGAACAATAAGTGAAGAAGTTTAGAGGCTTCTTTATCATTGAAAACACACATGAGAAAAATGGGAGCATAAACTAAACTCACTACTCATATCTTCTTACAAACGTCTCACTAGGCCACTTCCCTAGCGAAAGTCAGATGTCAATTCTATTATGTACATGATGTGGACTTAAGCAAAGCCTATTCATCTGCAATTAATATCTTACACATAATGCTTCAAGATTGGTCAGTAAAGCATCGAATCTTAAGTTTTTAAAATTATTTGTCTGGGGTCCAACACTGTGGCATAGTGGGTAAAACTGCCGCCTGCAGTGCCAGCATCCAATATAGGTGTCAGTTTGAGTCCCAGGTGACTCACTTCTGATCCAGCTCTCTGCTATGGCCTGGGAAAGCAGTAGTCCTTGGGCCCCTGCACCCACGTGGGAGACCAGGAAGAAACTCCAGGCTCCTGGCTTTGGATCTGCCCAGCTCCAGCTCTTGCAGCCATTTGGGGAGTGAACCAGCTGATGGAAGACCTCTCTATCTCCGACTCTCTGCCTCTGCCTTTCTGTTAGTCTGCCTTTAAAATAAATAAATAAATCATTAAAATAAATCAAATGATTTGTCAGCTAATTATATCTGAATAGCTACTTAAACTTGATGGAGTTCGGCTGCTATGATTTAATCCTGATTACTATTTTACAGGTTTATTTATTTGAAAGCCAGAGTTAGAGAGAGAGAGGGAGAGGGTGAAGTGGTGGGAGATGGAGTGAGAGAGAGATCTCCCATCCGCTGGTTCACTCCTCAGATGGGTGCAACAGCTAGGGTCACACCAGGCTGAAGACAGAAGTTAGGAGTTCCTTCCAGGTCTCCCACATAGGTTGCAGGGACCAAAATACTGAAGCTATTCCCATTGCTTTTCCCAGGCCATTAGAAGGGCACTGGATTAGAAGTAGAATAGCTGGGACATGAACCCACACCCATATGGGATGCCAATGTTGCAGGTGGTGTTTTAACCCACTACACCACAATGCCAGTCCCGATTACTATTTTTAAATTGAGGCATGTAGTATGTAAATATCTGTATACATAAATACATATAGATTATATACTGGGAATTATTTCAAATGTTCACAGAAAAATGGAATTAAAAGATAAGTTTATTTTGGCCACCAAAATTTTTAAATCCAGGCATAGTATTTTTTAATAATGTACATTTATGAAACTTTTTCGAGATCACTTGTGTGCATGGATTTCAAATTTTTTGCACCAAAATAAGCATATTTTAATTCCATTTTCCACAAACTTTTTGAATTGCCTTCACATACTTGCATGTGTGTGTGTATGTGTATGTGTGTGTGAATCAATGACTCTTTGTGGCAGAGGCAACTATGCAGTCCCCTGACATGGGCTCAAATCAAGATATGAAACAGTGGCAAAGTCCAGGGAGAAATCATAATTATAGATGCATTCTCTCAAGGATCTTTGATCTTGATTGATAAAACTTTGCCTACCCATCCCCCTCTCTGAATGAGTATTCCCACAGTAAAGTCCTATTTAAGACTAGGTATGGTAGATTAAAATGCGAATATCAAAGCAAATGAATTGCAGCGCTGGTTGTATAATGAAGACCCTGTCACTTTGAGAGCTTCTCTTCCCACATGAACACAAAGCAGGGAAATCAGCAGCTTTGGTAGCTGTGGCAACCACACCGCCAAACCTAGAGAGCAAATGTTTCCTGCACAGGTTTTGTGCCCCTCTGGCGCTTTGTAGATTCTGCTAATGTTAAGACCTCTCAGATTCTCAACTTTGTGAATTCATCCAGCAGGGAAAATTAGAGCTGTGATCAGGAAACAAAAGGAGGCTTCCTTTGTGTCTAACAGAAGTAGGAAAACATCCCCTGGTTGAAGCAGACAGACTCTTAATGGCCATCCACAACAGCATCATATATAATAGCAAATATTTATCATGAATATTCCTTGTTTAAAATCTAAGAATATAGAGCCAGTTTACTTATGTTAGCCAACTTCTGCATTTGTTGCCACCAAGGCTTGCAAATTGAAGGTGAAAAAAATCAATGTATATTGATATTGAAAAATTAATGTATAATAGACTCTGAATTGTGGGCCATACTTAAGAATATTACATACTATAAACCAGGAGCCTAGAAAATCTAGATGTTCCTGTAGTAATTATTTTGTTCAACATAACAAAACATAGTGATTATAAATGAACATGTTTTGCACTGAATTTTATATATTCAAATTTTTCTAGACTTTTTTACATATTTCTAGGAAAAGAATAAAGAATATGAGACAAACTGAAAAGGAAATACTCTGCCTAATCTAAGGCATACATCCAGGTTTATCAAATATGTATAGTTTATTTACCTCACCACTGCTCAGGAAAGCAATGCAGACACTTGCTGTGTCCCTGCAGCTACACAGAAAGGAAGTCTCATGTTATATGCATGTGTCACAGGGACTGAGAGGGCCCCTGCAGTAACCAGCCTCCCCTCTTCCCTACTGCTAGAATCCTTAGATCTGGAGGAGCTGTGATGTGACTAGTTTTACAGTTACATTTCCCTGCTTCCCTTGCAGAAAATGATGGACCCTCATTGGGTAGCATTTACAGAAAGGCTTTGTAAGTAACTGGCTGTTACATAGGTGAAAACTTAGATAATTCGAGGTCTGGTAATGATATTTTAGTTACATTGCCAAAGGCATGATCCATGAAAGAAAGAACTGATAAGCTTTACTCCATAAAAAACTTTCTGCTCTGTGAAAGAAAATGTCGAGAATGAGAAGTTAAGCCACAGACTGGGAGAAAATGCTTGCAAATGACATACCTGGTAAAGGGCTGTTATCCAAAATACACAAGGAAATTGTAAACTCAACAAACAATCAGATTTTTAAAATAGACACTTACATTAAAAGATACTTCACTCAAGAAAATATATTGATGATTAAGTAAGTATATGAAACGATGTTCCTCATCAAGTCATCACAGAAATGCAAATCTGTACAGTGAGATATCACTGCATGCCTATCAGAAGGGCCAAAATCTGGAATAGAGACAACACCAAATGCTGATGAGGATGTAAGAGCCACAGGAAATCCATTCCTTCTTGGTAGGAATGCAAAATGATACAACCGCTTTGGAAGACATTTTGGCAATTTCTCACAGATTGAACATATGCTGACCATATGCTATGGTTTACATGATTTAAACCTCAGTCTCTTGTTTAATGCTATTAAGAGAAGGGTGGAAATTTAATCTAATTGTGGTATTCAAAAGGTGAACCAAGCATTAGGACCTTAGATCTTTGGGAGCATTAGCATGCCCTTGGAATGTTATTCTCCTGACAAGATGAGTTTTTCTAATCTCTCTCTCTTTCTCTTTCTCTCTCTCTCTGTTTATTGATCTTACACTGTGAACCTTAAAACTCTGAGCCAAACTGGGCCAGCACTGTGGTACAGTGGGTTAAAGCCCCAGTCTGCAGCACCGACATCCCATATCAGCGCCAATTCTATTCCCGGCTGCTCCTCTTCCAATCCAGCTCTCTGCTATGGCCTGGGAAAGCAGTAGAAGACGGCCCAGCTCCTTGGGCCCCTGCACTAGTGTGGGAGACCTGGAAGAAGCTCCTGGCTCCTGGCTTCGGATCAGCTCAGCTCTGGCCGTTACCGTCATTTGGGGAGTGAACCAGCAGATCTCTCTCTCTCTCTCTCTCTCTGGCTCTACTTCTCTCTGTAACTCCTCTGTCTTTCAAAATAAATATAATAATTCTTAAAAAAAAAACTCTGAGCCAAATTAAATATGGTTTTCTTCATAAGTAACTGCTGTCAAATATTTATGATACTGATGAGAAATCTAATAAACCATATGATCCAGTAATCACCTTCTTTGATATTTGTCCAAAGGAGTCGAAAACTATTATCCACACAAATGCTTGCATGCAGATGTTTAGAAAAGCTTTATTTTTTTTTTTTTGAAAGGCAGAGTTAGACAGTGAGAGAGAGAGACAGAGAGAAAGGCCTTCCTTTTTCCATTGGTTCACCCCCAAAATGGCCGCCACGGCCGGCGCGCTGTGCCGATCCGAAGCCAGGAGCCAGGTGCTTCCTCCTGATCTTCCATGTGGGTGCAGGGCCCAAGTACTTGGGCCATCCTCCACTGCCTTCCCGGGCCACAGCAGAGAGCTGGCCTGGAAGAGGAGCAACTGGGACAGAATCCGGCGCCCCAACCGGGACTAGAACCCGGGGTGCCGGCGCCACAGGCAGAGGACTAGCCTAGTGAGCCACGGGGCCAGCCAGAAAAGCTTTATTATTAATAGCTAAAACTATTAATGGATACTGTCATTATATATTTGTCCAAACCATCAAATGTACAAGAGTAAAGACCAAGTGAACTGTGGACTCTGGGTGATTATGATGTGTCACTGTAGGCTCATCCATTGTAACAAAGTCGCCTTGCTAGAGGAAGGTGCTGATAATGGAGAAGTCTATACATGTGCCAGGGAAAGGGGTAGGAGGGAAATTTTGGTACTTTCCTCTTAATTGTGCTGCAAACCAGGACTGCTCTAAATTTTTTAGAAATACATGCCAGCTGTTTATCCCCTTCCCTTTTCTTACTCAGTTACAGTAGCACTTTATATCATAGTTGAGGACTACCTCCTGAGGAGAGCAAAATGAAGAGCCTCTAGGAGCCACCATGGTACTGTGTGCTGCCTGCCTCCTGATACTGCCTTACAGAGGGGAAAAACACATTCCAGGCCCAAAAAAACTATATTCAAGTCTCTTTCAAGTGACCAAGTGCACTGAATAATCATAAAAACTAAAAAGAGCTTAATTGTGTGTTACAGACTCACAATGCTTTTAGAACTCAGATGGGAAAGGTAATGGAATTAGAGTTAATTATTAAAGAATAAACGAAAGAGATATGAGTAGCCTAAACCTTGAATAGATGTAAAATTCACCTTAATAAAAAGTAAGTGGGTAAAGGTGAAGGTGCTGACTGGAGATAACTGAAGGTCTGGATATAGTATACATAGGTTTGGTGACACCAATGGTTTCAGAGGAATGTGGGCCAAGAGTTCACCTAATTTATGGAAAGACAAAGTAAGGATGAGAAAAAGGACATCAAGCTGAATTGCCAAAAGTGAAGTGAATCAAATGTGATTGGAGTTTGGCCAAATGGGAAAAAAGGTCAAAACAGAAATGGAATTTTGCATGCTCTACTCCAAGAGTTCAAGACAATGAAATACCACTGACACTAACAAAAGCAAAGAATCCATTAACAGATAAAGCAAATGGAAATCTGGGTCTTTTGTGCCACAGAGATCCTTCCTTGACCACTGATGAGTCAGTTGAGTAATAAATTGTATAGTTGCATATCAATTCCATCAGTGTCTCCGTCTGCTTCTGAACCCAGACAGATGTGTCATCTGCTCTTATTCTCCCCCTGGGAGTTTGCGCTCACCCAGAGAAAGGAATATCCTTAGAGTGATGGCTATAGTAAGCAGTACTTAATCTAAAGAAAGTGCAGCCAAGAAATTAATGTGGAAAACAGTTATTAATAATAACTAAAAATATGTCAAGCATCGAGTATTTTTACCACTATATTGATGTTACATAAATGTTGATGTGACAAGAAAAATTTAGAGTCATCTTAGACTATGTTTTCTTCCTATATAATAGAATAATAATTGTTTGAAATATCTACTATTGACAAATAGCTGGACATTAATCAAATAAAAGATAGCAATTGGGGCCTGTGCTGTGGCTCAGTGGGTTAAACCACTGCCTACAGTGCTGGCATCCCATATGGGTGCTGGTTCAAGTTTTGTCAGTTCCACTTACAACTCAGCTCCCTGCTAGTGAACCTGGGAAGACATGGAGCAGCATGGCCCAAATGCTTAAGCCCCTGCTACCTAAATGGGAAATCCAGATGAAGCTCCTGGTTCCTGGCTTTGGCCAGGCCCAGTGCTGGTCATCGTGTCCATTTGGTGAGCAAACCAGCAGATGGAAGATTCTCTCTCTCTCTTTCTCTTTTTCTCTCTGTAACTCTTTCTTTCAAAGAAATGAATAATTTTTTTTAAAAGACACCAGTTAAAGAAAGCAATTTCTTAAATACACATGAGCTATATTGAGTTTTTAGACCAAAATCTTAAGACTTGGAGGTTTGTTTTAAGATTTATTTATTTATTTGACCATCAGAATTACAGAGTGGGAGAGATAGAGAGGAAGGGATGGAGAGCAAGCAAGATCAAGAGTGAAAGAGAGAGAGATCTATCCATCGATGCACGTCCCAAATGCCTGCAACTCCAGGACTGGGCCAGACCAAAGCCAGGAGCCAGGAGCTTTTTCTGGATCTCCCACATGAGTGTCAACAATCCAAGCACTTGGGCCATCTTCTCCTGCTTTTACAGGCATGTTAGTAGTGAGCTGAATCGAAAGTACAGAAGTCAGACTTTATCCTGTGCCCATATGGGATGGAGGTGCTGCAGATGGTGGCTTAACATGCTATGCCACAGTGCTGGCCCCAACTGAGACTTTAAGACTTAAATATAAGACTTAACTATATCTAAAAGAAATCCAGGAGTCACAGCTACACAGTAGCAGGTCTAGAATGGCTATTCATGAAGCGTTATTGAAATAAGGAAGATGTGAAATAAATTATTACTTAACTCTCCTTTTATCTTAAACATTCATAAAACTTTGTACTCTGATGCTAATAATCCTTTTCTATTTTTAGAGCTCTTCTCTGAATCACATTTTTTATTCAAATTTTACTATATTAATGACAAGGTGGGGCCAGCACTGTAGCATAGCAGGTAAAGCCACTGCCTGCAGCACGGGCAATCCCATATAAGCTCCAGTTCAAGTTCCTGCTGCTCCACTTCCATCCAGCTCTCTGCTATGGCCTGGGAAAGCAACAGAAGACGGCATAAATGCTTGGGACCCTGCACACATGTGGAAGACCTGGAAGAAACTCCTGGCTCCTGGCTTTGGATAGGCACAGCTCCGACCATTGAGGCCAATTGGGAAGTGAACAAGCAGATGGAAGACCTCTCTCTCTCTGTCTCTGCTTTTCCTTCTCTCTGTGTGTAACTCCGACTTTCAAATAAATAAAATCTTAAAAAAAAAACAAGGCAAGTTCTAGTTTTATAAGCAATAAGTTGTATAAATAGTGGTAGCACATACCATCTGCCTATCTAAAACTAATATTTATTGTATGAGAGGTAGCATTTAGGTAACTAGTATGAACTTGTGACATAGTAGTAGTATAATTTTCCATTCCCAAACAAAAATTATATTAAATATGAAGTGAATAGTTTGGAACATTGTGAAAAACCCAAAGATTCTGGATGTGTGTTTAGATAAGGAAAATGACTGTGAAATTAGGAATTCTATTATTTGTTATACTAACAGGAATTATGCATATTTGTAAAGATGCTTCAGTGTGGGTCAGGTCTGTGCAAGAGACAAAAGAAATCTATCTCAATGCTCCTTGATTTTCACTTTTCTCCCTTTTCATTGAATGACTAGTGAAATTCATGTCCCAGATGGCCAATGTTGGGTGGGTCAAATCTGCGGTAGCAGAACGTTAATTCCCCAGCAGCAATATGCAAGAGAATGAGAGCACATATTGAAAGTCAAAGCCGTAGTAAATAATTCTAGTAACATTTTTTTCTATACTCTGCCAAGCTAATCACTCTAAAAATATTCCACTCTTCAAAATTGTTGTTATTAATGGATGAACATTGGAAATCTAAACAATAAATTTTGGAAATGTATCATTTGTGCTAATTTATCACTTTTAAATATCATACCATAACATATGGACACATTGTATTTTTAAAAGAATAGTTCTAAAGTAATCAAGAAGAAATATTTAGGAATAAACCTTGGGGAAACAGAGAAAAAAATCCAAAACAACATCAAGACTTTAAAGTCAATATATTGTAGCTCATATTTTTAATTTGAATTTTTGGGTTAGAACACATTCACAGAGTCATTTTTTTTAATTAAAATGTTGATACTGAAACACCTTACCCCTCCCCAACTCCTGTTTTCCATCTGCTCAGGATCTCTGGGTGACTTCTATTTCTCCTCTAGTTACAGTGAAATCCTGTGAGATTAATGGGCAAAGTAGAAAGTAAAGAAACAGATGGATGGATATAAACATAGCATGTGCACAATACAGGAATTCCGTACATGACAGAGAAGACTTTTCAAATGGTGGGGGAGGATTGATTACTCAGTAAAATCCCTTAGTAAAATGGCTATATTTGAGGGGGAAATATGTTATTATTTTTAACACATATAAGTGTGAATAATTGAATATATCCCAGGTAAATTCAAGATATAAACCTCAAAAATACAAAAATTAGTAGCAATAAATATGCTGAAGTTTTAATCAACACCTTAAAGTTAACAAGACTATTGAGAAAAAGCCAAAAAACATAAAAATACCACCAAAACTGAATACTTAAAAGTTGAAAGCATCTATAAAAATTAAAGGACAGAAATAAAACTCATATTATGTATATATATATTTGCAATATATGATGGGTATTCAAAATGGTCATGGAAATGCATATTATGAAAAAACTACACAGTTTTCAAATGTTTGCCTACAAATAAACTTATCTTTTAATTCTATTTTTGCATGTTTTGATGTATCCTTATAAAATAAGCAAAGGTTTAATATTCAATAGCAATAAAGACTTGCTCTTACTATATTCATGAAAGAAAAAGACAACCCAAAGCAAATATTAACACAGGTTATAAGGGGAAATTCACAGAAGAAGAAATAAAAATAAACAGTAAATATGTTTTAAAAAAGATGCTCAGCCTTACTCGGTATCATAAAAGTATATTTTAAAACACCAAAATGGGGCCAGCACTGTGGCACAGCGTGTAAGGCCACCATCTGCAATGCTGGCATACCATACGGGTGCCAGTTCAGGTCCTGGGTTCTCTACTTCTGATCCAGCTCTCTGCTGTGGCCTGAGAAAGCAGTGGAAGATGGCCCAAGTTCTTGGGCCCCTGTATCCACATGGAAGACCTGGAGGAAGCTCCTGGCTCCTGGTTTCTGATCAGCACAGCTCCAACCATTTTGGCCATCTGGGGAGTGAACCAGAGGATGGAGGATCTCTCTCTCTCTCTCTCTCTCTCTCTCTCTGTCTCTCTCTCTCTGCCTCAGCCTCTCTGTAACTCTGCCTTTCAAATAAAGTAAATAAATCTTTAAAAAAAAAACAAAATGAACATTTTTGATCCAACTTTTACTTATTTTTTATTTTTTTTTATTTATAAACAGGGAACAAACTCATGTATTTCACATACGCAGTTTCAAGAGCATAATGATGTTTCCCATCCTACCCGCCCTTCTTCCCTCCCTCACTTCCATTCTCCCACATTCTTTCCTCATTTCTTTTTAACCTTTACAAGGACATACATTCAATTTTCTTTATAATCACCATCTTAATTCTCCACTACAATTAGTAAGTAGAAAACCACTGTTCCTGGAGTGTATAGACAAGGGCTATAAACAATAATCAAATATCAAAATATCAATTTCATTTATATACATTACATATTTTTGTACTCTGTATATTAGTTTCCACAAATCAGGGAAAAGATATGATGTTTGTCTTTTGGGATTTGGTATATTTCACTAGTCATAATGGTATGCAGTTGCACCCATTCTATTGTAAAAAACAAAATTTCATTTTTTTCCTTTTTTACATCGTATATATATATATATATATATATATATATATATAACATAGTTTCTTTATCCAGTCATCAGTGGATCGACATCTGGGTTAGTTCCATATCTAGTTATTTCCATATAGCAGTTAAGCTGCTATAAACATGGGGGCACAGATAACTCTTCCATATACTGATTTGCTTAGATTGGTAAATACTGCTGAGGTTGATAATATCAGTTTCAAATGTCAGTAATAGTGTGAGGAAATCTTCAGCCTCATTTCCAGCATATATGTACATATATGTGAGTATGTTAAGATGTAGAAAATTTTGTGTACCCAAGCATGTAGGTCAAGTTGGGAAGGGCCACCACTACACACACACACACACACATACACACACACTCTATCTACCCCTGCTCCCCAGGAGAAAGAACTGACTAGAGAGACTATGCTATACTTATCTAGGACTTTCAGATCACAAGAACCATCAGACAAGGCAGAAGAACTCTAGCAAACACTCTACCTGGACAAGTGAAACCAGTGAGATGGCAGAAAAGCAAATGTAGAGTGAGGAGTAGTTAAAGTCCCAGTTAAAACGCCTGCAACCCATATCAGGTTATCTGAGTTCCATACTCAGCTAAACTCCTTATTCTAGGTTCCTGCTACTGCAGACACTGGGAAGCAGTGGTTGTGGCTGAAGTGAATGGGTTCCTGCCATCAACATGGGAAAACTGGAGACAATTCCTAGTTCCCGGCATTGACCAAGTCTAGCCCTGGTCATTAAGAGCATTTAGAGTGGATGAAACTTCTCTCTCTCTCTCTCTCTCTTTCTCTCTCTCTCTGTGTGTGCCTTTCAAAAAATGTAGAAGAAAGGAAAGTTGGAATTAGTTAGTATCCAAGTTATGCCATCAAAGATGACCAGAAAAAGTGTTTTCTTGCTAATGATAAATCACCAATTTATCAAAAGGATTATGTGTATGTTCTTGATAACAGTTCTTCAAAATACCTGAAACTGATAAAGCTGCAAAGAGAAATGGAAGACCAGCTACTTAAAACCCTTTCTTCCCTCAATAGTTGCCTTAACAAGCATTCACAAAATAGGTAACACAGAAAACTGGAACAATACTATCAATCAACTAGAATTAATTCACCTTGACAGAATACTCCACCCAACAAAAACAGAATACACCTGCTTTTCACATTCACATGAAGTGTTTATAGAAATATGCAATATTCTGATTCCAAAAGAAGTCACAATGAATCTAAAATGGTGTGTTCTCTGGTCACAATACTACAAAACTAGAAATAGGTAACAGAAAAAAATTACTAAAAATTCCTCAAATGCTTATAATTTAAGTGACATAAGTATAAACAAAGCTTTGATAAAGAAATCAAATTGGAATCTAGAATTTATTTTTAACTAAATGAAAATGAAAACAAAACCTATCAAAATTTGTAGGATGCTGCTGATAGAAATTAGGAGATGTATAGCACTCATCACGTATGTTCATGAAGAAGAAAAGTCTCAAATCAGCTTGCACCTTAATAAAATAGAAAAACAACAGCAATGTAAATTCACAGCAAATAGAAAAGAAGAAATTAACAAAGGACACTATAGAAATCAATGAAACAGAAGTTAAAAAATTAGTAGAGATTAATGAATCAAAAGCTGGTCCTTTAAAATCAATAAAACTGATCAACCTCTAGGCACACTGATGAAGGGGAAAAATAAGACACAATAACCAATTTCATGAAAGAGAGAAAGGATATCACTACAGAGTCTGCAAATACCAAAAGGAAAATAGGGAACTATTGTGAAAATCTTCATACAAAAAATATGACAATTTACAGAAAACATACCTAGTATTTTTTTGGTTTGTTTTTAAGGCAGCCCATCTAGAAACCCCAGTCTTCCTAGTCCCATCTAGACTGGTTGCTCCACAGAGCTGCAGCACAATTCTCTTCGGAATTTCTCTCTCTCTCTCTCTCTCTCTCTCTCTCTCTCTCTCTCTCTCTTTCTTTAAGATTTATTGTATTTTACTTGACAGGTAGAATGACAGAAAAAGGGGGAGAGAGAGAGAGAGAGAGAGAGAGAGAGAGAGAGATATCTTCCATCCACTGTTTCACTCCCCAGATGGCCACAAAAATCAGGGCTAAAGCCAGACTGAAGCCAAGAGCTCAGAATGTCATTATGATCTCCCACATGGTTGGCAGGAGCCTAAGTGCTTGGGCTATCCTCTGCTGCTTTCCCAAGTGCATTAACAGGGAGGTGGGTGTAAGATGAGCAGCCAGGATTCAAACCAGTGCTCATGTGGGATGCCAGCATCACAGACAGCACCTTAACCCAGTTTATCAAAATGCCAGCTTTGGGAATTCTCTTTAACACCATTTTGAGGTTACCTCTTTCTCTCTCTGACATTCAATCCCTTGTTCTCTGGATTCTTTTTTTTTGTTTTACTCTTTTATTTTGAGGAAACACATCCCCAAGTATCCTCATAAAGAAAAAGAATTTGGGAAGGAAATTTTTGGGAACTTACATATCTGAAAATATGTTATCCTACTCTGTGCATTCATTCATAATTGCCCTGAGTATTTTATGTAGAGAGATTCACCTTGATTTTTACTAGCTCTCTTACCACTCTTTCCCTCTCTCACACACACACACACACATCGTTAAGTTTCAGCTTCTTCCAATCTGCTAGATAAATCACTACTCTTCCATTTTGTTTTCCCAAGTGGTTTCAATATATGTTTCCTTGATAACATTAATAGGTTTGAAATTTTTATTGTTCATACTCTGTCATTTGTGGAAGGGTTGCAAGAAGTATGAATAAGGTTGTTGCAAGATGGCAGATTAGGGAACCACATATTGTGCTAGGCTAGGGGTAAATGGTAAAAAAAAAAAAAGTGTAAGAATTGTACTCTCAGGGGAGAATTGGAGAGAAAGCCACACTGGAAATCTTCCAAGAGGAAGAGGAACACCGTGGACCTATGTGGAGTATGTAGATGCACAACATGAACAGGAACAGAAAGCACAACCACAGCAGCAGAGAGCAGGTGGCAGAGAGGAGACAGAGGTGAGAACGGACTGCAGCAACATGTGGTGACATAGCTGGAGGGAGAGTGTAGCATGAGTCCAGGCTGGAGCCCCGGGGGCTAGCAGTTGCTAGCAGTCAACTGTGGACGCAGAGGAAGCATAAGGGACAGGTTTATCTTTTTTTTTTTTTCATTTATTAAACTTTTATTTAATGAGTATAAATTTAAGGGACAGGTTTATCTTGCCCCAACTTCCCCACAACAGGGCCTGCTGCCCAGCTGAGAAAGGGTGAGCACCATTTTGGGTTTGGGCAGGAGCTATGGAAGACTATGTGTAAGGACAGCAAGCACAGGACACCATCTTCTCAGTTGTACTGGTGACAGAGTTGGAGAGAGAGCAACATTCGGGTAGTGGCTCTTGTGTATGCATGTGATCCAGACATTCTAGCATAGAGAACAATCCACAATCCCCACTGAGTTGGAGCCTAGCAGAGAGGTGGCTGGGCAACCACACAGGACCCTGAGATGCCTACAGCCTCCCAGGATCAAGACACATAGGCAGAGCTGTCTCAGGGAACATCTCCCTTTCTGTTGACTGGACAGGCTGGCAGGACAGAGATAAATCCCTACACCCAGCAACTGTGGGAGCCTTGTGTGCTGAGACTCTGGGGACTGGGTGGTTACATGAGAAGGTGCAGGGTGTGTCTGGGTCTCTAAGCAATCGTAGGTGCAGCTACACATGCTAGAGTCTCCTTGGTTGCCTAGAGCAGGCCATTGCAGGGAGAATTATGCTCATACTGAGGACTGCACAGATCATTTATGCAGTTCATATGGTTGCATGGAACACAATAGGGGCTAACACCCAGGCATTGATATCTCCCAGGCCCAACTTGGGTGTTAATGTGGATACTCACCCCACCCTGGAGCACTAACCGAAGCTCCTGGCCACACCCACTGCAAACCTCTTGATATCCACTGAAAGTGCACACATTCCACAGAGGCATAGCTCAAAGATAAAAGCCACCAGAGAAAAAAAACAAAATCAATTACACAAATGCCTAAAAACAAATGTAGAAAATCAAGAAACAAGAATAAGGAAGATTTCATGCCCCTCCCCCAAAGGAACACATAAACATTTCAACATTAAAATGTGAAGATGAAGATATTGAGGAAATTCCCAAAATGGAATTCAAAAAATTAATCATAGGATTACTCAAAAGCAATCAGAAACAAATCCATGAACTAAAGAAAAACATAAACAATATGAATGAAGAGGATCCTGTGGACCTGTGTGGAGGGTGTGGATGCACAACCCAAACATTAACACAGTGCACAACTGCAGAAGCCAAAAGCTGGAGAAAATATATGAATGAAAATTTTTCCCATGACATTGAGATTTTAAAGAGAAATAAAAATGAAATTAGAAATGAAGAATTCAATAGATTAAATTTTAAAATGTAGTAGAAAGCCATAACAACAGACTTAATGAGGCAGAAGAAAGAATATCTGTGGTAGAAGATAAATCTTTGGAAATCTTTCAGTGAGACAAAAAAAGAAAAAGTTAGTAAACTTAAAAACAATGTTGGAGATTTATGGGGTACTATCAAATGACCCAACATATGGGTCTTAGGAGTTCCTGAGTGTGAAAAGAGAGAATGGACTAGAAGACCTGTTTAGTAAAATAATTACAGAAAACGTCCCCAATCTGGAGAAAGAGATGTCCAGGTAGAAGAAGCACATACAACTCCTAACAGACATAATCAGAAAAGATGGTCACCATAACACATTGTAGTCAAATTTGCACAGTAAAGCATCCAGTAAAGATTCTAAAATGTGCACAACAGAAACACCCGATTAATTTCAGAGGATCTTCAATTAGACTCACAGATGAATTCTCATCAGAAACAATACAGGCAGGAAGGGAATGATGAGACATAATCCATATTTTAAGAGAAAAAAACTGTCAACCTAGAAAACCATACCCTGCAAAGCTCTCATTTATGAATGAAGCTGAAATAAAGACCTCCTATAACAAACCAAAATTTAAAGAATTTGTCACCATGCATCCAGCCTTACAAAAGATGCTTAGGGATGTGCTACACACAGAAACACAGAAAGATTGCATCATTGTGAAAGAATGTGAAGGAAAACAACCCAGGAAAATGTAAAAAAAAAAAAAAAAAAAAAAAAAAAAAAAAAAAACCAGGAAATGTAAAAAAGAAATCCACAATAAACAGTAGGAATATGGCAAGGCCAAGTAACTACTTATCAATAGTCACCTTGAATTCAAATAGCCTCAACTCTTCAGTTAAAAGATACGGTCTGGATAAATGGCTTGAAAAATAAGATCCATCTATTTGTTGCCTACAAGAAACATGTATGGTCAAGTAGGGTCAGCAACATTGCAGGCAGAACTGTAAATTTCTTGTTAGAGATGCCCCTTGCCTTTACCTGGCCAGCTCTCCTCCCAGGCAAGCCAAGTAATGAAAGTCAACAGAGTGCCTTCCCCTAGGAGGTTCACACCTCCCTTAGGATATACCCCATGTGAAGAGATAGATATGTCTGGGCCTCTGAATTTACAAGGCTTAAAGCCCACCAGATTATTATCAAGCCCCTTCTATCAGGTTCTATTTGCCTCTCAATCAGAAAACTTAATTGTAGCTTAGACAGCACCTTTCTTAGCTCCTCTAATAATGACTCTGTCCTTTGTTCTAGGCCCTGTCTAGTGCACTTGGGCCTCATTCCTTTGTAATCATAACCTCTACTCTACCACCAATGGCTCTACTCCCAACCTGTGTGTACTGATGCTCCTCTTCCCCACTTAATGTTGTATAATTGTTCAAACCTGGTAAATGCCACTCTTAGGATCATTGGTTACTATCCTCACTCTGTCTTTTATGACCTTGTCTAAATAGGATCAGAGTCGGTAAACTTGGAAGGCTTCCATAGCCTTGGCAACTCATGACGACAGCCTAGGGTGGTTACTGGCGCCATAAACTAGAGTGTCAATTTGTTGGGTCAACAACAGGAGCCATTGTGCAGTTGCTCCTCATGCGGGATCTCTGTCCTTAATGTGCTGTACATTGTGATTTAATGCTATAACTAGTACTCCAACAGTATGTTTCACTTTGTGTTTCTATGTGGGTGCAAACTGTTGAAATCTTTATACTAAATTGATCTTCTGTATATAAAGAGAATTGAAAATGAATCTTGATGCAAATGGAAGGGGAGAGGGAGCGGGAAAGGGGAGGGTTGCGGGTGGGAGGGAAGTTATGGGAGGGGGAAGCCATTGTAACCCATAAGCTGTACACTGGAAATTTATATTCATTAAATAAAAGTTAAAAAAAAAGAAAGAAACACATCTCAGCAGAAAAGATACCAGAAGACTGAATGTGAAGGGTTGAAAAAGATATTCTACAATAACAGAAACAAAAAAGGGTAAATGTTGCCATACTAATATCAGACAAAACACTGGGTACCAAATGGACCTAACTGATATCTACAGAACGTTTCACCCTACAGTTGCAGTATACACATTCTTCTCATCAGTGCAAGGAACTTTCTTTAGGACAGACCTAAGTGAGTCCATAAAGCAAGGCTCAGAAAATTCAAAAAAGGAAATGTAACAACAGATACCATAGAAATAAAAAGAACCATCAGGAATTATTATATAGAGCTGTATCTGATCAAATTGGGAAACCTAGAAGAAATGGATAGATTCCCAGACAAATACATTCTACCAAACTTGAGTCATGAACACACAGAAAACCTAAGCAGATCAATAACCACATACAAATTAATCAATAATAAGTACCCTTCCAACAAAGTAAAGCCCAGACCAGATGACTTCATTGCTGAATTCTACCAGATATTTAAAGAACTAATTACAATTTTTCTCAAGCTGTTCAAAAATTAAAAGGAATCCTCTCAATATCCTTCTATGAAATCTGAATCACCTTAATTCCTAATCCATATTAAGATACAACAGAGAAAGAGAACTATAGATCAATATCCCTGATGAACATAGATAAAAATATCATCAACAAAATATTAGCTAATAGAATCCAACAACACATAATAAAGACCATTCACCTGTGGGTGAATCACAAGTGAGTTGTATCCCTGGTATGCAGGCATGATTCAACAGTCACAAATCAACAAATGTGATGTCATATTAGCAAACCAAAGAACAAAAACCATATGGTTATCTCAACAGGTGCAAAGAAAACATTTGATAAAATATAGCATCTTTTCATGATGAAAACCTCCAGCAATTTGGGTATAGAAGGAATATTACTCAACAAATCAAGGTATTTTTAGAAACCTATGGCCAGCATCCTATTGAATTGGGAAAACCTGCAAGCATTCCCCCTAAGATCCAAATAGACAAGGATGCTAACTCTCACCATTGCTATTTAATGTAGTCTTGGAAGTTTTAGCCAGAGTCATTAGGCAAGAAAAATAAATCAAAGTGTTACAAATTAAAAAGGATGATATCAAACTATCGCTATTTGCAGATGACATAATCATATATATAGGGGATCCAAAAGACTCTGCTGAGAGAGTCTTTGGAGAGTATTGGAAATCACAAAAGAATTTGGTAAATTGGCAGGATAGAAAATCAACATGGAAAAATCAATAGCATTTGTATACACAGACAATGTCATGGCTGACAAAGAACCTTTAAGATCATTCTCATTCAAAATAGCTCCAAAAAAATTAAAATACCTTGGAATAAATTAATCAAGGATGTCAAAGATTGTTATGATGAAAATTGGAAAACATTGAAGAAAGAAATAGATGACATCAAAATATGGAAAAAAACTTTCATGTTCATGGGTTGGAAGAATCAACATAATCAAAATGTCTATACTACCAAAAGCAATTTACAGATTCAATGTGATCCCAATGAAAATACCAATGACATACTTTACAGATCTAGAAAAAGATGATGCTAAAATTCATGGAACACAAGAGACTCCAAATAGCTAAAGCAAACTTATACAACACAAACAAAGTTTGAATCATCATAATACCTAATTTGAAGACATCCTACTGGGCAGTTGTAATCAAAACAGCCTGGTCCCGGCACAAAAACAGACTTGGCCAATGGAACAGAATATAAACTCAAGGAATCAATCCATGCATCTATAACCAAATTATCTTTGACAAAGGTGCTAAAATCAATCCCTGGAGCAAGGAAAGTTTCTTTAACAAATGGTGCTGGACTCCACCCCCAACCAAATAGGGTTCACTGTTCCTACTTCCCTGCCTGCCCCCTGGCAAAGTTTTAAGAGATCCTGTTCCTGAACATTTGTCTCTCTTTTCTCTCACTCTCTTTCTCTCCATCTCCTGATCTCGCTCTCTCTCTGGATCTCTCTCTTAACTCTCCTATCTCTTTTCCTTCTTTGCTGCACCCCTCCAGTCTGTTGGGTTTCCCCCAATAAACCCTTTCCCTTAGAAAAAAAATGGTGCTGGGAAAACTGGATCTCCACTTGCAGAAGTATGAAACTAGACCCATGCCTTATACCTTATGCAAAATTCCAGTTAAAATGGATCAAAGACCTAAATCTACAACCCAATACCATCAAATTACTAGAGGTAATTGTGGAAATACTGTAAGACATTGGAGTAGGTAAAGACTTCTTGGAAAAGACCTGGAAGCACAGGCGATCAAAGCCCAAATTGACAAATGCATTACATCAAGCTGAGAAGTTTCTGCACTGAAAAATAAACACTCAGCAAATTGAAGAGGCAACTGACAAAATGGAAGAGAATACTTGCAAATCACACAACTAATAAAAGTGTTAACCACCAGAATCTATAAAAGCTAAAGAAATTCAACAACAACAAAACAGGCAATCTGGTTAAGAAATTGGCAAAGAACTTGAACAGGCATTTTTCAAAAGAGGAAATTCAAATGGCATGCAGACACTGAAGAACATGCTCAGGATCACTAGCCATCTAGGAAATGCAAATCAAAACCACATCGAGGTTTCACCTCACTCAAGTCAGATGACTTTCATATAGAAATCAACAAATGACAAATGATGGTAGGTGTGGGGAAAATGGGACCCTGGTCCACTGTTCTTGGGAAGGTAAACTGATGCAGCCACCGTGGAAGACATGGTGATATACCTCAGAAATCTGAATACGGACCTACCATATGATCCAGGTATCCCACGCCTGGGTATTCACCCAAACCAAAAGAAATCAGCATATGAAAGAGTTAGCTGTACACCCACATTCATTGAAGCACAATTCACAATAGCTAAGATATGGAATTAACCCAAATGTCCATCAACTGTTGGCTGGATACAGAATTTATGGTATGTATACACTACAGAGTACTATTCAGCTTTTAAAAAATGAAATCCTGTATTTTGTAGTAAAATGGACACAACTGTAAACAATTATACTTAGTGAAATAAGCCAGTCACAAAAAAGACAAATATGACTTCCCTGATCCAGGGTAACTAGTAGAGTATTTGAAATGTAATGTATTGGAGTAAAATAGACATTTTGAGAACTGATGATCATTTACAGCCATTATCTCTTCCATTGAAGAAGTGTTTTTTCTTCTTCATACTATTTGTTGAACTCTTTTTACTTAGTTTAGGATTATCTATATGATCACTAAGTAAAATGAAAATAGACCTTTGTAAAAATTAAGAGTGGGAATGTGAGAGGAAGAAGAAAAAGGTTTAGAGTATGGACAGGAAGGAGGGTAGACAGGTAGTATCAATATGTTCCTAAATCTGTATATATGAAATACATGAAACTTGTATAACTTAAATAAAATTTTTAAAAATAGAATAAAAATAAATTAAAAAATATAATCAATGCAATTAGCATACAATATATTTTCTTTCTGATTATTTAGTAATATGGGGAGTAATTTTGACTCATATTGGCAATATGCATATAAACTGTACTAGTAGATATACTGCAAAAGTTCCAAAGAATGGGAAAATTGCTAGTTTTACAGTTTATATAAGAACCATGAAAAAAATGTTTAAGAAAAAAACACATACCAGAAGATAATTAAGAATTAATGGAAATTATTTATCATTAGAGAAGTTATCATGAATGTCATCAGGTATAGAGGATCGACAGACAATTGAATGAATAAAAACTTGAAAAAATTGTGGTCAGAGTTACATTATGAGTTACAGAATCTTTAAAGAAGGAACAGTCAATTGTCATCATGTGATGGCTGAAATTCATCTCTATTTAAAGTACTGTATAATAACAATACATATAGTAATTCAGCTTGCAGTCTCATTTTCATAAATATCTCATTGCATGCTAGATGGACACAAATATAGATATTTTAATAATGGAGAAAATATTGGTTTCTATATTGGCCAGTGAGTTTTTTCAGTGGTGAATTTTGGAACTAGAGTAGAAAGGCTTTGTTTTGTATGTGTTTTTTAAAAATAATGAGTCTTCACTAGTTTTGTATTAAAAAAAGAAGTATAGGAGAAATTGTCTTTTTGAGTAGGGTAAGTATGAGTTGTTACAAGTATAAATAAAATCATCTCCTCAGAATTATCATAAATTTTCTAATGAAATCTGAGATATTTCCTAATATTTGACAATCTATCCTCTGTAATTTATTCCATAAATATTCATGTCCGTGATCGTCAGGATTTTTCAGTAATAAATTAGGGGCCAGTGCTGTGGTGTAGCAGGTGAAGCTGCCATCTGCAGTGCCAGCATCCAGCATGAGCACCAGTTCAAGTCCCAACTGTTCTGTTTCTGATCCAGCTCCCTGCTCATGTGCCTGAGAAAGCAATGTAGAATGGCCCAAATCCTTGGGCTCCTGCACCCATATGGGAGACCTGGCTTTTGCCTTATCCAGTGCTGGCCGTTGTGGCCATGTGGGGAGTGAAGCAGCAGATGGGAGATTCTCTCTCTCTCTCTCTCTCTCTCTCTCTCTCTGTGTGTGTGTGTGTGTGTGTCTTCTTTCTCTCTGTAACTCTGACATTCAAATAAATAAAAATGTTTCCTAAATAAATACAATTAGCAAAGAGTTAATGTGTGTTTATTGTGGAAATATGAAAGACATCAGAAGCTATGGCTTTCCGTCAATCTCTGTTACCCAGCTGGCAGTGCTACAAACTTCTGAAACAGGACCCCAGAATAATTAAAATATATATAAAATACTGCTGTTGGTACTTCTTTATGTTTTGCTAGCCCAGTAAATTCACATCATCATCTAGTTACAGGTTTTATTTTACCGTGCAGAGCAGATGTTTTGTGGTTGAGGCATGTTGACTTTATACCCTCTTAAGTTCCAGTTCCCAGCCATGGGGATGAAACCGTAATTTAGATCCAACCAACAGAGAACCCCATCACCATGATCACAGTGATGGCTACAGACATGGGCATGTGCTCTTAGGCAGGACAATTAAGGTCCTCCCCAGGGATGGACTATAAGAAATGGGTCTTTCCTTTTGCTTGGATTCCCAGTAAGCCGACAAGTTACCCAAGAGTGGAAGACAAATAGAAGCCTGGTAATGTAATTTCCACTCTTAGATGGTGACATTGATGATGGTGATGTTGATGACAGCAATGATGAAGATGACAATTAAGACCATAATAATGCTGATGGTGATGAAATTATAAGCCATGTACCTTTCTAAGCACTGTTTATGTGTGTGTGTGTGTGTGTGTAAATGCATTTAATTCTCACAACAAATGAGGCAAATATGATTTTCTCAATTTTACAGAGGGAGAAATTGAAGTTTACAATTGTTTAGTAATTCACCCAGTTAATAAGTGCAAAGGCCAGAGGTTGAGCCCCAGAAGTCTGAACCTAACATTGTATATAGTCTTACCTTATTAGACTTTTCACTTTTATGACACACGTATTATTTTTAATTAAAAGTAGTTTTGATTGAATTTCAATTTTTTTT
This sequence comes from Lepus europaeus, assembly GCF_033115175.1. Taxonomy (NCBI): domain Eukaryota; kingdom Metazoa; phylum Chordata; class Mammalia; order Lagomorpha; family Leporidae; genus Lepus; species Lepus europaeus. The sequence continues at coordinate 92,985,720 of NC_084827.1, forward strand.
ATTTTTGTGAATTCAGATTAATAAATCTTAATGATGAAATCTGGTTATCAGAGATACCTCTCTTATTCCACATAAAGTCTTCTCATCCTCTACTATACTCCAGTCACAGCTCAGCAAACCAGTCCTACTGCCATTGGAACAGCTTCAAACAGATGTCATGTCACAGTGTTCACTTGAGCCTGCCCTGAGAACTTCTCAGTCCTGCCTTTGGGGTTCTCTCATGCTGCAGCATGGACCAGCTATGAAAATCCACTTCATGTCTATGCATGTGAAACCTGGAAGTACAGATAAATGATCACTCTCTTGAGATTATCCTTGACTAACCAGAGATAGAACCAATGAATGTTTCCATTTTTAATCTCCTAATAGTTGGCTGTGAGACTCATTTCATGAGGTTCCTCAGAACATCCTACAGAATCAAACAACAGTTGCCCACAGTGAAGCCAGTTCAGAAGTACAGCCACATTCTTTATGTCATTATTCTTATTCCTCAATCCAGCATACTGAGATCTCTTTCCAAACAAACTTCCCTCATTACAGGTTTTAACTCAGGCTCTGCTTTGACAAAAATCCAGGATTATTGCTTTTATTTTTGCCAAGTTTTTATTTTATAATTTAAAATAGTCCTTTATTATAGAATATGTGAAAACTTTCTATTGGCTATAGTAGCAAAGTAGGAATTAAGGTTTTCATGTTCCCTGAAATTTTTGAAAGTTCTTTTTTCAATCCAATGTATTTGTTAATGGACTAGACTAGGAAGTGCTGAGCAAAGATCTGTAACACTGTTCTGGAGATGCTGATTGTTGTCTACTCTTCAAATACCTTATGTAGGATTATAATTTTGTGATTGAATTTCTTTTCAAGTATAACAGTCACAATTCATGAAATCACTTGTGATATTATCACATTTCAATTTTATGAAGATGATTGACTTAATACTTGAGAACTTGTTGGAGATACTAGAAGGGGAAAACAACTACCCATATACCCCTGAACAAGACTGATGCTCCCCTAGTGGGGTAGGTTGTCTTGTTCAACTCAGCATGCAGCTCCTGGAAGGATACATGTGAAGTGGGAAGGGAGGAAGGGAACTCCCACTTAGCCAGCCAGATCAGCCAAATTAACCCTGGCTAGTAATGGGTAACATATGTCACAGCCATATTTTCCTCACATCCAACTTAATACATGAAAATCAGAATAGTAATGTTTATTCTATTACCTATGAATAGAAAGGTCAAGTGAAAAATTCCATCAATAATTAACATCAGAAAGCATCATGAGTTCTGCACTTAGTGTTTACTTCCTCAAACCGCATTCAAATTTTATTTAAGGATGTGGTAAGATTAGATCTATGAATTACACATTGGCACACTAGGTAGTAATAAAGGGTGTGGTTGGAAGATTTTAATATTTTTCTTATAACCCCTAATCATGTTATTCAAAGATATTATCAAAGATTATAGTCAAGAAGTAGCCACAGTTTAAAAAAAAAGTCCCTAAAATGGTATTTCACAATTGCCTAGCAATTATCCAAAATGAATGGTAGCAAGCAAAACACACATACATACACAACCAAAGTCAACCAAACTACCTCTGATGCTCCAAAGCCAAGATACACTCAGCTCCTTGAAACTAAGCCAGAACCATTTCCTTACCAAGCTAGAGCCCTCCCTAAGCTACCAAGACCAGTTCAGAAACACCACAAATTTGCTGAGAACCAAACAAGTGGTGAATGCTGTGTTATATTTAGAGCTGCCTGTAAAATGCATCACTGATAGCTCACCATTACAGCTAGAAATAAATAACTGGTATAATAATTTAAATTGAAGGAATCATGGTCTGTTTTCCAAGTAATAACTGTAATCTTACAACTGGTTGACATAACAATAGGAAAATATCATAACTGACCAACTATGAAAACAGCACTGAGAGATGTTCTTCAAAAATGGATCCAAAGCCTAGCATCTTTGAATTTATGATGAAAGATACATACAAAGGTTTTTCTGGTAAAAATTATGTACTGTATTATAATGTATTATAATACATATATAATCAACCTCTGTAGCAGTGGATTCTGCATCCATAAATTCAATCAATTGCAGAACAAAAATATTCAAAATATACTTCATCTGCACCAGACCTATACAGGCAATTTTTCTTGTCCAATTACCTAAACAATATCATATCAAAATTCTTTAAACAGCATTTACCTTCTATCTAGTATTATAAATAATCTAGGGATGCTTCAAATTACAAGAGGCTATGTACATGCTGTATGCAAATACACAGTACTTCTCTTTTTTTCAACTTTTATTTAATAAATATAAATTTCCAAAGCACAACTTTTGGATTATAGCGGCTTTTTCCCCCATAACCTCCCTCCCACCCGCAACCATCCCATCTCCCATTTCTTTTCCCATCCCATTCTTCATCAAGATTCATTTTCAATTATCTTTATATACAGAAGATCAACTTAGTATATACTAAGTAAAGATTTCAACAGACTGCACCCACACAGACACACAAAGTATAGAGTGCTTTCTGAGTAGTACAACATATTAAGGACACAGATCCTACATGGGGAGTAGATGCACAGTGACTCTCATTGTTGATTTAATAATTGACACTCTTATTTATGACCATCTGAGGCTCTTGTCATGGGTTGCCAAGGCTATGGAGCCTCTTGAGTTCACCAACTCCCATCTTATTTAGACAAGGCCATAGCCAAAGTGGAAGTTCTCTCCTCCCTTCAGAAAAAGGTACCTCCTTTGAGGGCCCATTCTTTCCGATGGGATCTCACTCACAGAGATCTTTCATTTAGGCCATTTTTTTTTTGCCACAGAGTCTTGGCTTTCCATGCCTAAAATACTCTCATGGGCTCTTCAGCCAGATCTGAATGCCTTAAGTGCTGATTCTAAGGCCAGAGTGCTGTTTAGGACATCTGCCATTCTATGAGTCTGCTATGTAGCCTGCTTGCCATGTTGGATCGTTCTCTCCTTTTTAATTCTTTCAGTTAGTATTAGCAGACACTAGTCTTGTTTATGTGATCCCTTTGACACTTAATCCTATCATTATGATCAATTGTGAACTGAAACTGGTCACTTTGACTAGTGAGATGGCATTGGTACATGCCACCTTGATGGAATGAGTTGGAATCCCCTGGCACGTTTCTAGCTCTACCATTAGGGGTAAGGCCAAGTGAGCATGTGCCAAACTGTACATCTCTCTCTCTTATTTCCACTCATATTTAACAGGGATCACTTTTCAGTTAATTTTAAACGCCTAAGAATACTTGTGTGTTAATTAAAGAGTTCAACCAATAGTATTAAGTAGAACAAAAAAAAATACTAAAAGGGATAAAGTATTAAATTGTACATCGATAGTCAGGACAAGGGCTGATCAAGTCATTGTTTCTTATAGTGTCCATTTCACTTCAACAGGTTTCCTTTTAGGTGCTCAGTTAGTTGTCACCGATCAGGGAGAACATATGATATTTGTCCCTTTGGGATTGGCTTATTTCACTCAGCATGTTTTCCAGATTCCTCCATTTTGTTACAAATGACCGGATTTCATTTTTTATTACTGCTGTATAGTATTCTATAGAGTACATATCCCATAATTTTTTATCCAGTATTCTGTTGATGGGCATTTAAGTTGACTCCATGACTTAGCTATTAAATAGACAGTATTTGATATGAAGCACTTGAGTATCTCAGATTTTGGTATTTGGTAGTGATCCTAGAATTCATGTGCAGTAATGATGAGGGACAACTGCATACATACAGCAAAGAGCTCTGTATAAACAATAAAGAGTATAGCTCAATAAGTTTTGGGTAATGATTTGCATACATGATCAGCATCACAATCAAGATAGAAAGCATGGCCAGCATCCCCATCTCTTCCCATCCTCTTTCAATTAGACTCAATCATAATTCCTCCAAAGGTAACTGACACTCTGATTCCCATCACTGTAAATTAGTTTTGTTTATTGTTGAACTTTACATATATAATCATACATTATGATATGCTCCTTCTTGTCTGGCATTTTTGATCAACATTTTATCTGGGATATTTAGCCATATTTTTTCTTGTAGTGGTAATTCCATATTTGTCATATATTCCATTACAAAAAATGTATCACAATTTGTTTATCTTTCCTAACATTGATGGACATTGTGGGTTATTTCCATTTTGGGAATCTTACAAATAATGCTAACATAAATATATTTTCATATTTTGATGAATATTTGTTTACATTTTGGTTGCATAGATATCTAAGACTGTAATTTCTGTATCATGAGATATGGAGGTACTTTGAAAATTTTGTGGAAAATGAAATTAGAAAATAAGCTTATTTAGGTACAAAAAAATTTGAAATCTGTGTATAGTTTTTTCATAATACACATTTTTTCATAGACTCATTGAAGACCACTCATATGCATGGATTTTAAAATGTTTGTACCAAAATAGACTTTTTTTTTTTTAGTTCCATCTTCCATGAACTTTCTGATGTTGCCATCATATGTATGTGGTTAGCTTTAGTAGATATTTCATATAATTTTCTAAAGTACTTGTACCAACTTATACTCCTCTGGTAGTGTCAGGGTACTTTGTTTTTCTTCACTCTTAACAATAATTGTTGTCCATTTTGCCATTCTGGTGAGTGAGTACTGTTATGTCACTATGGATGGAATGTGTATTTCTCTTTTCATTGATGATTTTGAGTGTCATTTCATATGATAATTATAATTTGTATGTAGTCCTTTGCAAGTGTCTAGTTGAATTTCTTTTGCTAATTTTTGTATTCTTTTTCTTAATTTTATTAATATTTATTAATATAAGTGCTTTGTTAGGCACATTTCAAATACCACCATACTATGCCTTGAGTTTTCATTGTCTTCATTGTATGTTTTGGTGGATAAAAGTTCTTGATTTTTAATCAGGTCTGCTATGGTTTGGACGCAGTTTTGTCAGCCAAGGGTTCATGTGCTAGAAGCTTAGTCCTCAGTATGGTCATATTACGGTAATAGAACCTCTCAAAGATGGGCCCTGATGAAAGAATGAAAGGTAATAATTAGATAATTGAGGGCATTACCCTCAAAGAAAAAAAAAGAAATACTGGTGCTGTAGAATGAGGTAGTTGCTATGAGTGGGTTGCTATATAAAAAAAGTGATCCTGGCCCTTTGAATCACTCTTTCTTGTTATCTCTTCTACCCACAGTGCTACCATTGTGATGCTGTCACATCAGATAATACCCAAAACAGCTCAAAACCCATTATTGCGACTCATTTCTACTTCAAGACCATTGAGCTTCCAAAGTACCTGATATCTTCCTAAGTTGTTTTCAGTAATATTCTGGGGAGAGCCGCTATCACCTGCCACCCCAAGCTGGTTCAGCTTGCAAAGATACGACCAGTGTAGAAGGGCCCAAAAGCATCAAATGTCACTCTTTGCTTCATTTTAATATTAAAGTATCCACCCCAAGAGGAGTTTAACATGAGAGACAAATGCTGGAGCTGTTTCCTGTCTGCCACTGCATTGAACTTATACTCACCTCTACAAGCAATGACAAGAACTTCCCCTCTTGCATGTTTCTTTTGCCTTAAAACAAAAGATAACAGGTTTCTCTTGCTTAGACACATACAGCTTTGGAAAAAAATTCTCTATGATCTCTTTATTTGCGGCCAATAAATTACTTGGTGTGACAGCACCTTTTGATGCATTTCTTGATTAAATTCACCAGGGAGCTGGTCACAATTTGGGATGGTGATGCCATCTGCCAGGAGGTCCTCCCCAGAGGCTGAGTAGAGAAGGCCGGCCAATCTTGGACTCTCAATCTCAAAAATGTAAAGTAAATAAGCCTTGGTTATTTATAAAGAATTCAGTCCCAGGTATTTTGTTACAGCAATAGAAATGGACTAACGTAGTGTCCAATTGAACAACCTTTTCCTTTATGGTTTAGTGCTTTTGTGTCCATTTAGAAATACAAATCTCATTCCTAGATCATGGAAATGTTATCCTCTGTTAATCCTTAGAAAGTCTTTTTTTTTTTTATTTTTCACAGGTATGTATATTATATTTAAGGATTCACAGTTAATTAAGCCCATTAAGTCCATCTGGAATGAGACCTTGTTAATGGCAATGAGGTTCATTTTTTCTATGTGGATATTGAACTAATCTAGTCCAGTTTACTTTTTAAAATCCTTTCCTCAAAAAACATTAGAAATGCACCTTTACTGGAAGTCAAGTGACTATAGATCTGTTTCTGGACTCACTATTCTGTTCAGTGATCTATCTGTTGCTCTTCATGCTGGTGCTATACTGTTTTAATGATTGTGCTTTATCATAAATGGTGATATGTGGTGGAGTAAATCCTCCAACTTAACCTTCTTCAAGATCTTTTGCTGTTCTACAAAAATTTTAAAATTAGCACATCAATTTTCATTTAAAGAAATTCTGGTGGGATTTTGATTGGGATCACATTGATTCTGTAAATCAATTTAAGGAGAATAGAAATCTTTGCATTACATATTTCAATTCTTGGAAATGAGATCGCTCTTTATTTACTTAGATTTTCTTTCATTTACCTCAGAAACATTTTGTAGTTTTCTGTCATAATAGGTTTTCAGCATTTGATAGCTCTACACGTAGGTATTTTTGGCTTTTGATCCCATTGAAAAAAAGTATCTTTTTACCTGCATGTTCATTGCTATTACACAGAAAAACAGAAAATTTTTTTGAACATTTACTTTGTATTTGGTGACCTTCCTACTTCACTTATGTATTCTGCTAGTAGGTAGATTCTTTTGGATTTTCTATGAACACACTACATCATCTCCAAGCAACTGTAGTTTTAAAAATTTATCATTCTTTGGATTTTCATCTTTTTGTTCTATAACAATGGCTTAGGCCTTCCTGCATAATATTGAATAGAAATGGTGACCCTGAACACATTTGTCTTATTCCTGACTTTGGGAAACAAGACTATTTACTATTTCCCCATGAAGTGATTAGCTACAAAATTTTACAGATATCCCTTACCAGTCAAAATAATTTTTTTTCTGTTTTTAGAACCTATGAGATTTTAATGTGAATGAGTGCTGAATTTTATTATCAAATGGCTTTTCTGCATAAGTGAGGTGATCATGTCATTTTCTCAAAATCTTATTGTAATGATGATTGAATTTTTAAAATTAAAACAAACATATTTCTACAATAAAGTCAACATGATCATGATATATTTGCTTTGCTACTATTTGAGATTTTTATATCATTACTTATGTAAGAAATTGGTTTTTAACTTTTACCTTTTGTATCATCCTTGCTAGCTTTTAATTTCAATATTATGCTGGGCTCATAAAATGGGTTGGGAGATAGTTCTTCTTTTTCCATTCTTTTCGTTTTCTCCTTAGGTACGGTCCTTTCGGAGTCTTAAATGAAAAGCAGAGGTATTTATGAAGGACCCTTGTTGGCAAGCCTGAATTCCAGTTTTCCCCAGTACTTGAAGCTTGGTTTTTCAGCCTCTAAGCAACTGTAATCTGCTGGGTTTCTGTGTGTCTCATCCTGGGCACACACAGCTTTAGAAGTCACACAGGAGGAAATGGCACAGAGAATGCTGTTCTCCATTCCCCACAGCTTTCTTTTCTCAGCATGCAGGACTTGCAGGTCCTGATCTTATTAGTCCTAATTCTAAATTTGTATCCCATTCTCAGTGAAGCTGCCAGAGTTCTAGGATGCTACTTTCATCACAGCCTGTGTGCCCCATCCCAATGTGTAAAATCAGCAGTGAATGGAGGACTCGCCACATTATCCTTTCTCTCTCCATGAACTCTTAGCCCCTCAAGTCCAGGCTAGCTAGGTCATCCTCCAATGACACCATAAAGTGTATTTTATTTGTTTTGTATTTATCTGTCTCCTAGAGTTGATATCAGCAGAAAGATTAGTCTGATAAGAACTACTCCATCCAGCTAGAGCCATAAGCCCCTCAATAGAGCTCTAAATTAGATGACCTTGAGGCAGCACCACTCACTTCATCATATCACATCTGGGAACAAGCTGATTTTTTGCTGAGGTCGGGAGTTTGTGCCCCAGTCAGGGACAAGATGAAAGACTTTGTCTTGTTCTCTTGAGCCCTATAATTGTTCGCTGAATAGGAGTCATCTTCATGGTCCATCGCTGTTGCCTCCAGAGAGTAGAATTTTTTTCATAGTAATATTTATGGAGCTATCCATTGGGGCATCATTTTGCCCAAACTGGATTTCTCCTATTTGCACAACAGACATTAAAGTAAGAGATACCATATGACATAAATTTGCTTATTTGTTTTTCTGTTCAAATAGCTACCATTTCTCCCTGTATAGATGAAGGATAAATACTATACCATAAATCAGAAATATGAGTCTACCATCTGAGCAATAACAATATATATACCTATGACTGATTCATTGCCTGTAACTTCAGCAGTCGTAATATTTCATGAAATTTTTATAGTAAGAATTTCTTCCACATGGACCCCAACCCATATCCTGTGAATATTAACCACATATAGCCAGAAAGTTGTAACAGAGACAAGAAGACTTCTCTGAACAATCTAATCCTTGATTTCTTTTTTGAAGAATCCTGTTAGGCAGTAGCTTATAATGAACACATAAAGCAGTAAGTACTTATTAATCAAAGTGCTATTCCATCACTTTGTATCTAAGAGCTCCATGGAGACAAATTAACTGAATCTATAGTAAAAGTCTTTTTCAATTTTAAAAATTAGCTCAATCTCTGATTTCCTAAATTCTACAATATAAAGACATTAATATACTGGTAAATGACATTGAAAACCCATTTCTGAATAGCCATGAAGAAAGGATAAAAGGAGGGACAGTGTCACAGAACAACCCCAAACTAGTTGGAGGTGTTGCTATAGGGCTGCCAAACATGGATCTCCTGGGCTATCACCCTGAAAACCCATCATTAACATTGGGTTGGTAGAAGAAAGTAAGTATGTATTTGCAAAGCACAGAGCAAGGGAGTGGGCAGTAATTACCCAAGCTCCCCAAAGGAGTTAGAGATGAAGGTTATTATAGATTGAAATTGGGGCTGACAAGTGAATAATCAGTTCATGTCAAAGTTCCAGGTTGCTTAGTGGTGCTCATTACCTTCCTTTGATTGGTAAACAATGTTCTTTTTTTATTTTATAGTGGCCAAGTGGGCTTCAGTAAGTCCAGGAGGTTACATGTATGTTATAGTTACATTTTACTCCACACCTGGAATTTCTCTATCTGGATCTGGAATTCCCCTGAATAAACCCCTCTGGACAATACTAGCCAACAGAGTTATCTACTGGGGAAGCAAATGACTTTGGAATCTGGTGATTAGACCCTTGTATGGCCAACTATACCATTCTCTCAATTCAGTGAATTCCTTTTGATCCAAAAGACAGACAAGTAGATCTTGAACTAAACATGGGAGGATGGATCCTGGTTATATCTTTTCTATGCTTTAAGGGACACTTGAATAAGGATTTGGCTTCAGTAGGAGGATTTAAGGCAAAATGCAGTGGTTGTTCAGGAATTACTTAATCCTTGGTTGTAGGCCATTTCAATCTTGTTGCTCTCTATCTCTTTGGAGCCTCAAACCTGTCTTGAAAATATTCCTTGTTATCCTGGAAGGGCTTACTAAGTGAAATCGTATAGACTATTGCTCTGAACTGCTTTGCTGGAGTGGTTCATTCACACTGCTCCAGCTTTAATGGGTCAGTTAATCTGCAACTTAGCCCTGACAGAGAGAGATCTTGCTTCTGTGGGAGTTCAGGACATGCCATCCCAAAAACATGACCCCTTAGTAAATTAAGAACACCCCAAAAACATAAAGATCTCTCTGACTTTATCAAAGATCCTCATGTGGCAAGTGCTCTGTCCTAGACCCAGAAGAAAGGAATGAAAGTACAAAGATGCCAGGAAGAAATCTGAACAAATGGCTCTACTGAGTTCTCCCAGTTTATTGCCATTAGATAATGTCTCCTTTTTGTCCAATCAGACACAGTGGTCCACTCTTCATAGACCTAAGCATCAAACTACATTTGTCCCCAGTCTTCATTCCTGAAGGCTCCATGTCACGTAAAACTTTGTTTAAATATATTTTTAGCTTTTCTCTTGTCTTTTGGGTTTTTTAAAGATGTATTCATTTATTTGAAAGGCAGAGTTATGAAAGGCAGAGGCAGAGAAAGGAAGGGGAGGGAGGAGAGGTCTTTCATCCATTCGTTCACTCCCCAGTGTGCTGATCTGAAGCCAGGAGTTTCCTCCAGGTCTCCCACGCAAGGACAGGGTCCCATGGATTTGGGCCATCTTCCACTGTTTTGTGAGGCCATAGCAGAGAGCTGGATTGGAAGTGGAGCAGCCAGGACTGGAACTGGGGCCCATATGGGATGTCGACACTGCAGGCTGCAGCTTTACCCACTAGGACACACCCTGGCCCCTCTACTGTCTTTTGTTAATCTGTCTTTTGGTACAGGGAAGTCAGCCACGAACCTTGCAATGGATGAGGAAAAGATACCACTTTTTCCTCAGCTGTATTTCAGCTCTGTTGACAGGATATAACAAAATCTGTGTCTATCCTCCAGAGCAGCCCTTTGTGGAAGGCAGGACCCAAATATCACCAGCCATTAGAGCAGGCAACAGAGCAGGAATGTGTTGTCACTCTTCTGCATTGGGACAGAGGATGAATTAATGACTATCTCAAGCCAACTTCCTTCCTAAATCTCTAAATACACAATGTTCTATCATTGACATATGGTGACAAAGTTGTTATGTCGCCTCCTTATGTAACATGCCACAGGAATGGGAAAACTAAGTGTTCTCTACAGAAACTTCAGACACTACACAACAGGAGAAAAATTCACAGAGAATGGAAACAGCTTCAAAAAACATGGAGGATACAAAACTTGGACCTCTTGAATACCTGTGCTCAAGGAATTTGAGTACTAATAATGAAACTATTTAAATGATGGCTGAGTGGGTCAGCATTGTGGCACAATGGATTAAGCAGTTGTGTGTGATGCCCACATCCCATGTCAGGGTTCTAATTCAAGTCTCAGTACTCAACTTCTGATCTAGTTCCCTGCTAATGCACCTAGGAAAGCATCAGATAATTTGGCCCCTGCCACCCATGTTTGAGACCAGGATGGAGTTGCTGGCTCCTGGCTTTGGCCTGACCCAGCCCTGGCTGTTGTGGCCATTTGGGGAGTAAACAGAGCATGATATTTCTCTCTCTCTCTCTCTCTCTCTCTCTCTCTGTCCCCTTCTCCCTCTCCCTCTCACCCTTTCAAGTAAATGAATATTTTTAAAAGAATAAATGATGGCTGAAAAATAATACTCATGACACAATTTCTCAGGAATCTGGGGCTTTCTCTCCAGTCTGACAGTATTCACTACACAAATTTTTATTAGAATTTCTGACTGCTGAAATATTCTATAAGCTTCTTGAGAAGAGAAACTATGCTTTCTTCATAGAACTTAAAACAATACTCCATTAATATTTGTTGGTTGAAAAGGATTTCAAGACAGTCAGGACATTGCATGCAAATTCCATTTCAGAGCAAAGTTTCTGGCCCAAGTGTGCAGGCAAGGAGCTATTTGCAGATCCCTTGCAGAAAGCAAAATGTAACAGTTCTTCTGTAGGGGTGCAGTTAACATTGGAAAACACAAAACTGCCATTCACACATTTTTGCCCAAAAAGATTCTTCTGCAAATGATTCATAAATTATCTGTGAATGATTCACAAAAAAAAATCTTTTAAGTTATGTGGGTTTAGTTAGTATTGCCAAACATTCTCTTTGAGCACTTGAATTTGTACTTTGGAGTCCACAATCAACCACTTTAAACCTTTATCCTGGCTGGAGTAGAAGGTTAATTCCTTAAGGCAGAAGTCTATGCAAAAAGATAAGTTAGTAAAATTCAAACATGTGAAAGGAGATAAAGGGTACCTCATTAAATGGAAAGTTCTCAGTAGTGCTCAAGAGCCCCTTTGTGTAGACAACCAAAGTGTTTTCAAATAAACTTTGCTAGGCTGCTTTTTCCTTTCATGTTCAAATCACCAGCAGCTTAGGAAGTTATGTGTTTCATTTTGTTTTGCTTTGCATTGCTTTCCATTTTATGATGCAATGCTGTCTGAGGCAACTCTTGTTGTGTTATCAAGACTGACCTAAAGCTGTTGGGGCCAGAGGAAAGAGCATCCTTCCTTAGGGTTTGCCTGAGGTAGTTGGATTTGGGAAGCGTTCTGCTCTGCTACTGAAGAACATGTGATCTCAACACTAGATCATTGTGACTAAGACAACATCTGTCACGTGATAGTGACTCAGTATCAGTTGGGATTAATGCTTTTTCAGTTTTCAACAATTAAACTATATTAACAAGAAAGTAGGAACACAAACAAGTCAGGGGCAGTAACTTCTCTATTATTAAGAGAAACAAGCTATACAAAAATAATGAAGATAGGAAAGATTCATGATTCTCATGACTTTGATTTTGCTCAGTAAAATTTGGGAGGCCTTTGAGTTCAAACAAGCTCCTACCCCAGGTTCCACAGACAGCTCCAAATGGAATTGCTCATGTCAAGATTTCATATCACCAAACTGAAAGCTAAGCTTTGGCTTGTAAGATCTGATCATCAAAGAAATCATTATAGAGATGATGGAAAATCCCCAAACAAGTCAGTTTCTAAAAAGCCAGAGATTCATAGAAGCCAATCAAAGGGTCCCAGTCCACCTGAGCTGGCATGAAAAGGAAACCCCTCCACTTTAAACCACACAGCAAAGTGATCAGAGTACCGTGATGTTATCAAGCAGTTTTGCACTTGTTTTCTTGTGCCTGCTCAAGTCACCTTACAAAACCCAACTTTTCTGTCATGTCCGACAAAACTCCTTGTCTACTTTGTAAACTGAATGCTGTCTCATTCAGCCAATAAGATCTTTCAAACTCATTTTGTTGAAATGGTTCATCGGCAGTTCCCAGCACATGTACTGGATACATCGTAGTTTCTCTGTGGGAATTGGATGCTAATTAAAAGCCCATAGCCTCCATCAGTAAGAAAAGTATTGTAGTACAAGAGCACTTCAAAAAATTAAAGGAAACTATGAAATTAAATGTATGAGATTATTTTTGTAAAAAAGAAGGTTTTTTCATAATACAGATTATGAAAAATATAAAATACTTAATATGGGAAAAACTATATATTGATTACAAAACTTTTTGTACCAAAATAGATTCATACTTTTAATTATATTTTTTCATGAACTCTTTGATGTACCCCATACTCAATAAGAATCTTGTAGTAATTGCTTTAAATACATCAAACACTATTCCTGTGTAATATCAGTTACAAGCCTACTTAGATAGGTTCATGAATTCTGCACATAGTATATATTAGTAAATCTTTTTTTTTAACTTTTATTTAATGAATGTAAATTTCCAGTGTACAGCTTATGGATTACAATGGCTTCCCCCTCCCATAACTTCCCTCCCACCCGCAACCCTCCCCTCTCCCGCTCCCTCTCCCCTTCCATTTGCATCAAGATTCATTTTCAATTCTCTTTATATACAGAAGATCAATTTAGTATAAAGATTTCAACAGTTTGCACCCACATAGAAACACAAAGTGAAACATACTGTTTGAGTACTAGTTATAGCATTAAATCACAATGTACAGCACATTAAGGACAGAGATCCCACATGAGGAGCAAGTGCACAGTGGCTCCTGTTGTTGACCCAACAAATTGACACTCTAGTTTATGGCGCCAGTAACCATCCTAGGCTGTCGTCATGAGTTGCCAAGGCTATGGAAGCCTTCCAAGTTTACCGACTCTGATCATATTTAGACAAGGTCATAAAAAACAGAGTGAGGATAGTAACCAGTGATCCTAAGAGTGGCATTTACCAGGTTTGAACAATTATACAACATTAAGTGGGGAAGAGGACCATCAGTACACACAGGTTGGGAGTAGAGCCATTGGTGGTAGAGTAGAGGTTATGATTACAAAGGAATGAGGCCCAAGTGCACTAGACAGGGCCTAGAACAAAGGACAGAGTCATTATTAGAGGAGCTAAGAAAGGTGCTGTCTAAGCTACAAGTAATTTTTCTGATTGAGAGGCAAATAGAACCTGATAGAAGGGGCTTGACAATAATCTGGTGGGCTTTAGGCCTTGTAAATTCAGAGGCCCAGACATATCTATCTCTTCACATGGGGTATATCCTAAGGGATGTGTGAACCTCCTAGGGGAAGGCACTCTGTTGACTTTCATTACTTGGCTGGCCTAGGAGGAGAGCTGGCCAGGTAAAGGCAGGTGGCATCTCTAACAAGAAATTTACAGTTCTGCCTGCAATGTTGCTGACCCTATTTGACCATACCCTCAGCTGCAGTGGTCACTTTGGAAGTTGGGCTGAGTGAAGGGCTTTTCAGCTTAGAGCCAGTAAGATCTGTGGCTCTGACCTGGGCATCCTTTGACTCCAGGGCAGGTCCATTTCCAGTGATCCAACTCTTGGCAGAGCTGCCAGGGCTCTTCACAAGCTGACTTCTGCTGAAGCCCAGGCTTACCACATTGAAAGCCACTGCAGTGGACTGGCCTGTTGGGTCTCCTTGAGGGCAGATCACTGTACAGATCAGCCATTAATAGGCCTGCCACCCATTGCTTCTGATGCCTAGCTTTCTTTTCCTCCTGGTTTGTGTTAAAGCAGACCAGAGGATGCAAGTCAAGGGAGTGTCCAAGTCCCATCTCTAATCTTTGGTGGCCTGAACTACAAGTCTATAGTCACAGGCATGTTCTGTAGTAGTTTTTCTAAGGTAGACAATGCCCATGAGGAAAATTATATTCTATTTCCATGAGGAAAATTATATATTAGTAAATCTATTTTAACAAGTTAACTTTGTGGGTTTTTTTTAAAAAAAATAAAAAAGAAAAGAAAAAACCTATACTGGCAGGAGCTGGGAAAAAAAATCATTTTAGGTTGTACTCATTAAATATGAAAAGAAAACAACTGTTTAAGGCAATGATAGCAGAAAAAGCTTTGAGAAATATGGCACATTTGAAACCATTAATATTTCACAATGAAGCATTCCTGCCTTCTCCCTCCCTGCTTTTTTTTTGTTTTTATTTTTTGTAATGAGAAAGGCTTTAGTGTGTTTTCCTTTGGGAAGTCTCATCTACCATAAGCCACCACCAGACTGCAACGCTCAAACCTGAGGAAAGAGATGGCATGCTAGGTGTAAAAGCCAGAGGTCTTCACACCTCTTTTATTGCTCTTAATTCCTCCTTATAGGCTGCCAGCAAAGATATCCAGACTTCAGGTCTCAGTCTCCCCATGGAGACCAGGAGCTACTCAAATAAGCACTTCACTCATGAAACTGCTGCTTCCAGGCTGCGATTTTCACACGCATCAACCCTAGTGGTTTTCCCAGGCAGAATACCCTGAAAGGCAGGCCTCTGTTTAATTGCTGTAAGTGACAAGAAACTCATTTCTTTCACTATTAACCCCTTGTAAGCCATCTGAATTCTGTATTTTCTATCTCTAATCATAGCTCTTGATGAGGCACAGTATACAGTACATCAAAGCATGGCCCAGTGGTACTAAAGGAAACAGCCAAAGCAGGAACTTCTCTCTGATCTCACTGCCCTTCCCACCTGAAGCAGACCATAAGAGTGATCTGTCCTTCCCTTGAAGTTGACCATCAAACCTTCCTTCCAGAGGTGCCCACCCACTCCACTGAGGAAAAGAATGACCTTAGCCTCAAAGTTGCAGGGACACCGAGGGGAAGCTGAACAAAATGTCCTTATTAAGTTCCCCTAGTTTAGTACCATTAGATCACACATTTTTGTCCTGTGATTATATTTCTCCACGACTGTCCACTCAGAACCAACACCTAAAACTGCACAAGTTTATCTGTTTCTTGCTGTCTTCATTTCCAAAGTCTCCTTTGTCACATAAAACACATTAATCAAGTTTGTATTCTTTTCTCTTATTAATCTCTATTTGTTCTAGGAGCTTCAGTCATGTACCTAAGACAGGAAGGAAAGATATTTCTTTTGCCTTATACTCTTAACTTTTCCCTTTGTAATCACAGGTAAGAAAGTGAATCTTCTGACCAAATGAAATCCTTCAAGTGTTAGAAATAAAAATCTCTTATTCCCCCTAGGCCAGGAATCTCACTTGCTGATGTATCTCCACCACTGTGTGTTCAGAGGGCCAGACTATGTTGGTTTGGTTTTTTTTTGTTTTTGTTTTTGTTTTTGTTTTACAAAAGCATTCCTTTATTCAACAAGCAGAGAGAGAAGACAGGGAGATCCATCAGCTAGTCTACTCCTCATATAGCTGCAATAGCCAGGACTAGACCAGGATGAAGCCAGGAGCCAGGAACTGCATCTGGGTTTCTCACGTGGATGACACAGACCCAAGCACCTCTGCTGCCTTCCCGGGTGCACCAGCATGTGGGAAGCAAGAACTGGCTTAAAACACTGCATATTGGTTTTATTCACAGCAGCATCTCCCAGCCCAGTGCTTTAGACACAGTGTTTCTTCAGTGGATAAGTGAATTTCATTTATTGAATCAAGGCAAGTAAGTCAGAATCACGTGAATTTCCCCATTTCCTTCTTTCTATCATTTTTAGCTTCATTTTCTGGATTAACATTCACTGAGGCAAGATTACACATGTGTTGGTGAGTGAGTCTGGCTGGAATGCTCTGACTTAATCGTAGGACTCCAAAATATTAAGCCAATAATCTAGTTTGGGCTTTGAATCCGCAATCAGAGCTTCTGATTTATTAAACAGTGTAAAAAGGCATTAAAACCACCAAGCGACTTTGAGCCAAAAGGATGAGAGAGGGCTGTTTATCCTTAGGGCCACGGGAAGCCTGTAGGCTGCTTTGCCAAGCATAGAACCCAGCTCTTATTGCTTCAGGTAAGGTCTTTGAAAATCCCTGCCTGATATGAGTCCCCTGAGGTGACTGATGACCCCCCTCTCAGTTTTTCTGGATATCAGGCATTTTATTTGGGATGAAAGCAACTTTTTAAACAAAAATCAGAAGGTGAAAACTCTCACCTCCTTGCAGACTGGCAGCAAACGAGACTGAGAGATTTCTTCGGAGTCAGGCTCAGTGACTGGCCAAAGAGCAGGCCAAAACGTGGAAAGGTTATGTCTGAAATCCTCTTGGCTTTGTGTCCATGAACACAAAAATAATGGGGTCAATTTCTCTAAAAAGAAAAAAAAATGATAACTAAAATGTAAATTGATATTAAGAAGAGAAAAGAAAACCATTTTGACTTCAAAAGGCCTATGGTTTAAATCCTCTCCAAATCTCAAATGCTTCTTCCTTTTCACTCAAGTGATTTACTAGATATGTTAAATAGACTAGAGCCTCCATTAAAAAATATACCACCAGCTAGAATTGAGGGTAAAAGATACATTCTCTGAATGATGATAGTTAAATAAATGGGATTAAAACAAGTTTATTTTAAAGCAGGGCTTGTGTTTTGGTGTCACCACCTACAACACCATTAAGTCCCCACCTACAACACCAGCATCACATATGAGCCGCTGGTTAGAGTCCCAGCAGCTCCACTTTAGAGCCAACTTCCTGCTAATCTCCTGGGAAAGCAACAGAAGATGGCCCAAGAGCTTGGGCACCCACCTGGGAGACCCAGATGAAAGTCCTGGCTCCTGGCTTCACCTTGGCCCAGCCCCAGTTGTTGCAGCCATTTGGGGAGTGATCCAGTGGATAAAATCCCCCTCTGTCTCTCTCTCTCTCTCTCTCTCTCTCTCTCTCTTTTTCTCACTCTCATGCTATAACTTCCTTTCAAGTAAATAAGTGAATATTTTTAAAAGAAAAAATGCTTTAAAAGCAAAGACATTGGAAACCCATGTGTAGACTTGTATTATTTATTTTTGTTGTTGTTGTTTAAAAGATCCAGAGACAGAGAGACAGATACAGAGATCTTCCATCCACTGGTTTATTCCCAAACCCCAGGAAGAAGTAGGCCCCAGCCTAGAGCCAGGAATTCAGTCCAAGGTCCCCATGAGGGCGTCAGTATTGTGGAATGGCACCTGAGTATGTCCATGTTCTTTTCTTCCTCCATGTTCCCAAATCTCTATATATTAAATTCATGAAGTTGTATTCCTTAAAAAAATAATTTTAAAAAGTAACTCAAGGACTGGACATAGATAAAGGTGAATAGAAAACAAGATTTATTTAAAGCAAAAGTACACCCTCAGGAATGAGTGCAGGCAAGCTCAGGAGAGAGAGAGCTGTACTTAACAAGGTTTGAGGCCATCCTTTTATTTGATCTGGATGCATAAGGAGTAATGTCTGGGGTGAGGCTTAATTGACCATTCAAAGGGAAGCAGTTTGGGGAGAAACTGGAGACCGCCCATTTCCTTGCCCCATTTCAGAAATTTCAAAAGCGTCATGGCATCAAGTTCATGATGGGAGTGGGAAGGCTGGCCATGGTAATTTTATAATAATGACATTGTAATAGTTACAGGCCATCTCGGGGATGCAGCTAGCAGCTGCACTGAATATTTTTATCTGATGCCAGTTTACAAGCAGCATGGAGGGGGGTGGTGTTTGAGGGGTGCACGTGAGACTGCAGTGCCTGCAAGCCTGCAGCACAGGTGCTGGAAATTTTCAGCTCCTTTTTGTTAACTACCTCCTTGCCTACATCAACAAGAACCTAACTACTTGAGCATCATCACTGCCTTCTAGGGTGCACATCAGCAGGAAGCTGAATCAGGAGCAGAGTAGCCGGAACTTCACCCAAGTACTTCCGTTTGGGATGCACGCAGGCACCCCAAGCAGTATTTTAACAACTATGCCAAATATCTATCTCCATAATTTTTTTCATAATACTCATTTTCTATGAACTTTTTGAGAACCCCTCATATTTCTTTTGGGGAAGATGGAATGACTCAGAAGCACACATTGAAACTAAGCTCCTACCTATACTGCACCTTGGATGCAGATAGTAAATACCAGCCTCCTTACCTTAACTTAACAGTTTCCCTGTCCTGCTTTTATGACTGCAAACCAGTCCATTACTAAAATTAGCTAACCACATGGAGGGAGTGATGCAGCCACCCTAAAGGATCCCTGACCAAAAGACTCATGTCATTGACCCCTCCAGTAGATACTATCTAGATGCTTAGTCTTGTTTTGAGGGATTTCTTTTTCCAGGATACGAAGGTCCCATGCAAAATATACCTGTGTAGACCCAAAGACTGACTGGAACCCACTATCATCAATATTCCCTAAAGAACACAATATTATGGCCCAGACAGAGGAAGGTCAGAAGCTCTACAGAACAACCTGGATTGGACACCAGCTGAACCTGGACTTCTCAGCCCAAACTTCAATTTACAGTAAGCTTTAGCCCTAACCCCTCAAGGAGCCCAGAAATAAAGCAAAAGCTCACTGATTCCTTGTTCTGCACCTTACAATAAATACATATTTTCTTGCTTCACTCTGATGTCAGTAAATAGCTTGTTGCTAATAGAACACTTTGGGTGGTTCTAAAGCAATTCAACAAGGTTTGGGGTGCTCAATAACTATGTTGCTATTTTAGCATTATTGACCACAACTGATGATGTTGCCAAAGGTTCAAGTCATCAGCTCAATAACAGATTTGTCAAAATATATGGCTAGTGACTGAGGCATCAGAGTTTTAATGCCTGAGTTCATAACACAGCTCCTTCACTTAGCTAAAACTGAGTCTGTTTCTTTCCCTGTGAAATGTGAACACAATAGCACCTTAAAAAAATATTTTGGTTGATGTTGCACAGAGGCAATACATGCCAAATACTAGAAAGTATACCAAATATTATTATTTCTGCAATATTTCCTGTTAATAAAACTGATTTGGGGTGGATGCTGTGGCACAGTGGTTTTAACTGCCACCTGGGATGCTCACGATCCATTTTTTTTTTAACTTTTATTTAATGAATATAAATTTCCAAAGCACAGCTTATGGATTACAATGGCTTCCCCCCCCCCTTAACTTTCCTCCCACCCACAAACCTCCCCTTTCCCGCTCCCTCTCCACTTCCATTCACATCAAGATTCATTTTCAATTCTCTTTATAAACAGAGGATCAGTTTAGTATATATTAAGTAAAGATTTCAACAGTTTGCCCTCACATAGCAACACAAAGTGAAAAATACTGTTGGAGTACTAGTTATAGCATTAAATCACAATGTACAGCACAGTAAGGACAGAGATCCTACATGATATTTTATTAAAAATTGATTAATTTTCTATGCAATTTCCAATTTAACACCAAGTTTTTTTTTCATTTTCAATTATCTTTATATACAGAAGATCATTTCAGTAAATACTAAATAAAGATTTCATCAGTTTGCACCCACACAGAAAAACAAATTTTAAAATTCTGTTTCAGTACTAGTTATAGCATTACTTCACATTAGACAACATATTAAGGACAGATCCCACATGAGAAGTAAGTACACAATGACTCCTGTTGTTGACTTAACAATTTGACACTCTTGTTTATGGCGTCAGTAATCACCCTAGGCTCTAGTCATGAGTTGCCAAGGCTATGGAAGCCTTTAGGGTTCACCGACTTTGATCTTATTCCAACAGGGTCATAGTCAAAGTGGAAGTTCTCTTCTCCCTTCAGAAAAAGGTACCTCCTTCTTTGATGGCCCCGTTCTTTCCACTGGGATCTCACTCACAGAGATCTTTCATTTAGATCTTTTTTTTTTTTTTCCAGAGTGTCTTGGCTTTCCATGCCTACAATACTCTCATGGGCTCTTCAGCCAGATCCGAATGCCTTAAGTGCTGATTCTGAAGCCAGAGTGCTATTTAGGACATCTGCCATTCTATAAGTCTGCTGTGTATCCGGCTTCCCATGTTGGATCGTTCTCTCCCTTTTTGATTCTATCAGTTAGTATTCACAGACACTAGTTTTGTTTGTGTGATCCCTTTGAGTCTTAGACCTATCAGAGCCATCAATTGTGAACTGAAATTGATCACTTGGACTAGTGAGATGGCATTGGTACATGCCACCTTGATAGGATTGTATTGGAATCCCCTGGCACGTTTCTAACTCCACCATTTCGGGCAAGTCCATTGAGCATTGTACATCTCCTCCCTCTCTTTTTCCCACTCATATTTAACAGGGATCACTTTTCAGTTAAAATTTCAACACCTAAGAATAATTGTGTGTTAATTACAGAGTTCAACCACTAGTAATAAAACAAACAAACAAACAAAAAAAACTAACCCACTGTTGGTGGGAATGCAAACTGGTTAAGCCACTATGGAAGTCAGTCTGGAGATTCCTCAGAAACCTGAACATAACCCTACCATACAACCCAGCCATCCCACTCCTTGGAATTTACCCAAAGGAAATTAATTTGGCTAATAAAAAAGCCATCTGCACATTAATGTTTATTGCAGCTCAATTCACAATAGCTAAGACCTGGAACCAACCCAAATGCCCATCAACAGTAGACTGGATAAAGAAATTATGGGACATGTACTCTATAGAATACTATACAGCAGTCAAAAACAATGAAATCCTGTCATTTGCAACAAGATGGAGGAATCTGGAAAACATCATGCTGAGTGAATTAAGCCAGTCCCAAAGAGACAAATACCATTTGTTTTCCCTGATTGGCGACAATTAACTGAGCACCAAAGGGGAAACCTGTTGAAGTGAAATGGACACTATGAGAAACAGTAACTTGATCAGCTCTTGTCCTTACTGTTGATGTACAATGTAATACTTTATCCATTTTAATATTTTTTTGTTCTCGTCCCTTTTTGGAGTACTGGTTACAGTCCCAGGTACTCTGTTTCTGATCCGGTTCATTACTAATGCTCCTGAGAAGCAGCAGATGATAGTGTAAGTAACTGGGTTCCTGCTGCTCATTGTGGGAGACCTGGATGGAGTTCCCAGTTCCTAGTTTCAACCTGGCTCAACTCCAACTGCTGTGGCCATATGGGGAGTGACCCAGAAGATGGAAGATTTCTCTCTCTTCCTCTCCTCTCTCTCTCTGTCACTGCCTTTCAAATAAATAAATAAATTTTTTAAAGAAATTGTTTTAATGTAAGTATCATCTATAATATTATTTACATTTATAATTATATAAACATTAAATGCATGACTATAATTATAACCAATATAATTATTCTATTATCATCATTTTTATTCCAAGCACTATGGAATCTAAAACACAGAGATATTTTCTGTGTGTCACTCTGACTTCAGAGCAGCATCTGGGGATGTGCCAGATGCCTAAGGCTGAAAAAGGTGGGTGTTTTGTTACTAATAGAGACACAGCAGAGCTGAAGCCCAGAAATCTGCAGAGAGGCAGCTCCCCCAGGCACAGTCATCGCCCCTCTCCCACCCCCCTTGCCACATGCACAGCATTCTGATCTCCAAAGGCTCCTGCAGATCCTGGCTCCTGGGGTTTATTTTGATAAATGTTTCAGACTACAGAGTGCCAAGAAACTTGATTCCTTTGCTTTTCAAATACCAAACCTCTACCTGAAAAAGGATTGCTGGGATCAGAGCACAGAGATGAAAAGTTCGAAGTAATGCAGTTCTCTCCTTAACCTATTGTCTGCTCTGTTTCCCACTCTGAAAAGTTAGAAGATTGCTGCAGGCTGGCATCGCGGTTCACTAAGCTAATCCTCTGTCTGCGGTGCCGGCACCCTGGGTTCTAGTCCCACTTCGGATCGGCGCAGCGCCGGCAGCAGCGGCCATTGTGGGGTGAACAAATGGAAAAAGGAAGACCTTTCTCTCTGTCTCTCTCTCTCACTGTCTAACTCTGCCTGTCAAAAAAAAAAAAAAAGAAAAAGAAAAGATTGCTGCAAATCACTAGTGAAAGGTTAAATCTGATTTAGCAAATGTTCATTTTCTCTTGGAAGGCAGGCTTATGATGGAACCGCCTTTGAACCTAAAGCCAACAATGTTCTTGAGGGAATTACTTGTATTTTAATAAAATCATTCTGTGACGTAAAATAGCCCAAATTCTTTACTGTATTTCTAAACTCTCTATACCCAATGATCAAAATACCTTGTGCCTAGCTTTTGCAAACAAGCAAGAGGTGACATTCATTTTCAAGGGAGGGGAGAACTAGTATTACCTGAGAAACTACAGTGTGTCATGCAATTCACTTATATTGTACTTATATTGCAGCAAGCCTGCATCATTTTCTAGAATAGAAACTCAATATTCAGAGAAGTTAAAAAAAAAAACCTTATCTAAGTTCATAGAGTTAACAAAAAGAGAAGACAGGATTCAAACGCAAGGATGCATAACTTCAAAGCCCAGCTCCTTAATGAAAACTGCAAAAATGCTAAGAATGCTTCAATTATAGTATTGTAGACAGCATTTACTTCACCCCATACAATAGAAAATCTCCATGGAGCTTATCTATAATTTTTAACCCCTTAAATACCCTTGAAGTTTGAGAAATTATGTACTATCAGCACTGAATTATTTGTTTCCATATTTACTGACTATACTCCCTCTTGTTATAATATAGGCTCCCTAGGAACAAGACCTTGTCCATCTTGATCATTTGTATACCCCACTGCTTATTAAGACTTTCTGCCCAGAAAAACCTCCATAAATATTTTTGATAAAAAGAATGAATGAATGAATCAATCAATCAATCAGTAGTGTATTTCAGTGATTCTCAGGATGATGCATTAGTCAGAAGTCAAGTCAAATCTCACTTTCCCTCTAAAAGTGAATAATGATGGCACTAGTTCCATTATCTTGTGTCATTTTCTTCTTGTGACATAATATGATAGAAAATAAATATTTCCAAAAAAAGAAAAGAAATCTTTCCTTCTGTTTTCAAAGTATCAGTAGCTACACCATAATAGTCCAAGGCATAATACATCCCCTATGATTTTGACATGGCACAAAATCTGTGCTACTGAATCCTGGAAGAATGATTTTTTTAAAGATTTACTTATTTATTTGAAAGATAGAGTGACACAGAAGAAGAGATAGAAGAGAGAGCGAGTGAGAGAGATATCTTCTTTTCTGCTGGTTCACTCTCCAATTGCCTGCAACCGCCAGAGTTTGGGTAGGCCAAAGCCAGGAGGCTGAAGTTCCATGCAGATCTCCCACATGGGTGGAAGGACACAGGTAATTTGATCGTCATCTGGTACTTCCTAGGTTGTACTTAGCAGGAAGCTAGAATAGAAGCACAGAGCAGCTGGAACTGGAACCACACATACTGATATGGATGTCCAAAGCTGTGACCTAACACGCTGTGCCACAATGCCTGCTGCTGAAAAATTCTTTAACTTCATAAGGTATGTCAGAAACCCTTCCTAAAGAGAGTATTCCCAGCATTCCTTTCATGAATGGTAACAATAGTAGCAGGGCAGGCACTGTACCGAAGCAGGTAAAGTTGCCACCTGTAGTGCCCACATTCCATATGGGCGCCAGTTTGAGTCCCAGCTGCTCCACTTCTGATCCAGCCCTCTGCTATAGCCTGGGAAAGCAGTACAAGATGGCCCAAGTCCTTAGGCTCCTGCACCCACGTGGGAGATCAGAAGAAGCTTCTGGCTTCTGGCTACGGATTGGCACAGCTCCGGACTTTGTGGCCAACTGGGGTATGAACCAGCGGATAGAAGAACTCTCTCTCTCTTTCTGCCTCTTCTTCTCTCTGTGTAACTCTGACTTTCAAATAAATAAATAAATCTTTAAAAAATTAGCAGTGATGCTGGGAGAATGTAGCTGCATTAGTTGCTTTAGACTTGACAACAGGTTTCTCTCAGGTTTCTCTCTTGACATTGGTTTCTCTTTAGACTTGACACAGGTTTCTCCTTTGTTAGTGAGCTCAGTGGGCTAGAGTTTAACACAATGAAGCCTAGGTCATGGTTCAAACCCCTACTGGAAAAATTAGCATATGTATGTTCCCTGGACACAGGCTTAACTCTGGGACCAACCAACCCCATTGCTTTAGTCCTATGCTTCAGAAAGCTCAGGAAAAACAGTGACACAAAGCAAAAGTTATCTACTGAGAGGCCAGCATGAAAAGCATCTCTGTAAAATCTCCTCATCTCACACTGACCTTTTGAAAGAGTGGCATCATTCAGTCATACTTTATTGACAACTGATTTAATACATTTCCTAGTTAAGACTGTGATAGAATAAAGGATCTATACAAAGCTTGTCAATAACCAATTTTTTTACATAAAATTAAAAATGTAAAAACTAAGATTTCTAATGACTAAAAGGAAACCTTTGGGATAAAGCTTCTACCATCATGCATTAGTTAAGAATTTTTCTTAGTGAAAAATGGTTTTTCAAGTTACTCTAAGGGTGATTACATGCTTGCCATAAACTGTGTATATAGATTCCTGGCAAAGCCTTAGTGACTTTTATGCAATAACAAGAAGGTATCTCATTAGAAAAGAGCATTTATGTCCTGTAGGAGATTGATTCCAAGAGACAAACAGCCAAGCAGTCTACTTTTAATGAGGACACATTCAGTGTAAGTAAAGAACTGAATGAGAAGCTGGACCTGGATCTGGTCCACAGAAACACAGTTCCTCCTGCTGCCAAGAAAACTCAAAGTCTAAAATGACTCCAGATCACATCAGTTTGCTGAACCAAATGTCCAGGGTTCATTTAAATACAATTTTTCTTATCTGAGCCTCTGGAGAATGAATGGTTCCACAATTCATCAAAGTAAACAAAAGGTTGGGGTGCTGGAGGAATTTTTCAAATGGAAACCAAGTAATGTTGTCTTTAAATTTAACCAGTCCACTATCTAGCACCACAGGTGTCTCTGAATGAATACACAAATGAGTCGTTTGGTTGCTACAGTAAAATCTTGGCTAACACTTTACCATACATATTGGTTGAGGTTGGCAGGTCGTAGTCATGAAAACTAAGACAACCTCTAATATGTTACTTTCCACATAAGTCATTCTCTAACCTTTCCATCATTGTTTATTTTTAAAGGAACTGCCCTGTTCTTTTTTTTTTTCCCTTTTCTTCTTTCCTAGTTAGTCAGATTGCATATTAAAAACTGTATATTCAGCCATACAGGCAGAGCCAATATGAGGTAAAATTCTGAAGCTCTCAATGTCTTTATTTGAGTCTCTCTAGTTTCGTATTTTCACAACTTGGGTCCTTAGTATAACCTCTCCACACCCCATTCTCTTCCCATCATGCTCTTCACTCCACACTTGCTACTCATTAAATTCTACTTGCAAAAACTTATCCCTGAATGATAGTTGCACTTGGATGTGACTTCTATTCACCTTTTGCCTTGCCAAGGGCATTTAAAACTTTAAATTCTTTCTCCTAATTAAAAGATATCTAGAGCATATCAAAAAGAAGGCTTGCTCTGGATTAACTTTTGTTTTGGTTTGATTTGTTGTCTAGAGGAAGCATAAGGTAATAAAAGAGCAGAGGCTCAGCAGTTCCTCAGACCTCAGTTTGAACCTTCTCGAAGGCTTCATATCTTCTTGAAAGGGGGGAATAAAAAGTCTGCCTGAAGGGGTGTTAATATTAATGAGGTCATTTGAAAGAAGAACAAAGGCACTACCTTGAGTATAAGAGAT
Source organism: Lepus europaeus (assembly GCF_033115175.1). Lineage (NCBI taxonomy): Eukaryota > Metazoa > Chordata > Mammalia > Lagomorpha > Leporidae > Lepus > Lepus europaeus. Next base: position 93,012,317 of record NC_084827.1, read on the forward strand.
GAGATACATATGTTATTATCCAAGCAGGGATGATCTGTATTCTATGAAGATCAGACACATGTCATCTGTTAATGGTGAAGTGGATGGAGTAGGGTAATAAATTTGAGTAACATTGAAGGTTGAGAATAACTTCTACAGGAAATGTGAAAGAGAGTAGAACAATAACAAGTAAAATTGTACCTAACAATGGTAGGTGAAGGCTGAGTTGAAGACCATACATCGTTAAGGTGTTGTTATAAAGGATTTAGACTCCCTGAGACAGGGTCAGAGAAAACAGACTGTTAACTTGGCCCAGAGTCTGGGTTGTCTTCATTCAAGAGTCATTTCAGAAGCAGTCTTGTCAACAGCACAGACTCAGCCCTCCAGCAGGGCTAAAGCAAAGCCAGCTCTAGAGTCTGCTCTCTGTCGAAAGCACACTGAACACCCATTAAGGATGCTCCTGTCCTGGGGAGCCCAGATTCCTAACTCAGCGCCTGCTATCCCAACAGGAAACAGAGACACCCAGGTTGGTTATGACTGTGGGAGATTTACTTCCTTGCTCTTGGGTTCTGCTCACGCATTCCTTCCCCTCCCTTGCTCTTTTTGGCTAAACAAGAAGGATATGATATAGAGCTTGGAAACAAGGTCAAGGGCAGCTGTTTATTCTGGATCTCCTTTCAGCTTCTATCACTGTTTCTGACATGCTATCACTCTTGGCTAGAATCTGGCACTCTGTTTTGGAATTTAGAAAGATAACCAAAGGAGTTTCTCCGTCAGGTGGCCTACAAACATTGAAGCTAGGTATTCTGGAAAAGTCAGAATATTCAGGATAGCTCAGATAGATATTTTCTTTAAATGTGCTACAATCTTACTTGGTCCTGTCATCCTATCAACGGTCCATACAAAGTTCTCATGCTTCTTTCCACTGGCCTGTTGGAGAGACACTATGTCCTCTCCAAAAAATCACACAGACTTCAGTGAGTAGAGGTTTCACTTTTCAGCAGTTTGAATCTAGATATAGGGTACTTTAAAGGTTTTGGCTGTTGATTGTTTATTTATTTTATACTGATTGGTGTACCCTAAGTGACTTGTATGTGCTTTGCTTCTGTTGGTCAATTTGGGTACTTCTTAGTCACTGTGTCCTTAAATATTTCTGTCCTTTACCTCCACTCTGTCTAGCATTCCAATTACATGAGTGTTAGACCAGTTGACATTATCCTAAATCTTGGACGCCCTAGGGTGTTTTGTTTGGGTTTGATTTTTATTTGTATGTTCTTTGTTTTTTTTCTCTTTTTTTTTAAAACTATTATTCAATGAATATAAATTTAAAAAGTACAGCTTATGGGTTACAATGGCTTTCCCCCCACCCATGATTTCCCTCCCACACACAACACTCCTCTTTCCCACTCCCTCTCCCCTTCCATTCACATCAAGATTCATTTTCAATTCTCTTTATATACAGAAGATCAGTTTAGTATATATTAAGTAAAGATTTCAATAGTTTGCCCCACATAGCAACACAAAGTGAAAAATACTGCTGGAGTACTAGTTATACCATTAAATCACAATGTACAGCACATTAAGGACAGAGATCCTACATGATATTTTTTTAAAATTGATTAATTATCTATGAAATTTCCAATATAACACTAGGGTTTTTTTTTTAATTTTCAATTATCTTTATATACAGAAGATTGATTTAGTATATACTAAGTAAAGATTCCATCAGTTTGCACCCACACAGAAACACAAAGTTTAAAAATACTGTTTCAGTACTAGTTATAGCATTACTTCACATTGGACAACACATTAAGGACAGATCCCACATGAGAAGTAAGTACACAGTGACTCCTGTTGTTGACTTAACAATTTCACACTCTTGTTTATGGCGTCAGTAATCTCCCTAGGCTCTAGTCATGAGTTGCCAAGGCTATGGAAGCCTTTAGGGTTCACCGACTTTGATCTTATTCCAACAGGGTAATAGTCAAAGTGGAAGTTCTTTCCTCCCTTCAGAGAAAGGTACCTCCTTCTTTGATGGCCCCGTTCTTTCCACTGGGATCTCACTCACAGAGATCTTTCATTTAGGTCTTCTTCTTTTTTTTTCTTTTCCATGGTGTCTTGGCTTTCCATGCCTAAAATACTCTCATGGGCTCGTCAGCCAGATCCAAATGTCTTAAGGGCTGATTCTGAGGCCAGAGTGTTGTTTAGGACATCTGCCATTCTATGAGTCTACTGTGTATCCCGCTTCCCATGTTGGATCCTTCTCTCCCTTTTTGGTTCTATCAGTTAGTATTCGCAGACACTAGTCTTGTTTGTGTGATCCCTTTGAGTCTTAGACCTATCAGTGTGATCAATTGTGAACTGAGATTGATCACTTGGACTAGTGAGATGGCATTGGTACATGCCACCTTGATGGGATTGTATTGGAATCCCCTGGCACGTTTCTAACTCCACCATTTGGGGCAAGTCCAATTGAGCATGTCCCAAATTGTACATCTCCTCCCTCTCTTTTTCCAGTCATATTTAACAGGGATCACTTTTCAGTTAAAATTCAACACCTAAGAATAATTGTGTGTTAATTACAGAGTTCAACCATTAGTACTAGAACAAAAAAAAAATACTAAAATGGATAAAGTATTACATTGTACATCAACAGTCAGGACAAGAGCTGCTCAAGTCACCGTTTCTCATAGTGTCCCTTTCACTCCAACAGGTTTCCCCTTTGGTGCTCAGTTAGTTGTCACTGATCAGGGAAAACAAATAATATTTGTCCCTTTGAGACTGGCTTAATTCACTCAGCATGATGTTTTCCAGAATCCTCCATTTTGTTGCAAATGACCGGATTTCATTGTTTTTGACTGCTGTATAGTATTCTATAGAGTACATGTCCCATAATTTCTTTATCCAGTCTACTGTTGATGGGCATTTGGGTTGGTTCCAGGTCTTAGCTATTGTGAATTGAGCTGCAATAAACATTAAGGTGCAGACTGCTCTTTTATTTGCCAATTTAATTTCCCTTAGGTAAATTCCAAGGAGTGGGATGGCTGGGTTGCATGGTAGGGTTATGTTCAGGTTTCTGAGGAATCTCCAGACAGACTTCCATAGTGGCTTAACCAGTTTGCATTCCCACCAACAGTGGGTTAGTGTCCCTTTTCCCCCACATCCTCTCCAGCATCTATTGTTGGTACATTTCTGCCTGTGAGCCATTCTAACCAGGGTGAGGTGAAACCTCATTGTCGTTTTGATTGCATTTCCCTGATTGCTAGTGATCTTGAACATTTTTTCATGTGTCTGTTGGCCATTTGGATTTCCTCTTTTGAAAAATGTCTATTGAGGTCCTTGGCCCATCTCTTAAGTGGGTTGTTTGTTTTGATGTTGTGGAGTTTCTTGATCTCTTTGTAGATTCTGGTTATCAACCCTTTATCTGTTGCATAGTTTGCAAATATTTTTTTCCCATTCTGTCGGTTGCCTCTTCACTTTCCTGACTGTTTCTTTTGAAGTAAGAAACTTCTCAATTTGATGCAATCCCAAATGTTAATTTTGGCTTTGACTGCCTGTGCTTCCGGGGTCTTTTCCAAGAAGTCTTTGCCTGTGCCTTTATCTTGCAGGGTTTCTCAATGTTCTCTAATAATTTGATGGTGTTGGGTTGTAGATTTAAGTCTTTAATCCATGTTGAGTGGATTTTTGTGTCAGGTGAAAGGTAGGGGTCTTGCTCCATGCTTCTGCACATGGAAATCCAATTTTCCCAGCACCATTTATTGAATAGACTGTCCTTACTGTAGAGATTTGTTTTGGATCCTTGATCAAATATAAGTTGGCTGTAGATGTTTGGGTTGTTTTCTGGTGTTTCTATTCTGTTCCATTGATCTATCCATCTGTTTCTGTACCAGTACCATGCTGTTTTGATTTCAACTGCCCTATAGTATGTCCTGAAATCTTATATTATGATGCCTCCATCTTTGTTTTTGTTGTACAAGATTGCTTTAGCTATTCGAGGTATCCTGTGTCTCCATATGAATTTCAGCATCATTTTTTCCAGATCTGAGAAGAAGGTCTTCAATATCTTGATTGGTATTGCATTGAATGTATAAATTGAAGAAAGACAAAAAGAGCTTCCATCAAATGGTTTATTCCTCAAATGATCAAAACAACCAGGGCTGGACCAGGCTGAAACCAGTAGCCAGAAACTCCATCTGAGTCTCCCACATGGGCAATGATTCAAGTATTTGCAGCAACATCAATTGCTTCCCAGCAACATTAGCAGGGAGCTAAATTGGAAGCAGAATAGCTGGGAGTGGAACTGGCATTCCAATATGGGATGCAGGAATCCCAAACAGAAGTTTAAAATTAATGCTATAACTAGCACTGAAACAGTATTTTTACACCTTGTGTTTCTGTGTGGGTGCAAACTGATGAAATCTTTACCTAGTATATACTGAAATGATCTTCTGTATCTAAAGATAATTGAAAATGAAAAAAAAAACTGGTTTTAAATTGGAACTTGCATAGAAAATTAATCAATTCTTAAAAAAATATCATGTAGGATCTCTGTCCTTAATGTGCTGTACATTGTGATTTAATGCTATAACTAGTACTCCAACAATATTTTTCACTTTGTGTTGTTATGTGAGGGCAAACTGTTGAAATCTTTACTTAATATATACTAAACTGATCTTCTGTATATAAAGAGAATTGAAAATGAATCTTGATGTGAATGGAAGGGGAGAGGGAGTGGGAAAGGGGAGGGTTGAGGGTGGGAGGGAAGTTATTGGGGGGAAGCCATTGTAACCCATAAGCTGTACTTTGGAAATTTATATTTATTAAATAAAAGTTTTAAAAAAAAATAGATAACCAAAAAAAAAAGAAGTTTAAACTTCAGAGCCACTATGCCCACCTATGCTTCTTTCTTAAAATATCTAACTTTTCTTTGCTGAAATTACTTATCTTATCTGGAATGTTGCACTTTTTCTTAATTAGATTATAGGTCAGATCCACGTTCAAGATCCATCCATTGTCCTGCCTTTGTATGCCCTATTCACTTAAAGTGTTTTTTATAAAGTTAAAGTGTTTTTTCAAAATATCTTTTAAAAGACTATGTAACAGAGATCATATATGACTCAAAAAGCCTCAAATATTTACTATCATTCCTTTTAGAGAAAAAGTTTACCATCCCCTGTGGTAAAGCCTTTACCATGTGAATCACTGTCTGCACCTTCCACACAGGTCCATGGCATTCCTCCTCCTGCCATAGGACTTCCAATGCAGTTTTCTCTCCAATTCTCCCCTGAGAGTATACTTCCTACACTTTTCTCTTCACTGTTTATCCTTAGGCCAGCATAGCATGTTGCTCCCTAATCTGCCATCTTGGAACATTTGAACACATTTGCAGTCTCTAAGCATGGTCCTGATGATGGTTTTGTCTCTTGGCAGATTGTTACTTTGGTTACCTTTTACTTTGAAAATAATTTACATATATATGTATATATATAGTATTTACACACATGCGTGCACACACACACATAACTGAGTTATCTTATGTAGGACAATAGGACTAAGGTAAATGTTTTTTATTACCATAGATGGACACAAGTCTTTCCTATGCTAAGACTTTAGTGCAGAAGATCGAGTTAATCTGATCAAAAATGGTGTTTACTGTTGACATGATCATCCTCAGTGCACCACAAGCTTCCCATTGACATTAGGATGGGGGCTGGTGCATTGGAGAAGTTTTCCCCCTGTGTTTGCTCCATTGCATCTTTGGTGTTTCCTTTGAGCTGAGCCTCAGAGCAGGTCTCCATCACACCCTTGAAATACTCCCAGGTTTATTTCACTGCTTTTGTTACTCAGTGCTTTTGGCTTAATGCTTAGGGGATGTGATTTTTTCAGCTTCAGACTCAGGCAGGCACCAATGCCTGACTTAGGGGGTGCAGTTTTTTTCAAGACTCAAGCCCAATCTGAATGTCTTGGCCTAGCACACATGACTTCTATTCCCCAAGGTTGGAGGGTCTTTTTCTGTTTCCATTCCCCAGCTACAATGAGCTTTCACCAAATCAGTAGTATTTTTAGACCTTCTCTCCTTTCTGAATCCATATCAGGGCTGTTATTCCATAACATAAATCAGGGAGAAGGTCCATAATGTTGGGGTGGCTCTTCCCATCCCCAAAGACTGCACCATGAAAAAGACTTTCTCAAGACTCTTACAATCTTTGTATATGTGTGTGTATACCTGGTAGGTTACAAGGGTGAAAAGTCAATAAAAAGTATGAGCTTCTATATATTTTAACCCTCTGGGGCCTACACTCTCCTCCAAGCCCTTATTCAGCCTCCACCAGTTCATTAACTATTCCAGCTAAACTCATCATCATCTAACATATCTGAGGGGAAATAATGGTCGCATCCCATTTGACCCAACTGGAGCAGGTCTATTCCTAGGTTTCACACTAGTTGCTCTGAAACCTCTCCTGACTGTTGAATTACGGAAAAGCAATGAACTTACAGTTTGCCTAGTCAAACAGAATTTTTGTTTAAAGGATAAGAGTGATACTCAGTATAGCTCTCTACTTCTCTAAATGGAAACCAAAAGTCCAGATGCCTCATTTTTGCATCTTTGGACAATATTACAAGTTGATAAAGATGCCACAGAAGTGCTACACATCTCAAGGGGCATAGACAAAGGGCTGTGTTTTGCACTGGACAGAAGAGTGCTTATTTGGTCATGTGAGTGAACAAGTTTCTCTGATGGCAAGGACCTGAATATTCAGTAGAATCCAGGGCTGAACATGGGAACTTGCAAGTTAAGCACAGAAAACGCTGAAGGCGAATGAAACTGTAGTTAGTAGAGGAACTGGGAAGGTAGACAATGGAAACCAGACTAAGTAAAGAAGTTTGTAAGAAAACAGAAAATCAAACACCTAGAGGTTCAAAAAAGCTAAGGAAAAGATTTTCAGTGCTAAATACTGAGAGAGCCAGGGGACTTTATGGATGTGATAAAGGAAATAGTCATCCAATTAGAGATCTGTTCTAGAGTTGAAAAAATCAAGATGGTGCAATTTACTTTATGATACAGAAAGCTTCCATCACATGTAGCAGTCACTAGATGTGGTCTTCTGGAATGTCAAGAACAAAGTCTCTCAGGACATTACAAGCAGAATTCTTGTGTTGACAAAAATAAGCTTTGAAAAAGCTTTGAAAAGGGAAGCTTTTGCTTCACATTTCAGGTAACCAAACTCACAGAGAGAAGGTGAGGTTACAATGAGCAAGGAGATCATAAGCCAAGAGGAACCTCTTAATGGGTCACTAAAATTGACAAGAATAGAATAGTATTTGAAGCTGGAAAAAGTAGAGCCACTCCCACATGCTCGGCCTTGGTCAACACAACCCCTGAATCATTTAACCTCACCTATTCAGCTTCTATTTTGTATTCTATGTATTTCCTGCAACACATTCACCCTGTACCATCAGTTCCCCCTTCCAGTACAAGGCAAATTCCTGTTTCCATTAGCTTTGGATAATTGTTCTCCAGTCAACTACACCTTGGCTTCCTGTGCCCACAGTTTTCACAATGACTTAGGCTTCAGAATTTTGGTCCTAACGAAAACATCCTACCAAGTCTACTGTAATCTTTAGGGTAGGGCCCAAGTCCCCTCCTAACCCCATGATTCCTTCAATTCAGCCCAATTTGAGGTTTCAGCAAGGGTCAGTAACCATGAGTTGAAAACTACCATCTCTCCCAACTTCAGAGTGTTTTAAATATAAAGTGTTTTCAGTGCTTATCTTGGTTTGCTACCTTTTCAGTTTCAAAGAACTACATAAGTTTATTATCAAAGTCAAATCAGAAGCCCACTATCTCTCATAAAGACTTTCCAGCTATGGCCACCTAAAGCATAACCAGCAAATCTGGGCTTGATTTTAAAATAATTTTTTGAAGTAGATTTGATTGGCAGTTGATTATCCAGGGCTCTGAAGTCAATATCCATTTGGATAAAGAAAATTCACATATAATTTAAAAATTTTATGCTGGTGTAATCAACAGGAGAAAAAAAACACCAAATAAAGTCCTCACTCCTGCCCCTGCTAACTCTTCATTGAAGGTGTTAATGAGCAGGGAAAGGATCAACAAGCTAATCCTCCGCCTTGCGGCGCCGGCACACCGGGTTCTAGTCCCGGTCAGGGTGCCGGATTCTATCCCGGTTGCCCCTCTTCCAGGCCAGCTCTCTGCTATGGCCCGGGAGTGCAGTGGAGGATGGCCCAAGTCCTTGGACCCTGCACCCCATGGGAAACCAGCAGAAGCACCTGGCTCCTGCTTTCGGACCAGTGCAGTGCGCCAGCCGCAGCGCGCCGGCCACGGCGGCCATTGGAGGGTGAACCAACGGCAAAAAGGAAGACCTTTCTCTCTGTCTCTCTCTCACTGTCCACTCTGCATGTCAAAAATAATAATAAAAAAAATGAGCAGGGAAATGGGAAGAAGGGTTACGGCGGGAAGGTGGGGGGGTTGGGATATCTGGGTTCATGAGGGTCCCAGTAAATCTCTAAGCTTGGATAAAAACTGATTTGCTTTAGAATGGTATAATGAGAAACCCAGATTCAATGTCATTGATTATCCACAGCTTTACTGTTCAGAAAATTCTCTTCGCTATTTATACAGTGCAGGTCCAGAATGGCTTTAATCACTCAACTCAGCTATGGTATTTTCATCTGGAGTCAAATTAGTCTCACAGGGTTAGAACTGTTTTGTCACAAGGATTACTCAAATCTACATACACAAACTCTGCATAAACACAGATGAAAAAAAGAACACTTGTTCTCACATAAATACTAAAGCGAAATGTGCTAATCCCTTGCTGCATTTACTATGATCCATCAGGGAACTTTTGCCAAGCAGACTGGAGTCAAGTCAATGTTACGTTTTTAAAAGAAAAAATTCTAGGCACAAAATATGCCAGTTTTCTGACAATGCTGATGGGAAATTGCATTCCCTGAGTTTTCTTCTTTTTATGTTTTCCTAATTTTAAAAAACTGTATACATATTTTTCCAAATAAACCTTTTATTTAAGGAATACAAATTTCATAAGTACAACTTTAGGAATATAATGACTGTTCCCACCATACCCAACCTCCCACCCATACTCCCACCCCTCCTCAGCCTTCTTCTTCCATTCCCAGTCCCATTCTGCCTGAAGATTCATTCTCAATTAATTTTACATGCAGAAGGCCAGCTCAATACTAAGTAAAGATTTCAACAATTTACACACACACACACACACACACAAACTGTTTGAGAACAAGTTTTACAGTTAACTCTCATAATACAACTCATTGAAGACAGAGGCCCTGCATGAGAAGTTAGTGCACAGTGATTCCTGTTGTTAATTTAATAATTAACACTCTTTTGTATGTCAGTGACTACCGGAGGCTCTTGACATGAGCTGCCTTGGCTATGGAAGCCTTTTGAACCCTCAGACTGTGTCAGTATTTAGACAAGGCCATAAGCAAAGAGGAAGTTATCTCCCCACTTCAGAGAAGACTGCATCCTTCTTTGATTGCCACTTCTTTCCACTGTGGCCTCACTCACAGAGATCCTTAACGTAGAACATTTTTTTTGCCACAGTGTCTTGGCTTTCCATGCCTGAAATGCTCTCATGGGCTTTTCAGCCAGACTGGGATGCTTTAAATGCTGATTCTGAGGTCACAGTGCTACTTAAAACAATTGTCATTCTGAGTCTGCTGTGTGAACTACTTCCCATGTTGGAACATTCTCTCTTATAATTCTATCTATTATTATTGCCAAACACTTTATCCTATATATATGATCAGTTTAACACTTAATCCTATGTATATGTTCACTTTAACACATAATATTATCACTTTAACACTTAAGGTGACATTTTTGCCACCTAGCTTAATGGGATTTGATGTCCACTGCAAGTTTTTAAACTGTACCCTTAGAAGTAAGTCTGTAGGAATGTATAAAGAATATATAGCTTTACAGATACAAATTTCCTCCTCCCTCTCTTATTCCCACTCATACTTTTTACTGAGATCTATTTTCATATGATTCACTTGATGTTAAGCAAAAAGTTCCACAAATATTATGGAAAAAAAAAAAAAAAAAACCTGTTCCTCGACAGTAAAGACAAGGGCTGTTCAATTCATTGCTTTCCAAACTGTCAGTTTCATTTCTATGGCTTTCCTTTTAGGTGCTCTACTAGATATCACATATAAGGGACAACATATGGTATTAGTCCATTTAGGACTGGTTTATTTCACTAAGCATGAAGTTTTCCAGATTCATCCATTTTGTTACAAATCACAGGATTTCAATTTTTTTTTACCACTGTGTAGTATTCCTTAGTGTACATATCCCATAAGTCTTTGGCCACTCTTTGGTTGATGGGAATTTAGGTAGATTCCATTTATTAGCTATTGTGAATTGAGCAATAATAAACATGGGGGTGAAGATAATTCTTTTATCTACTTATTTCCTTTCTTTTGTGTAAATTTACAAAAGTGGGATGGCTGTGTCATATGGTAGGTATGTAGTCAGATTTCTGAGGTATCTCCACACTGTCTTCCATAGTGGCTTTACCAGTTTACATTCCCAGCAACAGGAGATTAGGGTACCTTTTTCTCAACATCCTCCCCAGCATTTATTGCTTGTTGATTACTGTATGAAAGCCACTCTAACTGGGGTGAGGTGAAACCTCGTTGTGGTTTCTATTTGCATTTCCCTGACGGCTAGTGATCCTGAACAATTTTTCATGTGTATGTTGGCCATTTGAATTTCTCTTATTTTTATAAATTTTAATTAGCAAATATGATTTCCAAAGTACAGTTTACGGATTACAATGGTGTTTCCCCCCCCCATAAATTCCCTCACACCTGCACCCCTCCCATCTCCCTCTACCTCTCCCAATCCATTCACATAAAGATTCATTTTCAATTATCTTTATATACAGAAGATCGATTTAGTATATATTGAGTAGAGATTTCATCAGTTTGCACCCACACAAAACATAAAGTGTAAAATACTGTTGGAGTACTACTTATAGCAATAATTCACATTGGACAACACATTAAGGACAGATCCCACATGAGGAGAAAGTACACAGTGAGTCTTGTTGTTGACTTAACAATTTGACACTCTTGTTTATGGCATCAGTAATCTCCCTAAGTTCTAGTCATGAGTTGCCAAGACTATGGAAGCGTCTTGAGTTCACTGACTTCAATCTTATTTCAACAAGGTCATAGTCAAAGTGAAGTTCTCTCCTCCCTTCAGAGAAAGGTACCTCCTTCTTTGATGGCCTGTTCTTCCTACTGAGATCTCACTCGCAGAGATCTTCCATTTAGGTCCTCTTTTTTTTTTTTTTCCAGAGTGTCTTGGCATTCCACGCCTAAAATAGATTCATGGGTTCTTCAGCAAGATCTGAATGCCTTAAGGGCTGATTCTGGGGCCAGAGTGCTATTTAGGACATCTGCCATTCTATGAGTCTGCTGTGTATCCCGCTTCCCATATTGGATCCTTCTCTCCCTCTTTGGTTCTATCAGTTAGTATTCGCAGACACTAGTCTTGTTTGTGTGATCCCTTGACTCTTAGACCTATCAGTACGATCAATTGTGAACTGAAATTGATCACTTGGACTAGTGAGATGGCATTGGTACATGCCACCTTGATGGGATTGTATTGGAATCCCCAGCATGTTTCTAACTCCACCATTTGGGGCAAGTCCAATTGAGCATGTCCCAAATTATACATCTCCTCCCTCTCTTTTTCCAGTCATATTTAACAGGGATCGCTTTTCAGTTAAAATTTAAACACCTAAGAATAATTGTGTGTTAATTACAGAGTTCAACCATTAGTACTAGAACAAAAAAAAATACTAAAAGGGATAAAGTATTACATTGTACATCAACAGTCTGGACAAGAGCTGCTCAAGTCACCGTTTCTCATAGTGTCCCTTTCACTCCAACAGGTTTCCCCTTTGGTGCTCAGTTAGTTGTCACCGATCAGGGAAAACAAATAATATTTGTCCCTTTGAGACTGGCTTAATTCACTCAGCATGATGTTTTCCAGAATCCTCCATTTTGTTGCAAATGACCGGATTTCATTGTTTTTGACTGCTGTATAGTATTCTATAGAGTACATGTCCCATAATTTCTTTATCCAGTCTACTGTTGATGGGCATTTGGGTTGGTTCCAGGTCTTAGCTATTGTGAATTGAGCTGCAATAAACATTAAGGTGCAGACTGCTCTTTTATTTGCCAATTTAATTTCCTTTAGGTAAATTCCAAGGAGTGGGATGGCTGGGTTGTATGGTAGGGTTATGTTCAGGTTTCTGAGGAATCTCCAGAATGACTTCCATAGTGGCTTAGCCAGTTTGCATTCCCACCAACAGTGGGTTAGTGTCCCTTTTCCCCCACATCCTCTCCAGCATCTATTGTTGGTACATTTCTGCCTGTGAGCCATTCTAACCAGGGTGAGGTGAAACCTCATTGTGGTTTTGATTTGCATTTCCCTGATTGCTAGTGATCTTGAACATTTTTTCATGTGTCTGTTGGCCATTTGGATTTCCTCTTTTGAAAAATGTCTATTGAGGTCCTTGGCCCATCTCTTAAGTGGGTTGTTTGTTTTGATGTTGTGGAGTTTCTTGATCCCTTTGTAGATCCTGGTTATCAACCCTTTATCTGTTGCATAGTTTGCAAATATTTTTTTTCCCATTCTGTCGGTTGCCTCTTCACTTTCCTGACTGTTTCTTTTGAAGTAAGAAACTTCTCAATTTGATGCAATCCCAAATGTTAATTTTGGCTTTGACTGCCTGTGCTTCCGGGGTCTTTTCCAAGAAGTCTTTGCCTGTGCCTTTATCTTGCAGGGTTTCTCAATGTTCTCTAATAATTTGATGGTGTTGGGTTGTAGATTTAAGTCTTTAATCCATGTTGAGTGGATTTTTGTGTAAGGTGAAAGGTAGGGATCTTGCTTTATGCTTCTGCAAATGGAAATCCAATTTTCCCAGCACCATTTATTGAATAGACTATCCTTACTCCAGGGATTATTTGAATTTCTCTTTTGAAAAATGTTAGGGGCCAGCACTGTGGCATAGCAGGTAAAGCTACTGCCTGCAGTGCCAACATCCCATATGGGCACTGGTTCAAGACCTGGCTGCTCCACTTCCAATACAGCTCTCTGCTATGACCTGAGAAAACAGTAGAAAATGGCCCAAGTCCTGTGGCTACTGCACCCACACAGGAAGACCCAGAAGAAGCTCCTGGCTCCTGGCTTCAGATCTGCACAGCTCCGACCATAGTGGCCAATTCAGGAGTGAACCAGTGGATGGAAGACCCCCCCACACACTCTGTGCCTCTGCTTCTTTCTGTGTAACACCGACTTTCAAATAAATAAATAAAATTTTTTTTTAAAAAAGGCTGTTTAAGTCCTTTGCCCATTTCTTCACTGAGTTGTTTGTTTTGTTATTGTGCTCTTTCTTTATATCTTTATATATTCTTGGTATTAATCCTTTATCAGTTGCATTGTATGCAAAAAATTCCTTCCATTCTGTCAGTTGCCTCTTCACATTCCTGAACAAATCATTTGCAGCACAGAAGCTTCACAATTTGATGTTATTACACTTGTCAGTTTTGGCATTGAATGCCTGTGCCACTAGGGTTTTCTCCAAGAACTCTTTTCCTGTGCCAATGTCTTACAGGGTTTCCTCAATGTTCTCTAGTAATTTGATAGTGTTGGGTCATAGATTTAGGTTGCTAATCCATTTTGAGTGGATTTTTGTGTAAGAGGTAAGGTAGGGGTCCGTCTTCACACTTCTGCATGTGGAAAGCTCTTTTTCCCAGCACCATTTGTTGAAGAGACTGTCCTTGCTCTAGAGAATGGTTTTAGCTACTTTCCCAAATATAAGTTAGCTGTAGATGCTTGGATTGATTTTTGGCATTTCTGTTCTGTTCCATTGGTCTATTGATTTGTTTTTGTACCAGTCCAAGGCTCTTTTGATTACAATTTTCCTGTAGCAGGTCTAAAATATCTGGTGTCGTGATGCTCCCACCTTTGTTTTTGCTATATAAGATTTCTTTAGCTATTTGTGTTCTCCTGTGTTTCCACATGAATTGCAGCATCATTTTTTGTATATCTGAAAATAATGTCTTTGGTATTTTGATTGGTATCACACTGAATCTGTAAATTGTTTTAAAAGGAATGGGCATTTTGATGATAATGATTCTTCCAATTCATGAACATGAAAAATTTTTCTATTTTTTTGTATCTTCTTCTATTTCTTTCTTTAAGGCTTGTAGTTATCATTGTAGAGATCTTTGACATCTTTGGTTAACTTTATGCCAAGGTATTTGATTTTTTTGGTAGCTATTGTGAATATATTGATCTTAGAAGCTCAATCTCAGCCTTGACATTGTCTGTGTATACAAAGGTTGTTAATTTTTGCATGTTGATTTTATAGACTGCTACTTTGCCAAACTCTTCTATGAGTTCCAATAGTCTCTTGATGGAGTCTTTTGGATCACCTATAAAGAGAATATGTAATCTGCAAATGTGATAGCTTGACCCTCCTTCCCAATTTATATCACTTTTATTTCTTTTTCTTTCCTAATGGCTCTAGTAAAAACTTCCAGGACAATCTTGAATAGCAATGGTGAGAGTGGACATCATTTTCTGGTGCCAGATCTCAGTATGAATTCTTCCATCCTTTCCCCCATTAAAGAGCACACTGGCCATAGGTTTGTCATAAACTGCCTTGATTGTGTTGAGGAATGTTCTTTCTATACCCAATTTTCTTAGAGTTTTCATCATGAAAGAGTATTGTATTTTATCTAATTATTTCTGTGCATCTAATGATGTAATCATATAGTTTTTGTTCATTAGTTTGTTAATGTGATATTTCACATTACATTATTGATTTGCAAATGTTGCTATTGTATTGGAGTCAATGTCTCCCTTTAGATCACTTAACATTTCTTTTAAATAGCAGGTGCCCTTTAATTTGGTGCATATGTGTTTATGATAGTTACATCTTCCTGTTGAATTCATCCCTTAATCATTACACAGTGCCATTTTTTGTCTCTTTTAACAGTTTTTATGTTACAGTCTATTTTGTCTGATATTAGGATGGCTACATTGGCTCTTTTTTGGTTTCTGTTAGGATGGAATATCTTTTTACATCTTTCACTTTCAGCCTGTGTGCATCTTTGTTGGTTAGATGTATTTCTTATAGACAGGAAATAGATGGGTTTTGTTTTTAAATCCATTCAGCCAGTCTGTGTCTTTGAACTGGAGAGTTGAAACTATTTACATTCAAGGTGACTATTGATAAGTAACAACTTCACCCTGTCAATTTTCCATAAATATTCCTATTTTTCGCTTTGGATATCCTTTGTATTTTTATTGAGAGATTTTTCTTTCTTTACCTTCTTTCATAGGATGATCATGTTCTTGTGTTTTTGTGTGCAGCACATCCTTAAACATCTTTTGCAGGTCTGGATAGGTTGTGACAAGTTCTTTCAACTTCTGTTTATTATGGAAGGTCTTTATTTCATCTTCATTCATAAATGAGAGCTTTGTAGGGTATAATATTCTGGGTTGACAGTTTTTGCTATTAAGGCTTGGAACATATCTTGCCATTCTCTCCTAGCCTATAAGGTTTGTGAAGAGAAGTCTGCTGTGAGTCTAATTGGAAATCCTCTGAAAGTAATCTGTCATTTCTCTCATGCACATTTTAGAATATTTCCTTTATGTTTTACTGTGGTGAGTTTGATTACAATGTGTCTTGGAGAAATCTTTTTTGGTCATGTCTATTAAGGGTTCTATGTGCTTCTTGTACTTGGATGTCCCTTTCTGTCTCCAAATTATGGGAGTTTTCTATAATTATTTCATTAAAAATGCCTTCTAATCCTTTCTCTCTTTCCATGCCTTCAGGAACTTCTAGCCTGTGTATGCTGGGTCATTGATAGTATCCTCTTGATTAGCAACAGTGATTTTTAGAGTTCTAATTTATTTTTCCTTTTTGTCTGATTATAATTTCCTATTCTTTCTTCTTCTAACTGGATACTCTTTCTTCTGCTTCACAAATTCTGTTGTTAAGGCATTACACTGCATTTTTATTTGTTCTATTGAATTCTTCATTTCCAAGATTTCATTTTGACTTCTCTTTAAGACCTCAATATTGTGGAAGAAATTTTATTTCATGTCATGTATGGATTTCATTATTTCATGCATTTGTTTCTGATTGCTTCTATGTATTTTATGGTCCATTTTTTGAATTCTATTTCTGTTATTTTTTTCAGTCTCATCATCTTCACAATTTAATACTGAAGTGTTGTGTTCTTTTGGGAGCATCATGTTGTCTTCTTTATTCTTGTTTCTTGAATTGGTGCATTTGTTATTTAGCATTTGTGGAAATACTCATTGGATTCTTCTTTGTTTTGTCTGCTTTGTTGGCTTTTTCCTTTGTACTATGCCTCTGTAGTGTAGTAGAATGTCTGGTTTCAATGACTACCTAGAAGGTGTGGTGTTCTGTTCAGTTCTCCAGGGTGAAGGGCATGTCTAAGGTAAATGTTAGGGAGAAAACAGCATAAGAAACTGTGCAAAGTAGAGGGACATCACTGTTAATAAAAACAAGTTGTACCAACAACAAAATAAAATGTAGATAAATTGGGCTTTACCAAAGTTAGAAATTTTTAGACATCAAATGACTGTCAACAGCATTGAAAAGGCAGCTCACAGAATGGGACAAAATTATGGTGCATATATGTATTTGATGAGGGATTAATGGACAGAAGATATAAAACTCAACAATTAATGAACAAATATCCCACATAAAATGGGCAAAGGACATTTACCTAAAGAAAATATACAAATGAGTAATAAGCACAAGGAAAGATGCTCAACATCACTATCATCAAAATGACAATCCAAACCATAGTGGGAAACCACTTCACCCCATTTAGCTGGCTATTAGTTAAAGAGATGAATAAAAACAGAAAACAATAAGTTTTGGAGAGGATGAGGAGAAATTAAAATCCTTGTGTACTACTGGTAGGAAGGTTAAATGCTGCAGTCATAGTGGAAACAATTTGGTGGTTCTTCAACACATTAAACATAAAACTACCATATGATCCAGCAGTTCTACTTCTAGGTATATACAAAAAAAATTGAAAACAGGAATTTAAACAGACAATGGAACACCAATGTTCATATCATCATTATTCATGCTAGGAAAATAGTGGAAGTAGCCCAAATGATCATAATTTTATAAGTAGATAATCAAATGTGGTATCAATACACAATGCAATATTATTCAGTCCTAAAAGCAAACAAAATTCTAATACATTTTTCAACATGGATAAACCTTGAAATTATTATGCTAAGTGAAACAGGTCAGATGCAAAAGGGCACATACTGTATGGTTCCACTTATGTGAAGTACCAACTAGGCAAATTCATGGTAACAGAAAGAAAAGAAATTTCCATGGGCTAAGGGAGAAGATAATGGTAGTTATTGTTCAATGGATACATAGTCTCTGTCTGGGATCATGAAAAAGTTCTGCAAGTGGATTTTGGTGAGGGCTCCATAACATTATGAATGTGCCTAGTGCCAGTGCATTGTACACTTAAAAATGTAAACAAAATGATAAATTGTGTATTACATACATTTTACCATGTAAAATGTGGATCAAAAAATCAGTGAAGCTTAATTTTTAAGGTTAATATAAATTAAACTTTTATTACACTTTTTTCTTATAGTCTCCTCATGCTCCCTTTAGAGTTTTCCACTTGGGAGCCCACTGGACACCACAGTCTTGAATTAACTGTCCCTGTGCTGTTGGAATTTAATAGCCTTTTTCTGTGTGATGTAAGGGTTAATGGAAATCGGAGATTGTCATATGCATGCTACCTCTTGGGCTGGCACTTGTCATTCTACAAGGACCCTGACTATTGGTTCCCTAAAAGTGTTGCCCAGCTGAGGGAGAAAGTCAAGCTGAAATCTGACTTGTGCTCTACTTCTCAAGCCATGTGTTCCTTGGAGAAGGGCTACATTCTCCTGGAGGAAAGGAGGAAAGATGTGCAAGTTGTCATATGTGTAAAAACAAATATTTCTTATTATTACAATCTAACTCCAAAATATCAATCCTGCAACTAATAATCAGGATTTTACTGAATCTTTCTTGGCATATGTAAAAAAAAAACTATTTGTCAGCTTATACACCAACTTGTTAGCCAAGAAACAAAGAAACTTACTGGTGCTGTTGAGTGACAAATGGCAACAGTGAATTGTTGAATAGGGCAGGATCTCAAAGATCCTGGTCACACAAACTTTCATCAATTATTAATGAAAATATGTTATAATGCTACTCTGTGCCAAGCAAAGGAAAAAAGTATGTGTGGGACGGCAGGGGGAGGTAAGAGCTGAAATGTGGTATTCAGGGTCACACACGTGGTCAGTGGTACACTATCCTCCAGACTAGGGAAAAGATTGTCATGATTAAATCATAGTTTGGTTGGACCCCAAATCCTATGTTTTGAAGGCTTTGTTTCCAAAATCTTACATTAATCACTAATGGGTTAATGTTAACGGCTAATGCATTAAGGGTAGATGCTTGATTATAATATGGTTTCTGATGGTGAGACCCTTGGTAAGATATCTGATTGTATTAGTTGCTAAGGTGAAGCCTCTGACTGATTCATGATAACTTCCTAAACACAAATACAAGGACATGAAGAACGAGCACACTCCCTGTCCATTTCAGCTTCATGGCTTACCCTGTGATCCCTCTTCTATTTCCTCTTCATCTGCCACCTTACACCCTCATCAGACACCAGATCAATGGGGCTACCCTGTCTGGGACTACAAACAACCCTAAGGAGGTTCTCTTCCATGTTGAAGTTAAAGTAAATTAAAAGTTGACTCATAAAATGAACATATTCAATCCAGTCCTACAACATCTGGTATAGTGGATTCTGTAGAGCAGGATGTTAGTACTTCCAGTATGATTGAGAGATTTGTGACAACTTCATAGAGGAAAGAAAAGAATGTATTAAGAACTATGTGGTGTCTAACCATTATCTCCATTTCATGTTATTTGTGTGGGATCCTTTGTCCTGAATTTTCCATAGAATTTCCCATAATATCTGTATTCTAGGTCTGCTCAAGTCTGTATAGACATGCATCCATTGTGTAAGGATATTCATATAAATATTTTTCTCTCCATTGACATAATTAAACATATTTTTAAAAGCTAATTTTACTAAAGAATATTTTATAATTTTAACTCCTTCCCAAAATAAGGAAGGAAAGACCCATTTCTTTTTTTTTTTTTTTTTTGGCTTTTCATCTCTGTCCCTTTTTTTAAACTTTTATTTAATAAATATAAATTTCCAAAGTATAGCTTTTGGATTACAGTGGCTTTTTCTCCCCCATAACTTCCCTCCCACCTGCAACCCTCCCATCTCCTGCTCCCTCTCCCATCCCATTCACATCAAGATTCATTTTCAATTATCTTTATATACAGAAGATCAATTTAGTATATACTAAGTAAAGATTTCAACAGTTTGCACTCACACAGAAACACAAAGTGTAAAGTACTTTTTGAGTACTAGTTACAGCATTGATTTACATATTACAACACATTAAGGACAGAGATCCTACATGGGGAGAAAGTGCACAGTGACTCCTGTTGTTGATTTAACAATTGACACTCTTATTTATGGCAATCACCTGAGGCTCTTGTCATGAGTTGCCAAGGCTATGGAAGCCTTTTGAGTTCGCCAACTCTGATCTTATTTAGACAAGGTCATAGTCAAAGTGGAAGTTCTCTCCTCCCTTCAGAGAAAGGTACCTCCTTCTTTGATGGCCCGTTCTTTCTGCTGGGATCTCACTCACAGAGATCTTTCATTTAGGCCTTTATTTTGCCAGAGTGTCTTGGCTTTCCATGCCTGAAATACTCTCATGGACTTTTTAGCCAGATCCAAATGCCTTAAGGGCTGATTCTGAGGCCAGAGTGTTGTTTAGGACATCTGCCATTCTATGGGAGAAAGATCCATTTCTTTAACAAGCTCTTTCTGTGCTGTTTCTGAAGCATGATATATTCATGAAGTAAATGAATGTAAACAGTGTCTACATTTTTATTTTATGTTCTTCACTAATATGTTCTATTAGTGAAAAACATAATTTTTTTTAAGGAATAGAAGTTTTTTTTGTTAGCCACTTCTTCTTAGTTTCTATTCTTCTTGTGGAGTCTCAGCAAACTGAATATTCCACCAGACAGTATCAGATGAAAAAAGAGAAAATAAAGCATTCCAGAGAAAAAGTATTTTTTCCATTTAACTAATAGAAAGAAATTCAATCTGTAATTACACGAATTTAAAATTAATAAAAATAATGCTTTGATAATTCTCGCTCTTTCTCCTGATTTCAAGCTCTCTAAATGAAATCCAATGGGATATATGGTAAGCAACTTAGATGAGCACTTCCCAAGTGAAAACAAGATGCCATGGAGACAGGGAGAAGAGTCCAATTCTCTAAAGAGACATGAAGTAAAAATCTTCAACACCATGGCACTAGATTTTTTCATGGAATCCAGCACCAAGTTACCTTTCACCTGTGGATGAAGAGCCCTGCCTCCAGTCCACATGGATTCATTCTGTGTGCTCCCTCAAGAAACTGTGTCTAGAGCTGGGAAGGTCTTCCAGAGGCTGTCTCTTCCTAAGGCCTCCAGGTAGTTTTCTCCTAAATTAATACAGATTTTCCATTCTCCAACCGTTTAAAATGCATTGAGCAATTGATAACAAAGTCTCTACTGTCCATAACAAAAGATACCCCTTCTTGGTCCAGAATTTTATTCTAGAAAAATCTGTGGTGAAGGCGAGGCTGCCTTTTAAAATTGAATTCATTTTTGCTTTCTTTCGTCTTGCATCATGGTAATACTTGAGGAAGCTGCTGTTAATGGGAGGTCAGATCACAAGATAAAAGAAGAATCATGACCAGTTTGAACAGCGACTTTTAGACAACAAAATGATCGTTTAGTGTCTATATTAGAATCTTTTCTGCATTTAGCCTTTATGCAAATGGTTTATTAAAGGATTCTAAATGCATTTGGCCTTCTGTGAATGAGAGTAAGTGCCACAGATTTTCTAACTCTAATGAAATCAGATGGGTCATAAGCCTCTGTGCTGTGGACATTAATTAATGGCCAGTCTATTCTTCAGCAGTGTAAAGCACTGGGATAGCAGGTGTGTTTGGGGGAGGGACACAACCGCCCGGGAAGCAGCTGGACTTGGCAGCTTTGAAATGAGAACAGAAAGATAGCAAATCTCTTGCATGGGGCAGTCTGTCCATTCTTTTGACACTCCTATGCCTTAACTGGACTCCTATGTTTCTTACACATGTAAAGCTACACGTGGAAATACATGGTTTTCCCATCTTTGAAAGGAAATAAGCTTGCTTTTCAATCTGCCCCCTCCCCCATGCCTGGACTAGATGTTATTTGTCTCGAGGCCAGAAGACAGTTCAACAGAACATGATCTATTTAATGGTCTTTGAAATTACTTCTGTGAAATATCCACCTACTTGCCACAACGTGATTTACTGCATTGCCTGGAAATAACAAATGTAATTACGGTGGAATCTACATAATATGAGGCCAGATTGCCTTAACATTCCTTTTGCTTGAGAGGAACTTAATATGAATGAGAACCAGCTGTCTGTCTGTCATCATGTGCATTTGGTCAGCTTTCATAACTGATGACAGATATGGCTTTTTTGGAAAATACTTTAAAGTCACATAATTGTAATGGCCATTTTTTCCCTGACATCTTTAGTATCTCTAATGAATCATGCAAAGCACACCTATTTCACCTGAAACTAAGAGATAATTTTCTGCTCTTCAAGTAGGCTACCGCCTCTGGAATAGTTTTCCCAGCCAAGTGTTTTGGGTTTCATTAAGAAAGGGGTAGTATATTTTTATTCAAAAGAGGGAACAAGTGAAACTTGCAACTTCATAACCAAAGAAATGTCATAAAGTAAGCTGGGACTTTAGATGGCAAGAAGGGCCTTCAGGGAATATATGTGTCTATAAAATTTAATTTAATTAGCCTGTATCAAGTATTGCTATTTGTCAGATAATGAAAGAGAAATAAAAATTTTAACAATATCAAGCACCTTGGGGCCCTCTACTTTGGACTGGATGTCAACATTCACTTTATTATTTAACATCCACAACAACCCTACCTTGTAAATTAGATATTAGCACCCACCTCTTTCTAAAGAGAATACCAAAATTTAGTGACACTAGTAGCTTTTCCAATGACATTCAATTAGTTAATGATAAAGTTAAGAGTGGGATCTAGGGCGCCGGGTTCTAGTCCCGGTTGCTCTTCTTCCAGTCCAGCTCTCTGCTGTGGCTGGGGAGGGCAGTGGAGGATGGCCCAAGTGCTTGGGCCCCTGCACCCATATAGGAGACCAAGAAGAAGCACGTGGCTCCTGGCTTCAGATTGCCCCAGCGCAGACCATAGCAGCCATTTGCGGAGTGAACCAACAGAAGGAAGACCTTTCTCTCTGTCTCTCTCTCTCTCTCTCACTGTCTGTAACTCTCTCAAATAATTTAAAAAAAAAAAAAGAGTGGGATCTAGGTCTTTGGACTCAAGTCAATAATAAAAGCATTATGAGAAGTTCAGCAAGATGGGAAAATTCAAGATCATCATACTACAAATAGTAACAATGCATGTGCCAATAATATCTAATTAAATGATGTATAACAATACAAAAAATAAATGTCATTTCATGTCATTCATGAGTGTGGTGACAGTGACTCCAGGATAGCCAAATAGATGTGTGGAACTGGAAAACAACCACAAGTATTGATAGCTGATATAGCACTGAAGTGTATTTAATGCATGCAGAAAGGAGGGCCCAATAAGTCAATGCTGCCTAATTCTGTAGTTTATACCATATAAACATGGGAAAAATTCAAGGAATATTTACCTAAAAGTAAAAAGTATGACTTTATAAAAACTCTAGAAGAAGATACAGGATACTAGACAATATTGAGATAAGAAATTATTAAATAAGACACAAAAACCACTAGACAGATAAAAGATAATAAATTCAATATATTGAAGTTAAATTAATAAATTCACTATATTGAAATTATTGAAACATAAAACATACAAGGGAAAGAAATAAGCTACACACTGGGAGAAAAAAAGGCAAAATACATAATTAACAAAAATTAGAATACTAAATACATAAAGAATGCATAAATCAATAATCTGGCAGAAAATGAGAAATTTACAAGGCAGGAAATTCACCAGGTTAATTAATATGTGGAAATAGTTTTAACTTTAATAGTAATACGGACAATGCAATTTAAAGAATGTGAGGTCATCTCACATATATCAAATTCACATTTATCAAATTGACACATTTTAAAAGTTTAGAAAGCGAAGGAGAGAGAAAGGAATGGAGACAGGGAGGAAAGAAAAATACTTAAGGAGTCTAAAACTCTAGTGTCGGCCAGATGTGATACAGGAGGGAGTTTCATTTACTGCTGATGGAATTTTGGAACACAATGTGGCAACATCTAATAAAGCTTAATATCAACCTTGCCTAACATCTGTCAATCCCACTCCTGTATATACACTGGAATCTTCCAGCGACTCTCTAACAAGCATGCAAGAAAAAATAAAAAATGTTAGCAGGAGCATTGTTTATAAAATCAAAACAATGGAGCCTAAATATTGTTAAATAAGATATTTTGCATATGCATAAGTGAAACACTATATGATAGACAAAATGGCTAAATTATTTTTATTTCTACTTGTAGCAACATGGATCAATTTCAAAAACATCATGTTGGGGTCAGCATTGTGGTAAAGCAGGTAAAACTGCCACCCGCAACACCAGTATCCCATATAGGTACCGGTTCGAGTCCTTGCTGCCCCATTTCCAGTCCAGCTCCCTGCTAATGTGCCTAAGAAAGCAGCATGAAGATGGCCCAAGTCCTTGGGCCTCTTTCACCCACATGAAACTCCTGGCTCTTGGCTTCGGACTGACCCACCTCCAGCCACTGTTGCCATTTAGGGAGTGAACCAGCAGATGGAAGATCTCTCCTTCTCTCTGTTTCCCCCTCTCTTTGTAAATTCTGCCTTTCAAATAAATAAATATTTTTTTAAATCATGTTGACAAAAAAAGGAAGTTTCAAAACATTAGAATACTATGATATATGTAAAGCTCAAACACCTGGAAAAATACTGTTCGTGTAAGCAAATTATGGACATGTATGTTTTATGGACAGTGAAACATTCAGCTTGTATTTATATAAAATTGTAAAATCAAACATTTAAAAAACAACAAAATCAAGGCATTGCTTGTTTATGAAAAGAGCAAATAAGGATAAAATCAGGGAGAGTTTTGGTAGAGAAAATCCCTTAAATATTTTTCTTAAAAAATTTGAAATGTGGGGCAAATATTTGGCACAGTAGTTAAGACACTATTTGGGACACTCATATCCCAGTCTTCTATTTTCTATCAAGTTTCCTGCTAAAGTGCACTGTGCAAGGCAGCAGGTCATAGATGGAGTGCTTGAGTTCCTGCCACTCAAATGGGAGGTCCAAATTGAGATTGTGGCTCCTGGCTTCAGCCTGACCCAGCTCTGGCTGTTGCAGCCATTTGGAGTGTAAGCCAGTGGATGCAATATCTCTCTCTGTGTCTCTGCCTTTTAAATGAAATGAAAATAAATAAAATATTTTAAAGTTAATAAAATAAAAAAATCCAAAATAAATATATTAGTGGTGATGGCAAGAAAGAGATAAAAAGGAGACAGAGGCCAAAGAGAGATATATATTGCTAATACTTACTAGAAATAGATCCTATGTTTAAAAAATTATTTATTTATATTGGAGGTAGAGAGAGAAACAAGGAGGGAGAGAGAAAGGAAGGGAAGCAAGGAGGAAATAATAATTAAGCAATCTAATACACTGGCTCAAATCACTGAGATTTCTTTCTCTCAGGTAACCACTTCAATTTTAAAAATATAGTAATAATAACCCCAATATATTTAACCATTAACAATTATGTACAAATTAAATGACTGACAGCAATGTTGTAAGAGATAGAAGGGAAGTGTCAGAACACTGTTATAGGTACTTGGGATACCTGTGAAGCAAGTAGGCTTGGATGAATTAGAGTTTGAATCACAAACTCTAAGGCAGCTAATAAAAAAAATCAACAGTATAGTTGATATAATACAGGAAACAAAGTGGAATAATATAAAATGCTCTATTAAGACTAGATAAGGCAAAAAAAAAAAGAAATAGGGAAAGAAACAAAGAACAAAGACAAAGATAAGGAACAGAAAACAGTTGGAAACATGATGAATATTAATCCAAGCTTAATTAATCCAACCTTAATTATAAGGCAATAATCCCATCATTCTGTACATAAGCCTTCAAATTGTTTTCCTGAAAGTGAAACATAGTTCATATTTTTACCTAAATGAGATCTACTCTACATGTTCATTGGAAAGCTACTATTTCCAGGTCACATTTACCAATCTTACTTCAGAAAATGTTACTTTCACCTGATATTAAAATTTACAGGTTGGAGTTGTGATGTAGCAGGTAAGGCCAACTGCCTACAATGCCAGAATCCTACATGGGAACGGGCTTGTGTCACAGCTGCTTCACTGCTGATGCCCTGAGAAAGGCAGCAGGAGATGGCCCAAGTGTTGGAGCCCCTGCCTCCCACATGGGAGACCTGCAAGAAGCTCCTGGCTCCTGGTTTTGGACTGGCCCAGCCCTGGCTATTGTGACCATCTAGGGAGTGAACCATCAGATGGATAGATGGATTCTCTCTCTCTCTCTCTCTCTCTCTCTCTCTCTCTCTCTCTCCCCTCCTCTCCATGGTTCTTTCAAATAAATAAATATTTTAAAAAAAGAACTTAGATCTTTCCTTATGGATCCTAATACCCCCTTTATACGAAACACACTCAACCAAGCCCACAGATTGCACCTCATAGTCTTATCCTTTATCTTTTTACTTCCCCTTTAGTGACTAAACCATCTAGCAGGATGTATTATCTTCTGAATTTGGATGCTTCCTTGTGGAAATTTTAAATTGTTCTTTAGACTATATACTGAAAGTTATTTCCAAGGCTGTATGGATACAAGTTAAGCACATTTGGAGAAATAATATCACATGGGAGCCGGCGCTGTGGCACAGTAGGTTAATCCTCTGCCTGTGGTGCTGGCATCCCATGTGGGCGCTGGTTCTAGTTCCGGTTGCTCCTCTTCCAGTCCAGCTCTCTATTGTGGCCCGGGAGGGCAGTGGAGGATGGCCCAAGTGCTTAGGCCCTGCACCCGCATGGGAGACCAGGAGGAGGCCCCTGGCCCCTGGCTTCGGATCAGTGTAGCTCCGGCTGTTGCAGCCGTTTGGGGAGTGAACCAACAGAAGGAAGGCCTTTGTCTCTGTCTCTTTCTCACTGTCTGCAACTCTACCTGTCAAATAAATAAATAAATAAAAAGATTTTTAAAAAAGAAAGAAAAATAATACCACATATGATGTTATCAATTTCACGTTGCATCACTAAAAAAACATGGAATATCTGGTTGTTCTACTATTAATGACACTAAGATTATCCACTGGATTAAGGTGGTGGTGGCTTGAATCCTCTATTTAATACCATTGTTTTACTTTTGCAGTCATAAAGTTATCTGTGTAGTTTGACTTTGATATTATATGAGGCCATTTCAGAAAATTCATGCAATGGCAGACATTTGGCCTACCAGTTAAGATGCCTGCATCATACTCATATCAGGGTACTCAGGTCCCAAAACCCACGTCTGTCTCCTGATTCCAGCTTCCTGCTAATGCAGACTCTGTGAGTCAACAGTGGTAGATGGGAGAAGTTAATTTCATTCTTGACTCTTGGCTATGGCCCTGGCCCATCTTCAGCTGTTGCAGGCATTTGAGGAGTGAACTAGTGGATGGGAACTCTTACTGTCTGTTTATCTCTATCTCTCTCCTTTTCTGTCTCTCAGCCTCTCAAACAAATAAATATTTTTTAAACTCATAGAAAATGGAATTAAAAGATAAACATTTTCATAGGAAAATTTTTGAAATCCATGCATATAAGTTTTTAAAAAGTTCATGAAAATGCGTATTATGGAAACTTGTGCAGTGTATTATGAAAAAATTGTGAATAGATTTCAAAAATTTCTTGCACTGATGAATACAGAAAGTGACAAAATAACCGAAAGTCCTTGCTTTTGTGGAGCTTATCAGCTAGTGGTAGAGAGACAATAGGTATAAAAATTAGAAAAATATCTGTGTGTAAATCTTTAAAAGAATAGAGGGGTAGAAGGGGAAGGAGGGGGATGAGGGGAGAGAGGAGGTGGAGAAGGAGGAGGAGAAGAGGAGGAAGAAAAGGAGAAAGAGAAGGGAAGGAAGAGAAGTAAGAAGAAGAAGAAAGGAGGAGGAGGAAGAGGTAGAGGAGGAGAAAGAGGAAGGAGAAGGAGGGGGAGGAGAAGGAGGAGGTAGAGGAGGAAGTGGAGGAAGTGTAGGAGGAAGAGGAAGAAGAAGGAGGAGGAGGAGGAGGAGGAGAAATGAAAGAGGAAGGAGAGGAAGAAGAAGGAAGAAGGAAGAAGAAAATAATAATCAGCAGCTACCACCGGCATGCTGGTATAGTGACTAAAGCTGCAGTCTGCAACACGGGCATCCCATAGGGGCCCTAGTTTGTGTTCTGGTTGCTCCACTTTCAATCCAGCTTCCTGCTAATGGCCTGGGAAAATCAGTGGAAGATGGGCCAAGTGTTCAGACCCCTGCCACCCACTGAGGAGAGCTTGAAGAAGCTCCTGGCTTTGATCTGGCCCAGGTGTGGCTATACTGGCCAGTTGGGGAGTGAAACAGCAGGTGGAAGATCTCTCTCTGCCTCTCCCTATGTCTCTAATTCTGACTTTCAAAATAAATCAACAAACCATTGAAAAAGGGGAGGGCAGCAAAGCAAAAGAAGAATCAATGGAATGCAGAATATATATCATTATTTTGCCTAAAACCTCCCAGCAGATGTCCACATCATTCTACATGGGCAATTCATAGCTTCTGTCTGTACCTCTGAGCATTAAACTCATGTCAATATTTGTGACTATTTTTTTCCTGTTTGATCCAATATGATCTTAATTGCTTCAAGTCTATTCTCTAATGCATTCACTGTGAAGATGAAGATGAAGGTGCCTATATTGTGATTCAAGATCTTGAAGCCATTATTTTGACATCGAGATTTTCAACTTTTGAGACTGGCTTATTTCACTGAGTTTAGTATTTTCCAGTTGCATCCATTTTGTTGTAAATAACAGGATTTCATTTTTTTACCACTGTGTAGTAGTTCAGGGTATACATATCCCATAATTTCTTAATCCACTCTTCTCTTGGTGAGCATATAGGTTGATTCCATATCTTAATTATTGTGAATTAAGCTGCAATAAACATGAGGTACAAATAACTCTTTCATATGCTAATTTCAGTTCCTTTGGATAAATTTCCAGGAATGGGATAGCTGAATATGTGAAATACATTCAGATTTCTGAGGTATTTTCAATACTGTCTTCCACAGTGGCTATGCCAGTTTACAGTCCCATCAGCAGTGGACCAGGGTACCTTTATCCCCAAATGCTCAACAGCATTTGTTGTTTGCTGATTTATGTGTGAAAACCATTCTAACTAGGGTGAGGTAAAACCTCATTATGGTTTAGATTTGCATTTTCCTAATGGCTAGTGATCCTGAGCATTTTTTCATGTGTCTGTTGGCCATTTGGATTTTCTTCTTTGAAAAATGACTGTTCTTGGCTGGCACTGTGGCTCAAAAGGCTAATCCTCTGCCTTGTGGCACCAGCACACTGGGTTCTAGTCCCAGTCGGGGTGCTGGATTCTGTCCCGGTTGCCCCTCTTCCAGGCCAGCTCTCTGCTATGGCCCGAGAGTGCAGTGGAGGATGACCCAAGTGCTTGGGCCCTGCACCCCATGGGAGACCAGGAGAAGCACCTGGCTCCTGCCTTCGCATCAGCGCAGTGCGCCGGCCGCAGTGCTCCGGCTGTGGTGGCCATTGGAGTGTGAACCAATGGCAAAAAGGAAGACCTTTCTCTCTGTCTCTCTCTCACTGTCCACTCTGCCTGTCAAAAAAAAAAAAAGTCCTTTGCACATTACTTAACTGAATTGTTTGTTTTGTTGTTGTTGAGTTCCTTGACCTCTTTATAGGTTTTAGATAATAATCCTTTTACAGTTGCATAGTTTGCAAATAAATTCTCCCATTCTGTTGGTTGCATTGTCATTTTGCTGAGTGTTTATTTTGTAGTAGCTTCTTATCTTGAAGTAATTCCATTTGTCAATTTTAGTTTTGACTGCCTGTGCTTGTGGTATCTTTTCCAATAAGTCTTTGTCTATGCCAATATCTCACATGGTTTCCCCAATGTTCTCTAGTAACTTCATGGTATTAGGTTGTAGGTTTAGGTCTTTGATCCATTTTGAGTGGATTTTTTATGTAAAGTGTAAGGTAGGGGTCTAGTTTCCTACTTCTGCATGTGGAGATCCAGTTTTCCCAGCACCATTTGTTGAAGAGACTGTTCTTGATCCAGGGATTGATTTTAGCTCTTTTGTCAAAGAAAAGTTGCTTATACATGCATTGATTGATTTATAGAGTTGCTGTTATGTTCCATTGATCTATGCATCTGTTTTGTGCCAGTACCATGGATATTTGATTATAACTGCCCTGTAGTAAATCTTGAAATTGGGTACGTGATGTCTCCAGCTTTGTTTTTGTTTCATAAGATTGCTTTAGCTATTCGAGGTCTCCTGTGTTTCTAAATGAATTGCAGTTTCCTTTTTTTCTATATCTGAGAGAATGTCTTTGGTATTTTGATTGGTATTGATTTTAATCTGTAAATTACTTTCAGTAGAATGGACATATTGATAATATCGGTTCTTCCAATCCACAAATATGAAAGATTTTTCCAATTTTTTGTATATTCTTTTATTACTTTATTTAATGTTTGTACTTTTCATCATAGAGATCTTTAACATCCTTGGTTAAATTCATTCCAAGACTTTTAATTTTTTTGTAGCTATCATGACTGAGAATGATCTTAGAAGTTTTTCTCCAGGCCATCAAAGAAGGAGGTACCTTTCTCTGAAGGAAGGAAAGAACTTCAATTTGACTATAGCCTTGTCTAAATAAGATTGGAGTTGGCAAACTCAAAAGGCTTCCATAGCCTTGGCAACTCATGACAAGAGCCTAGGGAGATTACTGACGCCATAAATAAGAGTGTCAATTGTTAAATCAACAACAGGAGTCACTGTGAACTTACTCCCCATGTAGGATCTCTGTCCTTAAGTGTTGTACTATGTGAGTTAACGATATAACTAGTACTCAAACAGTACTTTATACTTTGTGTTTCTGTGTGAGTGCAAACTGTTGAAATCTTTACTTAGTATATACTAAATTGATCTTCTGTATATAAAGATAATTAAAAATGAATCTTGTTGAAGAATGGTTTGGGAGAGGGAGTGGGATGATTGTGAGTGGGAGGGAGATTATGAGGGGAAAAAGCTGCTATAATCCAAAAAATTTTACTTTGTAAATTTATATTTATTAAATAAAGGTTAAAAAAGAAGTTTTTTCTCAGCCATGGCATTGTTTATGCATATAAAGACTTTGATTTTTGTTTGTTAATTTTATATGCTGCCACTTTGATAACTCTTTTATGAGTTTCAATAGTCTCTTCATAGAGTCATTTGGATATCCTATATATAGAATCATGTCTTCTGCAAATAGCGATAGCTTGACTTTCTCCTTCCCCATTTGTATCCCTTTAATTTCTTTTTCTTTTCTAATGACTCTAGCTAAAACTTCTAACAATATATTGAATAGCAATAATGAGATCAAGCATCCTTGTCTAGTTCTGGTTCTTAGTGGGATTGCTTCCAAATTATGCTGGTCATGAGTTTGTCATAAATTGCCTTGATTATGTTGAGGAATGTTCCTTATATACCCAATTTGTTTAAGGTTTTCAGCTTGAAAGCGTGTTTTATTTTATTAAATGCTTTCTCTACATCTTATAAAATAAACATGGTTTTGTACTTCAATTGGTTAATGTGATATATCATATCACATTATAGATTTGCAGATGTTGAACCATTACTGCATCCCAGGGATATATTCCACTTGGTCCAGGTGAATGATCTTTCTTATGTGCTGCTGGATTCAATTCCCTAGTACTTTGTTGAGGATTTTTGCATCTATGTTCATCAAAGAAATAGGTCTGTAGTTCTCTTTCTGCATTGCATCTTTTTCATGTTTATTAATTTAGGTGATGCCGGCCTCCTAAAAGGGAGTTTGGGGTGATTCCCTACCTTTAATTTTTTTAGGAGTTTGATAAGAATTTAACTTAGTTCTGCCTTAAATGTCTGGTAAAATTCAACAGTGAAACCATTAGTTTCTGGGCTTTTCTTTTTTTAAAACATTTATTTATTTATTTGAAAGTCAGAGTTACACAGAGAAAAGGAGAGGCAGAGAAAGGGAGAGGTCTTCCATCCACTGATTCACTCCCTGATTGGCTGCAATGGCTGGAGCTGCACAGATCCAAAGCCAGAAGCCAGGAGCTTCTTCCAGGTCTCCCACACGGGTGCAGGGGCCCAAGGACTTGGGCCATCTTCTTCTGCTTTCCCAGGCCATAACAGAGAGCTGGATCAGAAGTGGAGCAGCCGGGACTTGAACTGGCATTTGGGCTTTTATTATTGGAAGGGTCTTTATTGCTGATTCAACTTGCATCTTTATTATTGGTCTGTTTATGTTTTCTGTGTCTTCATGGCTCAATTTTGGTAGGTTGTGTGTGCCAGGAATCTATCCAATTTTTCTAGGTTTCCTGATTTGTTGGCATACAGTTTTTTGTAGGAATATATGATGGTTCATTTTATTTCTGTGATATCTGTTGTTATATTTGCTTTTTCATCTCTAAGTTTATTTATTTGGGTCTTCTCCCTCCATTTTTTTTTGCTTAGTTGGGCCAAATGCTATATCAATTTCTATTATTTTTTTCAAAAAACCAGCTCTTTGTTTTGCTGATCAGTTGTATTGGTTTTTTTGTTTCAATTTTGGTTATTTCTTCTATAATTTTATTACTTCTTTTACTAATTTTGGGCTTTGTTTACTGTTGTTGTTCTAGGTTCTTGAGATGCATTGATAACTCATGTATTTGGTGCCCTTCCAAATTCTTGATATAGGCATGAATTACTATAAACTTTCCTCTGAATGCTGCTTTTGCTGTATCCCAAAAATTTTATCTCATGTATTTTCATCTTCATTTGTTTCCTGAAATTTCTTTATTTCTCTTTTGATTTCTTCTGTGACCAATTGTTCATTCAGGAGCATGTTGTTTAGTTTCCATGTGTTTGCATATGATCTAGAGATTCATGAGTTGTTGATTTCCAGCTTCATTCCATTGTGGTCCAAAAAGATACATTGTATGATTTCAATTTTTTTGAATTTGCTGAGAATTGCTTTATGGCTCAGCATACGGTCTATCCTGGAGAACACTCCATTCATGGGTGACAAGAATGCATATTCTGCAACTGTAGGATGAAAAGTTCTGTAGCTATCCATTAGGTCCACTATATAGTGTCAAGCATCTCTGTTGTTTCCTTGGTGATTTTCTGTGTGGTTGATCTGTCGATTGTTAAAAGTGGGATAATGAAGTATCTCATTATTACCTTTTTGGAGTCGATGTTTCCATTTAGATCCATTAGCATTTCTTTTAAATAGCCAGGTGCCCTGTAATTGGGTGCATATATATTTGTTATAGTCCATATTCTTGTTGACTTTATCCTTTAATCTTACATTGTGCCCTTCATTGTCTCTTTTAACAGTCTGTGTTGAAGTCTATTTTGTCTCATATTACGATAGGTACAATAGCTCTTTTTTTGGGTTTTGTTAGCATGAAATATATATTTTCCATCCCTTCACTTTCAGTCTGCAGGTATCTTTATTGGTGAAATATGTTTCTTGTAGGCAGCAAATAAATGGGTTTTGTTTTTTAATCTATGCAGCCATTCTGTATCTTTTAACTGGAAAGTTGAGGCCATTTATATTATGTTAATATTGATAAGTAATGACTTGGTCCTGTGATTTTTTTCAAGAATATTCCTATTGTTTACTGTTGATTTCTTTTGTACTTTTCCTGGGAGATTTTCTACCTTCACATTTTTTCATAATTATGACCATATTTTGTATTTCTGTGTGCAGCAAATCCTTAAATATATTTTGTAAGGCTGCACAAGTGGTGACAAATTCTTCCAATTTCTGTTTGTTATGGAAGGTCTTTATTTCACTTTCATCATTAATGAGAACTTCTCAGGGTATAGTATTCTGGGTTGATAGTATTTTTTCTCTTACAACTTGGGATATATCTTGCAATTTTCTTCTAGGCTATAGGGTTTCTGATGAGAAGACAGCTGTGAGTCTAATCGGAGATCCTCGGAAAGTAATTGGTTTTCCTTTCATGCACGTTTTAGAATCTTTTCTTCATGTTTTACTGTGGAAAGTTTGACCACAACATGTCATAGTGAAGATCTTTTCTGGTATATTAGGAGTTCTATGTGATTACGGTTCTTGGACGTCACTTTCTTTCTCCAATTTGGGGATATTTTATATAATTATTTAAAATAAAAATGCCTTTTTAATCTATTCTCTCTTTTCATGACCACAGAAATTTCTAAGACCCATATGTTGGGTCATTTGATAGCAACATTGTTTTCTAATGTCTTCTTTTTCTTCTTCTTTTTTTTTTTTTGGCTTGTCTATAAAGTTTCCAGTGATTTGTCTTCTAACTCAGATATTCTTCCTTCTGCCTCACTGAGTCTGTTGTTAAGGCTTAAGGTTTTCCAATGCATTTTATTTGGTTTATGTAAATATTCATTTCTAATATTTCATTTTGATTTCTCTTTAAAATCTTAATTTCATGGAAAAAATTTTCATTCATGTATGTCTCTCTTTAATTAGTGGATTTGCTTCTGATTACTTCTAAGTAAGTCTATGATCAATTTTTTGAATTCCATTTCCTGCATTTCTTCTATCTTGTTTTTAACTTTTTAAGATGTATTTATTTATTTGAAAGGCAGACTTACAGAGAGGCAGAGGCAGAGAGAAAAAGAGATAGAGAGAAGTCTTCCATATGCTGGAACACTCTCCAAATGGCAGCAATGGCCAGAGCTGAGCTGATCCAAACCAAGGGTCAAGAGCCTCCCCTGGGTCTCCCACATGAGTGCAGGGGCCCAAGCACTCAGGCCATCTTCTACTACTTTCCCAGGCCATAGCATAGAGCTGGATCAGAAGTAGAGCAGCTGGAACTCAAACCAGTGCCCATATGAAATTTTCACATTCTAGGATGAAAGTGTTATTATGTTCCTTTGGGGGCATCATGCTGTCTACTTTATACTTATTTTTTGAATATCTGCATTTATTTATAGGCATTTGTGGAGATAGTTGTTGGGTTTTTCCCCTTGATGGCTTTTATCTTTGTACTATCCCTGAGGTAAAAATATTGGTTTAGATCAAAGATTGGCCTTTGGTCACCCCTACAGGGGCAGCAATAGTTCAGCAGGTAGGTGAGGTAACAGTAGAGATGCAAGCAGAATTCATGTAAGCCAAGATAAACAAAGACAGACAGAGCCACTAACCTTAAAGAGAGAAAACGAGGTGAGAAGGGAGAGAGAATTTCAGCCACCTGTGTAACATGGGCTTGTGCCCTACCAGTTTCCCAGGAGCATTGTCACATGGTGTTTAGGACCACTTGACTGTATGGCATAGATTATGAACTCTCTCCACCCAAGGATCTGAGGGAGCCACAGTCCCTAGAGGAGGAGAAGCTCATATGCACAAGGAAGTCACTGATGTCCCTAAACTACTGAGGCATCCGAGAGTATCTGTCTAGAGTTTCATTCCTCTCCACTAGCAGCCTAGTATGGTGTCTTCACTCAATATCTGGCACCCAAGGTGAGAGACTTGTGGTCCTGTTAGTTAAACGAAAAAGAAGAAAAAAAAAGGAAAAGATAGTGCTCAGTGGTAGATGGATAGACTCATCATAAGAAGAATGCACTGTGGTACACATCTCTTGAGTTTTTCTAGAGTTGGTTCCATACCAGACAGTGAGCACCGCTGGGTACTCAGATTCTTGACTTTGCCTCAAGAAAGGATTCATGAGCAAGAAGGAGAAAAGTGAATAGCGATCATCAAGTTTTTACTGAGAAAGCAAAAGTACACACTCAACAGAACACAGACTCACTCACAGGGGAGTGGGCCAATACTTGGATTTTAACACATCTGGAGACATTGTAGCATTTCAGCCACAAATATCAGGAGACAGGCACAAGATTTTGAAGTGTTGCTTTTC
The DNA here is from genome assembly GCF_033115175.1 of Lepus europaeus. Lineage (NCBI taxonomy): Eukaryota > Metazoa > Chordata > Mammalia > Lagomorpha > Leporidae > Lepus > Lepus europaeus. The sequence goes on from NC_084827.1 coordinate 93,047,736, forward strand.
ATGATTTATGGTCAATCAATATTGCAAGCATTTTTTATTTTTGGAACAGCCACAATGACTATGCTTAGTTGATGAGCACTGAGGATGAAACATAAGACTATGGCCAAGAAATCCCACTAGCAAGGAATGAAATCATATTCCACCCTTAAATATCTTTAACCACAGGAAAAATCAGCAGACACTAATTGATCTAATTGATAAACAAGAAACATTTACAGGCTACTTCATTAGGAGTTTACTATTTTCATCAGGATACAGTACAGATCTTCCTCTATAATGTGAAACTATTTTTTTGAATGGCAAAAAAAAAGACAGATGGAAAATATACCAGTTGATTTTCCTCTAGGAGTTATAGAAAGCACCTGCTGCATGGCACAGACAGCACTTCTACCATTACCATGCTCCCATTGAGATGCCAGTCTTCTCTTTTCCTACATCACACAGTATGTTTTCATCAATCAAGGTTGCTGCAACACAGTGCCACATGGTATCTATAAACAACATAATTTCTAACAGTTCTAAAGGTTGAAAGAGCCAATATGTTCTGGTGAGGGCCCTCTTCCAATCTGCAGATGGCCAACTTCTTTTTAGAACTTGGCATGGTAAAAAGAGGACAAGAGAATTCTCTGGAGTCCTATAAGAGCACATAAAATTCCCATGCATGAAGGCACTTTTTCATATCACCATTCAACATACAACTTTGGAAAGGACACAAACATTCTGTCTTTTGCATAGTGTTAAGGTGAGCAACTGTGGATCATCTTAATAACTGCTATAGCAACTATTTAGTTAATACCAAAAAGAGAGAACCTAAAAACCATTTTGAAATACATCATTCTTCTTTTGGTAAATGCCCACTGTTATCTCATGGGCCCTAAATAAAATAAGTTAACTCATTCAGTTGCCTAAGCACATATTTGTTTCAACCAGATATACAATCATTTTGTCTTGAAATGTGCACAATGATAATGTCCTATGAACTCTTTAAGGAATTGTCATAATTATTTGGTTCTGTTTCGTGTTAAGAGATGCAGTATTTGGTTGCATCTGCTTTTATTTTATTTTAATTTGGTATTTTTTAAAGATTTTATTTATTTATTGGATAGGTAGAGTTACAGACAGTGAGAGAGAGAGAGACAGAGAGAAAGGTCTTCTTTCTTTTGGTTCATTCTCCAAATGACCACAACAGCTGGAGCTGCGCCGTTCAGAAGCCAGGAGCTAGGTGCCTCTTCCTGGTCTCCCATGCAAGTACAGGAGCCCAAGCACTTGGATCATCTTGTACTGCTATCCCAGGCCACAGCAGAGAGCTGGACCGGAAGAGGAGCAACCGGGATCAGAACCAGTGCCCATATGGGATGCCGGCACCACAGGCGGAGGATTAACCCAGTGTACCACGGCACCGGCCTCTTAATTTAGTTTTAATTTTAGAGGGAAGGATGGGCATTTGTCACAGTAGTTAATTCACTTCTTGTGACACCCACATCCATATTAGAGTTTCTGGTTCAGATCCTGACTATTCTGCTTCCCATCCAGATTCCTGCTAATGTTCACCCTGAGAGACAAAAGGTTATGGGTCCCTCGCATCCATGTGGAGACCCCAAATGATTTCTGGCATCTTGGCTTTGACATGGCTTAGCCCTAGCTCTTAAGGGCATTTGGAGAATGAACCAATAGATGGGAGCTTGCTCTATGCCTCTCTGCCTTTAAAATAAAATGAAAATCAATAAATAATTTTTAAGAGTCTATTTGAGAAAACGATCCAATATGGGAAGTGGGATGCACAGCAGACCCATAGAATGGCAGATGTCCTAAACAGCATTCTGACTGGATAGAGATTTACACAGTGACAGAAAAATTATACTGTGAAGCCTTGCTTCCTATCAGGGCAAATAACCTTGAATTCTTTATTCTTTAGTAAAGAGGGAAGAATAGGAAATATGTCTGCTCCTGAAGCTATTCAAAAATCTTTACTGGATTAAGCCTGATAAATGAATTACATAATTGGATGGTGTCATTTTGGTTTCCTTGTTAAGTTGTCTTTTTCTGAATGTACTTTAAGTCTCTCATCAGCATACTTTCAGGGCCAGTATGAAAAATAATCCTATCAAACTCAGGATTATATTTACTCTAAGGTTGCCATCAAATACATTGTTTCTTATATGACCCAGTGACCTCTATAAGAGGGCCCTTATGATAAATGTCTAGTAGACATTAGTGCCAGGGAGAACTGTGTTTCTCCCCAGGCAGTTGCACTCATCTGTGTTTTATGGGCACAGTGAATCAGGACCCAGTAATGCTCCTGTCTATCGTGGCTTCTAGAAGGCTCACAGTCAAAATGGTGGCTTACCAGCTCATATTCACTTCTCTAAGTAATTTTTTCTTAATCCAAAATAAAAAAAATATTGAAGAAAAATTGAAAGTCCTGATAAGAAAAAAGTACCTAAAGATTATTTTAAATTTACTCTCTCTGCTTCAAGATGTTCACTGTTGTTTCTGTTAATTTCTTATAGTTTTACTTCTATAGATACAGCCTTTTTTTTTACAAAAATGCAATATTATTACACACCACTGTGTGCCTTTTACTTGATAATATACCATGAGCAACATTTAATTATTACAAACTGTTCTTCCACAACATTTTCAACGACTTCAAAATAGACACTCCAGAGATGTACCAGGGTCTATTCACCTCATAGTTGCCGGACTTATTTTAACAGACATGGATGTGGTAACCACCAGCCTGTCAAAATTTCTTCTCTTAGCCTGGCCTCACAAGGATGGGTCCCAATGTTCATAAATCTGCTCAGTGCTTCCGGGAAAAATTATGTAAGCTATGGCGAACGTTTGATGCAAGTTTGGTCATTTTACTCTTTCTCTTGGAAATTTCACAAAGAAAAAGAAAATACAGAAACTGTTGGGCTTGCCTTATTGATGGAAGATCCCTACCTAGATAAGAATATTTATAATTCCTGCTGCTGAAATCCTCAAAGTGGCCAGGATTCTCCCCTCTGAGACACAGCTTTCATCAGTATCAGCCTGGGTTAACCTGGCATATTAAAAAATGACTGAGAGAGTAATAAATAACACTTATTGGATATTTACAATGAAACAAGCAATGGCTCCTAAGTAGCTTAAAGTGGTGGTGTTGGAGTAGTTAGTAGAAAAGTCCACACTCTTCATTATCACACTGGAGTGGCCACTATCCCTCAGAAAGACATAGAAACCTCACCTGACACACCCCCAAAGAAGCCATGTTAGAGTCACCACCCACATGGGCAGTGTGATTGATTATGCTGGTCCAAGCTTTACCATGATCTCAGAGATCACAAGCTGGACACAGGATAGCTGCTCAACGGATTTGGCTGATAGCCACTTGTAGAACATCCACCTGGGAAAGGAAAGCCCATCCTTCTCTGCCACACCAATGTATTCTCACACTAGTGCCTCAAAGGGGGTCAGCTGTGGCATCCTTCAGTATGTTTGCCCTTGCGGATCCAGGAAGGAACATGATTCGACCTCATGGTTGGGATTTTTAAAAAGTCATCATATCAGAAGATTCATTCAGGCCTGATGTCTAGTAGACCAACAAGCACTGGGCAGAGAGTCAAAGAGCCATCAGCCTACCAAGGAGCAAGAAATAGATTGTGCTATACAATTATAAATGCACTATTACTAGGCCTAAAGCATATTTGTTGAGTTGACAGAAAATAAGATATGAGATTGTTGTTTTAACTTGAATAACTTGTACTAGAGTATAATTATTTTAATTATTAAGGACTTTTGAAGAGAATGCATCTCTAGTAGCCAATTTGACATTCCTGAAAAGAAACCATAAAGAGATAAGGTAGATTGTGGTGAGAATTTCTCTACTAATGACTTCAGGTTATTATGATAGAACACTGCCTTGATTATTTAAAAAAACAGCATCCCACTAAAAGTCAGAAAACCAATATGTGATGTTTTAAAGAAAATATTTATTAATTTACTTGAGAGGCAGAGTTACAGAAATAGAGGGAGACATACACATACATACACACACACACACATACTGGGAGGTGGGGGGGAGGAAGGAAGGGAAGGAGAATTTCCATCCACTGATTCACTCCCCAAATGGCTGCAACAGCAGGACCAGACCAGGCCAAAACCAGGAGCCTGGAGCTTCTTCCAGGTCTCGCATCTAGGTGGAAGGGCCTAAACATTTGATTCATCATCTGCTGCTTTTCCAGGTGCATTACTAGGGAGCTGAATTAGAAATAAAGCAGCTGTGATTTGAACTTGATGGAATGCCAGTATCACAGGTGGCTGCTTTACCCACTATGCCACAATGCCAGGACCCCCAGGTACATGATTTTTCCCAGACTTCCCCAGTTTTAGAGTCTCTATAGCCCCTCAAATTCCTTCAAAATAGTTCTAGGTATTCCCAAAGAATGATCTTGCTTCACCATAGCATCAGCCATTTCCTGTTCTCTTTTACAGCTTGCCAAAGCCATTGCCTCATTGTCAACAGTCCTGGTGATGTCCAATGATACTATCACTGCTGCTGTAGAACAAAAGGTGCTAATCCCCAGCAGGTCTATGCAGAGGCCTCCAGTACCTGCTCATCCATCATCAACAGCCCTGAGAACACCACTTCCTGCTTCTGTAGGAGCTGCCAGTGTCAGAACAGCACTTAGAAAGCACAGGGACAGATCCCGTTACTTCTCACACAGCAACCACATCAGGCAGAGAATAACTAAAGTGGACTGCAAAGCCACTTTCCTTTTCTCCGAGGGCCCATCATCTTTTAACCAATTTTGTCCACCCATTTATTTCCCTTCAGTCTGTAGTCTGTCATTGAGACCACCATGGTCACTCACGTAAATAGCCCTCCTTCCAGACATTCCAGATATGTCCGAATACATGGGTAAAAACTGATTCGCTCAGACTGGGATTCCTCCCATTGTTATCTTTGTCATCATTACTGTTATCCCATTATCATCATTATGTAGATAATGCTGCTGCTGATGATGCTCATGATGAACTAGAGGCTGTTAGTGACGTTTGCTATGCATCAGAACACTTTGGGGAAATCGAATGCGCTCATTGTCTCCACTTCATTTTTCTAATCTAAAACTCCCCAATATTTATTAAACCTAGCACAGTGGCTTTCTTCTTTGAATAAACAAAATTTATGTTATATACCACAGAAAAAATATGTGTGATAAACCTAGCACTGAATTTTTCTTCCTGCATATGCATGTAGTTGATGTTGCAGATAAGAATAGTAAGACAGGGGCTGGTGCTGTGGCGTAGTGGGTTAAGCCGCCGCCTTCAGTGTCCACATCCCATGGGCACCAGTTCGAGTCCTGAGTGCTCCACTTCCTATCCAGCTCTCTGCTATGGGCAGGGAAAGCAGTAGAAGATGGCCCAAGTCCTTGGGCCCCTGTGCCCACATGGGAGACCCAGCAGAAGCTCCTGGCTCCTGGCTTTGGATCGGCACAGCTCTGACCATTGTGGCCAAGTGGGGAGTGAACCAGAAGATAGAAGACCTCTGTCTCTCTGCCTCTCCTTCTCTCTCCATGTAACTCTGACTTTCAAGTAAATAAATAAATCATAAAAAAAGAATAGTAAGACAAAGAAAGAAGTTTCAAAACGGCCTAGAAGGAATGGATTCCAATCACACTTCAGTTTTTAATTCTCTGGGAACTTTTGGAAAAGACCCAAAACAAATCCCTAGATTCAGGTTCCCTACTAGTAGAATGACAGTAATGCAGGTTGTTTTCAGTTGCATTTCATGGGTATTCAATTCCAAAAACAATGTGAATGCTTAACAAATAATGATTTTTTTCATTTCTGAGCTCTCATTATTAACCACACATTATATAAATTTTGTGAGTAATGTCAGTTTTAGAAAGCCACATCAGCTATGAGTATGTGACTAGTAGATGAATACCTACAAGGGACAGATAGTTATTTTTGTTACAGAGAAAGCTCAAAATGTCGTGTCACCAATAGGTTACTGAAAAAGAAAATGAGAAGTCATGGCAGTGAGCAAAGTGATTTTTCCTCAGGATCCAGATATCTGTTTTTGTTTGTTTCTCACCACAACCACAGTCATCCTGATTCCATAACTAGAGAGCCATAACTAGAACAACAAGAACAGTAAAAACAAGCGGGAGAAGTGAGTGAATACAGGACAGTCACTGCTTTGACTGGCTTTTTGCACCTCTACGCTGCTTTCCCCAGACTCACTCCACTCTCACTGATGCCTGTGGTGTCACTGATAAGATTCTTCCCATAGCAATAATTACCATGGTGAAATATTTTAGATACTTTTAAAAAGAGGTTGGGAAATTTGAGATTTTGTTATTTTTATTTAAAAAAATCTACATACAAACAAGAAGCTGTTAGGCACTGTGGGGCTGCAGAAATTAAAAAGCTGAATGAGAAAACATGCAACACTCAAAGTGCTAGTATCTTAGAATGTATCGGACAATGGAATTGGCAATACTCCCCTCTTAGGTGTGGTTTCCGTTTCCACAGTCCCAGTCACCTGCAGTCAGCCTAGGTCTGAAAGTATTATTATAGGGTAATTAGAAGATTTTGAGAGAGAGACCACATTCACATAACTTTTACTAGAGTATATTGTTATAGCTGTCCCATATTATATGTAATTATTATTATTACTAACCTCTTACTGTGTCTAATTAATAAATCAGGGAAAATAGCAATCAAAAGCACTTCAAAAATTCATGGAAATTAGAATTAAAACATAAGCCTCTTTTGATGAAAAAAATTAAATCTATGCAAACTCATTTTCCATGGGCTTTTTGAAAGTGTCTCTTATACAGGGCTTGGTTTGATGTGCAGTTTCAGGCATCCACTGGGGGTCTTCGAGGATATACCCTTGTTGATAAGGGTATACAACTGTACACATCTATAATACGCTGTATATGTGTGTGTGCCTATATGTCCACAGCTGCATAATAAATTATCCCAAAACTTAGTAGCCTAAAACAACAAATATTATTATTTCAGAGTTTTTGTGTCTCAAAGAATTTAGGAATGACTTAGCCAAGTGGTTGTGATCCAGGGTCTCTCATGAGGTTGGGACTGGGATGTGAATTGGGACTGAAGTCCTCCGAAGGCTTGACCAGGGCAGCAACATCTGCTTCTGTGATAGTGCACTCATATGGCTGACAGTGGCAAGCTGTGATTTCTTGCCACATAGGCCTCTATGTGTGGCTTCTTTCCCATCCTCACAACCTGGCAGTTGCTCTCCAAGGGCACATGAACTGAGAGAAAGGAAAGGTGGAAGGATGTAAGATGCTGTGCCTCTTATGTCCAACCTGGAAAGTGCACATTGTAATTTCCTAAACATCCTGTTGGTACCACAAGGAAATCCTATTGAATGGTAAATGTAACTACTTGCAGGTAGGGAGGCAAGAATTGTTGGGGCCATCAATTGGCTACCACATTATATAAAGTTTCCTTAGGCCTCACTCACCTGCAGTTCAAAGTCACACTGATATTTTGAAATTCACTAGTTTTTCCCCAGTTATTGACTAAATATTCCAAGATCCTAAAATCTCCTTTATTCCAAGCATTTGCAGAAGTTCCAAAGGAATCTGCAGTGTTGCTGCGTGGCATCATTCATCTGCTCAAAGCTATTGCTATGTCAGGAATTTCTAGTGAAGAAATGGAGACCTGGGTACCAAATCAGGTAGTGTTTGTTTCAGAAGGGAGGCATCACCTCTCCACATTTCTCTCTGGTACCTAGGCCTTCCCTATAGAATCATACCATCACTCTAGAGTCCTTCCTCCCTCTGCCTGCATTCTATCCCACAAGGCCCTTCAACCCTTACACACATGGGCCAACTCATCAGCTCACCAGTCAGGCAGCCATATTGTGTACTATTCTTTTTTTTTTTTATTTTTTATTTTTTGACAGGCAGAGTGGACAGTGAGAGAGAGAGACAGAGAGAAAGGTCTTCCTTTGCCGATGGTTCACCCTCCAATGGCCGCCACGGCTGGCGCGCTGTGGCCGGCGCACTGCACTGATCCGATGGCAGGAGCCAGGTGCTTATCTTAAACTAAGCATGGTTACCTTTCTCTCCCATTTAGAGCTGTTATAGGAAGAAAATGCAAAGTTAGAAGACTCAGAATGACAATCACTTTAAGTAATACTCTGACCTCAGAATAAGCCCTTAAGTCTCCTTGGTCTGGCTGAAAAGCCTGTGAGAGCATCTCAGGCATGGAAAACCAAGACACTGTGGCAAAAAATGTTCTATATGAAGTGAATGATACTCCAGCAGAAAGAAGTGGCCATCAAAAAAAGGATGTACTTTTCTGTAAAGGGAGGAGAGAACTTCTACTTTGTTTATGGCTTTGTCCAAATACTGACAGAATTTGTGGATTCAGAAGGCTTCCATAGCTTAGGCAGCTCATATGAAGAGCTTTGGGTGATCACTGTCGCCATACATGAGTTATTAAATATAATATTTAATCCTGTTGTTATTTTAATAACAGAAGTCACTGTGCACTAACTCCCCATCAGGACCTCTGTCCTCAATGAGTTGTAGTATGAGAGTTGACTGTGTTACTTGTCCTCAAACAGTTTAGTGTGTGTGTGTATGTGTGTGCAAATTGTTGAAATCTTTATTTAGTATAGAGTTAGTCTTTTGTGCCCAAAGTTAATTGAAAATGCATCTTAATGGAGAATGGGACTGACAAGGGGAGAGGGAGGAGAAGGAGGGGTAGGAGTATGGGTAGAAGGGTTGGTATAGTGGGAAGAATAACTATATTCCTGAAGTTGTACTTTTAAAATTTGTATTCCTTAAAAAATAAATTTAAAAATGCCATAAGAGATGGCATCATTTTGATACATTTGCTGAGGTACAGCCCTAAATGGTATTTTTCTACCAGCTAAATTTCCATTACTGCTATTCTTGCAATGGGGTCAAATAGAGTCTGGAGCCCAGCCCATCAGTCACTGTGGTATTAACCTGTAGTGATAAACCCTGCAGCAACACACGGGTGGATGAACACTCAGGTCAACAGCCACTTTAGTTTAATGACTACAGAAACACTGTACAGAAGCTTGCTCTGCACATTCCCATCAAAGTGCGAAAAGCAAACTTTAAGGTTCCTATATGTTTATTTTTTATTCTCTTCCCTCCATTATGGATATATAGTCATCTACTTAGTTATTCTTCAGTACAGCCTGAATTTGAGCAGAAAGCTGGAGTGCACAACATGACAGGTTACACTGTCGCAGGAGCCATTAACAGAAAGAGTTCCACACTCATCCTTCTATCCTTGATTGAAAGCTCATTCCCTAAGTCAAAATTTCTGTCACCATGGAAGCCAAAAAACAGCAACAATACAAGTAAAATCACTCAAGATACTCATTTATAAACAAAAGAGTACATTGTATAGGAAACATCCAAAGCAAACAATTACAAGTGAGGCCGATTTCCATCTAATTTTTAAAGTTTTATATAGTTGAAATTCTTGCTGATAGGACTAGTTAAGGATATCAATTTATGCATTCAGAATTGGAAATTATGACAATTCAGCATTCTCACAGAAGTTTAGCTTTGCCTGACAAGGCTTTCTTCATAATGATAGTAAAGGTTAATTACGTCTAACCTCAAAATAGAAAAATGGTAAGTAATGTGTATGTGAATTAACTCAATTAGGCCATTCCATAATACATGTGTATTTTAAAATAATATGATTTTAAAATAATACATTTTTGTCAATTTGAAGATAAATATATTCTTTAAAAAACTGTTTTTAAGATTTATTTATTTATTTGAAATTCAGAGTCACAGACAGAAAGGGAGAAAGAAAGACAGAGACAGAATTTTTCCATCCATGGTTCAATCCACAAATGGTTTCAATGGCCAGCACTGGTTCAGACCATAGCAAGGAGCCAGGAACTTCATCCAGACCTCCCATGTGGACGGCAAGCACCTAAGTACTTGAGCCATCGTCTGCTGCTTTCCTGTGCACGCTAGCAGAGAGCAGGATCAGAAGTGCAGCAGCCAGGTCACAAACCAGTGCTCATGTGGGATGCTGGTGTACAGGCAGCATCTTTAATCCACTGCACCATAATACCAGCCCCTAAAAACATTTCTTTAAAGATTAACAATAACCTTAAGACTTAGATATAAATGTGTCAGTAAAATAGAGTCTGACTATCACAGTAAATATTATGTTTGCTAAGAGTGGGCATGGGGTGTATTAGTTTTCCCTTGTTGTAGTAAAAAAAAAAAAAAACATACAAACACTGGGGCAGCTGCTGTGGCATAGCAGGTAAATCTGACTCCTACAGTGCCAGCAATCCCATATGGGCATCGGTTCGAGTCCACTTTCGAGTCCACTTCCGATTCAGCTCTCTGCTATGGCCCGGGAAAGCATTAGAAGATGGCCCAAGTCCTTGTGCCTCGGTACCCATGTGGGAGACCCAGGAGAAGCTCCTGGCTCCTGGCTTCAGATCGGCACAGCTCTGGCCATTGCAGCCATCTGGGAAGTGAACCAGCAGATGGAAGACTTCTCTCTATGTTTCTGCCTCTGCTTCTCTGTAACTCTGCCTCTCATATAAATATATAAATCTTTAAAAACACACACACACACACACAAATTTAGCACCTTAAAACAATACCCATTTATTGCATCACATTTCTGTAGATCTTAAGTCAAATCACAGCAAGGCACATTTGGTTCCTATTTGCTATGTCCCACAGCTGAAAATAAAGCACTGGGTAGGTATGTTCCTTTCCAGAGACTGGGAATGAACCTACTTCCAAGTTTACTCAAAATGGTGCCTGGACTCAATCTTCCACAACAGTAAGGCTGAGGCTCCCCTTAATTTGCGGGGTTGATAAGCAGGACTGGTGCTAGCTGTTAAGAGATCTCTCTCTGGTCCTCCTTACACATGAACTTCAGCATCTTCAAACTAGCAACAACAAACCTATTCCTTCTTACACTTGGACTCTCTCTGGCTTTGTCTTGCGCCCCATGTTGGGAGGCAGCTCTGCTCTTCAGGATTCATGTGATGGCTCACCTGGGCAACCTGGATTAATCTTCCCCTGTAACAGACAGCTGATTGAGAGCTTTAATCACACCTGTAAAATCTCTTCTGCTATTTGGGGCAATATATTCACTGTTGTGACACCACAGGGGGAAGGGTCTAGAGGCCACAAATGGGAAGACAGTATGGAGAGAGTTTCCTTTGTAACTAATACTTCTCTATCATTTGGAATTTTGTGTTAACACAAGCAAATACTAGTCATGTAATTTCAAAAGCTCTTTTGTTTATATTTAAGATTAAAAATTTTTAAACAACCATCTACTTTCAAGCATACTCGTATCAAAGCTCCTCATTCACAAATAATATAAATTGCATTCTTATCTGTTAACTTAAATAATAAACTCGGGACCAGTGCTGTGGCATAGTGGGTTAAGCCATGGCCTGCAGCACTGGCATCCCATATGGGTGACAGTTTGAGTTCTGGCTGCTCCACCAGCTCTCTGGTAGTACACCTGGAAAAGCAGCAGAAGATGGCCCAAGTTCCTGGGCCCCTACCATCCACATAGGAGACACAGAAGAAGCTCCTGTCTCCTGAATTCAGCCTGGCCCAACCCAGGCCATTGTGGCCATTTGAGGAGTGACCCAGATGGAAGATCTCTCTCTTTCTCTTCCTCTGTCTCTAAAGCTCTGCCTTTCAAATAAAGAAATAAATATATCTTTTTAAAAAACTCTACTAGATATGACTGTATGGCTTAGTTTATTCTTTAAGGAAGGTAATTAAAGTTATGAATTACAGCTGTAAAAATTTTTACCAAAAAACTCTTTTTTTTTTCAAATGTCTATTACTGGCATCCCTTATAGAACAGAAAATATATCTCTAAACTCAATCAGGTGCTATTAATGAAAGAAAAAATATTAAGCATTTACCTAAAAAATCAAGATGTTCTAATGAGCATTTTGTACACTCAACACCAAGTTTTGTGTGGAACACAGAGGAGGGAAATGGCCCTTTCATTATTTGTAACTTCACAGAGAAGACAAAGATAAGAAACACAAAATAAAAACAGAATGCTCTTTGGTGTTTCATAGAGTTTGTACATTTGGAGTTTAGAAAAAAAAAAAAAGATTATCATGGCCAGAGGGGAATTTTTCCTATAAGGAGGAATTTGAGCTTGGCAATGTCATGCCTTTTTGATCCCTGTCCATCAACTCCTCCTTCCCAGATAGAAATGCTGGTTTAAGTCTAGCATTCTGAATCCTCAGGGAAGAAGTCGCTGCTATGTCTGTCACTACATTCCAACCTCCTCTTATCACACTGGAGCAAATCTGTCAGCTCAGACAAACAACTGAAAGGCAACCCACGCAAGTTAGGATGGTCTTGGCTGCTGCCTATCAAAATGTTAGAAATTATCAAAATAAACTTAACGCCTCCCCTGTGTGTTATTTAGTACTAAGAGATACAATGAAATATTTATAGTGAAATATGTAGAATTTGGAACAGCAGATTATCAACAGCCCAATATTCTAGTTAGCTCATATTCTTGTTAGAACCTTTAAAATATCAATTTCACCTTCTACTCTCCTACACTGACTCTTTTAGGATTTTTGCAGTGCAGAAAGTTATTACTATACTGCTTTCTTTTCATATCACAACTCAAATTCCCCAACTTCTTGAGAGTATTTATCAAGCAGTTTAAAATAATTCATCCAGAATGTTAAAAGGCTGACTTGGACAGTCTTCAACTTTCTTCTCAAGCTATCACACAGATCTCTTAACTTGGACTAGAGATTCTGTTCATTAAGATTCACTCCAGAAGAAGTTATCAATCAAAGTCAGACATAAAAATGCCTGGGGCTCTCAATACTGTTATAGTAGCCAAAATCGTATATAATATTAGTAATTTTACAGAGTAATTCTTAGGCAAGTTTATTTGTGCCAAGTAGGCTGGACTTGGGACAAAGACATATTTTAATGCTTTCAGTGTATTATTATTATTAACAACACCATGATTACATTAATAAACAATAAAATTATCAGTCTTTTTAGAGTTCTGCAATCTGGAGAATCTCTGTAAAAGTATAGAAAACAGCAGTTGCATTTTCTAGGGGCTGAAGGGAACAGTAGAAATAATATTGGTTTTGAATTCAGCATTAACTGGGATCAAAAATAACCTAAGTACTTCACAAACTGTAACACAACAGACAACTCAACTAACATTACTGAGCTTTATTTTCTCATCAGTACTATGGGAATCCTACTATATATTTCTCAAGAAAATAAATCTACTGAATTCAAGAACTGAAATTTAAAATACATAAAAGAAAGTTAATAAAAAGAGTGCAATTTCTCTCTTACTGGATAAGTACATGAAACTCAGATGTTTGATTTGTTTAATCTAGAGCTTTTTAAAATAAATTTTTATTTATACAAGATGAGCAAACTTCTTGTATTTCATATATACATATTTAGGAGCATAGTGATACTTTCTACCCTAACCCCCAACCCTCCCTACTCCTTCCTTTCTTATTCTTTCTTCTAATTTCTACAATGACATACTTCCAGTTTATTTTATAATCAAAAGCTTAGCCCTCCAGTTAGTAAAGAATTCAACAAATAGTAAGAAGGAAAAAAACACTATTCCTCAACAGTAGAGATAAGGGCTATAACAATAATCAAATCTCAAAATGTCAATTTCACCTATACACATTACATTTTTTGGAATCTATTAGTTACCATAGATCAGGGAAAACATATGATAATTTTCTTTTTGGGACTAGCTTATTTCACTAATTATACTGATTTCTAGTTACATCCATTTTGTTGCAAATGACAGAATTCCCTTTACTCTTTTACAACTGAGTAGTATTCTATAGGGTTTACATACCACATTTTCATTATCCTGTCATTGGTTAATGGACATCTGAGTTGATTCCATATCTTAGCTTTTGTCAATTGACCTGCAATAAACACAGGGTACAAATCACTCTTTCATATGCTGATTTCATTTCCTTCCAGTAAATTCCCAGGAGTGGATGGCTGGGTCATATAGTAGATCTATTCAGATTACTGAGGAATCTTATATTGTCTTCCACAATGACTGTATTAATTTACATTACCACAAAAAATGTATTAGGGTACCATTTTCCCCACATCCTTGACAGCAATGTTTTTTAATTCTTAAATGATAACCATTCTAACTGGGGTGATATGATGCATCATTGTGGCTTTCATTTGCATTTCCCTGATGACTAGTGATCCTGAGCATTTTGTCAAGTGTCTGTTGGCCATTTATATTTCATCCATTGGAAAACTGCTTCTTCAAGTATTTTACCCATTGCTTAATTGGACTGTTTGTTTTCATGTTGTTGAATTTCTTAAGATCCCTATAGATTCTAAATATCAATTCCTTTTCTGTTGTGTAGCTTGCAAATATTTTCTCCCATACTGTTATTTTTCTCTTTACTCTGCTGAATGTTTCCTGTTCAGTGCAGAAGTTTCTTAGCTTGATGTAATCCCATTGTCTATTTTTACTTTTATCACCTATGCTTCTGGGGTCTTTTCCAAGAAGTCTTTGCCTAATGCCAATGCGTTGCAGACTTTCCCCAATGTTCTCAAGTAATTTGATGGTATCAGGTTGTAAATTTAGGTCTTTGATCCATTTTGAGTTGATTTGTGTGGAACGTGTAAAGCAGGGGTTTGGTTCATACTTCTGCATGTGGAGATACAATTTTCCCAGCACCATTTGTTGAAGGCACTTCCTTTCTCCATAGATTGATTTCAGCTTATTTGTCAAGGATAAATTGGTTGTAGATATGTAGATTAATTTCTGGGCTTTCTATTCCATTCCACTGGTCTACATATCTGTTATTGTGGCAGTACCAAACTGTTTTGTTATAACTGCCCTGTAGTATGTCTTGAGATCTGGTATTGTATTGCCTCTGGCTTTGTATTTGTTATATAAGATCACTTTAGCAATTCAGGGTCTCTTGTGATTCCATATGAATTTTAACATTCTTTTTTTGACATCTGAGATGAATATTGTTCGTATTTTGATAGGAATCACATTGAATCTGTAAACTGCTTTTGGTGGTATGAACATTTTGATTATATTAATTCTTCCAATCCATGAACATGGAAGATTTTTCCATTTTCATGTCTCCTCTTATTTCTTTTTTTAATGTTTTGAATTTTTCATTGCAGAGATCATTCACCTCCTTGGTCAAATGTATTCCAAAATATCTGAAAATTCTGTAGCTATTGTGAAGGGTATTTATCCGAGAAGCTTCTTCTCAGCCAAATAGCCTCTTAATGGAGTCGTTTCGTAGTCCTATATATAGGATGATGTCATCTGCAAACAAAGATAGTTTGACATCCTCCTTTCCAACTTATATCACTTTGATTTCTTTTTCTTGCTTAAAGTCTCTGGCTAAAAATTCCAGGACTATATTGAATAACAATGCTGGAAGTGGGCACCCTTGTCTGGCTTTGCATCTTAGTGGAAATTCTTCCAGCTTTCCTCCATTCAATGTGATGCTATCTGGGGGGGTTGTCATGCATTGCCTTGTTTGTGTTCAGGAGCACCCAATTTGCTTAATATTTGTTATCACGAAAAGATGTTGTATAAAATACAACATCAAAGCATTTATAAAATGCTTTCTCTGCATCTATTGAAATAATAATATGATTTTCATTCTTCAATTAGTTGATGTTCTGTGTCATATTTATTGATTTGCATATGTTGACCCATCCCTGCATACAGGGAGAAATTCCTCATGGTCCCAGGGAATGATCTTTTCACAGGAAGAATTGTAAGTAACAAGCAGATTGATGAAACTGGTGTCACAGTCCATATCCTTGCTGCCACTTACACACAGAATTTTCCACAAGGAACCAAGAACCAAGATGTGGCAGAAGGCTCATCGTCTGGGCTGTTTGAAAGCTAGACAAAATACCTTCAGTACATGGGGCATTTTCTATAGATAATTTTACTCAAGGCAGAGAAGCATGTGCATTCCTTTCAAGTGGTGAAATTTATCCCCTCCACAAACAGATTCCCCTAAGGATCTGATGTGAGTGAAAAAGATGATCAGGAATCCCAGGGAGGGAAAAAAAAAAGCTACTCTGGGGCCTAACACAAGCTCTTTTTTTTCAAGAACAGTGAAGCATGCAATGCCATCATTATGTAAAATGCATTAAACTGTCAGAGTGAAGATCCTGTATTCAATCATGTGGAGTCCCTCAAGATTACAGTGTTAAATTTCGCATTAAGAAATCTCTTGACTCTTTTCCCCATCAAAAAAAAATGTTGCCTTAGAAAGAAAAACAAGGTGAAATATTTTAATGCTCACAGAATATATGATACATGAACACACACCAGGTAAAACTGCAAAACCTGTTCTTAAGCTAAATAGATTTAAGCCCAAAATTCTGTGAATATTCCATAAGTATTTCCATAAATAACTCCATAGCTCATATTAATTAGTTATTAAAAGCCAAAATCTAGTTTCTAGTTGTAGATAATTGTTTATTAGGATTTCCCTATTTCAACCCCATGTTTGCTATTTAATAAAACTGATTCATGTGTCTTCAAAACTATCCTCAGAAATGGATATGTATCTCTAGGAGACATTTTAAAATTTGATAAATATATTTTCCTTTTTTTCTTTGAGACTCAAAAAACACTGATAATATCTATTTAGAAGGTTCTAATTTTAGATCTCATGTCATTACAGAATCAAGAGATTCTCCTGTTATTAATAAGAGATTTACAGATACAGAGCAGGTGTCTGTCTTCACAGACACAATGAACACAACTGAGAAGTGCACCTTTTTTATTCCCTTCCATATTCTTTTGTAAACTTCATGGAGCAACATTATAAGAACCTGAGTCCTAAGAAACTAGCCATATGGATTAGGAGCGGCAAGATGGCGGAATAGGTAAGGAGCACACTATTAGTCCGGGGGAGAGACAGGTTAATAAAAGTGGAGATACTGCAGGGTCAAGGAAGAGTAGGGGAAGAAACAGCAGAGGAAACTCTTCCGGAACTAGTGATTCACAGTGGACCTGCGTGGAGAGCGTGGGAGCCCAAGTTCGGGACACCAGCGGCAGACTCAACACACCAGCGCTGGAACGCGAGGTGAGCCGAACCTCAATAGCCCGAGACACCAGCGGGCAAGTGGAAAGAGGAGACTAGAGGGAATGAGGCTTGAAACTCCGTGGGGAAAAGTTCACCAGGCTAACTAGAAGACAGAGAGGAAAAAAAAAAGTGACCGATACGGACACAAGTTTCTCTCTCTCTGCTCACCTCTCAAAGGCGAGCAAGACAGAGCAGGCGCCATTTTGGACATACGTCATAAGCAGGGCGACCTCAAGTCTGCACCGGCCCTGAGCCTAGCAGAAAAACCTGACTCTGTGGGGAGGGGTGAAATAACAGGAGATTAGCATCTAACTTGGCAACCCAGTGGGAGACTGCAGGAGAATTGGAGCCCACACTGAGGGCAGCAGAGATTCCCTGTGTGGTCCTTGGGAAAGAGCTTCCAATCTCTGGCTCCTGTGGGTATATCATTTGCCTGCTAACTACCTCCAATTACATTCAGCTGTGCGGAATTACTTCCCTTTTGAATAAAAAAAAGAAAGAAAGAGAGAGAGATTTACCACACCTAACGTGGGAGTGTCATCTTTGACACACACTCAACCCTGAGGAACCAAACACAGCTCTCAGGCCACACTCATCTCAAGCCTCTAAGGCTCCACCGAAAGCAGACAGTCCACTTAATATAGCGCCATAGTGTAACAAGAAAAAACACCACAGTGAAGAAACCAAATATCTCCAACATGCCAAACAACAAACGCAAAAACCAAGGTAACAAGAATAAGGAAGACACTATGACACCCCCAAATGAAAAAGACACCCCAATTCAAGATTATGAAGATGATGAGATCGAAGAAATGCAAGAAGCGGAACTCAAAAAATTGATAAGAACATTAAGAAGTTATCAAAAACAAATTCTTGAACTACAGAAATCCTTCATGGACAAGATAGATAATCTCTCCAGTGAAAATGAAATATTAAGGAGGAATCAAAATGAAATGAAACAACTAGTAGAACAAGAAACTGTGATAGTGACGAGAAATCATAATGAAATGAAGAATTCAATAGATCAAATGACAAACACATTAGAGAGCCTTAAAAACAGAATGGGCGAAGCAGAAGGGAGAATATCAGACTTAGAAGACAGAGAACAGGAAAGGAAACAGGCAAACCAAAGAAAAGAAGAAGAAATTAGAAATCTAAAAAATACAGTCAGGAATCTACAGGATACTATTAAAAAACCCAACATTCGGGTTCTAGGAGTTCCTGAAGGCATGGAGAGGGAGAAAGGATTAGAAGGCATTTTTAGTGACATACTAGCAGAAAATTTCCCAGGTTTGGAGAAGGACAGAGGCATCTTAGTACAGGAAGCTTATAGAACCCCTAATAAACATGACCAAAAGAGATCCTCAACACGACACGTTGTAATCAAACTCACCACAGTGAAACATAAAGAAAAGATCCTAAAATGTGCAAGAGAGAAACGTCAGATTACTCTCAGAGGATCTCCAATTAGACTCACAGCAGACTTCTCATCAGAAACCCTACAAGCTAGAAGGGAATGGCGAGACATAGCCCAGGTACTAAGAGAGAAAAATGCCAGCCCAGAATATTATAACCTGCAAAGCTCTCATTTGTGAATGAAGGTGAAATTAAGACTTTTCATAGCAAACAGAAACTGAAAGAATTTGTTGCCACTCATCCTGCCCTGCAAAAGATGCTTAAAGATGTGTTACACACAGAAACACAGAAACATGGTCACCAATATGAAAGAAGGTAAAGGAAGGAAACCTCACAGCAAAAGATCACAGGAAGCTCAATTTCTCTTTGACATAGAATTAAACTCTGATGCTCTGTTAAAGCAATGTGTTAAAGTAATCTATTATGTTCTCTTGATGTCTGTTAAATTCTAATTGTTCAAAAACAGCTGAATTTTTATTAAGAGCTAAGGGTTATTTAAATATGTGCTTATTTTCAAAGATTTGAAGAATCACCTTGTAACAGTGATCAAATTTGGTCTATGTTATGTCATGATTTTAAGGAATCTTATTTCAACCAGATATTTTGGATTTTGAGCCTTCTTGGCATTCTTGACAGGCATTCAAACAATCTGGTCTCTAAAATTTCCAGTAAATCCTGGACTTTGGTTTTTCCAGTTTGGGCCCAACTGAAAAAATCGAAGGACCTATGTCTCTCATCTTATAGAGACACCAACTAATCAGGCTATTTGCATTATATTAGAAGTACTGTCAAGATGTGATGTGGTACCAAACTTTAAGTTTCTACAATGGAAAATGCTATTAATACAAATGTTTGAGAATTAAAAAGTCTAATGATCTTGTGTTACTAGACATGATAGTTGTCTTAATGAGAAAGCCCCAGAGGCCTAAAGGGTTAAACACTTGTAAAATCCTACAGGTGCTTTCAAAAATACTGTGAAGTAAGCAAGTGCCTCTTGTTGGTTGATGAGTTTATAATTTTAAACATGGCGACTTAAAGTCTTTTGTCATCCACAGTTATATATGATGTGCTGCTCATAAAACTAAAGCGTTGTTGGTTCTGTGTTTAGCTGTCCTCCTCTAGGTTCCTATGGACTTTTTCCAGCCACTTTTATTGTATTCAGTACTTTGGGATGGCTCTGTAAACAGATGAAGCCAATAATGTATTAACAGTACCAACTGAGAGAAAGTATGGTTAACTGAGGTTACTAAAAAGAAAAAGCAATTCAAATCAATTGGCAATCTACAAAAAGAGTTAAAGATTTTAAAAGCTATTATTAAAATTGCTATATTGGTCTACCATGCTATGTTATATATATGTACATATTGTATGTCCACATGGGGAAATTTTATTGAGTTTTATTTTAAATGGCTTATAGATAAGATTGTCCATAAATTTAAGCTGCTATAATCAATCAAAGATACATTTTAATTTGTGTGACCTGAATCTGTGTATCATATGTTTTAAACTTGTTGGTAGAAATAAACTAAAAACATTTTATATGGTTGTGCTTAAGTTTACTGGTTAAACAAACTACACCATGTTAGATATTTAAGAGGTGTTTTCAAATACATCATGTATCTTAAAATTTATAGAAGGCATTGGACCTTCTGGTAAATGTTTTCTTAAGTTGTTATCTAATGGTTGAAACGGTTTGCTAAGTATTCATGTGATATTGCTATTGTCAGCAATCGATCTAGGACTTGCTCCCTCATTTCTCTATTCTAAGCCCAACTTGTTCTTTCATTTCTCTATTCTCTTCAAGGTAGGAAACTAATTCTATTCTGAAGGAATCTGTAGGACGCACAATTTAATCTTTAGACCTTATAAAAGAGATGGCTAACATTTTTCTGTAATAGCATAGCCAAAATAAGAGCTTAAATTATAATCTCATAGCTAGATTTACTTCGCCATCAGTGAAGTATACAGTAAGTAGAAAAAAACCTCCCTTTCAGACCAAAGGGAAAGAAAGTTTTAAAGTGAGAATATAATTTTCCTCATGGGCATTGTCTACCTTAGAAAAACTACTACAGAACATGCCTGTGACTATAGACTTGTAGTTCAGGCCACCAAAGATTAGAGATGGGACTTGGGCACTCCCTTGACTTGCATCCTCTGGTCTGCTTTAACACAAACCAGGAGGAAAAGAAAGCTCGGCATCAGAAGCAATGGGTGGCAGGCCTATTAATGGCTGATCTGTACAGTGATCTGCCCTCAAGGAGACCCAACAGGCCAGTCCACTGCAGTGGCTTTCAATGTGGTAAGCCTGGGCTTCAGCAGAAGTCAGCTTGTGAAGAGCCCTGGCAGCTCTGCCAAGAGTTGGATCACTGGAAATGGACCTGCCCTGGAGTCGAAGGATGCCCAGGTCAGAGCCACAGATCTTATTGGCTTCAAGCTGAAAAGCCCTTCACTCAGCCCAACTTCCAAAGTGACCACTGCAGCTGAGGGGATGGTCAAGTAGGGTCAGCAACATTGCAGGCAGAACTGTAAATTTCTTGTTAGAGATGCCCCCTGCCTTTACCTGGCCAGCTCTCCTCCCAGGCCAGCCAAGTAATGAAAGTCAACAGAGTGCCTTCCCCTAGGAGGTTCACACCTCCCTTAGGATATACCCCATGTGAAGAGATAGGTAGGTCTGGGCCTCTGAACTTACAAGGTCTAAAGCCCAACAGATTATTATCAAGCCCCTTCTATCAGGTTCTATTTGCCTCTCAATCAGAAAAATTACTTGTAGCTTAGACATCACCTTTCTTAGCTCCTCTAATAATGACTCTGTCCTTTGTTCTAGACCCTGTCTAGTGCACTTGGGCCTCATTCCTTTGTAATCATAACCTCTACTCTACCACCAATGGCTCTACTCCCAACCTGTGTTTACTGATGGTCCTCTTCCCCACTTAATGCTGTATAATTGTTCAAACCTGGTAAATGCCACTCTTAGGATCATTGGTTACTATCCTCACTCTGTCTTTTATGACCTTGTCTAAATATGATCAGAGTCGGTAAACTTGGAAGGCTTCCACAGCCTTGGCAACTCATGACGACAGCCTAGGTTGGTTACTGGTGCCATAAACTAGAGTGTCAATTTGTTGGGTCAACAACAGGAGCCACTGTGCACTTGCTCCTCATGTGGGATCTCTGTCCTTAATGTGCTGTCCATTTTGATTTAATGCTATAACTAGTACTCAAACAGTATGTTTCACTTTGTGTTTCTATGTGGGTGCAAACTGTTGAAATCTTTATACTAAATTGATCTTCTGTATATAAAGAGAATTGAAAATGAATCTTGATGCAAATAGAAGGGGAGAGGGAGCGGGAGAGGGGAGGGTTGCGGGTGGGAGGGAAGTTATGGGAGGGGGAAGCCATTGTAATCCATAAGCTGTACACTGGAAATTTATATTCATTAAATAAAAGTTAAAAAAGAAAGAAAGAAACTAGCCATATGGCTGTGCAGGATTTGAATTTTCATACCCATGGCTTCTAAGGTGGAGTAATAGCTTCAGGGAGGTCTGGTCTGGAATAGGCAAAACAGTAGGGAAAATAAGTGGAGAAAGTATTCTCATGAGAAAGCTGCAGGAAAAACTGCAGTTGAGATTCTACAGAAGCAAGAGAGACTCCATGGATTGATTTCAAAGGTAAAGATGTGCAGAATGAGCATGGACACAACAAATGACACCACAGCCAGAGCCCTGGGGGTAACAGGGTTCCCGTTCACCCAGAGGAAAAATAAGTAACACATCTCTCTCTCCCCATCTACTCCCCACAACATTGTCCTGCAACCAGCTGTGAGAGGGCTGGCATCATTTTGGATATTAGTAGGTATTAGCTGCTGCAGCACTCATGTGAGCACCCAGAAACTAGCAGGGACAGTCTCCATCTTGTCAACAGGAGCAACCGCGGCAGTCCAGGTGCCATTGGTGGGGACGGCCACCACTTTATCAGTGGAGGCAAGCCCGCAGCTCTGCTGAGAGCACTTGGCAACAGGTAGGGAGAGGGAGCCATTCAAACGTAAGCATTACCTGCAGAGACTCTTGTACAAGCCCAACATGACTATGAAATGAGTAGAAATGCAGACGGTGGGTATTGTGCACGCGTGCAACCCAGGAATTTTACCAGAGGGAAAAAGCCATGTTCCCCACTGACTATGAGATTTTCTGGGAGTTTTGACAGGTGGTTGGGCAACCGCATACAACTGTGAGTGCCCTTAACCTCTCAACAAGTCACAGGTTACAGGGCTCTGGGGCTCAATCTGGCTAGAAAGAGCCCCACAGGCAACAAGCTCTGGGAACCCCTCAGCCTCTCTGCAGATGTAAATGGCTAGTAGGGCAGATTGGATCTACTTCCACCCTATAAATATGGGAGCCCTGAGTGCTGAGACCGTGAGATCACTGAGAGGGTACAGGATGTAACTGGGTCTCTGGGCAATCACTGTGAGCAGCTCCATATGCTCAGAGATCCCTGAGGGCCTGACGTGGGTCATTGCAAAGGGATAAGGGAGACTGGGCAGATCTTATAGGCAGCTCATATGGAAGCAGAGTTGGGTATGACATACATGGAGGGCTAACACCTAGTATTAATACCTTGGAAGAGAGGAGGTAAGGGTGTGATCAAGCAAACAGGGTGACAATACCCCTCTCTGAGTTAACAAGAGGAGATCTACTAAGTTCAACTTGGGTGTCCCCCTAGATAATCGCCCCAGCCTGGAGCACTGACCAGAACTCTTTGGCCACACCCACCACATACCACTGGCTATTCAATGAAAGAGAAAAAATTCCATTAAGCCACAGAAGCATATTTCAAATATAAAAGCCATCAGAGGGAAAAGCCAAGTATCTTCACAAGTGTCTAAAAATAAATTCAGAAACTCAATAAACAACTTTAAGGAAGACAACATGAAACCCCCAAAGGAACACAATGACACTTCAATATTAGAATCTGAAGATGAATAGATTGAAGAAATGACTGAAACAGAATACAAAAGATGAAGCACAGGATAACTCAGAAGCAATCAGAAACAAATGCACAAATGAAAGAAATCCATACATTACATGAATGAAAATTTTTCCCATGAAATCAAGATTTTTGCAGAGAAATCAAAGTGAAACATTAGAAACGAAGAATTCAATAAATCAAATAAAAAATGAAGTGGAAACCCTTAACAGCACACTCAGTGAGGCAGAAGAAAGAATACCCAAGGTAGAAGACAAATCTTTGGAAAATTTTTTGTCAGCCAACCAAAGAAGAAGAAATTGGAAAAATCAAAAATAGTGTTGCAGATTTATGAGAAGCTATCAAACAACCCAACATACAGGTCTTAAGATTTCCTAAAAATGTGGAAAGGAGAATGGATTAGAAGGCCTATTCAGTGAAATAACACAAGAATTCTTCCCTAATTTGGAAAAAGAAGGGGATATCCAAGCACGGGAAGCACAGAAAACTCCCGATAGATATGACAAGGAAAGACCTGTACCACAACACATAACAGTCACACTTTCAATAGTAAAACATAAAGAAACAATTCTAGAATGTGCATGATTACTTTCAGATTTCTAATTAGACTCAGAACTGACTACTCATCAGATACTCTACAGGCTAGGAGAGAATGAGAGACACAGTCCCTGCCTTAAGGAAAAAAAAAAAAAAAAAACAAACCTTTCAACCCACAATACTTTACCCTGCAAAGCTCTCATTTAAGAAAGAAGATGAAATAAAGATCTTCCATAACAAACAGTAATTGAGAGACTTTGTCACCTCTCATCCAGCCTTATCAAAAATGCTTAAGGATGAGGTTGCAAGATGGTGGAGTAGGGAGAAAGCTTATTGCTCTAGTCTAGAAGATAGTTTAAAAAAAAGTAGAGAGACCTCCCTGTGTGAAACCCCAGTGGAAAGGAGCAGCCATAAAATAAGGATGTACTCTTCTCAGGAGGGAGGAGAGAACTTCCACTTTGTTTATGGCCTTGTCTGAATATCACAGAGTTTGTGGATTCAAAGGCTTCCATAGCCTAGCCAGCTCATGTCAAGAGCCTCAGGTGATCACTGACATCTTGTGTTAAGAGTGTTAATTAGACATTGCCTATCTCAATGTCTTGGAGGTTTTCCACAATGTTCTCTAGTAGTTCAATGGTATCAGTTTGTAGATTTAGGTCTTTGATCAATTTTGAGTGGATTTTTTGCAATGTGTGAGGTAGGGGACTTGTTTCATAATTCTTCATGCAGAGATCCAGCTTTCCCAGCACCATTTGTTGAAGAGATTGCTCTATCACCAGGGGTTGATTTCAGCTTATTTTTCAAGGATAAGTTTGATGTAGATGAGTAGATTGATTTCTGGGGTTTTTCTGTTCTGTTCCATTGATTTAAAAGTCTGTTTTTGTGCCAGTACCAGGCTATTTTGACTATAACTACTCTGTAGTATGACATGAAATCTGGTATTCTGATGCCTCCAGCTTTGTTTTTGTTGTATGAGACTGATCTTAGAAGCTCAATCTCAGCCTTGGTATTGTCTGTATATACAAAAGCTGTTGATTTTTGTGTATTGATTTTATAACCTGCTACCTTGCCAAACATTTTATGAGTTCCAATAGTCTTTTGGTGGAGTCTTTGGATCCTCTATATACAGGATCATGTCATTGCAAATAGGGATAATTTGACTTTATCCTTTCCAATTTGTAGCCCTTTGGTTTCTTTTTCTTGCCATATGTCTCTGGCTAAAACTTCCAGGACTATATTGAATAGCAATGGTGAGAGTGGGAAACTTGTCTGGTACCAGGTCTCAGTGGGAATGCTTCCAACATTTCTCCATTCAATAGGTGGCTGGCCATGGATTTGCCATGAATTATTTTGATTGTGTTTAGCATTGTTCCTTCTCTATCCAATTTGCTTAGAGTTTTCATCATGAAAGGGTGTTGTATTTTATGAAATGCTTTCTCTGCATCTATTGAAATAATCATATGGTTTTTCTTATTCAGTTCGTTAACATGGTGTATCGTATTGATCGATTTGCAAACATTGAACCATCCCTGCATACCAGGGATAAATCCCACCTGGTCTGGGTGAATGATCTTTCTGATGTATTGTTTGAGTCCATTGGCCATAGTTTTCTTGAGGATTTTTGCATCTATGTTCATCAGGGAAATTGTTATGTAGTTCTCTTTCTCTGTTTTTATCTTTTTCATGTTTAGGAATTTGGGATGCTGGCTTAATAGAAAGAATTTTGGAGGATTCCTTCCCTTTCAATTGTTTTGAATAACTTGAGAAGAAGTGGAGTTCATCCTTCTTCAAATGTCTGGTAGAATTCAGCAGTGAAGCCATCCAGTCCTGGGCTATTCTTTGTTTGGATGGTCTTTATTACTGATTCAATTTCCATCTTGTTTATGGGTCTGTTTTCTGTTTCTTCATGGCTCAATTTAGGTAGGTTGTATGAGTTCAGGAATCTATCCCTTTCTTCTAGGTTTCCCAGTTTGTTGGCATACAGCTCTTTGTAGTAATTTTTGATGATTCTTTTTTATTTTTGTGGTATTTGTTGTTACATCTCCTTTTTCATCTCTAATTCTTTTGATTTGGGTTTTCTCTCTCCTTTATTTTGTTAGTTGGGCCAATGGCATGTCAATTTTATTTATTTTTTCAAGAAACCAGCTCTTCAGTTTGCTGACATTTTGTATTGTGTTTTGGATTCAATTTGGTTGATTTCTTCTCTAATTTTAATTATTTCTCTTTTCCTACTAAATTTGGGTTTGGTTTGCTATAGTTTTTCTAGATTCTTGAGATGCATTGATAGTTAATTTATTAGTTGGCTTTCTAATTTGTTGATGTAGGCACCAATTACTATAAACTTTCCTCTTAAGACTGCTTTTGCTGTATCTCATAAGTTTGATATGCTGAATTGTCATCTCCATTTGTTTTCAGAAATGTTTTGTTTCTCTTTTGATTTCTTCTATGACCCATTGTTCATTCACGAGCATGTTCAGTTTCCATGTGTTTGAATATGTTCTAGAGATTCCTGAGTTGCTGATTTCCAGCTTCATTGCATTGTGGTCCAAGAAGACGCATGTTATGATTTTGAATTTTTGAATTTCCTGAGACTTGCTTTATGGCCTAGCTTGTGGTCAATCTTAGAGAAAGTTCCATGCAGTGATGAGAAGGATGTTTATTCTGCAACTGCAGGATGAAACATTCTATAGATGTCTGTTAGGTCTCTTTGTTCTATAGTGTTGATTGACTCTGCTCTTTCCTTGCTGATTTTTTTCTGGTTGCTCTATCCATTGAAGAAACTGTAGTGTTGAAGCCCCCAATTACTATTTTTTGACAGGAAGAGTTAGACATT
The DNA here is from genome assembly GCF_033115175.1 of Lepus europaeus. Lineage (NCBI taxonomy): Eukaryota > Metazoa > Chordata > Mammalia > Lagomorpha > Leporidae > Lepus > Lepus europaeus. The sequence goes on from NC_084827.1 coordinate 93,074,660, forward strand.
GAGAGAGAGAGACAGAGAGAAAGGTCCTCCTTCCGTTGGTTCACCCCCCAAATGGCCACCACGGCCTGCGCACTGCGCCAATCCGAAGCCAAGAGCCAGATACTTCCTCCTGGTTTCCCTGTGCGGGAGCATGTAGGCCAGGAAGCATGTAGCAGGTGTTCTTAAGGCCACGTGCCCCAAAGGTGCGGGACAACAAGGGGATCCAGGACAAAAGGCAAAAAGGGCTGTGCCCACCATGTCCCAGGCCTTTAATCTACTTTCAAAGGGGAGTGGTTAATTAGCCTGATTGGCCAGTGGGCACACAAGTGTGGTCAGGTAAGGGCACAAGGTCATACAGGGCATGGTAAAGGCCTGGCCTTCCAGCTCACAAACCTGATCAAATTTATCCTACATGTCTGCCTATGTCATTTCCCTCCTCAGAGACTCCATTTTCTTAATCCTAAGGGATGTTGAAGGGCATAGAATCATCACTTCTTCTGTAGATGCTTCCTGCTTGTGAGGGATGTAATGCAGACCCTGCCTGTCCTGGGTCTGGAAGTCTCTGTCTTCCTTATCTAACAAATTTGCTTTGTGATCTGGAGCAGTCTCAGTCACCACCAATGTCTGTGTCTTCTGCGTGGTCAGTTATTGCCAGAAGTTGAGTTCTGAAACATATAAGTTTGGTAATTAGCAAAAGCAAAACTGGAACAAGACCAATTCTGAATAAGATGAAGGGAATATATCTTACAGACTTCTAGATAGTGGGTGGTGATATATTATAAACCCATTTAGTTTGAGCATAGAGAATTATAATAGGAGACTCCATTAGGAGTTTTATTATCAGTAACAGTTCCAGGAGAGAATCAAGAGAGACAGATACATCATGTCTGCCTTAAGGTGCAGCAGTCATGATATCACAAAGGCGAAAGTCTTTGTTTACCTTTTTGCTTTGAAAAGATACTTAAAGGTCTCTGATTGGCTTACAGGAATAATCAGATGTGTCTTTTGAGTTCACCTGTGGAGATTTTTTTTTTTAACATTTATTTAATGAACATACATTTCCAAAGTATAGCATATGGATTACAATGGCTTTCCCCCCCATAACTTCCTTCCCACCCACAACCCTCCCCTTCCCCACTCCCTCTCCCCTTCCATTCACATCAAGATTCATTTTCAATTCTCATTATATACAGAAGATCAGTTTAGTAAAAATATTAGCAAACTATGCAACTGAAAAAATATTAATATTAAGAATCTATAATGAGCTTAAGAACCTCAAAATCAAAACAAACAATCCAATTAAGAAATGGGCAAAGGACTTAAATGGGCATTTTTCAAGAAAGAAAAATCAAATGGCCATCAGAAACATGAAAAAATGCTCAGGATCACTAGCCATCAGAGAAATGCAAATCAAAACCACAATGAGGTATCATCTCACCCAAGTTAGAATGGGTCTCATACAGAAACCAATAAACAAAAAATGCTGCTGAGGATGTGGGTAAAACGTACCCCAATCTGCTGTTGGTGGGAATACAAATTGCTGTGTCATTGTGGAAGACACTATGGAGATACCTCAGAAATCTTAATATAGACCTACCATATGATTCAGCATCCCACTCCTGGAAATTTACCCAAGCCATAAGAAATCTGCATATGAAAAAATTATCTGTGCACCCAGGTTTATTGCATCTCAATTCAAAATAGATAAGATATGGACTCAATCCAGATATCTATCAACTGAAGACTGGATAAAAAAATTTATAGTACATAGAGGCTGGTGCTGTGGTATAGAGGGTAAAGCTGCCACCTGCAGTGTCATCATCTTATATGAGCTCCAGTTTGAATCTCAGTTGCCCCATTTCCAATCCAGCTCTTTGCTAAGGCCTGAAAAGCAGATGGCTCAAGTCTTCGGGACCCTGCACCCATTTGGGAGACCCAGAAGAAGCTCCTGGCTCCTGGCTTTGATCATCCCAGCCCCAGCCATTTCAGTGATTTGAGGACTGAACCAGTGGATTGAAGGCCTCTCTCTCTCTCTCTGTCTATGGCTCTCTGTAACCATGCCTTTCAAATAAATAAATAAGTCTTTAAAAAAAAAGAAATTGTGGTATATTTATACATTATGAAATACTACACAGTGATAAAAAAAATGAAATCCTGTCTTTGGCAATAAAAAGTATGCAACTGGAAACAATTATGTTTAATGAAATAAGCCAGTCCCAAAAAAGACAAATACCATATGTTCTCTCTCATCTGTGGTAATTAATAGAGTACCTTTAAGATAATCTATAGGAGCGAAGTTGACACTTTGTGGTATAATGATTTTGAACTATCCTTGTCTTGACTTTTGAGGACAGTGGCTTTTTTTTCTGCACACTATTGAATTCTTTACTTAGTACTGGGTTAATGTTATGAATACACAGTTAACCGAAACTAGGTCTTTGTAAAAGTAAGAATGCAAATAGGAAAGGGAGTAGAAAAAAGGTGGGAGTACGAGCAGGAGGGAGGGTAGAGTGGGAAGAATCACTATGTTCCTAAATATGTATATATGAGATTCATTATATGCATTAAATAAAATTTTTAAAAATACTTTAAAAAGAATTTCCATACCCTCTCTCTGGGCTGCATTTTGCTTTCTCTGATTTCCAGGTCTCTTAAAGGACTTTCTCTTCTACAGATGATAACAGAAAAATCACTCATAATTGCTGAGCTGCATAAAACCAACATCAAACTGAAAGATCCCTTTATTGCCTTTAGGAGAATTCCAAGAATACTGTATTCAATTACCATTTTCCAAATTTTCTACATTTTACACTCATTATCAATCCACATTGCCTGAATTTTGCATCAAGTCCTTTATTAATAGGACTAAATATTCTAAATATTAATTTAGAAGAAGAAAAACTCAGTGCCTACAACCTAAAGTAAATCCAAAAAGACCAAATGAAAATTACCCATGGGCTTATTACAAAGTTAAACTCTTAAGTCTTAAATATTTTAGTGCTTTTTAATTGGCATCAAGATTCCATTAATCAAGAGTTTTACCCCTGAACTAAATGCCTGTCAATAAAACCTGTGTCTGTGTAGAGAAATACAGCATCTGCTGAAGCTGCTAAGCTTACTTACTTAATTTGGGTATCACTGAACAAGATAAGAAAAACTGCAAGGATAGGAGTCATATTAATGAGTATAAAATAACACGCATTGCAAGCCCAGCAAAATGTTTGCCATACGTAACTGGAAAAATATTATAATACGAAGTTTTAGGCAGTTTTTAAAGTAGAAAAAATCAGTTTCAAGTGAAATCTTAGAACTCCAACAATTAAGATAAGCATCTAGATGCATTTATTAAAGTGAATTTCATTTCTAAAAGCATCTTGCTTCTTTATGCCCAAAGATTGTCGCAAAAGCCCCTCCACAAAAATCATCAATTAGAAGGTAATTGTGTGAACATTCTAAAAAGCTGAATGCTAACCCTATGTTCACTTCCAAGAAACTGAGTGATATTTGACAGGCCAATCAAGAGCTCCAAGCCTGCTCTGTAAATAAAGAAGCTGGATGACCACAGATAATTATTCCAATAATCTGTGATTCTGACACTTTGAGAAATGTTCATTTGTGTTCACATTGCTGTCAAATCTGTATAATATCTCAGCCAGTACATTTTTGCTACCATTGTTTTGAGTTCTTCTCTCTTTAATCTTTCCTAAATTGACTGACTTAGGATTTGGCAATGTATAAATGTTCTGATTACATTGCTGTTCCTTCTACATCAAAACTTTTTAAATGATGTGTACAAGAAAAACCTAATATAATCTCTCTGAACCTCAGTTTCCACTTGTGGTTCCCAGACAATTTCAAAGTGCATTTCTAAGATTTGGGTTCTGCAAATTTTTGGCATATTCTTGAAGTTCAAGTTTTCCCTCCTATTTAATCCTTCAAAGACAAATATAATGTTTAAGAAACTCAACACTAATAGAATTAGTCTTATGCCCACAAAACAGAAGAGTCTTGACAAATTTGCTATTAGACCAGAGAATGGCCCAATCCAGTCTATTAAATATATATATATATATACATATACCACATGAATTATAAATAATTCATGCAGTTAGGAACTTACAAGATGCTAATATCCTCTAACCTTAACTGAAAAGCCATACACATGAGTGGGAAGAAAGAAATATCTCTCTTAATTATATTGAGTTAACTAACAAGGGGTTTTTTTGCCTTACAAAAAATAGATAAATATACAAGTAAATAATGAATAAGTTTCTCAATGCAAGTTAGAGCAAACAAAGCCACTGAAATGGGAGAGCCTACCTTCCCACCTCAACCTGAATTGTGCTTCTCTTAAACTTGAGGGAAAGGAGTAAGTTTGTTGTAACTAAGAATGTGATCTGTACTAATATCCTCCAAAATGGCCATTTCAAAGCTTTCATTAGATATTTTCAGTGTAGTCTTCAATGTAATGGATTCAGCTTGTCATGTACTTATTAGGCAGAAAATTCAAGAGCCTACCCTGGACCTAGAGAATGGAAATAGCCAGGACCAGAGAGAAATTTTGCCTGAATCTTCCAAACATAATCCAAGAGTCACTATAAATTAGAACTATTTTCTGGCCGGCGCTGCAGCTCAATAGGCTAATCCTCCGCCTTGTGGTGCCAGCACACCGGGTTCTAGTTCCGGTCGGGGCACTGGATTCTGTCCCGGTTGCCCCTCTTCCAAGCCAGCTCTCTACTATGGCCTGGGAGTGCAGCAGAAGATGGCCCAAATGCTTGGGCCCTGCACCCCATGGGAGACCAGGAGAAGCACCTGGCTCCTGCCTTCGGATCAGCGAGATGCGCTGGCCGCAGCGGCCATTGGAGGGTGAACCAACGGCAAAAGGAAGACCTTTCTCTCTCTCTCTCTCTCTCTCTCTCTCACTGTCCACTCTGCCTGTCAAAAAAAATTAGAACTATTTTCTGTTTAATACGCATCTCAACACTACTATTTCTGAGAATGAATATTTGTTTAGGAGTGAGCGAGTTTCTTGGGTGCACTTAGATATTCTATTCAGTAGTTATTCACTGGATAACCAAGAAGAATTTTTTTTTAAGATTTATTTTTTAAGATTTAAGAAAGGATTACAGAGAGAGATGGAGAGTCATAGAGAAAGAACTTCCATCAATTGGTTCACTCCCAAAATGGCAGCAATGGCCATCACTGGGCCAGACCAAGCAGAGAACTTCTGAGTCTCTCATGTGGATGGCAGAGGACCAGGTACTTGGACCATCTTCTGCTGCTTTTCCCAGGCACATTAGCAGGGAGCTGGATCAGAAGTGGAGCAGTTGGGACCTGAATAGTACTCATAAGGAATGCCAGAGTTGCAGGTGGTGGCTTTACCCACTTACACCACAGTGCAGGCCCCACAAGAATTCTTAATAACCATTTCTTCAGACTGAGAGATTCTAAATTCAATCTGGTTGTTTCTATTGGACTAAGATTAACAGGATTCACCTAGACTCTCCTGCCGCTGGGTTTTACTGAAGACCAGATGAATGGGTAAGAAAGGATTCTAGGGCAATACTGACCTCATAAGAAGTGGAGATCCAATCTATAGAGTGTTTCCAGAAGGAGGTGCTCCTCCTTACCCGAGCAAGGAAACAAAGTCAGGAAACAAGACTAGCTACTGAGTTTTTGCTTGAGAACATCTAGAAAGAATTTAAACACTATGTTTTCCATTGAATGATAGAAACTGTCAGATGAGACATGGAATTTAAAATTCTCTCTAAAATAAAGGAAAGGGTGAGAAGTTAGATCTAGCAGCTGAGGAACTAGTTAGGTTATCTGTGCCCTGCCCACATTGGCATGCCTGTGTTCAACAACTGGCTTGGCTCCTGACTCTGGATTCCTGCTTAATGCAGATACTGGGAGGCAATAGTGATAGCTCAAGTAGGTGGGTCCCTGCCACTCATGTGGGAGAACTGGATTGAGTTCTGGCTTCCAGCTTCAGGCCCTAGCCATTGCAGACATCCAGGGAATGAACCACCATGTGGGAAATTCGCTCTCTCTCTTACTCTCTCCCCTCTCCCCTTTCCCCTCTCCCCTCTCCCTTTATCTGCTTCCCAAAGAAATTAAAAGAAAAATATTTCTCTTCCTAGGACATAGTTACCTTTAGTTTCTCCAACATCTTAGTGAAGTTGCATACAACAGGTATTTGATTAAATGCAAAAAGAAGGAACAAGGCAAGATGAGGAAGGGTTATCTGATCTAATTACCCTTCTGCTTATATATACACGGGGATAAGACCTTTGAGGGGCCAGGGTCCAAGAGTTCAAGGCTCAACCACAGGCAAAGTAAATGGTGGACCACATGGAGTTGGACCCAAAATATAGAATTATTCTTAAAGAAATAAGCACAAATGAAGCAAATGCTACTATGAAACTAGTTATCATTTTCTCAAATGTGTGAAGAAAGTCATAACTAAGGGAAGAAACTGACACACATAGTTGCAAATGCATTGAAACTTTGGCAGATTCTGTGTATGTAGGTTTTGTCCCTGATATGTGCTATCAAATGAAATTTCTACCACAGCTTAGAAACACATATCTAATATCACATTTGTTCAGAAGTATCACAGAATAGAACAAGTCCCTTGAGGAAAGAGAGAAGGAACTGGCAGTTTATTTATGAAACAATAAACTTCCTTTGTTATAGATTTCTTCTTCTTGGCTAAACAAATTTCATGCAGGTGTATAAGTGAAAAAAACAGGAATAACTAAAAAAAAACTATTTTATCAGGACAGCTTTGTGGGCCAAACACATTTATTAGCCTTGAAAAACTGCCAACTGCTATAACCTCATTTACTTTGCAAACCACATCTAAGTTGGGAAAATATAATTGCAAAGCATATCAAAGCTTAATAGAAGCTTTGGGGATTTCCTCTGCCCCAGTCTGGCATAAAATTGTAGAAATAATAGAACTCTCCATTATTTCTCATCTACAGCTTAAATAACTGAATTATGTGGTGATGACCACAAACTGCAATCAAACAAGTGTCACACGAACTGACCCCAAGGCATGCCCTTCTATATGTGTTTGATGACCAACTTTTAAAAAAAAGAATATGCATTTTTTTGAAATTGTACTCTGAGTTTGAGTCCAGCTAGCTTTTCACTAAGCTATTTAAAATGAATTACATGGCTTAAATGGCTCTTGAAACCTCTTGGGGGAAAATGCACCATATGAATACAAACACAGCACACATCTGCAAGAAAACTCTATTCCATTAAGGAATAAGGCAAATCCTGCAATAAGAATAGGGGGAGGAGAAGGACATATGTGCTGCCATTGCAAGAAACTACAGAGGGCTCCAGGAGGAGCAACAGAACACTGCACATCGCAGCTGCTCTATTTGCCACAGAGAGGCCACATCCTCTCTGCATCCAGTAGACCCCTTGCCCATGGTTTCATTTTCAGTGGGTTCAGTTACCGCCATCAATCATGGTCTGAAAATATTAAATGAAAATTTCTACAAATAAGTAAATTTGTAAGTTTTAAATTGCATGTTGTTCTGAGCAGCATGATGAAATCTTGCACAATCAAGCTCCTTCCTGCTCTGAACAAAATCATCCCTTTATCCAGCATACCTATGCTGTATATGCTACTTGCTCATTAGTTATCTTGCTTTTTTTTTTTTTTTTTGTGACAGGCAGAGTGGATAGTGAGAGAGAGAGAGACAGAGAGAAAGGTCTTCCTTTTGCCGTTGGTTCACCCTCCAATGGCCGCCGCAGTAGGCGCGCTGCGGCCGGCGCACCGCGCTGATCCGATGGCAGGAGCCAGGTGCTTATCCTGGTCTCCCATGGGGTGCAGGGCCCAAGCACTTGGGCCATCCTCCACTGCACTCCCTGGCCACAGCAGAGAGCTGGCCTGGAAGAGGGGCAACCGGGACAGGATCGGTGCCCTGACCGGGACTAGAACCCGGTGTGCCGGCGCCGCAAGGCGGAGGATTAGCCTAGTGAGCCGCGGTGCCGGCCTATCTTGCTTATTAAACTGACTACTGCAGTAAATAAAGAGACAGAGATGGGAATTCCAAAATGGCAGATTACAGAACAACATACTGTACCATACTGCACTAGGCTAGGGATAAATAGAGGAAAAAAAAAAGTGTAGGAAGTGCACTTTCAAGTGAGAATTAGAAAGAAAACCACACTGAAAATCCTATAAAAGGAAGAGGAATGCTGTAGACCTGTGTGATGGAAGGTGCAGACACACAACACAAACACAGACACAACACACCACTGCAGCAGCTGAGAGCCAGAGCCAGTGGCAGCCTGGAGACAGGGGTGAGATAAGACTGCAGCAATTGTGGTGACATAGCTTGCGGGGGAGCATGGCATGAGTCTGAACTGGAGCCCTAGGGGCTAAGGGTTATGAGCAGTTACCCGCAGACCCAGTGGAAGCAAACGGGATGTGTCTATCTCCCCCCAAGCTCCCCACAACAACACCCACTACCCACCTGAGAAAGGGCGGGCACCATTTTGGCTTTGGGTGGCAGCTGCAGAAGCTTCTGTGTACATGGACAGCAACAGGATAAGGCAAGCTGCCATCTACTCAGCAGTATTGCTGGCAGTGGCGGGGAGAGGGCAGCAATCAGACAGTGGCTCATGTGTATGACTGTGGTCCAGAGATTCTAGTGGAAGGAAGAATCTGTAGACCCAGTGACTTTGAGACTTGCTAGGAGGACATACGACTGTGAGTCACCCCTAGCCTCCCAACAGATGCCTTGGCAGAGCTGGCCTGGGGAACATCTGCTTCCCTGTTAACTGGGCAGGCTGGCAGTAGAGAATGAAACCTCTGCACCCAGCATCTGTGGGATCTTTGTGTACTGAAACCATTGGGATTAGTGACTATGTGACAGGGTGCAGGGTATAGATGGGACTCTGGGCAATCACTGGGTATGGCTTCACAGCTCCTTGGTTGCTTGGGGAAGATCATTGCAGTGGGAAATGTGCTCAGAGTGAGGATTGTACAGATCATTTGTGTGATTCATACAGTGATGTGGATGAGTGTTGAACCCACTGGGGGCTAACATGAAGGCATTACTCACCTTGGAGGATCTTTTGTGATCACACCAAGAGGTAACCATTCCCCCTCTTTCTGTTAACAAGAGGAGATCTACCACACCAAACTTGGGTGCTACCCTGGATACTTGTCCCACCCTGGAGTACTGACCAGAGCTCCTGGGCCATACCCACCACACAACTGTTGGTATTCACTAAAAGTACAGATATCCCACTAAGCCACAGAGGCATAGTTCAAATATAAAAGCCATCAGAGGAAAAAACCAAATAACTCCATCAATGTCTAAAAATAAATACAGAAATTCAAGAAACAAGAATAAGGAAGACATCATTACCCCCACATACACAAAGGAGCACAACAACATTCTATTGTTAGAATATTAAGATAAAGAGATTGTTGAAATGCCAGAAATGGAATTCAAAAAATTAATCATAGAATTACTCAGAAGCAAATCCATGAACTAAAAAAAAAAAAAACACACACATGAAATGAATGAAAATTTTTCCCATAAAGTTGAGATTTTAAAGAGAAATCAAAATGAAATATTAGAAATTAAGAATTCAATAGATGAAATAAAATATGCAGTGGAAAGCTTTAACAACAGACTTGGTGAAGGAGAAGAAAAAATATCTGAGCTAGAAGACAAACCTTTGGAAATCTTTCAGTCACATAAAAAAAGAAGAAGAAATTAGAAAACATAAAAATAAAGCTGGATTTATGGAATACTGCCAAATGACCCAACAAATGTGTCTTAGGAGTTCCTGAAAGTTTGAAAAGACAGAATGGACTAGAAGCTTATTTAGTGAAATAATTATAGCAAACTTCCCCACTTTGGAGAAAAGAATGGACGTCCAAGTACAGAAAAACCACGTAAGTCCTAACATACATGACTCGAAAAGATCTTCATCATGAAACATTATTGTCAAACTTTCCACAAGAAAACATAAAGAAGATTCTAAAATGTGCATGAGAAATATGCCAAATTTCTGTCTTTCTCTCTTTCTTTCTTTCTTTCTTTTTTAGACAGGCAGAGTTAGTGAGAGAGAGAGACAGAGAGAAAGGTCTTCCTTCAGCTGGTTCACCCCCAAAATGGCCGCTACGGCAGGGGCACTGCATCAATCCAAAGCCAGGAGCCAGGTGCTTCTTCCCGGTCTCCCATGCGGGTGCAGAGCCCAAGCACTTGGACCATCCTCCACTGCACTCCTGGGCCACAGCAGAGAGCTGGACTGGAAGAGGAGCAACCAGAACAGAACCGGCACCCCAACTGGGCCTAGAACCCAGGGTGCCAGCACCGCAGGCAGAGGATTAGCCTAGTGAGCCATGGCACTGGCCAACCAGATTATTTTCAAAAGATCTCCAATTAGACTCAGAGATGACTTCCCATCAGACTCTACAGGCTATCAGAGAATGGTAAGACTTAGTCCAAGTCATAAGAGCAAAAAACTGCCAACCTAGAATACTGTACTCTGCAAAACTCTCATTTATGAATGATTAAATAAAAAATGTAGTGGAAAGCCTTAACAACAGACTTGGTGAGGCATAAGAAAGAATATCCAAGGTAGAAGACAAACCATTGGAAATCTCATTAAGACCGAAGATAGGCTGGCGCTGCGGCTCACTTGGCTAATCCTCCGGTTCTGTCCTGGTTGCTCCTCTTCCAGGCCAGCTCTCTGCTGTGGCCCTGGAAGGCAGTGGAGGATGGCCCAAGTTCTTGGGCCCTGCACCCGCATGGGAGACCAGGAAGAAGCACCTGGCTCCTGGCTTCGGACTGGCGCAGCGCGCCGGCCGTAGTGGCCATTTGGGGGTGAACCGACGGAAGGAAGACTTTTCTCTCTGTCTTCTCTCTCTCACTGTCTACCTCTGCCTGTCAAAAAAAAAAAAAAAAAAGACCTAAGAAAAACAAGAAGGGGGGGGAGGATGGGGAGGAGGGGAAGGAAGAGAGGGAGGAGGAGGAGTGGAAGGAGGAGGGGGGAGGAGGAGGGAGGGGGGAGAAGGAAGCGGAAGGAGGAGCTGGAGGAGGAGAAGGGGGAGGAGGACAGGGAAGAGGAAGGGGGAGGGGGAGGAGAAGTGGGGGGAGGAGCAATGGGAGGAGGAAGGGGAGGAGGAGTTGGGGGAAGAGGAGCGTGAGGAGGAGGGGGAGGGATATTCAGGGACGGTTCACCATTCACAAATTTATAAATATGATACATCACCTTAATATGATTAACAAAACCATATATTTATTTCACTAGATGTAGAATAAGCACTTGATAAAATATAAACATCCTCTCATGCTGAAAACCTTAAGCATGTTGGGTATTTGAGGAACATTCCTCAACACAATCAAGGTAATTTATGACAAACTCAGCATCCTACTGAATGGGAAAAGCTGAAAACAATCCTATTGAGATTCAGTAGCAAACAAGGATGCCCAGTCTCACCATTGCTACTCAGTATAGTCCTGGAAGTTTTAGCCAGAGCCATTTAGCAAGAAAAAGAAATTAAAAGGATACAAATTGGAAAGGAGAAAATCAAAATATCCCAATTTGCAGATGACATGATTCTATATATAGGGGATCCAAAAGACTCCACTGAGAGACTATTGGAACTCAAAAAGAGTTTGGTAAAGTGACAGGTTATAAAATCAACACACAAAAATTAATAGCCTTTTTATATACAGTCAATGCCATGTTGAGAAAGAAATCAATGCCATTCAGAATACCTACAAACAGAATTAAGAACTTTGTTTTATTGTTTTTAATTATTATTATTTGGAATAAATTTAACCAAGGATGTCAAAGATCTCTATGATGAAAGTTACAAAACATTAAAGAAATAAATAGAAGACATTAAAAATGGAAAATTCTTCCATGTTCATGGATTCAAAGAACCAATAATGTCAAAATGTCCATAGCAAAGAAAGCAATTTAGATTCAACATGATTCTAATCAAAATATCAGCAACATTCTTTGCAGATCTAGAAAAAAAGATGTTATATTCATATTTATACACAAGAGATCCTGAAATGCTATACAATAAAAACAAAGCCAGAGGCATCACAACCAGAATTCTAGACATACTATAGGGCATTTATAATCAAAACAGCTTGGTACTTGCACAAAAACAGAAGAAATATTCAATGTAACAGAATAGAAATTCCAGAAATCAATACATGCATGTACAATCAACTTATCTTTGACAAATGAGCTAAAATCAATACCTGGAGTAAGGAAAGTCTCTTCAACAAATAGTGCTAGGAAAACTAGATCTCCACAGTCAGACATGTAAAACTAGACCCCTCCACTCAAAATGAATCAAAGACCTAAATCTATAACCCAATACAATCAAATAATAAGAGAACATTGGGGGAATCTCTGCAAACCATTGGCACAGGCAAAGACTTCTTGGAAAAGACCCAGAAGCACAGGCAATCAAAGCCAAAATTGACAAATGGGGATTATATCAAATTGAGATGCTGCTGTTCTGAAAAAGAAACACTCAGCAAAGTGAAGACACAACCAACTAAATGGGAGAAAGTATTTGCAAACTACAAAACTGATAACAGATTAACATCAAGAATCTATAAAGAGCTCAATAAATTCAACAATGACAAAACCAACAATTTAGTTAGAAAATGGGCAGAGGGTTTGAACAGGCATTTTTCAAGAAAGGAAAATAAAATGGCCATCATACACATGAAAAATCCTTAGGATCATTAGCCACCAGGGAAATGCAAATCAAAACCACAATGAAGGGCCGGCACCATGGCTCACTTGGTAAACCTCGACCTGCGGCGCCAGCATCCCACATGGGTGCTGGGTTCTGGGTTCTAGTCCTGGTTATTCCTCTTCAAGTCCAGCTTTCTGCTGTGGCCCAGGAGGGCAGTGGAGGATGACCCAATGTTTGGGCCCCTGCACCCGCATGGGAGACCAGGAAGGAGCTCCTGAATCCTGGCCTCGGATCGGAACAGCTCTGGCCGTAGCAGCCATTTGGGGAACCAACAGAAGGAAGACCTTTCTCTCTGTCTCTCTCTCTCTCTCACTGTCTATAACTCTACCTGTCAAATAAATAAACACAATGAGGATCACCTCACCCGAGTTAGAATGGCTCTCATACAGAAATCAACAGACAACAAAATCTGGTGAGGATGTGGGGAAAAAGGTGCCCTAATCCACTGCTGGTGAGAATGTGAACTGGTACAGCCACTGTGGAAGATAGTATGAAGACACCTCAGCTATCTGAATATAGACCTAACATATGATCCAGCCATCCCACTCCTGGGAATTCACCCAAACCAAAAAAATTAGCATATGAGTTATCTGACCCTCATATTCATTGCAGCACAATCCACAATAGTTAAGATATGGAGCCGGCACCGCAGCTCAATAGGCTAATCCTCCACCTGTGGTGCCGTCACACAGGGTTCCAGTCCCGGTTGGGGCGCTGGGTTCTGTCCCGGTTGCCCCTCTTCCAGGCCAGCTCCCTGCTGTGGCCCGGGAGTGCAGTGGAGGATGGCCCAAGTGCTTGGGCCCTGCACACACATGGGAGACCAGGAGAAGCACCTGGCTCCTGGCTTCGGATCAGCGCGATGCACCGGCCACAGCAGCCACTGGAGGGTGAACCAACGGTAAAGGAAGACCTTCTCTCTGTCTCTCTCTCACACTGTCCACTCTGCCTGTCAAAAAAAAAAATATGGAATCAACCCAGATGTCCATCAACTATTTACTGGATGAAGAAATTATGGAGTACTTCTCAGCTATAAAAAAAATTCAAATCCTGTCTTTTGCATTAAATTGGATGCAACTGAAAACCATGATACTTAGTGAAATATATCAGTTCCAAAGACAGATACCATATGTTTTTATGATCTGAGGTAACTAACTGAGTACCTAAAATGAAACGTATTGGAGTGAAATGGGCATTTTGAGATTTGATGATTGGTTATAACCCTTGTCTCTTCAATTGAAGAATAGTATTTTTTTTTTCCTCCATACTGTTTGTTGAACTCTTTTACTTAGTGTCGGGTTAACTTTACAATAATTAAGTAACCTGAAAGTACATCTTTGTAAAAATTAAGATTGGGAATGGGATAGGGAGGAGAAAGAATTGTTGCAACATGGGCGGGAAGGGGGGCAGTATGGGAAGCATCATTATGTTCCTAAATCTGTATATGTGAAATACATGAAATTTGTAAAACTTAGATAAAATTTTAAAAAGAGAAACAGAGAGGCCATAGCCATGTCATTTTATTATAATATATTATTGTAATAATTCTACTTTTTTAATAGTTATTATTGTTTTCCAATAAATAAGAGACTATCTCTTGTGCCTGATTTGTAAATTAAACATTATAATAGACATGTCTGTGTAGGATGTGTAGGAAAAACTTAGTGTATGTGGATTTTAGTATTATCTGAAGTTTCAGGCACCCCCTGAGGACTTGGAATACATTTTTCTTATATGTTAGGATCACTTCACCTTAGTATTCTGGGTGTGGAAATCATGATCCAACCTCATTTCTAATCTATAAGATTAATGAAACTATGCTCAAAGCAGCCTTTTGCTTTTTTATACCTGAATAATATTCTACTGCATTTGTAGACCACCTGCTTTTCTCCATTATTTATAGGTTCCAGATATTATCATTCCCAGAAAAGATCAGCAAACTGCCAATGTTTTAAAAAATAAATAATAATGGCCGGCACCGCAGCTCACTAGGCTAATCCTCCACCTGCAGCGATGGCACTCCGGGTTCTAGTCCCGGTCGGGGCATCGGATTCTGTCCCAGTTGCCCCTCTTCCAGGCCAGCTCTCTGCTGTGGCCCGGGAGTGCAGTGGAGGATGGCCCAAGTGCTTGGGCCCTGCACCCATGTGGGAGACCAGGAAGAAGCACCTGGCTCCTGGCTTTGGATCGGCACAACGCACAGGCCGTAGTGGCCATTTTGTGGGTGAACCAATGGAGAAAGGAAGACCTTTCTCTCTGTCTCTCTCTCACCATCTAACTCTGCCTGTCAAAAAAAAAAAAAATAGTAAGAGTAGGAGGAAAGAACATCTATGAGGAATTTTCATAAGATTACCAAAAAATTTTTATTTGTTCCTGAAAATTCAGCTAACCCACATTTCCCAGCCTTCCTTGAGCTGAGAGAAGCCACTTCCTATGTTCTGGGCAATAAAATGTGCACAAATGTGACGTATGTGAATTCCAAGCCTGCGCCACAAAACTTCTCAGCATGCTCCCTAGTCTTTTTTCTTCTACTTGCTAAATGCAACTGATGGTGAGATGCTTTAATCCTTGCTTCTCAAAGTTTGAATCCGTGAACCCAGCAGTACTGACATCACCTAGAGCTTGTTAGAAATGCAAAATCTTGGGTCCAATCTGAGACCTCCCATGTGAAACACACTGCATTTTAGCAAGCTTTCCAACTAATTTATTTAAGTGTTAAATTTTGAGAAGCAGGAGCCAGCACATAGGGTAGTGATTAAGATGCTCACAAACCATATCAGAGTTCAACTGAACCTGAATTCAACTCCTGTTTCCCAGTTCCTTCTAATAGCATACCCTATGAGGCAACAGGTAATAGCTCCAGAAGTTAAGTTCCTACCAGCCATTTGGGAGGCCTGAACTGAGCTTTTAGCTTCTGGCTTCAGCCCCAGCCCACCCCTGTCTATTGTAAACATTTGAGAAATAAACAAGCTTTCTCACAAGTGAAAAAAAAAGTGAGCAAGCACCAGTCTAGGCTGGTGATAAGATGCTAGAACTGCCAGATGAAAAAAAAAGGACGAATCCTTGAACTGTCACTTGCAAGAAAGCTATCAGCGGACCAGAAACATATGCCTTGGATTCATGAAAGACCTAGAAATAAACTATGTATGAACCATAGTATTTTCTTTGCTTCTATTTGTTAACACAGATGATCCTATTTACAGATACAACTGAACATATCTATTCCTAAACAATCTTAAGTATGAACTCTATCCTAGAACTTCAAATATCAACAAGACCCTTAGAAGCAGATTGAGCTAACCAAGAAGCTATTTTACCACATGACAAATCTCTGCCTGGCCTCAAGTGGAGGGTATTGTGTACACACACACACACACACACACGCACACACACTAGCAGATAAGTCATATAAAATAAAGATGGGATTTTTTTTCAACCTCCATCTATTTCCAGGTCAAGCTTCCCTTCCTTCCATTATTCCATAACGCAATCAAGTCATTTTTAAAAGGGCCAGTGTCAGTTTCAGCATCCCTGCTGACTTTGAGCATCTATCATTTTAAGAATGAAATCATTCTTTGCGGCATATTATGAGCCTTTTTTGTCAGGTAGTTAACTAAACTGGCACCAGTTAACTGTGATCTAAACCCAATATTGACAGATCTGGCAACAGACTGACATTCCTTGCACTCATTCTGGCTGCCCAATCTGAAAGGGAAAAAAAATGTTTGAAATATGATTTATCTTAAGCTGACAGCAGTCTTCATCAGGGTGCCAGCCCCTGACAGAGTGAGAGAAGGGACCAGCGTAAAATCCTAACTGAAGGTGCTTTCAAGGCAGGAAGAAAGAATTTAGAGCTCCTGTTCCTCAAAGTCATCATTTCATTTAACAACCAAGACTAGGAGGAAAACAAATGTTTCTTTCTAAGCCCCACCATCAACAATCTATTTTCCTCTGATACCACATTTGTCTTTCCGGTGAAACCCAGGATTACCATGCCCACATTTCACAATCATTCCTGCTACACACCAACTTCTCCAGCAGCTCAGCAGATTCTCTGAAATGCAATTATGGGAAAATATCTAATAAACCAAAGATTAGCACCAGAAATGGGAACACAACTAACTGTTTTTCTTTGGGGATGACAGGAAAGCCAGAAACTAACCAGTTGAGTGGATAATGGTACAGAAGGAACTGACAAAATGGGAGATATCTATCAGAATAATCATGGTGCATAAATGACGCTATGTGGGTAGTGGCAGAATCATTTGACCATTAGACCCTAAATTGTTACATCTCTTTTCCTGATGAAAATGGGATGCAGAAATACTTCCAGGCACTAACTAGAAGCTGTCTGGAATGCCACTAATACTTCTTAGATTAATCATGCTTTCTTAACAAACCAAATTGCATGTTTTCAGAGGAGGCCAGCATTGCATGGAAATGAATTAATATGCAACTGGTACACTTTGGAATGAGGTGTGTATTTGTGTGTATAAATAGCAATGACAAGCAAAACAAAACAGCCCTGGATTCTGTGTTTTAATCCTTGCATTAGTATTTACAGCAATGAAGGAACTGGGGGAGTGGGGGTGGGCAATATGCTGCCCAGAAGCTAAAACGATTTCCTAGTGCCATCAAGCCTGAGTGGATAATGTTCTCCTGGGGAGATACTGTTCATTCAAATGGGCTGAATTGGACGTTGCAGTGCTGTTAAGTGCATACGTGATCATTTGCCAAAAGGCAAACCTTTGGTGTTAATAAAAAGAAAAGAAGAAAGAGAGAAGGGGAGAGAGAAAAAAATGCTTCAGCTTCTTTATGTCTGTTTACATTTTTGACAGTCAATATGTCAATATAGGAATGTAAGCACTTAAGAGATGAACCATAAACTCCTGTACCTGGCAGGCTCCGAGTCCAGTGCTGCTGGCTCTTTGTCCTCTGCATGCACCCTGCCCTTGCTTCTCCTTCCTCATTACTCCACATCCCCACACCCACTACCCATCCCATGGTACCTGTGTGACTATCATGGCTTCTGCTAGCCTCACCCCGGCAGCCACTACCACTGCTTCTTTCCTTACCTCATTTCCTCCATGAAAGACAGCTTCCATGTGGCTCATGTCTTTCTCTCCCCCTTCAAACTGGTTCACACTTGCAAAGTTGCCAAAGGCTTGCATTCCTTTAGTGCTTTGAAACCAGACAACACTTTCATAACAGTGGCACACAGAGTATACAGCAGCAGATTTCTTAGCTCCTTTCAAACAGCCTGATGAAGGTGGAGGCTTTTTCTGCATGACTGACTTACACACCAAGAAAAATTTATGATTGGAAGGCAATCAAAGGGCAGGGAGAAGATGGAGCAGGACGGGAAGGAAGAAATGTAGATATGAACTAAGCACTGTGATAAATACTATTACATATTTTAGTTGATTTCAAAACTGTAGGTACTCATATACATACACACATACACATACATACCATTTTATAGGTGATGTTTCTAAGGTTCAGAGACATGAAGTAACTTAATCAAGGTCACAAAGCAACACAGCCAAGATTTAGACCATTTATCTGGTTTCACACAACCAGTTAAGCCACCACTTGTAATGCCAGCATACCATATCAGAGTGCTGGTTCAAGTCCAGCTTTATGCTAAGGTGCCTGGAAAGGCAGCAGAAAATAACCCAAGTGCCAGGGCCCCAGCAATCCACGTGGGAATACAAGGATAGAATTCTTGGATCCTGACGTCTGCCTGGTCCAGACAAAGTTGTTTCAGGCATTTGGGGAATGAACTAGTAGATGGAGCATTCTCTCTCTCTCTCTCTCTCTCTCATATAAGTAAGAACTTTTAAATATAAAAATTTTTTTAAAAATCACCTATCTGGCTCCTAAGTTTATTCACTCCCCTTAGTGTAGGCTGCTTCAGGTAGCATACTGTGGGATAATAAGAAATATATTCGTCCCTTTCCAGTCACAGAGCTCCTGAAACCCTTGGGATTTCCCAAGTGAAAGGTGGGAGTATCTTTTGCTATTCATGAGGGGCCTCTTTCCATAACACATGGATTTATGCTAATGAAGTGACTCAGACTAGGGTCTGTCACTACCAAGAGTCAGGGCTTACAACTCAGAGGATTGGAAATGCAGATAAAGCTCTTCAGACACTCCTGAGCCACAGAATTTCTGCATTTCTGGGTTGCTCAACATGTGGAGAGAGTGAGAGGGTATCGTGCCCCAGAGACGACCAGGAAGCTTCCTGCTGCTCCTTCCCCTCCACGGTTGCCAGTACAAACTTTGCTCTGGGAATCTCTCATCTGGCAGTTTCGGGGTTGGAATCCTTCATAATCACTAGGTCGATGTACATGCAGTGTTTCTCAGAACTCTGGTGTTGAGGTGGATTCGTTCTGAGAAGAGGAGCCTGGTGGGGGCAAGAGGCGCGGAGTCACCACACAGACCCCGGGAGTCAAGTGAAAGCAGGCCAGAGGTGAGCAGCCCACAGACTTGTTTATTTCAGTTGGTACAGCAGCTTATATAGCCAAGGCAGCCAATCTGGTCAAGGGGTGGTCTATGCCCTAACCAATCACAGCCTGTTGCCAGGCAGGCTCCGTTTCCATGTGGTTTCTGAAGCCATCCAATCACAACCTGTTGCCTGGCAGGCTCCATTGTCAGCAGCCATCTTGGCATGGCATTCTCATTCCACCACACTCTGGGACCAATTCTAGAAAATTATCAAACCTTAGAAGAGGTGATCAGAACCTCTGATTTGGAGCCATATGGTCAGGAGCACGAGAGGCTCTCATTTGTGCCTTGCATCTGAAGTTGGGAAATCTTGTGGGATTGAGCCATCAACCATGATGCTGACACAAGGTGGATGGTGTCAGAACCAAACTGAACTAGAAGGTAACCCACTGGTGTTCAGTGGAAAATCGATGCATGAGAGAACCTCCTACACATCTGCTCATAGAAATGTTCCTTGTGTTCATGTAGACAAGGTCGGTGAGTGTTGTTCCATCCACCATCAGATAACAGAAAGGCTAATTTCTTTATTTGGTCTTGGAAGGAATTTTTCCAAGGTCTTATTCCTAGACATAAAGCCTTTCCAAGTGTTCTCTTTCCTAATGTACCCAAAATATGTAATTGCTTTCTACCACCTGGCTAACACAAAATAGTTACATATTTACCATGTGCTTCATCTGTCTTCTGCTCTCCTCTTGACTAGTGTCAATATTACAAATTTTGTCCAGTTTAAGAAAACAAGGATTCTCTGTTGTATCACATCCAAGATTAAATTTATACACAAGTGGAACTCTCTTTCCAGAGGAATAAGGAAATTATCCTGAGAAAGTGCTCTGGGTGAAGATGCAGGTCATTAACAGCATGACACACAAGAATTCATGTTGAACCTGACCATGTCTGGCAATAACACAAATATCCACCCTAGCCCCTGCAAGCTGAAGTGTGAGGAAGGGATTTATATGACATCATGGGTACTGGCAGCTATGCACTTGGTGTGGGGGTCACAGAGGGAGGAGGGCAGTAAATGCAGCTTGTGGGGTCTCATCTCCTTATCCTTAAAGCTCTCATTCTGTGCCATGGAAGGATCCAGGAGTACAGAATGGTGGGGGTGGAGGAAGCAAGGAACATTACTGTTTTGTATCTCTCACATCCAAGGAGATGATATACTTGAGGCAATAAATCGGCTCAAGAAAAATACCTGACAGCTGCCAGGATAAAGAGAAGGCAGTCTCATGTAGAAAAGGGACAACATGTGTGAGATGAATGAAGCAAACAAGACCATCTCTAAAATCTTGTCCATTTAGCCTGGCAGTTAGGACATAAGCAAATCTCCGCTCTGTTCCTGGACTCCAGCTTCCTGCTAGTATAGACTCAGAGACATCAGGAATGGTTCAAGTAGCTTGGACCCTGCCACCTCCATGACAGACCTGCTTTGAGTTCCCAACTCCTACCTTTGGCCTGGCCCAGCCCTGGCCATTGTAGGCATTTGGAGAGTGAACCAGTAGATGGGAGCACTCTTTCTCTCTTCCTCTCTCTCCCTGACTCTCAAATAATAAAAATAAATACATACATTATATAAAATCTTTTTCCAGACCCCACATTTATTCTTACCCTCTCCATCACCCCTTTGCTTGAGATAATGCATGATATGATGAGACACTGAGGGCTAATTCCAAGTTAATATTAACCCCATGCCGACCAATTGTTGAAACAGTCTCCAGGGGTTATCATTACTGCCTATCTACTTCACAATCTCAGACAAGCCCAGAGAGGCCTGCATTCATAGGTATTAAAGTGAGTGTCATGAGAGGCAAGCTTGGTGCTCAGCAGTTCATCACACATCCTCTCTTTTAATTCATGCAGAAACTATATAGTAATTACTATTGTTTCCACTTTACAGATGAGAAGATTGAGGCTCAGGCCTATTAAGTGAACAGCCCAAGGTCACCCACAAATCTGAACTGAGATTTCAATCTAGATGTTCTCACTCCAGGCCAGCCGCTCTGGGCCTGTGAACCTCCCTCAATTTCTGATTCTATAAATCTCACTCCCCACCCCCACACACTGCAGATGAAGTATTCACAAGCATGAGCCAAGAAGGGCACATGGAGAATGCACAGGAGACCTGCTGTCAGTGATTGAAGAAGGGAGATTACAGGGACATGAGAGCTTGCTTCAAAAATGGCAAAGTACAGCTCTAGTGCTAGACTCTGGCTTCTGGTGAAGGAGAAATGAAGCCATGGCCATAGGCAGAATCACATGTAGAAACAAAGCAAATTCTTGGGACTTCAGTATGGACTATTCTAAGTATTCAGACCAAGCCCTGGGACACCAAATTGCCTGCTTTACTCATGATCTCTAATAGTGCTCTGAGCTGAGCCAGAAGACAGAGAGTGCCTGGGTGCCTTCTTGTAAATGTGTCAGTATAGTAGAGACAATTCTAATATCAAATTAATGACAATAAATTATGTGACTTCTGAAATTCTTCATCTCTAGGATTCCTGAGGAAAAAAACGTCTATTATTCTTATGTACTATTGCACAGTGTGGGAGGGGATGATGAGAACAAGAGATAATAACGAGTATTTCTTGAGTTCTCATGAAGTGATGCTTCTGTAACCCAGCACCATATGGGCAAAGACAGTGGCAAGAGGTAGAACAAGGACAGAAACAAATTAATTAACTGAGTAGGAATTTAATTTGAGTTGACTCCATGGGGAATTGTAATCCATTCTGGCAGGCTGAACAAGACTGTCTTGCCCTTCAACAATGCAAAGGAAGCATTAGACAAAGGAAGCTTCCTGAGGCAACCGCATCATTACCGGCATCCCTCACAGATCTGCCAGAGAAAACACAGAGGAACTATGTGAAAGATGATGGTCTGACAGATGATCCTCGTGTGAGGGACAGGTGGGACTTCTGGTGAACTCTCCGAGCCTATCCTGGCAGTCACAGCTGTGCTCGTTGTCTAAAAAACACAATGTATGTGCTTTCTCATTTCGTTGTTTATGTCACTTAATTTGATGCTACCTTAGCACTGGACTGCTTGTCCTCCTTGGGCTTTTTTCCACCTAGTTATGTAAATAAATCACAATTCTCTTTAGGATAAAGCCTAGGCAATTTTTTGTGTACTTCCATAACTGTTAACTCACCAATTAGCACAAAGTAGTGTTCTCCAAAGAAATGGAGCAGAAAATCACTCCTGATGTGAATTCAGCACATATCTCTTTACTGGGACAGTGGTGATGACATGAAATACCCACCTTGGCCTGCCAGTGCTATGGTTTGAAAACATCTCCCAGAGTTCCTGTGCTGGAAACATTTTCCACACAACAGTCTTGCGAAGCAGGACCTTCAGAGTTGGTTATGCTGTGAAAGCAGAATCAATGTGCCATTGTTGCAGGTGGCTCCTAATAAAAAGAATGAGTTTGGTCCTCTTCTTTTTCTCATGTGTGCATGCCCTCTTGTTCCTTAACTTTATACCACGGGATGATAGTGAGAAGGCTTCCATCAGATGCACACCACCTAAGTTTGGACTTCCCAGTTTCCAAAACTGTGAGAAATAAATTTCTGTTCTTTATAAATTACTCTCTCTTTAGTGTTCTGTTACAGCAGCACCAAATGAGCAGAAAGCCAGTCTCCCAAAATGTCTTCTCTAGTCCTAATGGATTCCCACTGCACTGCATAGTTGACAGTCTTCTTCGATGGCCTCTTCAAGCTTGAAGTCATCAAATTTCTATTTTCTTGGTCTTTAAGTCTTAAGGGAAGGGCCTGTTGGTTGCCATTCACTTTCTACATATTTCAATCCTATGAAATTTTACTATGGTAGCCACCTCAAAAAGTTTCAGCCTTGAACAAACCCAAGAATCACCATGGCCTACCTTTGTATGTTCTGGCATGGGATGGAATCAGGAATATACTATTTTAATGAGCCCCACTGGGTAATTTCTGATGCAGGGGAGCCATGAATTAGCCTTTAAGAAACACTATCTCACAGGAATTCTATAGTGGAGCCTTAGTCCAATGTTTGATTATCAACCAAATGATTTCTAAAATAAAATATCAGAAAGAAACATGGATTCAGTCCAAATGTTGTCCATGTGCTTAGATACTACACTGAGAAGGATTGCAATGATAGAGCCAATAGAAAAGCACTCATATTAGGAACAGAACAAGGTCAGAAGAGGTTTCTGGTCACAGTGAAGGGATGTCATGGTTCTAGAGAGCACAAGGTATCAACGAATTTCCCATATGATTTGCTTTGGCCTAAGCCACAAGCTGCATTATGGTCATATCATTAACTTAAAGCAACAACAGTATTTGCTTGCCAAGGTTTACATGTAGAGTGGTAGAGATACTCAAATAATGTTGTGAACTAGGGAGGTCTTCAGTTATTTTCCACCTTTTCTTGCTTATTTTCCCTTCCTATTTTGTTTTACGCATTTCCACTCAACATATGTGATGGCTTCAGACTATTCATTTTTCTCCATCATCTTAATTTACTTTCTAAAAGGCATGTGTATATTCAAGGCTAAGTAATGTGTAAAATTTATAAAGTTGCCTTTGCCACAATTTTATACTTGGATATGAATAGATTAAATTTATTTATACCCAGTAACATAATTGAAAGCAATCAGCCAGTCATGAGGAATAATTATTAAGCAGCAGAAATTTCTAGTACCTCTTGGCATAGCTATGAGACTAACCTTACCCAGCAAACTGTTCTCTAGACCTAGAAATCTTAAAGAATAGCCAAGGACATGCTGGGTTTCTTTATTTTCTCTGTGGGTATTCCCTCTCCTAGGCTGCACAGAACCTAAGTCTGCACTTACCTAGCATTATTCCCATATCTGTACTGAGCTTTTATGTTTCACTTTCTCCCCCATCCTGCACCAGATTGTGAATCATTCAAAAAGAAACCAAGTCTTTCTTAATCACATAGAGTCACATTCCTGGAGCATAATTTTGTCTCAAAAAGATGTATAGTAAATGAATAAATTTAACTGACACATATATAAGATATAAAAATGGAAGAAATGGGGCTTACATTACCTTCCTTGCCTCTGTAATTCATCTTACCCTCCCCTCCCACCCCCAGCCATACCCTATAGCACTGCTGGGAGATTAGTAGCCAGGGCTGTGTAAGAACAAGGGAAGGGAAGGAGAAGTACATCTAATAGTTACAAAATTTATAATATTGAGGTTATTTTTACCTTTTCCTTCATGCTTTCTTCAATTTATCTTAGTTACTAGGATAGATTAGTAACTAAGAAATTAATGATAAAGGGATGGAAAGTCTGTGGCATGGCTTACTACAGAGACGCTGTAGTGCAGACAAGGCAATTTCCTAACAACAACTTTAGTCTCACTATATAACTCAACCACTGAAATTTCTCTAGAACTGTAAGGAAGTCAAGAGCTTAGTAAGCAGCCCTGCTCATTTGCTATAGATTGACCAGTCAATCAGTCAGGTTAAAGGTCCTACAAGATGCCATGAGTTTGCTCTTTGTTTTTTAAGATCAGTTCTTCTCTTATTTCAAGCCTCATTTATTTTTGCTCCTTTAACTTAACTCAGATAATGTAGGATTGGAGCTAAAATTAAATAACAACAGTAGTAGTATTGCTACTAAGTTACTGTATTGATAGCATTTTATATTGTCACAACTACAATACTAATTGCATTTAAAGTATCATTCCAATAGTATATCTTAAATAAAGTTTATTTTTTTAACTTTCATTTAATAAATATAATTTTCCAAAGTATAGCTTTTGGATTACAGTGGCTTCCCCCCCCATAACTTCCTTCCCACTCGTGACCCTCCCATCTCCTGCTCCCTCTCCCATCCCATTCACATCAAGATTCATTTTCAATTATCTTTATATACAGAAGTTCAATTTAGTATATATTAAGTAAAGATTTCAACAGTTTGCACCCACACAGAAACACAAAGTGTAAAGTACTGTTTCAGTTACTGAATAATGTTACAGCATTATTTCACATTGTACAACACATTAAGGACAGAGATCCTACATGGGGAGTAAATGCACAGTGACTCCTGTTGTTGACTTAACAAATTGACACTCTTGTTTATGGCGTCAGTAATCACCCTAGGCTCTTGTCATGGGTTGCCAAGGCTATGGAAGCCTTTTGAGTTTGTCAACTCTGATCTTATTTAGACAAGACCATAGTCAAAGTGGAAGTTCTCTCCTCCCTTCAGAGAAAGGTACCGCCTTCTTTGATGGTCCATTCTTTCTACTGGGATCTCACTCGCAGAGATCTTCCATTTAGGTCCTTTTTTTTTTTTTTTGGCCAGAGTGTCTTGGCTTTCCATGCCTGAAATGCTCTCATGGGCTCTTCAGCCAGATGTGAATGTCTTAAGGGCTGATTCTGAGGCCAGAGTGCTGTTTAAGGACATCTGCCATTCTACGAGTCTGTTGTGTATCCCACTTCCCATGTTGGATCATTCCTCCTGTTTAATTCTTTCAGTTAGTATTAGCAGACACTAGTCTTGTTTATGTGATCCCTTTGACTCTTAGTCCTTTCATTATGATCAATTCTGAGCTGAAACTGATCACTTGGACTAGTGAGATGGCATTGGCACATGCCACCTTGATGGGATTGAATTGGAATCCCCCGGCACATTTCTAACTCTACCATTTGGGGCAAATCCAAGTGAGCATGTCCCAAACTGTACATGTCCTCCCTCTGTTATCCCCACTCTTATATTTAACAGGGATCACTTTTCAGTTAAATGTAAACACCTAAGAATAACTGTGTATTAATTAAAGAGTTCAACCAATAGTGTTAAGTAGAACAAAAAAAATACTAAAAGGGATAAAGTATTAAGTTGTTCATCAACATTCAGGACAAGGGCTGATCAAGTCACTGTTTCTCATAGTGTTCATTTCACTTCAACAGGTTTCCTTTTCGGTGTTCGGTTTGTTGTCACCGATCAGGGAGAAATAAAGTTTAAACCATTAACTTGAGCAGAGAAGAAATATAATGGATGAAGGAGGTGTATGTAAATCATAATTTCTTCTTTCTACATCATGTAGAAATTCGTTTGCTCTATACTGAACTGGAGCACAGAGGAGAATTACCTAAGTGGTTAATATGTTTTGTAGATGTATTGGTTTGTTCACTTCTAAAACAACTTTAGTAAGGTATAATTTAGATATCATGACATTCATATACATTAAGCATCAATTCAATGATTTTTTAGTAAATTTACAGAGTTCTGAAACAATGACCAGAAAGCAGTTTTAAAATATTTGATTCCTCTAAAAATGTCCTTTGTGTCCATTTGTAATCATCCTCTCATTTCTGCCCCCAGATACAGGCAGCCACTAATTTACTTTCTGTTTTGGCATGCTTACCTTTATGAACATGTCATATATGGAATTTTTATGGAATCGTATAATGTTGTTGCATAATGGCTTTGGCTTCTTTCACTTAAAATAGTGTTTTGAGGTTTATCCGTATTGTAGTGTGCATGAGTTCCCCATAACTTTTAACTGCTAAATAGAATTCCATTTTATTTATACGCAATGCACCAATTGGTAGATATTTAGATTATTTGCCCTTGGGGCCGGCGCCGTGACTCACTTGGTTAATCCTCCGCCTGTGGCACCAGCATCCCATATGGACACCAGGTTCTAGTCCCGGTTGCTCCTCTTCCAGTCCAACTCTGCTGTGGCCCAGGAGGGCAGTGGAGGATGGCCCAAGTGTTTGGGCCCCTGCACCCACATGGGAGACCAGGAGAAAGTACCTGGCTCCTGGCTTGAGATTGGCACAGTGCACCGGCCGTAGCAGCCATTTGGGGAGAGAACCAACGGAAGGAAGACCTCTGTCTGTCTCTCTCACTGTCTATAACTCTACCTGTCTAGTAAAAAAAGATAATTTGCCCTTTATATCTACTATGAATGATGCTATGGATTTTTAGGTCCAAGCCTTTGTGTTCACCTATGCTTTCTTTTCTCTTGTATACCATCCATAGTATTCTAGTATTGAAATCACTAGGTCATGTGGTAAATTGAACTTTCAAAAAAACTGTCAAACTGTTTTCAAAGCAACTGCATCATTTTACACTCCCAATAGCAACTTATGCAAATTCCATTTTTCCACACCCCCACCAAAACTTGTTATTGTCTATCTTTTTACTATAGCCATTCTAGTTGATATGGAATGGTATCTCACTATGATTTGATTTGCATTACTCTAATGACTAAAGATTTAGGGCATCTTTTCATATGCTAATCAGCAATCCTATAACTGCTTTTGTTCTTTGGCTTTTAAACATAAAATTAGAATATCCTCAATACAGAATCACTGAATTCCAAAAGTAAAACAACACTCTGAAATTTTATGACCGAACCCCTTATTTAGAAATTAAAAAAGTGAAAACTGGAGATGTAAATTTTTTAGTCCAAGGCATCTAACAAACTTATGGCAAATTAGTACCCTAATTTCCTAACTCTAAATTTAGTTGAAATGTAATTATGCTAGATTTAGCTATCCCTTATTTGCCATGCAGTAATTAAATTATTCTTTCATATGGCTGTTAACAGTATTAGCTTTCGATTCCATAATCAGATACCTGATGCAGGATACTTTATGAAGAAAAGTGGTTGATTTTGGCTCATGGTCTGGAGGTGAAAGGCTGAGGAACTGCATGTGGTGATGGCATTTTTTGCTGGCAGAGTACCAAGGTGGCCCAGGGCAGCGTGTGGCAAGAGACAAGGAGCTCATAGACAAAGAGCACATGGCAAGAGAGAAGAGACAGGTGAGCACATGTGTTTTGCTTGCCACTAGCATTAATCAGTCTCTGTCTCTCTCTCTCTCTCTCTGTCTCACTTTCTTATAAAGCCATGAGAATTCCATCATGTGTGCTTCACCCTAGTGAACTTTCCCAATCCTAATCACTTCCCAAAAGCTCCACCTCTCGCACCGCAGTTCAGTTCAGTTTCTGCTCTTCTAATGCCTCACAATAGGGGTTAAATGTCAACACATGAAGCCTCAAGGGGCACTCAAACCACATCCAAACCACAAGCAGAAACTGACAAACAAAAAGCCAAAGTTGTAGACTCCTTGGATACAGAATGTGCCTTTCTCCTGTTTATGACTCCCTTTGCACTCATAGTTTCTTACTCACCGCAGGTGCTTAATGAATGTCTGTTCAATGGAAAAGCATTAATGAAGCCTCAGGCCAGCCAGAATTACATCAAAGTCAGTGCAAGGACAGTCCTTGACTCTACTGTATATACACTAAATTTCATATCCTATTCAATCTTTTCAAAATGTTTTTAAACATCATAGACAATCATCATAGATCCCCAGGTAAATTCTTTGAGCATATACCTCAGCAACACAGATACCCAGGCCTCACTCCAGACTAAATGAGCCTTAAGACCTGAAAGTGACACCTGAGACTAAACATTTTTCAAATCACTCCAGAGATTCTTATGCATCAAAAGAAGAAAACAAAATGAAGGCCACTGACACACCAGATGTTATACATACATTGTGGGATTGTTTACTTGAAAGCACTAGGAAGAATAAGGACTGGTGCTTTAGAGGGGATCTTAGTCCTAGAAGACTAAAAGAATGTCCTAAGTGATGAGCTACCTCATAAACTGCCCAGTGGTATATGCAACCTCCCAAGAAGCCTTCAAGAAGTTGTGATCAATAATCCATACTGATGTTGTGGAAACATTAAGGGATAAAACACTCTTTGATTGTGATGGACATTATTGCAAAATGCCTTGGAAGGTTCTCTGTTCCATCTCAGAGTGCTGCCAACATCCAGCCCTGAGCTGGTTGCTTGAAATGCAACCATGCACAGGCAACATCAGTGTCTGCACATGCTTGGGTTAGATTTAGGAATCTTGTGCCACAACTATATCTAAGCAGTCACCATTCCTGTTTATCACTTTCAACAGACAATTAGTAATGAAGGAAGAGTACAAATGATTAAGGATGAAATAAAGCAAGTGTTCAGGGAAGATGGATAAACAAGACTAGCTGGAGTTCTAGTTTTTAGCTTGCCATTCATTAGGCAACCTCTGGCATTCGTATCGTTAATGAGGCATTATGTGAATGTAAATTGACCATTTTCTGTCTACACTTGTTCAAACTAGAATTACTGTACTCTCTGACTGGAATGTTCTTTCTCCACTTTTTCCCATGGCTAGTGTCCTAACCTAACTGTATCTCTACATCCCCTCTGTCAGCATCCACTCTCTCACACGATTCAATTTCTTCAAGTTTGTAGTAGATTGTATTTTGAAACAAGAATGTCATCTGCTCCTCTGCTTTATGACTCTGCCACTCCCTTATTAAGAAAAGAAGTTTATTTCTCATCCCCTTTCTGAATTTAGGAAGGAATAAGACTGCTTTAACCTATGCAATACAAAGAAAATGACATAGAAACACTGATGGGATTACCCTTAACTTCCTGACAAGTTCTGCTTTAGGATTATTAGAAGCCAGACACCATGTAGAAAGTCTGACCACCCTTGATATAACCATTTCATGAGAAATTCAAGACATTTGGAGAAGCCCTGGAAGATGAGACCCAAAGAAGGAATCTAAGACCACCAACATATGAGAAATATGCCTGTCGCAGCTATCTAAAAAGTAGATCCTCTGTCGTGACTGTACCTGCCAATGCCATGTGGGTCAGAGTTCACGACTGAGACGATTCTGACTCACAAAATTCAGAGCAAAACGACATGGTTTCTTTAAGGCACTATGTTTTTGGGTGGCTTTATATGCAGTAATAGGTAACTGGAATAAAAAATAAAAAAGCATTTAGCAATGCTTTAAATTATTTTACTTTTTGCTATGCTTTGAATAGGATAGTCTACCTGAACTCATACAGAAAGTTAAATCCCAAATCTTAAGCTGATGATACTAACAGGGTAGACATGTAAGCCAATTATGGTGCTTAGGAGGTGGACCTAATAAGAGTCCATGGGTCATTGAGGTGTGTGCCCACAGAAAGTTATTCTTATGACAAGGTTCATTGCAAAAGTCAGGTTGGGCCCAACCACTCTCTGTGCTTTATGGCTCACTGTATGATTGTTCCTCTACAGTGACCCTCCAGACATCCAAGCCAATGGTCTTGGACTGTGAACCTCCAAAACCATGATCCAAAAAACTTTCCTTCCTTCATAAGTAGCTTCTTTCAGGTATGTCATGTAGTAATGAAAATCTGAGTAATATACTCATACATTTATTTATTGTCTGTTTTCCTCTACTAGAACATAAGCTTCAATCAGGCAATAACATTTTTGTTTAGTTCACTGCAGTACATGCAGTGTCTGGAATAAAGTAAATATTTGCTAAACTATTGTCAAATGCATTTCTTCAGTAGAACTTCTGAAGTCAACCTACAATGTACTCTAGCTAATGTCAGTATGTTAGGGGAGAGTAATTATGGCAATTCTTCTATCATTTTTATTAGAGGTATTCATCTTCCTGAGGAAATATGTGTATGAAGAGTCCAGAAAATACATTGGCCAGTAAGTACAGGATCATCACACTATTCAAATACAATTTTCAAAAGCAGATCCAAAAGAAATATTTCATCTGGGACCACTAGCATTAAATTTTCAGTGTAACTCCTAGACTCCCAGTAGGATCACAAAGTGAAAGACCCATACTTCCTCTTTGGTCACAGTAACGGCTGGGGGTAGGGGACATTCAAATGCAGGAAATTTAATGGATAGGCAGGAGAGAAAGTATAGCTTTCAAGGACAAAGAAGGAACTTTATCAGTAAGAGCATGGATTCACAGACTTTTATATTTTCAAGGTCCTTCTTTGAAAGATGGATACCAAAGCCTATTTCTCTCCTCCTTTATATACAATAAAAACCTTGAGAACTCCAATGGTTTTGTACCTGCTAACATGTGATATGTTAAAAAGCCATCCTAAACATGAATAAATTTGCAGTTGAAAACTTTCTTAGAAATAATGCATCAAATTCTCATGTGTTCTTTCTAAATAATTTCTCTGCTTCTATAAGTATCCTAATAGTAGTAAACATATAGCTTATCTACTCTTTTTGTTTGTGTATGAGATATCTTAGAACATTAAATCGCAAGTGTACCATCACTTTGCCAAAGATGCAAAGTCTATTTCCTTGCAAATATCAGGAGTTCATTTTCCTCAGCTCAGGGTGGCAAGCAATTACAGACCTAGAGATATGCTCTTCTATGCTCTGCACAGATGTCATGGGTAGATGAATGTGCATGTCTTGTATAGAACCATTAGCCCTAGAAAAAAAGATTGATAATAGCACTGAGAATGTTAGCGAGTCTTTGTTTGCCCTTCCCTGTTTTATATGAAGTTTCTTCAGGTTCCTCCCTCCCTTTCCTCATAGAACATTGTGAATGCACTTGAAACTTGGTGGTTTTGTCAAGGATTGTTTCAGACTTTCTTTACACAGATGTTATTCATTTATTCTCATAATTTTCCATAATATTGCAACATTCTGTCTATATGATACTCGGTCTCTAAAGTTGTACAGAATGCCCAGTCTTGCTGGTCTCTTGTTAAAATGTTCTGCCCAAATATTTATCTGTATTCATGAATTTATTTAACTTAATGTCTTACTTTTTAAAACATTTGACCCTCAGTGCAGGGTGTAAAACATTATACCTGTTAATGAGTCAAATTGTACCCTCTGCCAATATCAGTGAGATACTAGCCATCCCACTACACCTGCCATTACCCACATCAGCAACCAAAACAACTGCCCATAGTTTCCAGCTGCTTGATACCTATGTGAAATGAAACTCTTAAAGAGTAAAATACCTGGGCTGCTTCTAATTCCAATAAGACAACTAGGTCCTGGGCACAAAGAGTCTGACAATCACCTTGATCAGTTTTGAAAAGCAATCTTTGTCTTTCTTAAAGTAATATCATAACATGATGATTATTGTATTATTCAACCCAACTGCAAGGCTGCAACAAAAGGAATTAGTTTCTCACAGTTCTTAGGGCTGGGAAGTCCAATAGCAAGGCACTGGCTGCTTTGGAGTCTGGTTTTTTTTTTTTTTTTTAGAAAACTTTATTTAACAAATATAAATTTTGAAAGTACAACTTTTGGATTATAGCAGTTTCCTCCCCATAACCACCCTCCCACCCACAAACCATCCCATCTCCCACTCCCTCTCCCATCCCATTCTTCATTAAGACTCATTTTCTTTTTTTTTTTTAACTTTTATTTAATGAATATAAATTTCCAGTGTACAGCTTATGGATTACAATGGCTTCCCCCTCCCATAACTTCCCTCCCACCCGCAACCCTCCCCTCTCCCGCTCCCTCTCCCCTTCCATTTGCATCAAGATTCATTTTCAATTCTCTTTATATACAGAAGATCAATTTAGTATAAAGATTTCAACAGTTTGCACCCACATAGCAACACAAAGTGAAACATACTGTTTGAGTACTAGTTATAACATTAAATCACAATGCACAGCACATTAAGGACAGAGATCCCACATGAGGAGCAAGTGCACAGTGGCTCCTGTTGTTGACCCAACAAATTGACACTCTAGTTTATGGCGCCAGTAACCATCCTAGGCTGTCGTCATGAGTTGCCAAGGCTATGGAAGCCTTCCAAGTTTACCGACTCTGATCATATTTAGACAAGGTCATAAAAGACAGAGTGAGGATAGTAACCAATGATCCTAAGAGTGGCATTTACCAGGTTTGAACAATTATACAGCATTAAGTGGGGAAGAGGACCATCAGTACACACAGGTTGGGAGTAGAGCCATTGGTGGTAGAGTAGAGGTTATGATTACAAAGGAATGAGGCCCAAGTGCACTAGACAGGGCCTAGAACAAAGGACAGAGTCATTATTAGAGGAGCTAAGAAAGGTGCTGTCTAAGCTACAAGTAATTTTTCTGATTGAGAGGCAAATAGAACCTGATAGAAGGGGCTTGATAATAATCTGGTGGGCTTTAGGCCTTGTAAATTCAGAGGCCCAGACCTATCTATCTCTTCACATGGGGTATATCCTAAGGGAGGTGTGAACCTCCTAGGGGAAGGCACTCTGTTGACTTTCATTACTTGGCTGGCCTGGGAGGAGAGCTGGCCAGGTAAAGGCAGGGGGCATCTCTAACAAGAAATTTACAGTTCTGCCTGCAATGTTGCTGACCCTACTTGGCCATACCCTCAGCTGCAGTGGTCACTTTGGAAGTTGGGCTGAGTGAAGGGCTTTTCAGCTTAGAGCCAATAAGATCTGTGGCTCTGACCTGAGCATCCTTCGACTCCAGGGCAGGTCCATTTCCAGTGATCCAACTCTTGGCAGAGCTGCCAGGGCTCTTCACAAGCTGACTTCTGCTGAAGCCCAGGCTTACCACATTGAAAGCCACTGCAGTGGACTGGCCTGTTGGGTCTCTTTGAGGCAGATCACTGTACAGATCAGCCATTCAATTATCCTTATATACAGAAGATCAACTTAGTATATACTAAGTAAAGATTTCAACAGATTGCACCCACACAGATACACAAAGTATAAAGTACTGTTTGAATACTAGTTTTACCATTAATTCGCATAGTACAACACATTAAGGACAGAGATCCTACATGGGGAGCGAGTGCACAGTGATTCCCGTTGTTGATTTAACAAC
Source organism: Lepus europaeus (assembly GCF_033115175.1). Taxonomy (NCBI): domain Eukaryota; kingdom Metazoa; phylum Chordata; class Mammalia; order Lagomorpha; family Leporidae; genus Lepus; species Lepus europaeus. The sequence continues at coordinate 93,108,553 of NC_084827.1, forward strand.
TGACACTCTTATTTATGACATCAGTAATCACCCGAGGCTCTTGTCATGAGCTGCCAAGGCTGTGGAAGCCTCTTGAGTTCACAAACTCCGACCTTATTTATTCAAGGCCTAAATCAAAGTGGAATTTCTCTCCTCCCTTCAAAGAAAGGTACCTCCTTTGATGGCCCTTTCTTCAGTGTTTTGTAGAGGCTCTCTTCTTGGTTTGCAGACAACTGCCTTCTCTGTGGGTCCTCATATATAAGAAAGAGAAAAATAGATTTGGCAGGAGGACAACAAATGGAGAGAGAGCTTGTGTGTGTGCTCTGGTGTCTCTCTATATAATAGTCCTATCCTGCCACAACCCTGTGCTGGAGCTACAGAACTCCAGCAACAAACACATGACTTCATTTAGACCTAATCACCTCCAAAAGATTCCATGCTCAAACGCCATCAATTCAGGGGTCAGAGTTTCAATGTAAGTGTAAAATGTAAGAATGGGGGTGGGATGCAGTTCAGTCCACAACAGTTATGATGACCATGATGAAAATGCAGGAATACACAAGTCAATAGAATTTCCAGTATTAGTAACAGCTGCTGCACCCAACTGTACAGGACCTATCTAAGAGCTTGCTTGCCTTCAGAGCGGGATCTGACATCTACATTTCTATAAAACTTAGTGGCCAATTTTCAACCTGTGTCTGGAAGTTACAAAAGTTCTCAAAAAGAGCAAAATGTCAATGCCTTTCACCCTGCCACAAAGGAACCAAATAAGATAGGCAGCCACTCAGGTAGTGCACACTGAGTTAACACACAGAAGGCTACAGAGCTGAAGGAACAAGGAGGCAGATTTCCAGGCAATTTTGGCAGCAGCAGGGATTGCACAGGAGGCATTGCAAGGAAGCAGATACTCTTGATGCAAGAACATGGAGTCTGCAGCTTAAGCACAAAAGAGGAAAGCATTAACTCCTGGGAGACCAGAGTATACCACCCAAAAATATGAAGGAAGGTCAAAATGAGAACAATTAGGAAGCAGATACAGACAAGCCTTCTTTTTATTTGCCCAACAGCAAGACATAGATTTAGAAAGACAGAAAAGATGCTGCCTGCCCACCCTACCACCAGGGAGAACAAAGGGTAGCCAGTAGAGACAACATTAGCCCTTATAAGCCTAGACATAGTGCCAGACAAATCTACATTACCAAATTTTGCTAACTGACCTTATACATCATTCATTTGCCTTTCCAGAATTTGCTATCCCTGTCCCTTCAAAGCCCTTTTTCTTTGGCTCATCACTTCTCTAAAATTTTCTGTTCTTCATTGAAAATGTCATATAAGCTATAATTCAAAGCCACCTTCTTGAAAAGTACTCATCCCTTGGGTGACTCCCATGTGAATATGAAATATGCATGTTAATAAACTTCTGTTTTTCTTTTATTAATCTAGCTTTTGTTACAAGGGTCCACTCCAGCTAAAAATTTATAGGAGTTTAAGAAAAGATTGTTTTTCTTCTTCCACAATCTCATAGCAGGAACCTGACACTTTAAGAAAATCAGACTTGTTCAGGATAGAATTATTCCCTTAACTACAGTTTATTACACAGTTGTATCAACATCTACTAAGGGGGGACGTTGGAAATAAAGTCACACTTCCATTTTATCATTCAAAATGTAGGTGGTATAATAACATAATTCTCATTCCAAGAAAATGTTTTAACTATTAGCCAATGCTATTTTGTTGTTTTCAGAAATCCATGAAGTTTATTTAAAGCCCTCAAGATATCAGATGCCCAAGGTGGGAAGGTTAGATAAATAACATGTCTTAGAAACTGCCATCCTCACAGGTATTTATGTCTACCAAGAATTCACTACACCTCACTTGCAATATTAACATCATTTTATAAGTCATTGATGTCATAAATCTATCAAAGAGTCAAGATCATAGAATATAAATTATTTTCTACTATCATCTCAATCCATAAGTCCAGTTGAAACACTATCCATTTACTGATCAAAAGCATGAAGAGACAGATGCCACCTAGTGTTTGATAGATTCAAGTGCAACCCAATGTCTGAGTCTTCTTCCATGCATGGGATTATTCACATACAGCCATGTCAAAAACGTACCGTGATACATTACATGCAAAGTGCACTAGACATATTCTGCTGCTAATTTTTTCATTAGCCAGCTATTATGTTGGATAAGATGCCCATGTGTCTTGAATTAGTTGCTCTCTGTGACTCTTTGTAAGTAATAGATGCTGATTTCAGTTCTTACTAATGCAAAGCCACACATGGAAATCTAACCTTTATACAATAAAACCTTGATATAGAGCAGAAACAAACCACAGAAAGGCAAACAAATACTTTTTGGGGCTAGCTTGGGTATATATTGATTATGCTCTAAAATGCAGAATGTGTTCTGTATTAATGCAACACAGACATAGTTATGAAACACGGCTACACATTAATTAGATCACCCTCAGCAATGATTTATCACCAGGTACAGCAATAAAGAAAAGAAATAAAGTCAGAGTGACCATAACTCATGATTTTCAAAAGACCTTACCAATGCACTATTAAAAGCATGCCAGCTGCTTAGACTTCATCTGATAGTTAGAAGTAGTTAGGAAGCATGTTCTCCATTCACATGTATTAGAGAATTGTGTAGAATTATTTTTTAACTAAACCACATAACAATTAAAATATCTTCCAAGAGAGAAAATGATTTAAAAATTCAGAAAATATGGCATCTGCTAAATCTGGATTTTTTTTAAGATTTATTTATTTGGAAGGAAGAATGATAAAGAGAAAGAAAGTGAGAGACAGAGAGAGAAAGAGATCTCCTATCTGCTGGTTCCTTGCCCAATGGCCACAATGGCCAAAGGCAGGCCTGGCCAAGGTCAGGAGCCAGGAATTCCATTCTGGTCTCCCACATGGGTAGGGGCCCAAGTATTGGTGCTGCTTTCCCAGGTACATAAGCAGCGAGATGGATCAGAAGCAAAGCAGCTAGGACTAGAAATATGCTCCAATGTGGGACACTGGCATCACAAGTGGAGGCTTAACCCACTGTACCACAACACCAGCTCCCAAATTGGATTCTTAAGCTTTTTGTTTCTTAAGTCATGTTCTATTATTCTCAAATATGTTTGGAAAACTAGAAGGTGGTGAAGCCTATGTCCAGGCAACAGTATTATACCTAGGAAATCCATCAATATTCCAAGAGATTTGCAATTGATCTCATCTACTTGGTGGAGCTCTTTCCAATCTAATATTCAGTGTGTGGGATTTGAGTTAACCTTACTTACATCTGATCTTGAAAAGTATGAACATAGATTCATCCCATGTGTACTGACTCCAGAAAATGTGGTAAGTCCTTTGTGTTAACATTGTGGAAAGTCTATAAAAGTATAGAGAACACTTTATGCTTTGTGCATATTTTCTGTTTCTTTGCTTCTTGGTATAGAAATAATCCCTAGTAAGCTGAAACAACTCTGGACAACTCCTTAAACCTGACCACAAAACGAGTTTATCTTGATGCAGGATGATTCTCTCTCTGCCAGTTCCATCCCACATGTCAAGTAAGGAAAGTTGCTTATTGCAGAGGATTTTGTCCTTACCTTTCTACTGTGGAGGACAATCTCTTCAGGGAACCAAAACAAGTTCTGTCTGTCATCTCTAAAGTCTTGGGAGCTGCTTCTTAGTTACCTGTCACTGCCTCCTGGCTTGAATTTTCCTGGGATCAATCATCAACCTTCCCTGAGACCACTTTTCAGATCCAGTGTTTCCATGTCACTCCATCCTCAATTCTGTCTAGGATCAAGAATGTCTAAAAATGAGAGATGTTTTCACCTCTTTAAAATAATTTAGGTATCAACTTGGCTTGACAGCAGAAGGGACAACAGTATTTTAATTTTCTATGACTCTTCTTGAAGGCCAAGGCCTCTGAGTTCCAACAGACTTGTTAATTCTTTGTTGCAAGCCAACCATACACTGTTCCCTTCACAATAAGTCTCTTTCTTTCCTAAAACACAACTATTATATCACTCTTCATGGATTTTTGTTCAAGTTACATAGCCCAAGTATTTTGTATCCATTTTCTCCTGCTTTTTCTGCTTCCTCTGCTTTCCCTTAGATCTTTTTATGGCATGTCAATTTACTGTGAAGATTCTACAATCAGGTACATATGGGTACAAACTAAAAGTGAACTGATTTGTCACTTCTGAATATATTGTTTCTACAAAGCAATATAATCTTTTCATTGTAAACCACAGCAGAAATTTGTCAATACCAGGTAAACTTACAGTTCATGATGACTTTTTGTTTTCCATCCTATGTTTAGTCATTGCCTTTCCCATATTTGTATTTGGGTTTATCGCTGCACTTCATGTTAGAACTACCAAATTCTTTCTCATGTCTTCCTTGCCATTAAGAATAGGGAGTGGTAGCCACTTGCCTGAGACCTGAGATATTGTCAAAGACATGGCATAGTGGATTTATATATTTTTAAAATTTGATAGCAATGGAATTAAAAGATAAGTATATTATGGTGCAAAATACTCTTAAAATCCATGTATACATGGGGCCTTCAAATAGTCTGTGGAACTGCATATAATGAAAAAAACTATGCATGGGTCTCAAAATGCAGTTTGAACAACACAATATGCTACAATCTACATTTTACAAATTCAGAAAGTAAGGCAAAGAGTAATTGAAAAATTGTCTGTTGTCACACTACTAGCAGTAATGCAAGTCACAGGAAAAATTCAGGCTTTCTAATTCTCTACCTATGAATCATTTTTCCACACCAATGTTTTGATTGTTCACCAGGAGCTCCAAGGGTTTCTAGGAGTCCCCTCAGTTATCTGACACAAAGGAATAAGGAGGTTAAATGGTCAGGATTTTATGCCACATCCTCCTCTTCTGTTAAAACAGGTCTACATGTATCTACTTTATCAGTTGAGTTTCTGTTCAGTCTTTTGTTTAAAAGACTTCTGCTTATAGATATAGATATAGGTATAGATATAGATATAGATATAGATATAGATATAGATATAGATCTACGTTGGAAAAATAGCATGCAGGTAGTGGGGTCAATGAAGGGTGGGTGGGTCCACAGAAGAAGCAAGCTAAGACATGAGTGAATTTGAGATCACAAAAAGTACAATTAGCACTGTGTAGCATTTCTGTCTAACAGTGTCCCTGCTCATTTGAAGGTGGTCATTCCTCAGAGAATACTAAGGGTACAACAGACATCATTCACATTATCCCTATTCACAATGAATGTAAAGTCCTTTGATAAAGTGTGACAGTGCTGCACAAAATGCACTGGCACACAGGACACCATCACATCCACCCTTATACAACAATAATGGTTCGGAAGGCTCTGGTGCTGGCATGATGCTGCAGCAGCCAAGGCCAAACCCCATCTACTTCACTCACTCTACCATTGCCTTCCTTGATGAGCCTATCACCCTGTCCAAGGCCAAATTTTCTCATAAATTCCTACCTTTTCTATGGAGAAAATAAAATAGAGGAAGAAAGCACAATGATAAACAAGGCTGCAAGGAAGTATGTGCGACCTCTCCGAAGGCACATAGAATTTCAAAACAAGAACTCTACCCAGGAGAAAGCTCAGGGTAGAGAAAAACAAAATGAATTGTCAATGGTCTAAATAAAGCTTTAATGAAGGTTGTAGTTTGGAACAGATACCCCTGTGATGCTTCATGTCTGTCCACACATGACAGCCACATCTGAGAGCCTAGGCAAATCATGGTGAAGCACATGGAGCTAAAACTTTAAAGTCACTTGTGTTCTCAGACTTTCTCTAGTGAGCTGGGAGAGGTAATAACAATGTGTTTTTGTGAAATTTATAAAAGTGAGACTTTTTAATAGCCACATTTAGGGTATTGTATCTTGCCATCCTGACTTCTCTATTACACTTCTGTCATGTCAGGTGCCATTAAAATAGCAACAGGAATTATTGGTATCTAGGTAAGAGAAAGTTGGATTCATATACATTTGATTTGATTAATGGAAAATCTTTATGCAGCTCACAATGTTTCTTTATAGGGTTAATGCTACCTTTCCCACTGTAGGAATAGCCTCCAGAAATACCTGGATTGCTTACCACATCATACTATGACTGATCCAGAGGTGATATTGCAATACACATGTCTCACACAGTATCCAACACTAGAATACACAGGAAATAAAGAAGGAACTAGTGTTGTATTGTGTAGAACTCAAAACCATCAGTGAAGAATTCTTTTCCAAACACCAGTAAGGTAAAATTTAAAGTTGAGGATTAATGAGAACAGAAGTTCTCACCTGGTGAGGAAGATTCCATATTGCACTGTATATAATTACAATTCCCATATTTTTTTCTGAGAACTGTGTGAAATTTAATCTATCAAAGTCCTATGTTTGAAGGGCATGAGTCTTGTAGCAGTCCTACATGCTAGCTGTACTACACAGAAGCAGTACATTGATGTGTGACCTGGCTTAAGCAACCCAGCTACCAAAAACAACAAATTTCACTCAACCATGTTAATGGAACACCGAATTAGCTTCATATTAAAAAATCATTTCACATGAAAAAGCAATCAACAACTAACCAAAAGTACAAAGAAGTGGATACTATGAAGATGTGTCAGGCAGTTACAAATTAAAATATACTTTCTGGATATAATCATACTTGTAATATTTTCCAGGTTTTACAAATTTACAATTTGTTGAATTTCTTTTCTCATTCTAAATAAATACCATTTTTCACTCTCACTATGTGTTTTTAATTTTCTATTATTTTTCTTTAAAACTCTTCCAAAACACATATAAACCCCTGGCCTACAAATCCAGGATTCTGTCTTGTGTGAGGCTGACATTTCAGCTATTCTATGCAAACTTCTTAAACTCAGTAAAGATCAAAAATAATTACTTCCTTCAAGGTCCAAACTTTTCACCTGCTTGTGAACTCTCTTTCAATCTATCACTTAAAAAAACACAGAGAGAGTCTTCTAAATTTACACAAATTTATCTTCTAGAAAAAAAAAAGATGAATCATGATAAAATTTTTATTTTTATCACTGCCCTTTGTTCAGCCCCACAAATGACTTAAAAAGTATACTCATTCTTGCAAAAAAAAATCAGAATCATTGCCAAATGAAACTGATTCATTCTTTACAAAAATGAAAAAACAATGCATTTTATTAACAATAAAATCTCTGCAAGCATAAAAGTTGTGACTCCATTTCTCAAAAATCTATTTCACAAGACTATTCATGCCTTTCATTTATGGAAGCAATACTCATATATTTTAAGCTTTCATGTGCATATAATTTACTAAATTTACATCAAATCTAATATAATATATCTACAACATAATGTCTAAGTATGAAAGTCAGTATTTTAATATAATTGCCCATTTATATTAAAAGCCTCTTATAAAAATCTTTTCCCCTCCTGAAATACCTCTTCTTTCCCAATGAGAATAATAGTCATAATTACAGAGTAGTAACACATGACAGATAATGTTCCAATTTTAGAAAATTAGCTCTCTTGGCCCTGCAATGAAACCTTTTTTATCTGACTTTGGTATCAATGTCATATAGAATGAGGGTATTATTTGGCTTTTCAGGGTAAAGAGACACCTAGTAAAGCTCTCAGAAGACAAAATGGTTATATTAACTAACACTGACGACATTCAAAGAAAAACAAGGGAACCTAAAAGGATGGTTTTGTTCAACTTGCAGCAGTTGTTTAAAAATCATGTTTTAATCCATTTCGTAAGTCACAATCTAGTCATATATTCACAGTACATTGCTTTTTTTTCTGGTAAACCTGAATGTCCAATGAGCATTTCCAAATGTTTCTAGACATTGTTTAAGTGCAATACTATATCAGTCTGTTTTCTACATGGTTTAAAATTTAGTCTGCAGCTCCCCAAAGTAGGATATCTAAAATGTAAGGCCATTCACTAGTAACATAGAGAAAGGAGCACTGACCAGTATGCCTATGACCTGGCCTACCATTGCCCAACCTCTCAGGAAGCCTCAGATTTTCCATAAAGTAGGAAGTAGGGATGGTGGATTGAACGAGGTCATTTTGTTTTTTGAAAACTTACTTTTTAATTTTCTTATTTATTTTTGTTTGAACAGCAGAGAGAGAAAGAGTGAGGGAAAGAGAGAGAGACCTTCCATCTGCTGACTCACTTCTCAAATGCTCACAGCAGCCAGGGCTGAGCATGGACAAAATGAGGACCCAGGAACTCAAGTCAGGTCTTCCACATGGGTAGCAAGGATCTAGGCACTGGAGCCAATCATCTTCTTCCTCCAAGGCTGCCCATTAGCAGGAAGCTAGAATTAGGAAATGGACCAGGGGCTCCAAAGCAGGCACTCTGATATGGGATACAGGTGTTTCAAACAGCATCTGAACTGCTATACCAGACACACACACACACACACACACAACCATCACCACCATCTGGAGCTTACTTTTTTAGTAACTATCCATCACCATGGACGAGTCCATTTTCTCTTTCATTCTCATGATAATTCCAGAAAGTGGTTATTATTTTCTCCATTTTACAAATGAGAAAACTGAGACTGAGACAAGGGGAAGAAAAACTCCCACTTACAGAGTCTGCAGTAGTTCTGCTTGTTACTGCACTTAACTTTTTAAAATAACTGTGTCAGGTCTTCATTCTACAGAATAGGAAACTAGGTCTCAGAAAACCTAAGCCACATTGCCAATAAGTGGCAAATTGGTCTTTGAATCAGGGTTGCCTTGACTACAAGCCTTGTGTTCCTTCTACTACATAACTGCTTCTTGAATCAATTTTTCTCTGAGCTCTCGTACAGTCAGATAAATAGACCAATGAAAGTGAGTGAACTGCTTAACCTTCACAGATATTACAATGATCCCCAAGAAGAGCTCCAATCCCACTTGTGAGGAGATGTCTTCCAGCACATTTCCAAACGGCAGGTTAGAAGAAAGAAAATTACTACCAGGCCCAAACTTCTTTCATGTACTGATGACCCAGGAGGATTGCAGTTATTATGTTGGAAGAAGGACTACACTATGAAGAATGTTTGTAAGAATCATTAATCTCTAAAAATATCACTATCAGTACTGCAAGTCTGAAAGAAGTTCTTTTAAACACATAAATGGGGAGAAAATGGAAGATGAATACGTATTAGCCACAAAATAAACTATTTCAGCCAGACCAGAAATTATACTGGTTTTAAATCAAGGAATTTTCTAACAATTGTTCCTGAAAAACATTGTTTTAAAAATCAAGACATATGCTATCTTCTTCCCAAAATCAAGATCATTCAATGGCAGCACCAAATCACAGATCAAACATCTACCCAGGTCACGCAGTAGACCAGGTATCTGAGCAGCCCAAATACCCTAGGCCTGATATAAAACTGTCTTTCTGGACAGTAGAACTGAATTAAATCCCACTCTTGATAATTCACTAAAATATGAACAATTGAATGTCCAGGAATTAGTCAAAAATGCCATTAGTAAGGAAGTTAATAGTATCTTCTAGGTCCCTAAAATGAAATATAAGCCAAAAATAAATATTCGAAATTTGAGCAATTTAAGGATAGAATAGTTCCATCAGACCTAAGACAAATACACAAGCAAAAAGCTGAATAATTATATTTGTAATAGAAATACAGGTATTTACAGAAACCAGTCACTCTTGGCTATTGAGATTAGTTTGAAGAGTTAAACATCCCTTCCTACATAACATATTGAGTGAAATAAGCCAGATACAGAAAGGCAAATACTACATATTCACCCTTATGTTTGAGAACTAAACTTTAAATAGAAAAAAAAATCAAAAACAAAAAAGGGAAGAAAATGACTGTGTGTATAAGTATTGCTGCAAATATAGTTTTGCCAAACTTTATATCTTTGTCAAACCAATGGTTAAGAATGATATACTACTATAGTTTTATTGATTATTTCAAAATTTACTAGATATAAGTGAAATAATCATCTTTCATTTGATTACTGTGTATAGCTTTTGCCTTTATTTCTTCTGAATTAGAGTCCTTCTGCTTCTCACTTGTTGAACTCTTTATACAGTGGAGCATTAAGCCTTTAACAATAATATAAATTAAAAGTAAGTTATCTCAAAAACTAAAAAAGAGAAAGCGGGAAGGAGGGAAGTACCATTATATTTTTATGGATTTTTTGTTTATTAATATAAAGAGAACAGATTTCATATAGTCCATAGATATGATTCTAAACATAATAATATCTTCCACTCTCCTCCATCTTTGCTTTCTTTTACTTTTTCTTTTAATTTTTTCTGAAAACATACTTTCAATGTACTTTATAGTCACAGATTTAATACTCCTTTTAATAAAGAGTCCTACAGGTAAAAAGCAGATAGAATTGTATCTCTGAATAACACTGAATCTGTTCTGTTTGTATTAATACACATTAGCATGAGAATTGTTTCGTAGTAATTAGCATGCATTTACTGTGACCCTGAGAATCTAATGTATTAATAAATTCCTTTAAAAACTAAAATGCAAAAATAAATTAAAAAACTAAAATCCTCTCCTCTTTGAGAACACAGGGAAACTTCTACTTCACTGTAGATGGAGTGTAATGTAAAAAGAAATTAATTTGGAGGTGAACTTCACCCCTCCCAGGTGAATCTGGAGTATATTCAAAATTTTGTCACATATCCCTGTCTTGAAAACCATGGGCAAATTTCTGAAATATTAATTTTCCCTTAACCACATGAATAAATCAGCAAACGGAGATCCCTGCTTTAAGATGGAGAAATAAAATTCTACATTTCTTTTGCTGTTTGATTACAATATCTTACCAGCAACACCTGCCACAGCATCTGTTCTTTGACAATAAAAGAATACTCAGGTTCACTCTTCGTATTTTTCCTGTTAGCTTCAACTGCTCCCTGAGCCATAAAACCAGAAATAAATCAGTTTGAAAGATAAGTGTGAGGTTCTGAAAAGGGAGAGAAAGGAACAAATGAGATAGTGAAGAAAAAAGATACAGACCACAAAGCAAGCAATCGAAAGCTGACTATGAGGGGAAACGAGGGTCTGGGGAGCTTCTCATCTCTAGATAATGAATTCAAATCTGTTGCTGAAATGTCTGCTATGTTGTTGTTGGAAATTGCCACCATCTCACAAATTACCCAGTGGATTCTCAAATTCTGTTGTCTGCTCTACCTCTTTAGCACATCAGAACCATTCTTCCTTCCTTACATCTACCACACAGTGATTGTATCCCAAGGTCTCCTTAACAGATCTGATATCTGGGTTCAAGGGATAACTGCCCCTTATAATGCATAACCTTCCTTATCACATAGAAATGTGTTGTTTCCTCCAGAGATCTGCTATGTTCTATTGTAACCACCTCACTCCCCCAACCCCAAGAAAAGTATTGACAATGTCTCTTTAACAAGGGCAGATCATGTGGGTTGCCTTCTACCACTCTTCTGACTCAAATTCATTTCCACCCCTAAAAATGGGATGGATTGTTTAAGGTTGTTCACGCTAGTGCAGGAAGAATACATCACAAAACCTAAACAATGATCTGGTTTATTTACTAAAATTTATCACTCTAGTTCCTTCGCATGATAAAATTATAGGATTTCTCTAATCAATTGGAACACTGTAGGAATTGTGACACCCAAAGAAAGTGAAGGGGATGATTTTGTGATAATCAGGGGAAGAGAAACTCTGTAATATTGAAGTGGAATGCTGCAGGTGGCATTAACAAACCACTGCTTGAAAGGGTGTTCTGAATGACTTGCTATATCTCTCCAGTAAAATGTCAAGACTCTATCAGGATTTTCTCTTTCATAGTTATGTTACATGAGGTTGTTTATCATGGATTGACATCATCATGGATAGACTATCATCAATATTCACCATTAGGCACTGAATACCACTAGATATTAACGTCAAGAAAATTCCCCAGAACTCGCACTGGCCCTAGTGAATGGGGAGTGGTCATAACACTGAGGATCCCACAACTGCACCTCACTGAATTCTACACACCCCGTGACTCAGCCTGTCATTGACATTTGAGCAGCTATTTTGTTCTCCCAGCTAAACTCAGTGAGCAGGTTTATCATTCTTATAATTCCAAAAAAAATAGGCTCAATATGGCTAAACCAACTAATTATATCCTGTTTTGAAACTGTAAACTGGTCAATTAACCCACAGCCTTCATGCAATTACCCAGTCCAGGTCCAAGTGGGAATGGACATCAGATCAAACTCATCATCTCCATGAGGAAACCAATGATTATGCAATGCTCCTTAAGGTATATCAGTTTGCATTTGCTTATGAGAACAAAGTCTCTGTTTTTTTCTTGTGTCTTCAATGAATGAAAGCTTTTTTCAAGACATGTAGGGAAAAGTAATGTCTTCCAACAAAGTCTACAAGGTTAGGTATTATGTTCATATAGAAAGAAGCCTGTCATGTCGTAGATTCAAGACAATGCTTTGAATTGATAATCATGACCTGTATTATAACACCAAGGAAAGCTAGCTAATACGGTTTCTACTCCCAACTGTCAGAACCAGGGGAGCGTCTCCCTCTCCCTCTCCCTCCTCCTCCCCTCTACCTCTCCTTCTCCCTCTCCCCCTCCCTCTCCCCTCCCTCCCCCTCTCCCTCTCATTCTTTCTGTCTGTAACTCTGACTTTCAAGTAAATAAATAAATCTTTAAAAAAAAAATAAAAACTCTACCAGCAAGATGACCTTCACCAAATACAACCTGTCAACTGTGGACCAGAATGATGAAACAAAAAAACTGCTTTTCTTTATAACTTCCCTAGGCTGTGACATGGTGTTATTAGCAAGAGAAAACAGTTAAATCATCTTAATGCTTTGCTGTTACACAACTATCACTGTTGTAAGTCCTACATAGCTGCATTATTACAATGTTTGACTCTTTACCAAAGGAGGATTGTGTTGTCTTTTTCCACCTTGAAAGATAATCTAACCAACCAAGACAAGAAGCAACTTCAGAAAACCCTTTATTACTCAGTATAATTGATTTCACTTTTCCCATTATTTCTCCATTCCTTTCAGCCAAATTATTGATTAAAAATGAGTATCCTTTTAATTTGGATGTTTCTTTGTCTAAAATGATGGTAGAAGCATTCATTTACCATAAAAGTGTGAGAAACTGGATTTTTAACTTCCTTAGCATCCTGTTGCACCTTATACATTTCCAACATCAGAAATTCCTCTGTCAGATTAAATGACTCTTAATGACTGGATGAGGCTTCACCCCCACTCCCAGCCAAGGGCTAATCTGCCAGAAATGAAAGCAATGGCTTTCATAGCTGACGCCAATGCCAACTCTAACAAGAAATGCCTGAGAACTCTTAGTGTGTCAGGGCAATAGCTGAGGCTCATTAGGAAGATGCTGGCCACAGATTTGCCATGGCAACCTCTAGAGATAGATATCTGCTATGCTAGTGACTAGTGACGTGCTGACATCACAGTTTGCTCTTCCAAAGAGGAGCAAGCAGAGGCAAAGCTCCTTATTATCACAGTGATAAAAATGTTGCCATTACAATGATGCTGTCTGTGGCGCACAGGGTGGAGAGAGCTGCCGTAACAGTTTACATCACTGTCCAAGATAAGAAGAGGGAATGTTTCACTGTTGTATATCCTTTTTTAGAAGAAACATGATTTTCTATAGCAGATAAAAAAAATCTATTGGCATTTGATAACAACAAAAATGTCTTGGGGTAGGCATTTGGAGCAGGAATTGAGATGCCATTTGGAATGCCTGCATCTCATATCAGAGTCCCTAGGTTCAAGTCTTGGCTCTGCTTCCAATTCCAGCTTCTTGCTTACACACACTCTGGGAGACAGCAGGTAATGGCTCTAGCCATTGGGTCCCTGCCATCCACATGGGAGGATGATTTGAATATGGCTCCTTGCTTCAGCCTGGCCCAGCTCTGGCTTATGTGGCTATCAGGAGGAATGAATCAGGAGATGGGAGATTCTCTCTCTGTGTTCAAATAAATTAAGAAAATAGTTTTTAAAAGTTGTATTATTTGGCTTTCACTCAGTATTATACTTTTGAAATGAATAAACACTGCTTGTTTATAGTCATACCATGAAATTTGGGTCTCTTTAATCTCAATTCTTCACTAATCATTGAAAAATAAGCATTTATTACTTTGTTGGGATTCAACAATGAGAAGCTTCAGCACTGTGTGTGCAGCCAGGTTCTTTCAAAACTATTGGATTTCACCAGTAGCCCCAAAGACAGAATAGGCGTGTGGAGAGTGAAACACGATGGCACTTTGGGATGCAACAGCCTGCCTGTTCTACTCCTTCAGCAGGAAGGAGGACTGTGGATGTAGCAGGTATGTCAGAGAAACAGCAGAGTGATGTAGAGAATGAGATCACCACCACTGGGCTCTGGGGTGAAGAGTTTCCTGTTAAACTCTGAAATTTCCTGGGAGTTCCAGTTCTGGAAGAAGAAAAGGGAAGTTACACAGCTGAGTATAGAGGGCTCCAATGAGGATGGAGTTCTGTCTTCATGGCTAACAAAATCTGAACTAGAGCTTTTTATTTTTTTTATGATGGACAAAAATTGCAGGGCATGAAGTATGATAAAGCTAAAAAATATTTCCTTTGCATTTTAATCCCTTTTAAATTCTGTAGCAAGCCACATGGAGACATTACCTTCTCTTTATCCTATTTCTCCCTGTTTCTTTGCTGTCTTTTCTGTCCCCAATGTCTTCAGACTCTATTCCTCATTTGTTCTTATATTCAATCCAAAAAGGATTTTTGTCTACCTCTCTCAAACAAATCTCTCTTTTATCAAGGTCACTAATAATCTCCCTGGTGCATATTCAGGCCTCATCTTACATAACCCACCCCTCAAGTTTGAAAGCAACAACTCACCACCATCTCTGATCTTTGGCATTGAATCCCTTTCAGGATTTTCTTGATTTTCACTGGGCCACTCCTTTTTTCATTTCTTTGGCTGCTTTCTCCTCTTTCTGCCTCCCTGACCTTCCCTCCTCAATTATTGAAGTGCCAGTGACACTGACTCTTAATTATCTTATCTAGTTCCTTAGTTTTAAACTTTATGTGTATGCCAGAAACACCCAGATTTAACATCCTAGATGGTCTGTCTTAAACTAGATAAAAAGATCCATTTAACATCTCCCCGTTAAGGTCCAAGAGAAATCTAAAATTCAACATGTCAAAAACTCAGTACCTTAATGAGGGTACTGATAATAGGGAACAAAGCTACCTGGGCCTTGTAGCTCACAACATGAAGGCTAGAAATAATATCAGGATATCAGGACACTGGGATGGAAGAGGATAGTTAAAGAACTGTGGGAATTCTACTTGAAGCCATAGTCATAGTAGATAGTTTTCGTTAAGCTTTGTTTGTGGGATTTGAAGTAGGGTCAAATGTAGAAAGAGGACAACATCCACAAGGCAGTAAATTGTCCCAGTAACCTCAACTTCCTCAGTAATCACTTTACAGTTTCCACTGATAACTGCACTTATAGCATAAGCTCATCCCCTTGTCTTGTGCTAAGACTCATCTCCACTCAAGAATGTTGTGTAATTCAGCCACTCAAGTAGACATAAACTCCAAAATTCTAAATGATTCAGTTAAATATGGTCTGTTTTACTCAGTTAAATAAGGCCTGGTATGAGGCTTCAACTAATTCTTCCTCAAATATTCTAATAGGTGAATACAGAAACACACAGATAAATGTTGAGGACACACAGCAGTCTCAGAATCAATATACTTTTAAAGCATCTATTATTTATTTGAAATTCATAGTTACAGAGAGAGGGGGAAAGGCTGATCTTCCATTTGCTGGTTCACTTCTCCAAAGGCCACAATGGCCAGGACTGGGCCAGGTCAAAGTCAGAAGCCAGGAGCTTCATCTGGGTCTTCCACATGGGTGGCAGGGACCCAAATACTTGGGCCATTTTCCACTGCTTTTCCTAGGCCATTAGCAGGGAACTGGACAGCCAGGACATGAACTGGCACCTACATTCAATGCCAGCATCATAGGTAGCAGCTTTAACTACCACAGTGCCACAATGCCAGTGCCCCAAAAATCAATATTTTAAGTTGTTTCAAAAAGCAGTGGCGGTTGCCTCTATCTTTCTCCTATCTTCACAATAAGAAAATACTATATGGTTACTGGCGCCATCAACTAGAGTGTCAATTTGTTGGGTCAACAACAGGAGCCACTGTGCACTTGCTCCTCATGTGGGATCTCTGTCCTTAATGTGCTGTCCATTGTGATTTAATGCTATAACTAGTACTCAAACAGTATGTTTCACTTTGTGTTTCTATGTGGGTGCAAACTGTTGAAATCTTTATACTAAATTGATCTTCTGTATATAAAGAGAATTGAAAATGAATCTTGATGCAAATGGAAGGGGAGAGGGAGCGGGAGAGGGGAGGGTTGCGGGTGGGAGGGAAGTTATGGGAGGGGGAAGCCATTGTAATCCATAAGCTGTACACTGGAAATTTATATTCATTAAATAAAAGTTAAAAAAAAGAAAATACTATATGTATACCTCAGTTATACCACATAAAAACATTATTTTAAGGCCTTAGTAACAATCTGAGGCTCCTACAAAAGCATTTTTCTATTGACATTACTTTTACTAGAGTAAGACCCAGAATAAGCTTTGAAAGTCAAAATACATTTCCATTTTTATTTCTTCTATAAAATCAACCTATGAAATGGTTTGAGAAGTTGTGATCCTTCTGCAAGATAAAAGTCCTGGATATTGAATATTGGACTCACAAACACATATCATCTCTCAATACTGATGCTAACGGGGACCAGCAATGGGACATAGTGGGTAAAGCCACCACCTGCAATACCAGCATCCCATATGGGCACCAGTTCATGTCCCAGCAGTTCCACTTCTGATCCAGCTCTCTGGCCTGGGAAAAGCAGAGAAAGATGGCCCAAGTGTTTGGGCCCCTGCCAACGACATGGCTCCTGGCTTCACCTTGACCCAAAGATGGCTATTACGGCCATCTGGGGGAGTGAACTGGCAGACAGAAGATCTCTCTTTCTGTCTCTATCTCTCTCTGTGTAACTCTGCCTTCTAAATAAATAAATAAATCTTAAAAAAAAAGTACTAATATTCAATATAGTAGCTGTATTGCTACTATTGTCACAGGAGGCACTGTCACCCTGTCAAGCCAACAGTGGTCTGCACAAGGCTGTTAAAGCTCAGAGGTATTGACGCCAGTGCTAAGGACAATCAGTACCAAAGTCTAGAGCTCTGGAGGAGATATCTCATTTTGGACAGATGTTGATGGTAACACCAATATCACTTTTGTTGCCAAAGCAGTCATGAACACCTTTGCCTTTTACTTAGTACTTCTGTTAAGTTCCATTATATTCTGTACACAATTTCAGTAGAGAATAAAGAGAAAGCACTCATTTTGTTTCTCAAAGTTTTTTTTATTTGAACTCCTCTTGGATAATTTAAATGATAGACATGTTGTTATCAGGGCATATCTTTCTGAGGACCTCAACACATTGTCCTTAAACAAATTTGAGTCTTTCCCTAGGAGATTTTTAATCCCTCATGCAAATTGATGCTGGTAGATTTTTCCCTGTAGATTAGCACAGTTACAGCATGCTTCAAACCTTGCAGGCACAATTCAGATAGTTGCTTCTTTTTTTTTATTTGACAAATAGAGTTAGACAGTGAGAGAGAGAGACAGAGAGAAAGGTCTTCCTTCTGGTGGTTCACCCCAAAAATGGCCACTACAGCCAGAGCTACCCCGATCTAAAGCCAGGAAAGAGGTGCTTCCTTCTGGTCTCCCATGCTGGTGCAGAGGCCCAAGCACTTGGGCCATCCTCCACTGCCTTCCCAGGCCACAGCAGAGAGCTGGACTGGAAGAGGAGCAACTGGGACTAGAACCGGTGCCCATATGGGATGCCGGCACCACAGACAGAGGATTAACCAAGTGAGCCTTGATGCCGGCCCTAGATAGAGTTACTTCTAAAACTGGGATTTGAAAGATGTGTTAGAAAATACTAAGGCTTAAAAATACAAATAGTCAAAGAAGAAAGTTGTATCCCAATGTGACTGAGAAAGAGGTTGGGAATCCTAAAGTATCATCATAAAAACTTAATAAAATAAATGAAAGCTGGACTGGATGGCATTAGGAAATTCAGAATGCATGAGTGAGAAAGGTTGAGAAAGAATATTTTACTCATTCCTTGTATCTTTATGACTTCAGGAGTATCCTCCATAACATGCCTTAAAATCATAATTCTGTGGAAACTTTTAGCTCCAATTTATAGGATGATATGGCTACAGACTTGAAGGTTTGTTATCAAAACCAAAACATTTGTGAATCATTACTAATGAATAATATAAAGATGAATTAGAACAAAGTGTTGCAATATTCAGCAACTTGGAGAAATTTCAAGGACATTATGGTGAGTAAAATAAGCCAATCTCAAAGGGTTGCCTACTATATGATTCCCTTTCTACAGCAATCTCTAAGAGATGAAATTATGGTAATGATGAACAATTAGTGGTGCAAGAGTCAAGTCTAGGGAGATGCTGTGGTTTTTATAGCCTAGCACAAGGAGTTGTAGTTTCTCCATTAGGATGGAACAATTCTGCATCCTGGCTGTGGTGTTGGTCACTTGAATATATACATGTGACACAACTCCATTAAACTATGTCCCAAAAAGGACACTTAAAATTGATGATATATGAATAGAATCTATACTTGAGTTAATAATAGTACACCAACATCAACCTCCTGGTTTTAAGAATACACAATAGTGGATGAGTGTTATGGAGCAGTGGGTTAAAGCCACTGCCTGGGATGCCTGCCTATCATATTGGAGTGTCAGGGATTGTGTCCCACCTCCATTCCCAAGAAACATTTCATGCTAATGTGTACCCTGGAAAGCAGAAGATGATATCTCAAGTACTTGGGTCACTAAGATGATGTAAGAGACCCAGATGGAGTTCTTGGTTCCCAGCTTTGGGCCAGTGCAGGCCCCATTGTTGTAGGCATTTGGGGAAGTAAGCCATCAGATGGAAGATTTCTCTCTCTCTCTCTCTCTCTCTCTCTCTCTCTCTCTCTTTCCATTTCTTTCAAATAAATACAAACAAAAAGGTTTCATTAAAGACATTAGAGTATGATTTTTAAAATGCATAATGATTATGCATTATAATCCAGAGAAGTTGGATGAAGCATACTCCAAGAACTCTGTACAACTTTTGCAATTCTTTGTGTCTTATTTCACGATTTTTAATACTTATCTTAAAAATAAAAAATGAGGGTGATTCCAAGATGTCTGAATAGGGAAAAGACATGCTGATTCTGTCCAGAGGAACATAGCAGGAAAAAATGCAGAGGAAGTGTATTCCTGGAGAATTGGAGTGAAGCTTGCAGTGGAAATTCCACAGAAAGAATGTACATCTCCAGGGCCCAAATTGCCAAGGTGGAGCATCCACAAGCAGCTGGCTCTGGAAATGACACTCCTCTCTCCATGGATAGGACAGGCTCATGGGGTGGAAAAGGGATCTCTGCACCCTGTGATTGTGGGGGCACACACACCCCGTGAGTGTGGTAATCCTATGCCAAGTTGGATGTCACTCTGGATCTTGGCGCCACTCTTGAACACTTAAAAGAGTTCCCAGGACTCACCCAGCATACACCTCTAGGTATTCACTGAAGGAGCAGACATTCCCTGAGCCACAGACGAATAGTTCAAAAATAAAGCCATCAGTGGAGAAAACCAACAACTGTTTCCAGAAATGCCTCAATAAATTCAGAAAAACAAGAAACAAGAACAAGGAAGATAGCCAATGCTGTGGCTCACCTGGCTAATCCTTCACCTGCGGCAGTGGCACACCAGGTTCTAGTCCTGGTCGGGGTGCCGGATTCTGTCCCAGTTGTTCCTCTTCCAGTCGAGCTCTCTGCTATGGCCTGGGAGTGAAGTGGAGGATGGCCCAAGTGCTTGGGCCCTGCACCCGCATGGGAGACCAGGAGAAGCACCTGGCTCCTGGCTTCAGATCAGCACAGTGCACCAGCCGCAGCAGCCATTGCGGGGTGAACCAACAGAAAAGGAAGTTCTTTCTCTCTGTCTCTCTCGCTCACTGTCCACTCTGCCTGACAAAAAAAAAAAAAAAAAAAAAAAAAAAGAACAAGGAAGACAACATGACTCCCCAAAGGAACACAATGACACTTCAATATTACAATGTGAAGACAAATAGATTGATGAAATGCCTGAAAAGGAATTCAAAAGAATGATTATAGGATTACTCAGAAGCAATGAGAAGCAAATTCATGAGTTAAGGAGATCCATAAATGGCATGGAGGAAAAATTTTCCAATGAGACTCATATTTTGAAGAGAAATCAAACTGAAATACTAGAAATGAAGAATTCAATATGTCAAATAAAAACACATTAGAAACCCTTAACAACAGACTTCATGATCCAGAAAAAGAATATACAAGCTAAAAGACAAATCTTTGGAAATATCTCAGTCAAACCCAGAAAAATAAGAAGGAGAAATTAGAAAAATTAAAAACAGTGTTGGAAATTTATGAGATAATATCATCAAACAACTCAACAAATGGATCTTAGGAGTTCCTGAAGATTTGGAAAGAGAGAATGGATTAGAAGGCCTATTCAGTGAAATAAAATAAGAATTCTCCCCTAATTTGGAAAAAGAAAGGGACATCCAAGTACAGGAAGTATAGAGAACTCTTGATAGATATGACAAGGAAAGATCTCCACCATAATACATTATAGTCACACTTACAACAGTAAAACATAAAGAAAAGATTCTAAAATGTACATGAGAGAAACATCAGATCACTTTCAGAAGATCTACAAATAGAATGACAGCTGATTTCTCATCAGAAACTGTACACGCTAGGAGAGAATGAAGAGACACAGTCTAAGACTTAAAAGAAAACTGTCAACCCAGAATATTATACCCTGCAAAGCTCTCATTTATAAATGAAGGCAAAATAAAGACCTCCCACAGCAAAGAGAAATTTAAAGAATTTTCTACCTCTTGCCTAGCCCTACAAATGATGCTTAAGGATGTCCTACACACAGAAACAGAAAGATAGTTATTATGAAAGAATGTGAAAGCACAAATCCTAATAAAAATACAAATAAAATCTCAAGCAATCAATAGAAATATTTATTGAAAAATAACAGGGTCAAGTCATTACTTAGCAATAGCAACCTTGAATGTAAATAGCCTAAATTCTCCAATTAAAACATATGAACAGGTCAAATAGATGAAAAAACAAGACCCATCTATTTGCTTCCTACATTAAACATGCCTCACTAACAAAGATACACATAGACTGAAAGTGAAAGGATGGAAGAAGTTATTTGATGCTAGTTGAAAGCAAAAATGAGCAAGTGTAGCCACTCTATGTATCAGACAAAATAGACGTTAACACAAAACTGTTGAAAGAGATAAAGAAGGGCATTAGGTAATGATTAAAACATGAATTCAACAGGAAGATGTTACTATAATAAATGTATATGAACAATGAAAAGGTACCTGGCTGTTTAAAAGAAATGTGAATGGATTTAAAGGGAGACATAGAATCCAATACAACAGTTACTGGGGACTTCAACACTCCACTTTCATCAATGGACAGATCAACTAGACAAAAAAATCAACAAAGAAACAACAGAGCTAATCTGTATTATACACCAAATGAACCTGATATCTATAGAACCTTTCATACCACAGTTGCAGAATATATATTTTTATCAGTGCATGAAACTTTCTCTAGGCTAGACCATATGACAGGCCATAATGGTAGTCTCAGCAAAACAAAAAATTGAAACCATACCATTTCTGACCACAATGGAATGAAGCTGGAAATTAATAATCCTAGAATCTCTGGAAATATGTAAACACATAGAAACTGAACAAACACTCTTGAATGAACAGTGGTTCATAGAAGAAATCAAAATAGAAATCAAAAAATTCCTGGAAATGAAAGAAGATGACAATAAAACATGTCAAAAATTATGGCATACAGCAAAAGTAGTGTAAAGAGGGACATATATAGCAGATGGTGCCTATGTCAAGATATTGGGAAATACATCAAAATTATCTAACAATGCAGCTCAAGGACCTAGAAAGACAAGAACAAATAAAACCCAAAATTATTAGAGGAAAGAAATAATGAAAACTAGAGAAGAAATAAACAACATTAAAACTAAAATAATAGAAAAGCTCAGTGAAATTAAGAGCTGGGATTTTTTTTTTTTTTTGACAGGCAGAGTGGATAGTGAGAGAGAGAGACAGAGAGAAAGGTCTTCCTTTTTGCCGTTGGTTCACCCTCCAATGGCCTCTGCGGCCAGCGCATCATGCTGATCCGAAGCCAGGAGCCAGGTGCTTCTCCTGGTCTCCCATGCGGGTGCAGGGCCCAAGCACTTGGGCCATCCTCCACTGCCTTCCCAGGCCATAGCAGAGAGCTGGCCTGGAAGAGGGGCAACCGGGATAGAATCCGGCACCCTGACCGGGACTAGAACCCTGTGTGCCGGCGCCACAAGGCAGAGGATTAGCCTGTTAAGCCACGGTGCCAGCCTGAGCTGGGATTTTTTTATACCATTGGTGCAACTAACCAAAAGAGAGAAGATTAAAATCAATAAAATCAGAGATTAAAAGGGAGATGTAGGGGCCAGCACTGTGGCGTAGTGAGCTAAGCCTCTGCCTGCAGCACCAGTATCCCATATAGGCATTGGTTCTGATCCCAGCAGCTCCACTTCAGATCCAGGTCTCTGCTATGGTGTGGGAAAGCAGTGGAAAATGGCCCAAGTACTAGGGACCCTGCACCCACATGGGAGAAGAAGCTCCTGGCTCCTGGCTTCAGATCACCCCAACTCTGGCTGTTTCGGCCATTTGGGGAATGAACCAGCAGATGGAGAGCTTTCTCTCTGTTTCTCCTTCTCTGTCTGTAATTCTACTTCTCACATAAGTAAATAAAATCTTTAAAAGGGATATGTAACAACAGATACCACAGAAATACAAAGAATCATCAGGAATTGCTACAAACAATTCCTACATACAAGCTATATGCCAACAAATTGTAAAACCAAGAAGAAATTGATAGATTCCTGGACACACACAATCTACTAAAACTGAGACACAAAGACATTGAAAACCTAAACAGACCAATAAAAAAGATGGAGATTGAATCAGAAAAGCCCAGGCCTCGATGGTTTTACTGCTGAACTTAACCAGACTTTTAAGAATAACTAATTCCAATCCTTCTCAAAGCATTAAAAACAATGGAAAGGGAGGGAATCCTCCCAAACTCCTATGAAGCCAGCATTACAGTAAATCCAAAGCCAGAAAAAGATACAATACAGAAAGAGAACTATAGACCATTATCACTGAGGAACATGGATGCAAAAATTCTGAACAAAATAGTAGCTAATCAAATCCAACAATACATCAGAAAGATCATTCACCTGGACAAAGAAGGGTTTATCCCTGGTATGCAGAGATAATTCAGCATCCACAAATCAATATATGTGATACATCACATTAAAAAATTGTATAATAATAACCATAAGATTATCTGGATAGATACAGAGACAGCATTCCATAAAATATAACATTCTTTCATGATATAAACCTTTAACAAATTGGGTATAGAAGGAACAGTCCTCAACACAATCAAAGAAATCAATGACAAACTCACAGCCAGAATCATAGTGAATTGGAAAAAGATGGAAGTATTTCCATTAAGATCCAGAACCAGATAAGGATGCCAACTTTCACCACTGTTATTCAAGATATACTGGAATTTGTAGCCAGAGCCACTAGTCAGGAAAATGAAATCAAAGGGACACAAATTAAAAAGGAGGAAGTCAAATTATCCCTATATGTAGATGACAAGATTTTATATATAGTGGAACCAAAAGACTCCACTAAGAGACTGTTGGAATTCATAAGAGAGATTGGTAA
The DNA here is from genome assembly GCF_033115175.1 of Lepus europaeus. Taxonomy (NCBI): domain Eukaryota; kingdom Metazoa; phylum Chordata; class Mammalia; order Lagomorpha; family Leporidae; genus Lepus; species Lepus europaeus. The sequence continues at coordinate 93,132,545 of NC_084827.1, forward strand.
AGTGGCAGGATATAAAATTAGCACATAAAAATCAATAGCTTTTGTATACACAGAAGTTCCATGGCTGAGAAAGAACTTTTAAGATCAATCCTATTCACAATAACTCAGGCACCTTGCTTCAGCCTCACGCAGTCCCTCCTATTGAGGCCATTTTAGGAGTGAAGCAGCTGATAAAAGGTCTCTCTCTCTCTCTCTCTCTCTCTCTTTCTATCTGTTGCACCCTCTCTCTGTAATTCTGCCTTGCAAATAAATAAATAAATAAGCAAATCTTAAAAATAAAAGAAATGAGCGAGAAATATGAATAGAGACATTTTTCAAATAAAGGAATACAAATGATCCACAGGCACATGAGAGAAAAGTCAGATTACTCTCAGAGGATCTCCAATTAGACTCACAGCAGACTTCTCATCAGAAGCCCTACAGGCTAGTAGTGAATGATGAGACATAGCCCAGGTACTAAGAGAGAAAAACTGCCAGCCCAGAATATTATATCCTGCAAAGCTCTCATTTGTGAATGAAGGTGAAATAAAGACCTTTCATAGCAAACAGAAATTGAAAGAATTTGTCGTACTCATCCAGCCCTGCAAAAGATGCTTAAAGATGTGTTACACACAGAAACACAGAAACACGGTCATCAATATGAAAGAAGGTAAAGGAAGGAAACCTCACAGCAAAAGATCACAGGAATCTCAAAGCATATATTAGAAATTATCTTTGGCAAATGGCAGGGCAAAGTTACTCCTTCTCAATAGTCACATTGAATGTTAATGGCCTGAACTGTCCAGTTAAAAGACACCGACTGGCTGACTGGGTTAAGGGACAAAGCCCATCTTTTTGCTGCTTATAAGAAACTCATCTTTCCAACAAAGATACATGCAGACTGAAAGTGAAAGGCTGGAAAAAGATATACCATGCCAACAGAAATGAAAAAAGAGCGGGCGTAGCCATCTTAATATCGGACAACAAAAACTTTACCACAAAAACTGTTAGGAGAGACAAAGAGGGGCACTATGTAATGATTAAGGGATCCATTCAACAGGAAGATATAATGATTATCAATGTATATGCACCTAATTACAGGGCACCAGTTTATTTAAAAGACTTGTTAAGGGACTTAAAGTAGACTTAGACACCAATACAATAGTACTGGGGGACTTCAATACTCCACTCTCAGAGATAGACAGATCAACAGGACAGAAGATCAACAAGGAGACAGTAGATTTAAATGACACTATAGCTCAAATGGATCTAACAGATATCTACAGAACATTTCTTTTTTTTAACTTTTATTTAATGAATATAAATTTCCAAAGTACAGCTTATGGGTTACAATGGCTTTCCCCTCCCAAAACTTCCCTCCCACCCACAACCCTCCCCTTTCCCACTCCCTCTCCCCTTCCAATCACATCATGATTCATTTTCAATTCTCTTTATATACAAAAGATCAGTTTAGTATATATTAGGTAAAGATTTCAACAGTTTGCCCCCATATAGCAACACAAAGTGAAAAAAAAATACTGTTGGAATACTAGTTATAGCATTAAATAAGAGTGTACAGCACATTAATGGCAGAGATCCTACATAATATTTTTTAAAAATTAATTAATTTTCTATGCCATTTCCAATTTAACACCAGGTGTTTTTTTTTTCATTTTCAATTATCTTTATATACAGAAGATCGATTCAGTATATAATTAGTAAAGATCTCATCAGTTTGTACCCACGCAGAAACACAAAGTGTAAAAGTACTGTTTCAGTACTAGTTACAGCATCACTGCACATTAGACAACACATTAAGGACAGATCCCACATGGGATGTAAGTACACAGTGACTCCTGTTGCTGACTTAACAATTTGACACTCCTGTTCATGGCGTCAGTAATCTCCCTAGGCTCTAGTCATGAGTTGCCAGGGCTATGGAAGCCTTTAGGGTTCGCTGACTTTGATCTTATTCCGATAGGGTCACAGTCAAAGTGGAAGTTCTCTCCTCCCTTCAGAGAAAGGTACCTCCTTCTTTGATGGCCCCGTTCTTTCCACTGGGATCTCACTCACAGAGATCTTTCATTTAGGTCTTCTTCTTTTTTTTCTTTTCCATGGTATCTTGGCTTTCCATGCCTACAATACTCTCATGGGCTCTTCAGCCAGGTCCGAATGCCTTAAGGGCTGATTCTGAGGCCAGAGTGTTGTTTAGGACATCTGCCATTCTATGAGTCTGCTGTGTATCCCACTTCCCATGCTGGATCTTTCTCTCCCTTTTTGATTCTATCAGTTAGTATTAGCAGACACTTGTCTTGTTTGTGTGATCCCTTTGTTTCTTAGACCTATCCAAGCCATCGAATGTGAACTGAAATTGATCACTTGGACTAGTGAGATGGCATTGGTACATGCCACCTTGATGGGATTGTATTGGAATCCCCTGGCACATTTCTAACTCCATCATTTGGGGCAAGACTGATTGTGCATGTCCAAAATTGTGCATCTCCTCCCTCTCTTTTTCCACTCTGAAATTTAACAGGGATCACTTTTCAGTTAAAATTTAAACACCTAAGAATAATTGTGTGTTAATTACAGAGTTCAACCACTAGTACTAGAACAACAACAAATACTAAAAAAGATAAAGTATTACATTGTACATCTAGAGTCAGGACAAAAGCTGATCAGGTCATTGTTTCTTATAGTGTCCATTTCACTTCAACAGGTTTCCCCTTTGGTGTTCAGTTGTCACCGATCAGGGAAAACAAATGGTATTTGTCTCTTTGGGACTGGCTTAATTCACTCAGCATGATGCTTTCCAGATCCTTCCATCTTGTTGCAAATGACTGGGTTTCATTGTTCCTTACTGCTGTATAGTATTCTATGGAGTACATGTCCCATAATTTCTTTATCCAGTCTACTGTTGATGGGCATTTGGGTTGGTTCCAGGTCTTAGCTATTGTGAACTGAGCTGCAATAAACATTAATGTGCAGATGGCTTTTTTATTAGCCAAATTAATTTCCTTTGGGTAAATTCCAAGGAGTGGGATGGCTGGGTTGTATGGTAGGGTTATATTCAGGTTTCTGAGGAATCTCCAGACTGACTTCCATAGTGGCTTAACCAGTTTGCATTCCCACCTACAGTGGGTTAGTGTCCCTTTTTCCCTACATCCTCTCCAGCATCTATTGTTGGTAGATTTCTGGATGTGAGCCATTCTCACCGGGGTGAGGTGAAACCTCATTGTGGTTTTGATTTGCATTTCTCTGATTGCTAGTGATCTTGACCATTTTTTCATGTGTCTGTTGGCCATTTGGATTTCCTCTTTTGAAAAATGTCTATTGAGGTCCTTGGCCCATCTCTTCAGTGGGTTGTTTGTTCTGTTGTTGTGGATTTTCTTGATTACTTTGTAGATTCTGGTTATCAACTGTTTATCTGTAGTATAGTTTGCAAATATTTTTTCCCATTCTGTCGGTTGCCTCTTCACTTTCCTGACTGTTTCTTTTGAACTACAGAAACTTCTCAATTTGATGCAATCCCAATGTTAATTTTGGTTTTGACTGCCTGTGCTCCTGGGGTCTTTTCCAAGAAGTCTTTGCCTGTACCTATATCTTGCAGGGTTTCTCCAATGCTCTCTAATAATTTGATGGTTTCGGGTCGTAGATTTAAGTCTTTAATCCATGTTGAGTCAATTTTTGTGTAAGGTGAAAGGTATGGGTCTTGCTTCAAGCTTCTGCACATGGAAATCCAATTTTCCCAGCACCATTTATTGAATAGGCTGTCCTTATTCCAGGGATTAGTTTTGAATCTTTGATCAAATATAAGTTGGCTGTAGATGTTTGGATTGATTTCTGGTGTTTCTATTCTGTTCCTTTGGTCTATCCATCTGTTTCTGTACCAGTACCATGCTGTTTTGATAACAACTGCCCTGTAGTATGCCCTGAAATCTGGGATTGTGATGCCTCCGGCTTTGTTTTTGTTGTACAAGATTGCTTTAGCTATTCGAGGTCTTCTGTGTCTCCATATGAATTTCAGCATCATTTTTTCCAGATCTGAGAAGAATGTCTTCGGTATCTTGATTGGTATTGCATTGAATGTATAAATTGCTTTTGGGAGAATAGACATTTTGATGATATTGATTCTTCCAGTCCATGAGCATGGAAGATTTCTCCATTTTTTGGTATCCTCTTCTATTTCTATCTTTAAGGTTTTGTAGTTTTCATCGTAGAGATCTTTAACGTCCTTGGTTATTCCAAGGTATTTGATTGTTTTTGTAGCTATTGTGAATGGGATTGATCTTAGAAGTTCTTCCTCAGCCGTGGCATTGCCTGTGTATACAAAGGCTGTTGATTTTTGTGCATTGATTTTATATCCTGCCACTTTGCCAAACTCTTCGATGAGTTCCAGTAGTCTCTTAGTAGAGTTCTTTGGGTCCCCTAAATAAAGAACCATATCATCTGCAAAGAGGGATAGTTTGAGTTCTTCCTTCCCAATTTGTATCCCTTTAATTTCTTTTTCTTGCCTAATAGCTCTGGCTAAAACTTCCAGAACTATATTGAATAGCAGTGGTGAGAGTGGGCATCCCTGTCTGGTACCAGATCTCAGTGGAAATGCTTCCAACTTTTCCCCATTCAATAGGATGTTGGCCGTGGGTTTTTCATATATTGCTTTGATTGTATTGAGGAATGTTCCTTCCATACCCAGTTTGCTTAGAGTTTTCATCATGAAAGGGTGTTGTATTTTATCAAATGCTTTCTCTGCGTCTATGGAGAGAATCATATGGTTTTTCTTCTGCAGTCTGTTAATGTAGTGTATTACGTTGATTGTTTTGTGGACGTTGAACCATCCTTGCATACCAGGGATAAATCCCACTTGGTCTGGGTGGATGATCTTTCTGATGTGTTGTTGCATTCTATTGTCCAGAATTTTATTGAGGATTTTTGCATCTATGTTCATCAGGGATATTGGTCTGTAATTCTCTTTCAATGCTTCATCTTTTTCCGGCTTAGGAATTAAGGTGATGCTGGCTTCATAGAAAGAATTTGGGAGGATTCCCTCTTTTTCGTTTGTTCTGAATAGTTTGAGAAGAATTGGAGTTAGTTCTTCTCTAAATGTCTGGTAGAACTCAGCAGTGAATCCATCTGGTCCTGGGCTTTTCTTTGTTGGGAGGGCCTTTATTACTGTTTCAATTTCTGTGTCAGTTATGGGTCTGTTTAGGTTTTCTAAGTCTTCCTGGCTCAATTTAGGTAGGTTGTATGTGTCCAAGAATCTGTCCATTTCTGATAGATTTCCCTGTTTGCTGGCATACAAGTCCTTGTAGTAATCTCTGATGATTCTTTTTATTTCTGTGGTGTCTGTTGTTATGTTTCCTTTTTCATCTCTGATCCTATTGATTTGGGTCTTTTCTCTCCTTTTTTTTTTTAGTTTGTTGGGCCAATGGGGTGTCAATTTCGTTTATTTTTTCAAAAAACCAGCTCCTCGTTTGGCTGATTTTTTGTAATTTTTTTTGGATTCAATCCTTTTGACTTCTTCTTTGATTTTAATTATTTCCCTTCTTCTACTGGGTTTGGGTTTGGTTTGCTGCAGATTTTCTAGATCCTTGAGATGACTTGAAAGCTCATCTATTTGGTTACTCTCCAATTTCTTGATGTAGGCACCTATTGATATAAATTTTCCTCTTAACACTGCTTTTGTTGTATCCCATAGGTTTTGGTATGTTGTGCTGTTATCCTCATTTACTTCCAGAAAATTTTTGATTTCTCTTTTGATTTCTTCTATGACCCATTGTTCATTCAGGAGCATGTTGTTCAATCTCCATGTGTTTGCACGTGCTCTGGGGATTCCCGAGTTGCTAATTTCCAATTTCATTCCTTTGTGGTCTGAGAAGCTGCATGGTATGATTCTAATTCTTTTGAATTTGCTGAGACTTGCTTTATGGCCTAGTATGTGGTCAAACCTAGAGAATGTTCCATATACTGCTGATAAGAATGTAAAGTCCTTAGATGTAGGATGAAATGTTCTGTAGATATCTGTTAGATCCATTTGGGCTATAGTGTCCTTTAAATCTGCTGTCTCCTTGTTGATCTTCTGTCCTGTTGATCTGTCTATCTCTGAGAGTGGAGTATTGAAGTCCCCCAGTACTATTGTATTGGTGTCTAAGTCTACTTTAAGTCCCTTAACAAGTCTTTTAAATAAACTGGTGCCCTGTGATTAGGGCATATACATCGATAATCGTTATATCTTCCTGTTGAATGGATCCCTTAATCATTACATAGTGCCCCTCTTTGTCTCTCCTAACAGTTTTTGTGGTAAAGTTTTTGTTGTCCGATATTAAGATGGCTACGCCCGCTCTTTTTTCATTTCTGTTGGCATGGTATATCTTTTTCCAGCCTTTCACTTTCAGTCTGCATGTATCTTTGTTGGAAAGATGAGTTTCTTATAAGCAGCAAAAAGATGGGCTTTGTCCCTTAACCCAGTCAGCCAGTCGGTGTCTTTTAACTGGACAGTTCAGGCCATTAACATTCAATGTGACTATTGAGAAGGAGTAACTTTGCCCTGCCATTTGCCAAAGATAATTTCTAATATATGCTTTGAGATTCCTGTGATCTTTTGCTGTGAGGTTTCCTTCCTTTACCTTCTTTCATATTGATGACCGTGTTTCTGTGTTTCTGTGTGTAACACATCTTTAAGCATCTTTTGCAGGGCTGGACGAGTGGCGACAAATTCTTTCAATTTCTGTTTGCTGTGAAAGGTCTTTATTTCACCTTCATTCACAAATGAGAGCTTTGCAGGATATAATATTCTGGGCTGGCAGTTTTTCTCTCTTAGTACCTCAGCTATATCTCGCCATTCTCTCCTGGCTTGTAGGGTTTCTGATGAGAAGTCAGCTGTAAGTCTAATTGGAGATCCTCTGAAAGTAATCTGACGTTTCTCTCTTGCACATTTTAGGATCTTTTCTTTGTGTTTCACTGTGGTGAGTTTGATTACGACGTGTCATGATGAGGATCTCTTTTGATCATGTTTATTAGGGGTTCTATGAGCTTCCTATACTAAGATGCCTCTGTCCTTCTCCAAACCTGGGAAATTTTCTGCTAGTATCTCACTAAAAAGGCCTTCTAATCCTTTTTCCCTTTCCATGCCTTCAGGAACTCCTAGAACCCGAATGTTGGGTTTTTTAATAGTATCCTGTAGATTCCTGACAGTATTTTTTAGATTTCTGATTTCTTCTTCTTTTCTTTGATTTGACTGTTTCCTTTCCTGTTCTCTGTCTTCTAATTCCGATATTCTCTCTTCTGCTTCACCCATTCTGTTTTTAAGGCTCTCTAATGTGTTTGCCATTTGATCTATTGAGTTCTTCATTTCATTGTGGTTTTTGGTCACTATCTCAGTTTCCTGTTCTACTAGTTGTTTCATTTCATTTTGATTCCTCCTTAATATTTCATTTTCATGGGAGAGATTTTCTATCTTATCCATTAAGGATTTCTGTAGTTCAAGAATTTGTTTTTGAGAACTTCTTAATGTTCTTATCAATTTTTTGAGATCTGCTTCTTGCATTTCCTCTATCTCTTCATCTTCATAATCTTGCATTGGCGTGTCTTGTTCACTTGGGGGTGTCATAGTGTCTTCCTTGCTCTTGTTACCTCGGCTTCTATTTTTGTTGTTTGGCATGTTGTAGATAATTTATGGTGTTTTTTTTTTTGTTTTGTTTTGTTTTGTTTTGTTTTTTTTGCTGTGGTGTTTTTTTTCTCGTTATACTATGCCTCTAATGATCTGTCTGCTTTGTTGAATCCTTAGGGGCTGTGATGGGTGTGGCCAGAGAGCTATGCTTGATTCTTCAGGTTTAAGGCTGTGTAAAGAGTGACTCTCCCAGATTGCTCACTCACTTGCTCCTTGCTGGCTCGCTCTCTCTCTCTCTTTTTTTTTTTTTTTTTTGACTCAGTTGGGAGTGGAGTTGAGGGTAGTTGAAATCTGGCCTCTGTGAGTATTCGTTTGATCTACCCCTGGGACCACACAAAGAGTTTATGCAGCCCTCAATGTGTTCTGCAGTTTCGCTAAAGTTACTGAGTTTGGCTGCGCTTTACATATGTAAAATCACGGGGCTCTTTGTTTTGCTTGGTGAGTGAAGGGAGAGGCCTCTGTCCCCCTCCCCCAATGTCTCGGGTTTCTGAGGTCTTTGTCTTACCCTCCTCCGGTTCCCCGTGCTGGCGAGATTCTGTGGCTCTGGCTCGTCTCCCGCTGCTCGGCTCCTCTCGGTTGGTTTTCCACGCAGTGGGCTCCCTGTAAGTCCTCTGTTTCACATCCACTAGATCCGGAAGCGTTTCCTCTGCAGTTTTTTTCTTGAGTCTTTTCCTGAGGCTACAGTAATTCCACTTTTATGAAACTTTATTTTCCCAAACTAAGGCGCACCTCCTCACTATCCGCCATCTTGGCTCCGCCCCTCATCTACAGAACATTTCATCCTACATCTAAAGACTTTACATTCTTCTCAGCAGTACATGGAACCTTCTCTAGGATTGACCACATACTAGGCCATAAAGCAAGTCTCAGCAAATTCAAAAGAATTAGAATCATACCATGCAGCTTCTCAGACCACAAAGGAATGAAATTGGAAATTAGCAACTCGGGAATCCCTAGAGCATGTGCAAACACATGGAGATTGAACAACATGCTCCTGAATGAACAATGGGTCATAGAAGAAATCAAAAGAGAAATCAAAAATTTTCTGGAAGTAAATGAGGATAACAGCACAACATACCAAAACCTATGGGATACAGCAAAAGCAGTGTTAAGAGGAAAGTTTATATCAATAGGTGCCTACATCAAGAAATTGGAAAGGCACCAAATAGATGAGCTTTCAATGCATCTCAAGGATCAAACCAAAATTAACATTTGGGATTGCATCAAATTGAGAAGTTTCTGTACTTCAAAAGAAACAGTCAGGAAAGTGAAGAGGCAACCGACAGAATGGGAAAAAATATTTGCAAACTATGCTACAGATAAACAGTTGATAACCAGAATCTACAAAGTAATCAAGAAAATCCACAACAACAGAACAAACAACCCACTGAAGAGATGGGCCAAGGACCTCAATAGACATTTTTCAAAAGAGGAAATCCAAATGGCCAACAGACACATGAAAAAATGGTCAAGATCACTAGCAATCAGAGAAATGCAAATCAAAACCACAATGAGGTTTCACCTCACCCCGGTGAGAATGGCTCACATCCAGAAATCTACCAACAATAGATGCTGGAGAGGATGTAGGGAAAAAGGGACACTAACCCACTGTAGGTGGGAATGCAAACTGGTTAAGCCACTATGGAAGTCAGTCTGGAGATTCCTCAGAAACCTGAATATAACCCTACCATACAACCCAGCCATCCCACTCCTTGGAATTTACCCAAAGGAAATTAATTTGGCAAACAAAAAAAGCCGTCTGCACATTAATGTTTATTGCAGCTCAATTCACAATAGCTAAGACATGGAACCAACCCAAATGCCCATCAACAGTAGACTGGATAAAGAAATTATGGGAGCCAGCGCCATGGCTTAACACGCTAATCCTCCGCCTTGCGGTGCCGGCACACCAGGTTCTAGTCCCAGTCAGGCACCGGATTCTGTCCCGGTTGCCCCTCTTCCAGGCCAGCTCTCTGCTATAGCCCGGGAAGGCAGTGGAGGATGGCCCAAGTGCTTGGGCCCTGCACCTGCATGGGAGACCAGGAGAAGCACCTGGCTCCTGGCTTCGGATCAGCATGATGAGCCGCGGTGGCCATTGGAGGGTGAACCAACGGCAAAAGGAAGACCTTTCTCTCTCTCTCTCTCTCTCTCTCTCCACTCTGCCTGTCAAAAAAATTTTTTAAAAATAAATAAATAAAAATTAAAAAAAGAAAAGAAATTATGGGACATGTACTCTATAGAATACTATACAGCAGTCAAAAACAATGAAACCTGGTCATTTGCAGCAAGATGGAGGAATCTGGAAAATATCATGCTGAGTGAATTAAGCCAGTCCCAAAGAGACAAATATCATTTGTTTTCCCTGAACTGTGACAACTAACTGAGCACCAAAGGGGAAACCTGCTGAAGTGAAATGGACACTAAAAGAAACAATGATCTGATCAGTTCTTGTCCTGACTATTGATGTACAATGTAATACTTTATCCTTTTTAGTGTTGTTGTTGTTGTTGTTGTTGTTGTTCTAGTACTAGTGGTTGAACTCTGTAATTAACACACAATTATTCTTAGGTGTTCAAATTTTAACTGAAAAGTGATCCTTGTTAAATATAAGAGTGGGAAAAAGAGAGGGAGGAGATGTACAGTTTGGGACATGCTCAATCGGACTTGCCCCAAATGGTGGAGTTAGAAAAGTGCCAGGGGATTCCAATACAATCCCATCAGGGTAGCATGTACCAATGCCATCTCACTAGTCCAAGTGATCAGTTTCAGCTCAAAATTGATCACTCTGATAGGTCTAAGAGTCAAAGGGATCACACAAAGGAGACTAGTGTCTGCGAATACTAACTGATAGAATCAAAAAGGGAGAGAACGATTCAACATGGGAAGCGGGATACACAGCAGACTCATAGAAGGGCAGATGTCCTAAACAACACTCTGGCCTCAGAATCAGCCCTTGAGGCATTCGGATCTGGCTGAAGAGCCCATGAGAGTATTTTAGGCATGGAAAGCCAAGACACTCTGGAAAAAAAAAACCTAACTGAAAGATCACTGCGAGTAAGATTCCAGTGGAAAGAACAGGGCCATCAAAGAAGGAAGTACCTTTCTCTGAAGGGAGGAGAGAACTTCCACTTTGACTATGACCCTATCGGAATAAGATCAAAGTCGGCGAACCCTAAAGGCTTCCATAGCCTTGGCAACTCATGACTAGAGCCTAGGGAGATTACTGACGCCATAAACAAGAGTGTCAAATTCTTAAATCAACAACAGGAGTCACTGTGTACTTATGTCTCATGTGGGATCTGTCCTTAATGTGTTGTCCAATGTGAAGTGATGCTATAACTAGTACTAAAACAGTACTTTTACACTTTGTGTGTCTGTGTGGGTACAAACGGATGAAATCTTTTCTTAATATATATTGAATTGATCTTCTGTATATAAAGATAATTGAAAATGAAAAAAAAACCTGGTGTTAAATTGGAAATTGCATAGAAAATTAATTAATTTTTTAAAAAATATTATGTAGGATCTCTGTCTTTAATGCGCTATACACTGTTATTTAATGCTATAACTAGTACTTAAACAGTATTTTTTCACTTTGTGTTGCTATGTGAGGGCAAACTGTTGAAATCTTTACTTAATATATACTAAACTGATCTTCTGTATATAAAGAGAATTGAAAATGAATCTTGATGTGAATGGAAGGGGAGAGGGAGTGGGAAAGGGGAGGGTTGCGTGTGGGAGGGAAGTTATGGGGTGGGGAGCCATTGTAATCCATAAGCTGTACTTTGGAAATTTATATTCACTAAATAAAAGTTAAAAAAATATATGTGTACAAGAATACACTCAGCTACCAATCCCCCATTCCAATTCATTTTACAGCAACTCATTTTTCTGCCACTGCTGTAAATGCCAACAAATGATTCTGCCAAAGTTGCATTTCCAAAAGAATTAAAACTTTTTATCATGAAATTTCTTCCTGACCATAGCTAAGTAATAGAACTTAGTAGTTCTCAAAGTACAGACATTCCAACTGACACCCAAACACCCATCTGTCTTCCTGTTATAAAGAGACTGAAGATTCCCAGTAGAGGTCTGGGGACACTTAAGTGAGGGCCATGAGTGGCTGCCTTGGAACTAAGAGGAAGAAGAAGGAAAGAGAATGAGCATTCAGAAGACAGCATCCATATGTGAGTGACCTCCCCCTGAAGGCAGGAGTCCACACATCCCTCCTTTGAGTCCTCTAAAGGAACAGTAAAGTTACACTTTGATATTCACTTTACTTCCATTACAATCAGGAGTATGTTTAATCTGAGAAAAAACTAAGCTGATAGGATAATCTCATAAAAAGAGGGCAAAGGTATCTGAAGCATGCTACTGGGTTTTCTTGTGGAGACAACAATATACACATATACAGACATAGGCAAAACTTCAGCAGCAACACAATGATCCTCTGATAGATGACAAAGAGAAAGTCTACTAGACATGAGCTTGGAAAACTGAATTCTAGGCTATCTGTTATATATCCCACACACACACACACACACACACATACACACACACTACATTGGTGAGCAAAGATTTTTCTTTTGCTCAGAGGAGGGATTTTGTTTGCAGAATAAGTAATGTCTTGAGCTCAATGATGGTATTTCTTTGGAGAAAGATACTTGAGCACTCCAGAGTATAATCAAGCAAGTAAAGTTCCCAGCAGCTTCTACACAGTTCCATGGCAAGTAGGTGGGTCAAATGAGAGTCTAAGCCCTGTGTGACCAATTAATTGTACAAAAACACACACTAAATTTTAGTGCAAATTTGAGCCACATAATCAAATGATACAAAAATGTGTATATATGTTCTGCCAAAAATAGTTTACATATGGAATCTAATATAAAATAGATTACATTACCGAAAATGTCCCAGAACACACAACACATTTTTAAGACTTTTTGGGGAAGCATAAAGAACGCAGGGGAGTCCACAGGAAAAAGAGTATCAGCAGTTATAAGGTTGACTTTTACATTTCTGCATTATGTATTTTCTTTATTTAAGAACTTCAACCATGTGTATACTATAATTTATGAAATACACACTCATTTTATTAATTAAATTCCAACTATAAAATGATACAAATACGGATGTCATTAAACTATTTTAAAGGAAACATTTCAATGTTTTAATGTCTGAGTAATTAACTAAGTTAATTGATTGAAGATGCTTATAGTTTGTTCACATCCATTTATTGAGTATCAGTTGAGTGAGTCTTGTAATTAGTCCTAGAGAAACCAAAATATCTGCAAGGTTTTAAACAAGACAATGGCTCAAAATGTTTCGCTTCAAAGTGCTGAAATTTGTTATATTAAATTATTCTAACCATAAAACATAGCCCAAACAAATACACTTTAGAAGCAGGGCAATTTACATGTAGAGTTGGTGATACTTTAGTTTACCATTGCAAATTTTCCTAGGCTGTTTCTTATTGGTGAGTAAGCTACCAAAGACAGAGTTTTTTAGTGCCAAAGGAAACACTTGGTTTAAACCATATTCAGCTTAGACAGTCTTGAGATTCTCACTTCTTTGGAGTGCAAATAGCCAGGCTTCAAAGAGAATGAGATAGCTGAGCACATGCTCCTGAGAGCATAGATGTTGTCAGAGCCTACAATCAAAAGGAGATGCCTGGGAAAGCTGTCCCCCTTACCTGCCTCTATCATTTCCTTAGAAAAAAAAAGACAAATACCTTACAGACACAGCTCATTGGGCCCTCTCCCTGCCACTGCAGGAGTTGCAGCTTCTCAACAGCAAGGCACTCCCTCTGGTGGCCAGGTCAGGAGAGAAGGCATTACCGAGGGCCTGCCAGGGCCCAGGTGTGTCCCTGGATCTGTTGGTATTTCACCAATCATTTACAGAAATTCAAAAAATGAACCATTCCTTTTTAATATATATACATGTATACATAAATATAAATATATACATATATATATATATGTATATTTCCAAGACACAGTTACAGGGAGAAAGGGAGAGAATGAGAGAGAGAAATCTTCCATATGCTGGTTAATGCCCCAGATAACTGCAATAAACCAGGGCTGTGCCAGCCCAAAGTCAGGGGCCAGGAGCTTCATCAGGGTCTCCCATATGGGCCATCTTCTGCTGCTTTTTCCAAGCCATTAGCAGGGAACTATAGTTGAAGAGAAGCAACCAGGACACAAACTGGCACTGGCATGGGATGCCAGGGTTGCAGGTGGTAGCTTTACCTATTATGCCACACCACCAACCCCCTAACCCTTCTTTTACACACTGGCATCACTGTATTTCTAAGAGTGACTCTGAAGAAAGCTCCTAATGATAGACTAATGTTTTCATACATACAAAATGATAAAGAGAACTGAAATTTTATTATAAGAAAAAAAATCTGTCACACACATGACAGGAATGTGAAGAGTGTGTCCCAAGCTGAAGTGATCACTATGATCTCAGTATATCTTATGTGTTGTACACATTTTAAAGACCATCACCCAGGATATACAGAGATCTTATCACCAGATGAAGTGAGTCAAATAAAAATTTTCTACTTCTAAACCAAGATCTAAATAAACCAGAGGTGGAACAGTGTGCATCTAGTAAGGAAAATGAATACAGTATAGACCTGTGACTTGGATGAGGGACATTTGGTTTCATTTTCCTCCTTGGGTATACATTGGGTCTAATGTTGATTTGTTCAGAGCTCAAAGTTACTTCTGAAGAGGCTTAATCTGACACCTTTATCTAAAAGATGATATCCTGGGGCCAGCATTGTGGCAAAGCAAGTAAAACTTCCACCTGCAATGTCAGCACCCATATGGGCACCAGTTTGAGTCCCATCTGTTCCAATTCCAATCCAGTTCCCTACTAATGGCCTGGGAAAAGCAGAAGAAGATGGCCTAGGTGGTTGGGCCCCTGTCACCCAAGTGGGAGAACTGGATGAAGTTCCTGGCTCCTAGCTTCAGTCTGGCCCAGCACTGGCCTTTGCAGCCATCTGGGGAGTGAACCAATAAATGAAGATCTCTCTCTCTGTGTTGCACTGTCTCTATCTGTCTGTCTGTCTGTCTCTCTCTCTCTCTCTGTCTCTCTCTCTCTCACTTTCAAATAAATAAATAAATCTGTTTTAAAATGATAAACTTTATTTTCTTACCCTACTTTGTTTTTTCTTTATAGCACATGAGATGTCACATTAATAATATGCCATTGTTTATTGTCATATCTTTCATTAGAATGCAAGGTTCTTCAAGGGTAAGAACTTCACTCATTTAACTCACTGTTGCATTCTCAGTATCTCAGACAGGACTTTGCAAAAAGCAAGATCTCAAAAATGATTTGTGAATAGAATATGTAAGTAGACGTGTAGATCAAATACACTTCATTGAAATGAAGTGCTAGTTTCTAAATTTGTGTCTTTCCATTATATAAATAAGATAGTACAACCTACCAAATAATAAAGTAATCTTTCCCACTTTGTATTCAAGAAAGTGAAAAAATTATAACTAAAAGAGCCATACCTTACAGATGTACCAATATGAGGAAAAATTACAGAAAATTTAAAACACATTTTTTTCTTAGATGCATAGGCAAGGTCTTACTGTAGTCAACAATTGGACCAGTCTCCTCCAAACCAGTTGGTAGGGTTTTAGATACTTCCAGGACAGTGGAAACTTACCAAGGGAGCCATGTTCCCACATTCTCTAATAGTCTGGGTCCCTGAAAAAAAATTAATGATTTTGTAAGAACTATAAAATAGAGTAAAATATATTAATAAGAAAAATTATAGTATAAAAGAGATAATTATATCATTTGGGGATATATTTCTTGTAGTGGAATACCAAGAAAAGTTAGGATACTCCTTGATTCTAATTAACACTCAAGTGCTTCAAAATCAGTTTGTCAGAGTTGGTAAAATACAAGAATTGTGAAGTCATATTAAAGGAAACTAATGCACCACCCCATTCCACTTCTAACTGACTATCAGTTTTACGAAGAACACAGCTGATGATCATGTATCAATTACATAAGAAGTAGTACAGCAACAGAATGCCAATTGTTTTCAGAAAAACGGATTTGGGATTTGGGATTAAGTATTAACTCCTGCTGAAGTAACAACCTAGAGATATATAAAAATGGCAAAACACACAAGAACCAAAATTATATAACTGGAAAATAGATGGATACATGGTACCTGACTTGGAAGACAAAAGTAAAATTGGACTTAAGTCAGCAAAGGAGTCCTTGGAGCTTCCAAGTGCTACTTCAGACAACCTAGAAAACTTCAAGAATTAGATACAAGTGTCAGCATTATGCTGTAGTAGGTAAAGCTGCCACCTGTGATGCCCACATCCCATGTGTCCCAACTGCTCCACTTCCAGTCTAGCTTGCTGCTAATGGCCTGGGAAAAGCAGCAGAAGATGGCTCAAGTGCTTAGACCCCTGGCATCCATGTGGGAGACACAGATGAAGCTCCTGGCTCCTGGCTTCAGCCTGGCCCAGTCCTGGATGTCATAGCCATCTGGGAAGTGAACCAACAGATGCAAGGTATCTCTCTTTCTGTCTCTCTCTCTCTCTCTCTCTCTCTCTCTCTGTAAGTCTGAGAAATATATCTTCAAAAAAAGGATTAGATACATTAGATACATTAGGCATTCTCAGAAGCAAGGAATTCTCATGAGGCAGAATACTGAAGGGTAGCGTGAATATTTGTATAAACCAGTGTATGACCTGTAGAAAAACTACAGCATAAAGATTCTACACAAACACACACACACACCCTTGTTCTCCTTTGAATATCACTTTAAAGTCTTTCACTTTAATATGAGTGGAAACTATAAGAAAGAAAGAAAGAAAGAAAGAAAGAAAGAAAGAAAGAAAGAAAGAAAGAAAGAAAGAAAGAAAGAAAGAAAGAAGGAAGGAAGGAAGGAAAGGAAGGAAGGAAGGAAGGAAGGAAGGAAGGAAGGAAGGAAGGAAGGAAGGAAGAAGGGGAAGGAAGGAAGAAGGGGAAGGAAGCGAAGGGAAAGGGAGGGAAGGGAATGGAGGAGAGGGGAGGGGAGAGGAGGGGAGAGGAAAGACAATACAAAGAATACAAGGGCCAGTGAGGAGAGGAGAGGAGAGGAGAGGAGAGGAGAGGAGAGGAGAGGAGAGAAAATACAAGGAATACAAGGGCCAGTATTGTGGTGTAGCAGGTTAAGCCTCTGCCTGAGGCGCTGGCATCCCATATGGGCACTGCACCGGCTGCTCCACTTGTGATTCAGTTCCCTGCTAGTACACCTGGGAAAGCAGAGGAAAATAACCCAAGTGCTTGGGCCCCTACACCCACATGAAAGACCCGGAAGAAGCTTTGGACTTCTGGCTTCAGTCTTGCCCAACCCAAGTTGTTGCAACTATTTGGGGAGTGAACCATCTGATGGAAGATCTCGCTCTCCCTCTCTGTCTCTCCAAGTCTCTATAATTCAGCCTTTCAAATGAATAGAAAAAAAAATACAAAGAGCCATTTGAAGGCACATAAGAACCGCTGAAAGAATGGATCAAATGAGGAAACTACAGAGCATGAGCTTCATCCCAATTTGACATTCCCCAGTGCATTGCCAATTCTGGGAGCAGGGCAAGTTATCAGCAATGCAGATTTTCTTAGGCAGGAGAAAAGCCATCAGAGTTCTTGATAGTTTCCTGATGCCAGAGAGATACAAATTTAACAAGCTAATTGAAAACTCAAGATCTGATTAAGAAAAGAGAAAATGGAAAGATAAGCCTGACACACAACTGGTACGATACCCTTAAAACATGAATTCTGAAATTTCATGAGGCAGAAGACTGAAAGATAAACAGAAATCTTCCAAAAAGCAGAGCAGAACAGAGTGTTTGTAACTTTTAAAGTACTGAGCAGACAAAGATTAAACTTCCCTGTCTGCCAATTAAAGGGAACTCAATGCATACAAGAAGCTCTAGGTTGGAAGATCTGGAGAGTTACACTACAACAGTAAATAGAAAACAAGATAGGAATAGATATTCTATGTTCATTGATTGGAAAAATTAATATTGTTAAAATGTCTTTACTACCCAAAGTAAAATGTGGTCTCAATCAAAATTCCAATGACATTTTTCACAGAAATGGGAATAAAATTCCTAAAATTCATATGGGGCTGTAAAAATCCCCAAATAGTCATAGTAACCTTGAGCAAAAATAAGAAAGGTGGAAGCGTCAACTATCTGTTTCAAAATCTACTACAAAGCTATAGTAATTAAAATAGCATCGCAACAGCATAAAAACAACATAAAGACCAATGGAGCAGAATAGAGATCCTAGGAATAAATCCAGACTTTACCATCAAGTAGTCTGACAAAGGTGTAAAGAGTACACATTGGGGAAAGGATGGTCTCTTAAATAAACAGTATTGGGAAAATTGGATAGTCACATTCAGAAATCTCACACCATATTCCAAAGCCAACTCAAAATGAATTAAATATTTAAATGGAAAATCTGAATCTATAAAACTACTACAAGAAAGCATAGGGAAAAGGTCCATGACATCGACCTGTGAAATGATTTTTTATATGAATCCAAAAGCATTGATAACAAAAGCAAAAATAGTGAGACTGCCTCAAACTAAAAAACATATGCACAGCAAAGAAAACAACCAATCAAATGAAGTGACAACTTACAGAATAAAAAAAATATTTTAAAACTGTATATCTGGCAGGGGTTAATGTACAAAATATAAAAGAAACTCAAATGCCTACACAGCAAAAAAACAACTAATCCCCCCAAGAAGATGGAAAAGGACCTGAAGACATACGAGTGGCCCAGAGGTGTTTGAAAAAATGCTCAACATCACTGATCACCAGGGAAATTCAAATTAAAATCACAAAGAGATGTCATCTTATACCTGTTAGTATGAATTTTTGTCAAAAAAAAAAGAAAATAGCAACTGTTAACAAGGATGCAGAGAAAATGGAATCCTATTGACTACTGGGAGGAATATAAATTACCATAGTCATTATGGAACACGTGATGGAGATTCTTCAATAAAATGAAAATAGAACTACTAAGTGATTGAGCAATCCAGCTTCTGGGTATACATTCCAAGGAAGAGGAATTAATACATCAAAGAAAGATTTGCACTCCCACATTCAATGCACTGTTATTCACAAAAGCCAAGATATAGAATCAACCTAAATATCCATCAGTGAGTGAATGAATGAAGAAAATATGGTATACCATGGAATACTGATTAGTCTACAAAAAAGAAGGAAACCCTGTCTTTTGTGACCGCATGGATGGAAATGGAGAATACCAGACATAGAAAAAAAAAAAATAAAACTAGAAAGTAGAATGATGGTTGCCAGGATCTAAGTGAGCCAGGGCTCAAATTGGAAAGACATTGGTCAAAGGGTACAAAACTTCAGTTAGACAGGAGCAATATACTCAGGAGTTCTGTTGTACAATATAGTGATTACCATTAATAACAATGTAATGTATACTCAAAAAATGCTAAGAAAATAGATTTTAAATGTGTTAATAACAAAAACATAAGTAATAAGTACATGTGGTAATGAATATGTTAATCAGCTAAATTTAGTCATCCCATAACGTATACATACACTGAAGGATCATATTTCATGGCAGAAATACAAATAGTTCTATCTGTCAATTAAAAATTAAGTAAAAATTTAAAAAACTAAAAAAGTAAAGCATAAATAGAAATTGTAATCAAGATTTGACATGCCTCAGTCCCTGATTGGATTAAGATTGTCAGCCACACTCTATATGCCTGAAAGAGGAAAAGTGAAACCTTTTTGGAGGAAATCATGATTTAAACCTCTATAATTTTTCATGTATAGTCTCACATAATCATTCATTATGAGGCATAGTCAAAATTGTAGATCAACCTTGAAAACAAGATCAAATGAGGGCACATAAATCAGTTAATAGAAAATGGGAGTAAAGGCCGACGCTGCGGCTCACTAGGCTAATCCTCCACCTTGCGGCGCCGGCACACAGGGTTCTAGTCCCAGTCGGGGCACCGATCCTGTCCCGGTTGCCCCTCTTCCAGGCCAGCTCTCTGCTGTGGCCAGGGAGTGCAGTGGAGGACGGCCCAAGTACTTGGCCCTGCACCCCATGGGAGACCAGGAGAAGCACCTGGATCCTGCCATCGGATCAGCGCAGTGCGCGGGCCACAGCGCGCCTACCGCGGCGGCCATTGGAGGGTGAACCAATGGCAAAAGGAAGACCTTTCTCTCTGTCTCTCTCTCACTGTCCACTCTGCCTGTCAAAAATAAATAAATAAATAAATAAAATAAAATAAAAATAAAAATAAAAAAAGAAAATGGGAGTAAAAGTAAACTATTTGGGGGGCCAACGCCCCCACCTTCAGTGCCAGAATCCCATATGGGCACCAGTTTAAGTCCCAGCTGTTCCACTTCTGATCCAGCTCTCTGCTATGGCCTGGGAAAGCAGTAGAAGATGGCCCAAGTGCCTGGGCCCCTGCACCGTATGGGAGACCCAGAAGCTCCTGGCTCCTGACTTCAGACTGGCTCAGCTCTGGCCATGCAATCATCTGGGGAGTGAACCAGCAGATGGAAGACCTTTCTCTCTGTCTCACTTTCTCTCTCTCTGTAACTCCACCTCTCAAATAAATAAAATAAAAAATGTTAAAAAGAAAAAGTAAACTATTTTGGATCTACCATATGACCTACTCCTGGGAATTTACCCAGAGGAAATGAAATCAGCATAGGAAAGAGTTATCTGTACCTCCATGTTTATTGCAGCTCAATTGCAACTGGAAAACATTATGCTTAGTGAAATAAGCGTGTCCCAAAAAGACAAATATCATATGTTTTCCCTGATTTGTGGTAATGAATATACAAAGCACAAAAAAGTGATGTATATGAGAAAAATTGACATTTTGAAATATGATTATTGTTTACAGCCCTGTCTATATTCCTGAGGAACAGTGGGTTTTCTACTTATTATTTGTTGAATTCTTTATTTGGTAGAAAGTTAAACTTGTGATTATAAAATCAAATGCACCAGTCCAAAGCCAGGAGCCAGGTGCTTCTTCCTGGTCTCCCATGTGGGTGCAGGGCCCAAGCACTTGGGCCATCCTCCACTACCTTCCTGGGCCACAGCAGAGAGCTGGACTGGAAGAGGAGCAACCAGGACAGAATCCGGTGCCCCGACTGGGACTAGAACCCAGGGTGCTCGCACCGCAGGCTGAAGATTAGCCTAGTGAGCCGCAGCACCAGCCGAGAAAGTAGACTTTAACACAAAAACTATTAAAAGAGACAAAGAAGGACACTATGTAATGATTAAAGGACCAATACCACAGGAAGATGTGACAACAATAAATGTGTATGCACTCAACTACAAGGCACTATTAACAAGAACTATTAACGGATCTAAAGGGAGACATAGACTCCAATACAATAATAATGAGGGACTTCAACACCCCACTTTCATCACTGGATAGATCAACCAGACAGAAAATCAACAAAGAAAGAACAGAGCTAATCAACACTATGGACCAATTGGACCTAACTGATATCTACAGAACTTTTCACCCCACAGTGGCAGAATACACATTCTTCTCATCAGTGAAGGAAAGTCTCTAAGATACACAATAAACTAGGCCATAAAGCAAGTATAAGCAAATTCAAAAAAATCAAAATCATACCATGCATCTTCTCTGATCACAATGGATTGAAGCTCAAAACCAACAACTCAAGAATCTCAGGAACATATGCAAATGCATGGAGCCTGAACAATATGCTCCTAAATGAACAGTGGGCCATAAAAGAAATCAAAAGAAAAATCAAATAATTTCTGGAAAAAAATGAAGATGACAATGCCTCATATCAAAACTTATGGGATAGTCCAAAAGCAGTGATAAGAGGGAAGTTTATAGTAATTAGTGCCTACATCAAGAAACTGGAAAGTCAACAGATGAGCTGTCAATGCATCTTAAGGACCTAGAAAAACAACAAACCAAACACCAAATTAGTAGGAGGAAAGAAATAATTAAAATTAAGAAAGAAATAAGCAATATTGAAATCAAAAAAACTATATAAAAGGTCAGTGAAATGAAGAGCTGTTTTTTTGAAAAATAAACAAAATTGGCACACCATTGGCCTAGCTGACCAAACACTTTGAAAAACTATTGTTAGAACTCCTGAATTTTAAAAAGAAAAACTAAAGGAAGTTCTTCAGAAAGAAAGAAACTGATTCCAGAAGCAAGGGCAAAAATGAAAAGAATAGTGAAGAGCCTGTGAAAATATAAATATTTATAAAGATAAACAAGAAAAGAGCTAAATATGAGAAAACTGATATTGACAGTACAAAACATATCTTTGCAGGGTTTAAACTATAAGTAAAATCATTGCAAAAATTCATGACAATAATTATTCAAAAGAAAAGAAAAGCTGAAATAGCATTAAAATGTTCAAATTTGTAAAATTATCAGGAAAGTTGTAAAAGTGAATTGACAGTCCAGTGTCAGTAGACTTTGGAGAAATATCTCTAAAGTTAAACACTGAGATCAAAGTAAAAAACAATGGACTGACATTGTGCTGTAGCAGGTTAAGCTGCTACCTACAATGCTGGTATCCCATATGGGCACCAATTCAATATCCAGCTGCTCTACTTCCAATCCAGCTCCCTGCTAATTTGACTGGGAAAGCATCATAAGTTCTTGAGTCCCTGAACCTATGTGGGAGACCCAGCTGGAGTTCCAGGATCCTCGCTTCAGCCTGGCCCATCTGGGGCCATTGCCACCATTAGGGGAGTAGAAGATAAAGGATTTCTCTCTCTCTCCCTCTCTCTCTCTCTCTTTCTCTCTCTCTCCCCATCCCTCCATCTTTCTCTCCCTCCCTCTCTCCCTCCCTCCCTGTGTGTGTGTGTAGATGTGTGTGTAATTCTGCCTTTCACATAATTTTTAAAATAAGAAGCAAAGTAAAAAAACAAGCAATAGAAACTATCTCAAAAGAAAGACAGTATCCAAGATGGCTGAATAATGAGAAGTCACACTGACCTCAGCAACAGAAAGATACCACAAAAACAACAGAAGGACCCTGTTGCCAGAGGACTCATTAAGAGAAATTTTCAACGCAGAAAGGACAAACCAGAACAGAGATTCCATGGAGCGGGGAGGAGAGAGGACAGACATGCAGCTGCGAGCATGTGCCACCAGCAACTCTTGCACATTCATGGCTGGTACACAGCTGGAAAGCACTGCCTTCCAAGGGCAAGGTGAGAAGAGGCTGTTGAGGCCCCCACCACTGGTGGCTTTGGCTGAGGGAGAATTCTATCATCCTCACTGCCTTTGAGTCCAGCCGGGGTAGCTGGTAGGGGACTGAGCTACTATTTTGCTCGATGAATGCAGTTCACATTGCTTCCCTTTCCTTACCCCCACTAAAGCTCTGGACTCAATTTGCTGAGACTGAGCTGCAGCTAATCCCTGTCCTGACCCAGGAAATTGCAGGCAGCTTATGTAAGGGATGGAGTAGCACACAGTATGGGTAGCAGGCCTCTTGTACCCTATGACTGAGAGTTCTGGGCATAGGCCAGAGTTGAGAGGGACATGGGTTGAGACTGTGTTCCTATGCATTCACATGATCTGACTGCAGAAACGCAAAGTCCCCTTAGCACTGTGGACAAATCTCATAAAGGGGTTGGGGGACATACTACAGCTGTATGTTGCACATGCCTGCATGGTGCACTGGTACCATGAGCTCACTCTAGAGTGAAAAAGCTGTTTCATCTTAGCACAGACAAAGGCTGGGACTGTGAACACAATAGCCAGCTTCAACTTCCTCTCCCCCTGCTAACTATAGCCAGGGGTGTTCACCATTACCAACTTGAGTGTCACTCTGGACTCTTGGCCCACCCACAAAAGGTGGTCAGAGCTCCCTGGGCCCATGCAGCACATACCCTGAAATCCAATAAAAGCCTCAAGTATTCCACTAAGCCATGAGGCACATTTCCAAGAGTAAGCCTTCAATTACTCAAACAGTATGTTTCACTTTGTGTTTCTATGTGGGTGCAAACTGTTGAAATCTTTATACTAAATTGATCTTCTGTATATAAAGAGAATTGAAAATGAATCTTGATGCAAATGGAAGGGGAGAGGGAGTGGGAGAGGGGAGGGTTGCGGGTGGGAGGGAAGTTATGGGAGGGGGGAAGCCATTGTAATCCATAAGCTGTACACTGGAAATTTATATTCATTAAATAAAAGTTAAAAAAAAATTATTTCCCAGAGGAGATAGCAACAAACGACCTCCAGAAGCATCAAAATCAACAAAGAAACAAGAAACTTAAACAAACAAGACAATATGACTCCCCAAAAGCAACCTTGTAATATGATAATACTGAACTGTGAAGAAGAGATTGACAAAATGTCTGAAAAAGAATTCAAGCAGGAGTGAGTGGAGGGGTTTAAGTCCAGATCTGAAGCTACCTCCTCCTCCTTGGCCCAGAACCTCCCTGAAGCCAGGGGTGCCATGACCTTAGAAGTGCTCCCACCTCCTGGGATCCCCCCTTGCCTCCTGTGTCTGTGTTCCTGCTAGGAAATTGTGATAGGAGCTTTTGTTAACCTGATACAGGAATACAACTGAGTGTAGTCTTAGGGAAGAGTTAGGGAGAAAGCAGCAGAGAAAACTCTACCCAAATTGGAGGAATACAGCAGACCTACATGGAGGGTGGGGATGTGTACAATGTAGGACCCCTGCAGCTGTCAGCCTCTGCACCAGTGTTGGGGACTGGGGTAAAACTAGACTGCAGCAGCCCAAGCCACTGGCAAAAAAAGCAGCAGGAAGAGCCTAGAGGGAATCCGGTTTGGAGCCCTGTGTGGGATAGTGTACCCGCCAAACTAGAGGAGAAAAAATAAAGGGGAAAGGGATGTTTCTTCTTTCCCTAATCATCCTGCAAAGACATCCTGTAACATCCTGACAGGGAGCAGGTGCCATTTTGGACAAATACAACAGCTGCTCCAGATCATGTCGGCATCCAGCAACCAGCCAAGCAGAGACTCCTGATGTTGTGGGGAGAACAGACAGGGGGCTAGGTGCTCATGACAGTGGGAGGCTTGGGTGGCAGGACTGTGAAAACACTGAAGCTGCGTGGGAGGACTCAGAGTATACTTGGGACAATGGGCAGTCACTGTGGGAGACTCCATGCAATCAGGATTCCTTGATCACATGGTGAGGGACATTGCTGGCAATTCTCAGCTTACACTGAGGACTACATAGATCCTTTGTGTGGTCCTTCTGGCAGAGTAGACAAATAATGTACTCACTGGAGATAGTGCCCAGGCACTGGTCTCCTTCAATGAAAGGAGCTCAGCTGAGTCTATGCCAACAGACAAGAAGAAACCTCCCCTCTGATTTAAAAGGAAAAAAAAAGGAGATATATCTGATGTGTCAGCTCAGACATGCCCTTCACCCTGGAACACTGAACAGAGCTCCCTGGTCAAATACACTACATGCCTCTAGATATTTCTTATAAGCAGAAACTCCATTATTTCACTCAGACATAGTACAAATATAAAAAAGTGAAAAAACCAAGAAGAAACCAATGAGTATCTCCACAAATGGTGAATAACAAACACTCCAGTTCACAAAACAAAAATAAGGAAGAGAACATGACATCAACCAAAGAACACAACACTTCCATACTAGAATGTGAATATGATGAGACTGAAGAAATGCCAGAAATGGAATTAAAAAAAATTGATCATAGAATTACTTAGAAGTAATCAGAAGCAAATCCACAAATTAAAGAAATCCATACATGACATGAATAAAAATTTCTCCCATGAAATTGAGATCTCTTAAAGAGAGATCAAAATGAAATGCAGAATTCAATAGAACAAGTAAAAAATACAGTGGAAAGCCTTAACAACAGAATCAGTGAAGCAGAAGAAAGAATATTGGACATAGAAGACAAAGCACAGGAAATTATAGTCAGACCAAACACAAGAATAAGAAATTAGAAAACTGAAAAACACTGTTGGGAATCTACAGGGTACTATCAAATGACCCAACATCAGGATCTAGGAATTCCTGAAGACGTGGAAAGAGAGAAAGGATTAGAAGACCTTTTTAGTGAAATAATAACAGAAAATTTCCCCAATTTGGAGAAAGAAAGGGACATCCAAATACAGGAAGCACAAAGAAACCAGAAAAGATGTTCACCAGGACACATTGTAATCAAACTCACCACAGTTAAACATAAAAAAAGATTCCAAAATGTGCATGAGAGAAACACCAGATTACTTTCATAGAATCTCCAATTAGAATCACAGCAAATGTCACATCAGAAACCCTACAGGCTAGGAGAGAATGGTGAGATATACCCCATGTCATAAGAGAAAAGAAATGTCAACTCAGAATACTATACCATGCAAAGCTCTCATTTATGAACAAAGGTGAAATAAAGACATTCCATGTCAAACAGAAACTGAAAGAATTTGTCATCACCCATCCAGCCCTGAAGAAGATGCTTAAAGGTGTGCTGCTCACAGAAACATAAAAACATGGTCTCAATATGGAATAAAGTAAAGGAAGGAAAGCTCCTAGTGAAAGTACAAAGGAAATCCAAAGTAAAAAATAGAAATATTTATGCAAAATGCATTCAATAAATACCTTGAATGAAAATGGACTCAAATCTCCAGTTCAAATACACAGACTGGCTGAATGGATTCAAAAACAAAACCCATCTATTTGCTACATAAAAGAAACACATCTCACCAAAAAAAGAAGCACGCAGACTGAAAGTGAAAGGATGGAAAAAGATATTCCATGCTAACAGAAAACAGAAAAGAGCTGGTGTAGCCATCCTAATATCAGACAAAATAGACTTTAACACAAAAACCATTAAAAGAGACAAAGAAGGAAACTATGTAATGATTAAGGGATCAATTCAACAGGAAGATGTAACTATTATAAACATATATGCACCTAATTACAGGACACTTAGCATTTAAAAGAAATGTTAAGGGATCCAAATGGAGACAAACTCTACTCCAATAGAAATTAGGGATTTCAATAACCCACTTTCAGCAGTGAGCAGATCAACCAAAAAGAAAATCAGCAAAGAAACAGAAGAGTTAATCAACACTTTAAAACAAATGGAACTAACATATATCTACATAACTTTACATCCTTCAGTTGCAGGATACACATTCTTCTCATCAGTGCATGGAACCTTCTCTAGGATTGACCACATGCTAGACCATAAAGCAAGTCTCAGCAAATCCCAAAAAATCAAAATCATACCGTGCATCTTCTCAGACCACAATGGAATGAAGTCAGAAATCAGCAATCCAAAATCTCTAGAACATATGCAAACACATGGAAACTGAACAACAAGCTCCTGAATGAAAAGTGGGTCAAAGAAAAAAAAAACAAAAGAGAAATCAAAACATGTCTAGAAACAAATGAAGATGACATTACAACACATCAAAACTTATGGGATACAGCAAAAGCAGTGTTAAGAGCAAAGTTTATAGCAGTTGGTATCTACATTAAGAAATTGGAAAGGCACCAAATAAATGAGATATCAGTGCATCTCAATGGTTCTAGAAAAACAACAGCAAACCAAATCCAAAACTAGTAGGAGAAAAGAAATAATTAAAATTAGAAAAGAAGGGGCTGGCACTATGGTGTAGAAGGTAAAGCCACCGCCACATCCCATAGGGGCGCTGGTTCAAGTCCCAACTGCTCCACTTATGATCCAGCTCTCTGCTGTGGCCTGAGAAAGCAGAAGATGGCCCAAGTCCTTGGGTCCCTGCACCCATAAGGGAGACCTGGAAGAAGCTCCTGGCTCCTGGCTCAGATCAACACAGCTCCAGCCATTGTGGCCAATCAGGAAGGAATCTGTGGATGGAAGACCTTTCTCTCCCTCTCTCTCCCTCCCTCCCTCTCTCTCTCTCTGCCTCTTCTTCTCTCCCTGTGTAACCCTGACTTTCAAGTAAATAAATAAATCTTTAAAAAAACTAGAGAAAAAAATCAACCAAATTGAAACCAAAAATCAATACAAAAGATCAGCAAAACAAAACAGAGTTGGCTTTTTGAAAAAAATGAACAAAATTCACACACCATTGTCCAAACTAACCAAAAAAAAGGAGAGAGAATATCCAAATAAATAAAATTAGAGATGAAAAAGGAAATGTAACAACAGACACTACAGAAATAAAAAACTCATCAGAAGTTACTACAAAGAGCTGTATGCCAACAAACTGGGAAACCTAGAAAAAATGGACAGATTTCAGGACACATACAACATACCTAAATTGAGCCATGAAGACATAGAAAATCTAAACACACACATACCCAGACAGAAATTGAATCAGTAATAAAGACCCTCCCAACAAAGAAAACCCCAGGACCAGATGGCTTCACTGCTGAATTCTACCAGAAATTAAGAGAAGAATTAACTCCATGTCTTCTCAAGTTATTCAAAACAACTGAAAGGAAGGGATCCTCCAAAATTCTTTCTATGAAAGAGGCATCACCTTAATTCCTAAACCCAGAAGAGATGCTACAGAGAAAGAAAACTACAGACCAATATCCCTGATTAACATAGACCCTAAAATCCTCAACATAATTCTGGCCAACCGAACACAACAACACATCAAGTATTATTCACCCAGAACATGGCGAATGCATCCCTTGAATGCAAGGATGGCTCAACATTCACAAATTAATCAATGTGATACATCACATTAACAAACTGAAAAACAAAAAACATGATTATCTCAAGCCGGCGCTGCGGCTCACTAGGCTAATCCTCTGCCTTGCGGCGCCAGCACACCAGGTTCTAGTCCCGGTCGCAGCACCAATCCTGTCCCGGATGCCCCTCTTCCAGGCCAGCTCTCTGCTGTGGCCAGGGAGTGCAGTGGAGGATGGCCCAAGTGCTTGGGCCCTGCACCCCATGGGAGACCAGGAGAAGCACCCGGCTCCTGCCATCGGATCAGTGCGGTGCGCCGGCCGCAGCGCGCCTACCACGGCAGCCATTGGAGGATGAACCAACGGCAAAAGGAAAACCTTTCTCTCTGTCTCTCTCTCACTGTCCACTCTGCCTGTCAAAAATTAAAAAAATAAATAAATAAATAAATAAAATAAATTTTAAAAAATAAAAATAAAAAACATGATTATCTCAATAGATGCAGAGAAAAAAAATGATAAAATACAACACCCTTTCATAATGAAAACTCTAAGCAAATTGGGTATAGAAGGAACATTCCTCAATACAATCAAGGCAATTTATGACAAACCCACATCCAGCATCATCCCACTGAAATATTCTACCAGACAAGGATGCCCTCTCTCACCACTGCTATTCAATATAGTCCTGGAAGTTTTAGCCAGAGCTATTAGGCAAGAAAAAGAAATCAAAGGGATTCAAATTGGGAAAGACGAAGTCAAACTAGCCCTATTGCAGATGATATGGTTCTATATATAGAGGAACCAAAAGACTCCACTCAGAGACTGTTGGAACTCATAGAAGAATTTAGTAAAGTAACAGGCTATAAAATTGATACACAAAAATCAACACCCTTTGTATACACAGACAATTTCAACGCTGAAAAAGAACTTCTAAAATCAATCCCATTCAAAATAGCTACAGCAAAATCAAAAATTTAACCAAGAATGTCAAAGATCTCTATGATGAGGATTATAAAACATTAAAGAAAGAAACAGAAGAAGATAAAAAAATGAAAAATCTTCCATGTTCATGGATTGGAAGAATAGATATCATCAAAATGTCCATTCTTCCAAAAACAATTTACAGATGCAATGTGATACCAATCAAAATACCAAAGACATTCTTCTCAGATCTAGAAAAAATGATGCTGAAATTCATATGGAGGCACAGGATACCTCAGTTAGCTAATGCAATCTTACACAAGAAAAACAAAGCTGCAGCCATCAGAATACCAGATTTCAAGGCATACTAAATGGCATTTATAATCAAAACAGACTGGTACTGGTACAAAACATATGGATAGACCAATGGTACAGAATAGAAATGCCAGAAATCAATCCAAGCATCTACAACCAACTTATGTTTGACCAAGGATCTAAAACCAATCCCAAGAGCAAGGACAGTCTCTTCAACAAATGGTGATGGGTAAAAATGGATTTCCAAATGCATAAGTATGAAGCAGGAGCTCTACCTTACACCTTACGCAAAAATTCATTCAAAATGGATTAAGGACCTAAGTCTATGACATGCTACCATCAAATTATTAGAGAACATTGGGAAAGCCCCACAAGACAATGGCACAGGCAAAGAGTTCTTGGTAAAGACCCCAGAGGCACAGGCAGTCAAAGCCAAAATTAACAGATGGGAATACATAAAAATGAGAAGCTTCTGTAGTGCAAAAAAAAAAAAAAATAGGAAAGTGAAGAGGCAACTGACAGAATAGGAGAAAGTATTTGCAAACAATGCCATTGATAAATAAGTAATAATCAGAAAATACAGAAACCAACACTCTCCACAACCAGTAAAACAACCCAGTAAAAAATGAGCAAAGGACTTAAACACATTTTTCAAAAGAGGAAATCCAAATGGCCAATAGACACATGAAAAAATGTTCAGGGGCCGGCACCGTGGCTCAACAGGCTAATCCTCTGCCTAGCGGTGCCAGCACACTAGGTTCTAGTCCCAGTCAGGGCTCCAGATTCTGTCCCAGTTGCCCCTCTTCCAGGCCAGCTCTCTGCTATGGCCCGGGAGTGCAGTGTAGGATGGCCCAAGTGCTTGGGCCCTGCACCCCATGGGAGACC
This sequence comes from Lepus europaeus, assembly GCF_033115175.1. Classification (NCBI taxonomy): domain Eukaryota; kingdom Metazoa; phylum Chordata; class Mammalia; order Lagomorpha; family Leporidae; genus Lepus; species Lepus europaeus. Next base: position 93,162,986 of record NC_084827.1, read on the forward strand.
AGGAGAAGCACCTGGCTCCTGCCTTGAGATCAGTCAGTGCACCAGCCGCAGCACGCTGGCCGCGGCAGCCATTGGAGGGTGAACCAACGGCAAAGGAAGACCTTTCTCTCTGTCTGTCTCTCTCACTGTCCACTCTGCCTGTCAAAAAAAAAAAAAAAAGCTCAGGATCACTAGCTATCAGGGAAATGCAAATCAATACTATAATGAGCTTTCACCTTACTCCAGTTAGAATGCTTTCAGACAGAAATCAGCAAACAACAAATGCTGGTGAGGATGTGGTAAAAAAGATACCCTAATCCACTGTTGGTGGGAATGTTAACTGGTAAAATCACTGAGGAAGTCAATTTGGAGACAATTCAGAAATCTGAATATAGACCTATCATATGACCCAGCCCTCTCACTTTTAGAAATTTACCCAAGGGAAGTGAAATCAGCAAATAAAAGAGTTATCTGCACCCCCATGTTTATCACAGCTCAATTGATGATAGTTAAGACATGGAATCAACCTAAATGCCTGTCAATTGAAGACTGGATAAAGAAATTATGGTATAGGTACTCTATGGAATACTACACAGAAGTAAAAAAAATAAACTCAAGTCATTTTTAACAAAATGGATCAATCTGGAAAACATCACACTTAGTGAAATAAGACAGTCCCAAAGGTACAAATACCATATCTTCACCCTTATCTGTGATAATTAACCTAAAAAGAAATCTGTAGAAGTGAAATTGACACTTTGAGAAGCAATGACTTTAATAGCCCTTGATCTCTTGATCTAATTCTTCTTCTGCTGTTCAAAATAAATGAAAGAATGGGAATCCCTTCAAACTTATTCTATGAGGCCTACATTACCTTGATTTCAAAACCAGAAAAAAGATAAAACAAAAAGAGTCATGGGCCAGTATCCCTGATGAACATACATGCAAAAATCCTGAAGAAAAACCAAATAGAATAAACAAATAGAACTCAACAATACATAAAACAAATCACCCAACCAGAATAAGTGACGATTAGCCCAGGGTGCAGTGTTGGTTCAACATATGCAAATCAATAAACCTGATATATCACATTAACAAATTGTGAGTAAAAATCATTTGATTATCTCAATAAATGCAAAGAAAGCATTTGATAAAGTACAACATCTTTTCATAATTAAAAAACTTTAAAATTAGTTGGGCTGAGTGAAGGGCTTTTCAGCTTAGAGCCAATAAGATCTGTGGCTCTGACCTGGGCATCCTTCAACTCCAGGGCAGGTCCATTTCCAGTGATCCAACTCTTGGCAGAGCTGCCAGGGCTCTTCACAAGCTGACTTCTGCTGAAGCCCAGGCTTACCACTTTGAAAGCCACTGCAGTGGACTGGCCTGCTGGGTCTCCTTGAGGGCAGATCACTGTACAGATCAGCCATTAATAGGCCTGCCACCCATTGCTTCTGATGCCGAGCTTTCTTTTCCTCCTGGTTTTTGTTAAAGCAGACCAGAGGATGCAAGTCAAGGGAGTGCCCAAGTCCCATCTCTAATCTTGGGCGGCCTGAACTACAAGTCTATAGTCACAGGCATGTTCTGTAGTAGTTTTTCTAAGGTAGACAATGCCCATGAGGAAAATTATATTCTCACTTTAAAAGTTTCTTTCCCTTTGGTCTGAAAGGGAGGTTTTCTACTTACTGTATACTTCGCTGATGGCGAAGTAAATCTAGCTATGAGATTATAATTTAAGCTCTTATTTTGGCTATGCTATTACAGAAAAATGTTACCTATCTCTTTTATAAGGTCTAAAGATTAAATTGTGCGTCCTACAGATTCCTTCATAATAGAATTAGTTTCCTACCTTGAGGAGAATAGAGAAATCAAGGAACAAGTTGGGCTTAGAATAGAGAAATGAGGGAGCAAGTCCTAGATGGCTTACTGACAATAGCAATATTAAATAAATACTTAGCAAATAGTTTTAACCATTAGATAACAACTTAAGAAAACATTTACCAGAAGGTCCAATGCCTTGTTTAAATTTTAAGAATCATGTATTTGGAAACACCTCTTAAATATCTAAAGTGATAAAATGTCCAAAGTGACCAATGCAGCTGAGGGGATGGCCAAGTAGGGTCAGCAACATTGCAGGCAGAACTGTAAATTTCTTGTTAGAGATGCCCCCTGCCTTTACCTGGCCAGCTCTCCTCCCAGGCCAGCCAAGTAATGAAAGTCAACAGAGTGCCTTCCCCTAGGAGGTTCACACCTCCCTTAGGATATACCCCATGTGAAGAGATAGATAGGTCTGGGCCTCTTAACTTACAAGGCCTAAAGCCCAACAGATTATTATCAAGCCCCATCTGTCAGGTTCTACTTGCCTCTCAATTAGAAAACTTAATTGTAGCTTAGACAGCACCTTTCTTAGCTTCTCTAATAATCACTCTGTCCTTTGTTCTAGACCCTGTCTAGCGTACTTGGGCCTCATTCCTTCATAATCATAACCTCTACTCTACCACCAATGGCTCTACTCCCAACCTGTGTGTACTGATGGTCCTCTTCCCCAGTTAATGCTGTATAATTTTTCAGACCTGGTTAATGCCACTCTTAGGATCATTGGTTACTATCTTACCCTGTCTTTTATGACCTTGTCTAAATATGATCAGAATCAGCAAACTTGGAAAGCTTCCATAGCCTCGGCAACTCATGACGACAGCCTAGGGAGGTTACTGGTGCCATAAACTAGAGTGTCAATTTGTTGGGTCAACAACAGGAGCCACTGTGCACTTGCTCCTCATGTGGGATCTCTGTCCTTAATGTGCTGTCCATTGTGATTTAATGCTATAACTAGTACTCAAACAGTATGTTTCACTTTGTGTTTCTATGTGGGTGCAAACTGTTGAAATCTTTATACTAAATTGATCTTCTGTATATAAAGAGAATTGAAAATGAATCTTGATGTGAATGGAAGCGGAGAGGGAGCGGGAGAGGGGAGGGTTGCGGGTGGGTGGGAAGTTATGAGAGGGGGAAGCCATTGTAATCCATAAGCTTTACATTGGAAATTTATATTCATTAAATAAAAGTTTAAAAAAAAAACTTTAAAATTAGGTATAGAAGAAAAATAACATATCAAGACAATATATGACAAACCCACGGCAAGAAACATTTTTTTTAACTTTTATTTAATGAATATAAATTTCCAAAGTATAGCTTATGGGTTACAATGGCTTCCCCCCTCCCATAACTTCCCTCCCGCCCGCAACCCTCCCCTTTCGCGCTCCCTTTCCACTTCCATTCATGTAAAGATTCATTTTCAATTCTCTTTATATACAGAAGATCAGTTTAGTATATATTAGGTAAAGATTTCAACATTTTGCCCATATAGCAACATAAAGTGAAAAAACTACCATTGGGTTACTAATTATAGCATTAAATAGCAATGTACAGCACATTAAAGACAGAGATCCTACATAATTTTTTTGAAATTAATTAATTTTCTATGCCATTTCCTTTTTAACACCAGGTTGTTTTTTTTTCATTTCCAATTCTCTTTATATACAGAAGATCAATTCAGTATATAATTAGTGAAGACCTCATCAGTTTGTGCCCACACAGAAACACAAAGTATAAAAATACTGTTTCAGTACTAGTTATAGCATCACTTCGCTTTAGACGACACATTAGGGACAGATCCCACATGGGGTGTAAGTAATGTGGCAAACCTGAAAGTATTTCCACTAAGATCCAGAAAAAGGCCGGCGCCATGCCTCACTAGGCTAATCCTCTGCCTGCAGCGCCAGCACACCAGGTTCTAGTCCAGGTCGGGGCACCGGATTCTGTCCGGGTTGCTCTTCTTCCAGTCCAGCTCTCTTCTGTGCCCAGGAAGGCAGTGGAGGATGGCCCAAGTGCTTGGGCCCTGCACCCATATGGGAGGCCAGGAGGAAGCACCTGGCTCCTGTGGCTTCAGATCAGCACAGGGCGCTGGCCGTAGCAGCCATTAGGGGAGTGAACCAATGGAAAAGGAAGACCTTTCTCTCTCTCTCTCTTTCTGTCTAACTCTGCCTTCCAAAAAAAAAAAAATCCAGAAAAAGACATGGATGTCCACTATCAACATTATTTTTCAATCTAGTCTGGAAGTGTTAACCAGACCCATTAGACAAGAATCAAAGGGATACAAAATGAAAAGGAAGAAGTCAAATTATCCCAGTTTGCAAGATGGCATACTCCTTTATATAGGAGAAAATACAGACTCCACTAAAAGACTATTGGAACTTGTAAGAGAATCCAGAAAGTTCCAGGATATAAAATCAACACACAAAATTCAATAGCACTTGTATGCACAGACAATGCCATGGCTAAGATCAGTCCCATTCATCCACAATAGCTACAAAAAATTCAGCTTGGGATAAATTAAAACAGGATATGGGTTAAATTTTTTTAACATTTGATCATTTCTTTATGAGCTGTATTTTGCAAGAAACATCAAGGAAATAGCCTTTTTAAGATAAAACAGATGGCATCCTAAGCAAAGGCAACCTTTTTGGTCCCCTCAGGGCCACAACTTGGACCTGGCCTTCTTGACAGGTAGTGGTTCCTGAGGTATTCTTGGTACATGGCGGTGTCTTCTTTTCCCAAGTGCTATATGATCCCATGACTGGGCCTGGATGTGGGCTTGGGATATCACTGTTGATTTTCTATCCACTCATGGAGACTGAAGTTCACAGATTTTTGCTGTCTTGTAAAAAAGCCAAGATAGGCATTAATTTTATAACTCCATCTGAGAACCTGGACACAGCTTTTGGCTGCTCTTGTCTTATTTCTGTTGACTCTGCCCCAGCTGAACAAATCTTGAATAAATGGTCAAATATTCTTTTTAAAGGCCATCTGATAGATTAATACAATAGACTTAATTCATGAGCCAGACCACATTTTCGGTCACTTTGGCACTGTCTCCTGTGTTGGTCATTTTCAGGGGCATGGAATGCTGAGACTCAGAGCCCACTTCCTCCCAGTCAATCCCGAGCTCAGACATGGCCTCAGAGTCATCCTCCATGCTATTGGATATGGCCTCCTCACTGGGGGTAAGCCTATGGAAATTGCAAAATATTAATAAAAGAAATAGAAGAAACACAAAAAATATTTATATGTTCATGGATCGGAAGAATTATCATAAAAAAAATCCATACTACCCAAAGCAATTTGCAGATTCAGTGCAATCTTAATCAAAACACCAATGAGGTTCTTCACAGAATTAGAATAAACAATCCTAAACCTCATATGGAAACACAAAAGACCCTGAATAGTCAAAGTAATCTTAAACAATACAAATAAAGCTATTGGTGCTGGTGCTGTGGCATAGTACCAGCATCCCATTTGAGCACCAGTTCATGTCCCAGCTGTTTCTTTTCTAATTTTTCCAATCCAGCTCTCTGCCAATGTCCTGGTAAAGCAGTGGAAAATGGCCTAATTTTTAGGCCCCTGCACCCATGTGGAAGACCTGGAAGAAGCTCCTGACTCCTGCCTTCAGATTGGTCCAGCTCCAGCCATTGTGGCCATTTAGGGAGTAAATCAGTAGATGGAAGGCACCCCCTACCCCCTGCCACTGCCTCTGCCTCTCTGTAACTCTGCCTTTCAAATAAATAAATATTAAAATAAAAAACAAAAGTACAGGTAATAAAAACAAAAATAGACAAATGGGATTATATGAAGCTAAGAAGTTCTGCAAAGCAAACAATTAACAAAGTAAAGAGGCAAACAACAAAATGGAAAGAATATTTGCAAACTATATATCCAATAATGGATTAATGTCCACAATATATAAGGAGCTCAAGAAAATCAACAATGAAATAATCAATCCAGTTAAGAAATGGGCAACGGATATGAACAGGCATTTTTCTGTTTCTTTTCTTTCTTTCTTTCTTTCTTTCTTTCTTTCTTTCTTTCTTTCTTTCTCTTTTCTTTCTTTCTTTCTTCCTTCCTTCCTTTCTTCCTTCCTTCCTTCCTTCCTTTCTCTCTCTCTCTCTCTCTCTCTCTCTCTCTCTCTCTTTCTTTCTTTCTTTCTCTGATGGAGTTAATTAGAGGGAGAGGCCAAGGCAAAGAGTGAGAATCTTACATCCATTGGTACACTCCCCAAATAGCTGTAACAGTCAGGGCTGGGACTAGCTGAAGCCAGGAGCCAGGAGTTCCATCTGAATCTCCCATGTTGGTGGCGGGGTCTCAAGCACTTGGACCATTCTCTGCTGCTTTCCCAGGCACATTAGCAATAAGCAAGATCAGAAGTGGAGCAGTCACTCCTTGAACCATTGCCCATATGGGATGACAGAGCAACAGAAAGTGGCTTAACCCTCTAGGCCACAGCACACCATCCCACCCCCAACACAAACAGGGATTTTTCTCAAAGGATGAAATACAAATGGCCAACAGACACATGAAAAAATAAAAATTACCATGAGGTGTTAGAATGGCTATCATCCATAAATCAAAAACTAACAAGTAATGCAAGAAAGTAATACCTAACAATGAAGCACAAAACCAAGAAGTCAAATTCAAGTATTACTTGAAATGACAGTAAACTGCAAGGAAATGGCTTGTAGTAAAAAGAGATGGCTGTGGGGACTGGGACTGGAGGAGGGAAGCATGAGGTAGGAGATTGTAGGAACTTTGTAGGAGATTGCGTTTTTAACAATGTATATGCACAACTTTGATAAAAATCATATTCCATTTAAAGAGAGAAGGTGACAGCATACTTTATGAGCACCCAAATAAAACTAAAGTGAATCACTCATGGCCCAATCACAGGTGTCAACTCCACCCCCACTCTAATGGGATTTGCTGCTCCTACTTTCCTGCCCACCCCCCAGCAAAGGTTTAACAGAACCTGTTCCTGAACACATGGCTCCTTCTTGCTCTCTCTCTCTCTGTCTCTTGATTTGTCTTGATTTCTCTCTCTCACTCTTTTGATCTCTCTCTCTCACCCTCTCTCGCTTGATCTGTCTCTCCTACACTCTCCTTCTCTCTCTATTTCCCTCTTCACCCTTTCCCTCCAGTCTGTCAGGTTTCCCCACAAATAAGCCCTTCCCCTTAAAAAAAAAATAAAGTAAATCACTGATTTGACATTAAACTCCAAATGCTTGGATTCAGAAGCTAAAACCTTGCTTTTCTAGTCTTCATTTTTCTCAAGGGGTTTGTTAAAGTTTAAAAACACTGTGTAAACTGTTCATTGCCAGCAACTAATGTGCTTTTTCTTTATGTCCAGTGGCAAACTATTGTTGCCTAAGACATAGGACTGCGAGACTGATTCTAAGGAGGTAACTCATGGCATACCATATAAAAGCCAAGGTTAAAAAAATCTACACTTCTAGGTCCTTTGTGTGACTAAATAAAAGAAATGAATACCAATGTGCCTGTCTGTTAAACTGAATGTGTACAGGTGCAAGGACAGATCACACTTCAAGTGAATGAATACATCAAGGCTTTCACTTCTAAAGAACTACACTCTGCTGAAAAGAATTACTGCCACCAGAGGACCTTTATTAGTAAAAGCAACTATGAATGGATAAAAATGCAACATAAAGCAAAAAATGCTTGGAAGACAGATGAATGCCTCCTTTTGGATTTATCCAAAGAATAGCTCCTCCTCTCCACTTTCAGATATACATCCAAGGATGCTGTGCTGATTTATTTATTGCACTGTTTTTTCAGGTAACTATTGATGAAGAAACCTCTCTTTTGTGGTATTATTCTGAATTTATACATTTAAACCTCACACTGACACTATAAGCATCCTAGTTTAAAATACATTTGGTTAACATGGAATTGCAATCATGAGTATCACCTATGGCTTGGGGGAAATTAAAGCATATTCATAGAATCCTATTGACCCCCCATCATGTAAATTCCCTCGCTACTTACTTGTTTAAATACTGACTCTTGCCCAATGATCAAAAATTATGAAATTTACAATGGAGAATTTGTCCTGCTGACCAAGTGAGTTCACCAAACATAAGGTGCTGCAAACTCTAGTTAGTGAATTCAGTTACAACTAGTTTGCCCTATTCCTAGCAGCCACGAAGAAAATACTTTCCCCACTTTGAAACATATTTTCTCTCATAAAGGGAATAATAATGCTATGTAAAAACCATTTAGGCATCACACATTTTGGAAAGGAACCAGCATGATCTGGGTTTTGAGAAAGTCTGGCTTTAGAACATTTCTGAAATGATTATTCAGTCACAGCATCCATTTGTGGAGCCAATTTTTGAAAACTTGATTTCCATTGTGCTGGCCACTTTGGCAAGCTTTCTAATTCTCAGATGGTTTTCATCCATCCAACCCCCCCAAAAAAAAGTGTTAATTGCCTTACCCTATACTCTCTTAGTAGGTGTGAACTTTCCTTCTGAGGCATGAAGTTTTGGCCCCATGATTCTTGTTAATTTTAATAAATAAAGCTCTATAGTAAAATTTAGCCCAGAAAGAAGCAACTCTTAAAACATATGGATTCAAGATGATCGCCCACAAATAAGCAACAAAGAACTGTGTCTAAGAATCTAAATATTTAGTTTTCTTGCTAGCTCAGACTGAAGTTTTATGCCTTCATGCATCTGCAGATTGGTAAAAATAATCTATACCTTGACTCTTCTCCTATTCAGTTTACATTTGGTAAGATTATGTTGTACTTTTCCAGAGGTAGACAAAGGAATCACCAAGCTCACTCATCGTCAGCTTCTGCAAGCAAAACATTTAGTAAGCATAACATGTGCACCTCAAATCTTTGAGACTTATAGGACTTAACCTGAAACAGTCAATTAGCAACGATAAGTAGAGTTCCCTAAATGACAAATGAAAGACAGACATGAAATAATGCTATAGGAATTTGAAAAAGTACACTGGGCAAGGGAAGATAGGACAGAAAGAAGTGAAAATGAGTTGAGCCTTAAAGAAAGTTTCAGATTGAGCCTAAATGTGCAGACAATGTAGCATAATTGTTAGTACAAACTCTAGACAAACAGCCTGTCTTCTTATCCCAGTTCTGCAACTTAATAGTTTTTTAACCTTGAATGAGTGTCCTAACTTGCTGAGTTTTAATTTTCTCACTTGTAAAAGCGGAATTAAATAGTTTCTGCCAAATCAAAGGAGTGCTGAGATTAATTTTACTTAAAACATGTAAAAGACTTAGAATCGTATCTAACATTGTATCTAACACAGGTGTTACATCAATATTATTATTATTATTATTATTATTATTATTATTATTATAGTTGCTGTTGTTATAATAAATGAGAGGAGCAGAGAAGACATTCCAGGCAAGGGAAATATCCTAACAACTCAAGCAAACTATATTTAATCACATGAGTACACTAAAACAATATCAGAGCAATATCAGCATCAGCAACTTCTTTCATTTTTCCTTATTCTAGTGAACTAGTGATACGGAAATGTAACTATTTAAGTGAAATTATTTCACTTAAATTACAAACTGTTCATAGCTGCATTGGAAATTCTGATTATTTGTCCAAAATGTAAAAAATCAAAGCATGTGCAATTAATTTCAAAAAAAGCAATTCACATATTTGTTTAATGATTTAAGTTTAGTCAGACATGAAGACTCAGGTGCACTGGATACAGGCAATAGTGTAATACTAAAAAACAAGAAAATGAGGTGCCAAGCAATCCACATGACTTAGAACCCATTCTTCCATTCACTACAAATGCAAATGTCTCATTTGCATGAAATCCACTCATATAGATGCTAATCAAGAGGAAAGGAGAGGCTATTGCTTCTCCTATCCAGTATCAGAAACAGGAAATCAGAATTCAAATTATTCCCATTGGAAATGGTGATAGGATCTTTCAAATTGTTATGTTGATCAGCTTTAATATTTGGATATTAATTCAAGAAGTATCTATTGTGTAAAGAGTACTTATTGAGTGTTTGCCATAACCTAAGCATGGTATGAAATGACTTTTATGCATTTTCATATAATTTTTACAACAACCCTGATAAGAAGGTTCCATTATTATCTCTTCTTCTACTGATAAAAAATTGAGGCTTAAATAGATTAAGCACCATGCTTAGTTTCCCAAAGTGTCTATCTAATTTTAAGACCCATGCTGCCTGTTCATTATTAATTAAAGTGTTTAATCTAAGGCATCCACCTCCCACTTTCATATGCCCATTGTTACTCCCATTCCCAGAAACACAGCATCCACAGAGTGATTCTTTTAAGTGAGGCAGAGAGTAATGCAAAGGAGAAATCTGGAAGAAATAAGAATGGCAATAGTGACAATGACATGAAAATGTCTTTTACCCAAGTACAAAATGTAAGGCCATCACAAAACACACCAAACACTAGAGTTAGAGGAAAGGTTTATTTTTGGGTGGGGGAAGCTCAACAGATAGAGAGGAGAGAGCAAGAGAGAGAGCGCATATGTATGGGAAACAAGTTTTTGTTTTTTGTTTTTTGTTTTTGTTTTTGTTTTTTTGACAGGCAGAGTGGACAGTGAGAGAGAGAGATAGAGAGAAAGGTCTTCCTTTTTGCCATTGGTTCACCCTCCAATGGTGGCTGCAGCCGGCGCACTGCGGCCGGCGCATCGCGCTGATCTGAAGCCAGGAGCCAGGTGCTTCTCCTGGTCTCCCATGCAGGTGCAGGACCCAAGGACTTGGGCCATCCTCCACTACACTCCTGGTCCATAGCAGAGAGCTGGCCTGGAAGAGGGGCAAACAGGATAGAATCCGGCGCCCCAACCGGGACTAGAACCCGGTGTGCTGGCGCTGCAAGGCAGAGGATTAGCCTGTTAAGCCACTGCGCCGGCCGGGAAACAAGTTCTATTATACCTTTGCCTGGGGTCAGGGAAGTAGGAGCAGAAAATCCCATTAGGTGGGGTGGAGCTGACACCTGTGGTTGGGCTATCTGGTGACCTGGCTTGTAGCAATGGTGGCAGGGGCTAGAGGTGAGGACTCAAGGATGGTGACCGGGGCATAGATTACACCACAGATAAGACTACACCATTTTACTAACATTCCCCCTTTTGTTTTTTACAAAACAAATATTGTATGGGATTACATTGGCCCCAAATGTCCAGGACAGGTGGAGGGATGATGATCTGTCTTTTAGAACTATTTATTGCTGACATGGGGTGACGAGTTACTCTCCACTGGCATGGGGCAATGTCTCAAGCCTCAATCTCCTGCGTGGGGAGCCAAGTATATCCCTGTAGTAGTATTTGCTTGACTGCCTGGTTGGTGAAGGCTTTGGTTCATTCCGTTATCACCCCTGTAAACACTTAAACAGATAAGATAGTATAAAGGCCAGGATGAGAATAGCAGCCAATAGTCCTAGGAGTGGCATTAGCCAAGTGATGAGAGGATTGACTAAAGGAAAGGAAACGAGCAGGTCTCTGGACCCTTCTGAAGACTATTAGATGGATGTGGTTTTACGTGGCCTGATTGTTTAACATAATAACAGCACTGCCAAAGTCAGTGTGTTCTGTAGTACCATGCCTCTTAGTGAGGTGATATGGCTTTGGAGACCTCAGATGGCATCAGCTGAGTTCTCAATGGACCAAGTGAGTTGGAGTTGTTTTGGAGTCAAGATAACATTGTGGCCCAAAGTTGTTCCTGAGATCACTATTGAGGAGAGGCTGTGAAGCTGATCCCAACCAAGAAAGGCCGCTCATCTCTTATGGGTAGAGGGGTTTGTCTGTAGAAAAATTCTTAACAATCATACAATGTTAAGTAGGGGAGAGGACAATCAATACACACATGTTGGAGTAGAGCCATTGATGTAGGAGCAGAAGGTTTGATTACAAAGGAATGAGGCCCCGAGTGGGCTAGACAGGGTCTAGAACAAAGAACAGAGTCATTACAGTGGATCTAAGAAAGGTGTTGTCTAAACCAAGAATAAGTTTTCCGACTGAGACGCAAATAGAAACTGACAGAAGGAGCTTGATAATAGTTAGGTGGGCTTTAAGGTCTTTTCAGTTATAAGGCCCAGACCTGTCTATCTTTTCACATAGGGTACATCATAAGGGAGGTGTGAACTTCCTTGGGGAAGGTACCCTGTTGACTTCCATTACCTAGCTGGCATGAGAAGAGAACTGGCCAGGTAAAAGCAAGTGACATCTCTAACAAGAAATGCCTGCAATGTTGCTGACCCTACTTGGCCATCCCCTCAGTAGCAGTAGTTACTTTGAAAGCTGTGCTAGGTGAAGACCTTTTCATTTTAGAGCCACAAGATCTGTAGCTCTGACCTGGGTGTCCTTCGACTCCAGGGAAATTCCGTTTCCCATGACCCAACCTTTGGCTGGCAGAGCTGCCAGGACTTTTCACAAGTTGACTTCTACTGAAGCCCTAGCTTTCCACATTGAAAACCAATGCCATTTGCGATGGATGAGCCTGTTGGATCTCCTAGATGGTAGACCACTGTGTAAAGCAGCCATTAATTAGTCTGCCCTCTATCTTTACATTGCTTCTACTGCCTGGCTTCTCGTCCTTCTGGCTTTGTTAAAGTAGACCAGAGGAAACCTTTAAGAGGGAGCAAGTCAAGGGGGTGCTCAAATCCCATCTCTAATCTTTGGTGGCCTAAGCCAGAAGTCTATAGTAACAGGCATGTTCTGACAGTGGTTTTTCTGTGAGGTAGACAATGCCCAAGAAGGAGGCTATGTTCTCACTTTAACATCAAACTTGTTGACCATCTTATTTATAAAAGTTGAAGTCATGAGTAAAACTTTCTCTCCCTTCCTTTGGCCTGAAAGGGAAGTTTCACCTGTATACTGTGTCTATGACAGAGTAAATCTAGCTGGGAAATCATAATTTAAGTTCTCATTTTGGCTATGCTATTATGACAGCCAATCTTTTTATAAGGTCCAAAGATCAAACTGTGTATCCTGGAGAGTCCTTCAGAATAGAATTAGCTTCCCATCTTGAAGAGAATAGAGAAATGAGGGAACAAGTCAGGTTTGCCAGATCACTTACTGACAATAACAATATCAAATGAAAATTTAGCAAGCAATTTTAACTGTTAAATAACAACTTATGAAAACATTTACCAGAAGGTCCAATGCATTCTATACATTTTAAGACAAGAATACATGTATTTGGAAACAACTCTTAAATATCTTACATGGTATAACTTGTTTGACCAGCAAACTCAAGTACAAACATGTCAACAACTTAAGCAGTTTTAGTTTCTTTCTCCCAACAAATTTAAAACATCTGATACAGAGATTCAGATTACATGAGCTGAACTGTATCTTCAATTAACTTAGCGGTTTAAATTTATGAGCAATATTTTATCTATAAGGCAATTAAAACAGAGTTCTTTAATAAATTTTCACATGTAGACATACAATATGTATTTGCATGTAAAATAACATACAAGATAGAATAAAGCAGTTTCAGTAATAGCTTTTAAAAATTTGAACTGTTTTTTATATTACCAATTGATGTGAATTACTTTCTGCTCTTAGTAACCTTGATTAACCATACTTTTTATTAGTTGGAACCTATAGTCTATCATTGTCTTTTTCTGCTTGTAGAGTCATCCCAAAGTATTGAGTACAACAGAAGTCACTGGAAAAAAACCTTCAGAACCTATAGGAGGACACACCTAAACAGAGAACAAACAATGTTTCAGTTTTATGAGAAGAAAATCTGATTTTTAGTGATTGGAGGAGAACACAAACTGTGAATGACAAAAGACTTTAAGTAGCCATGTTTTTGTTGTTGTTGTTGTTGTTGTTTTATTGACAAAAGTATGGCAAAAGTCTCCCAAAAGTAATGTTCATGACATTTTTCATTGGCCTCTTAACTGCATGATGTAAAAGTGGAAAAAGTAGAAATTAACAGCATAAAGTCTATAATTCTACAAAACAGAGACAAAATTAAGTGCAATAAAGCATATTTTTTAATATAAAAGGAAAATTATAACCCAAGACGCATGGGGGGGGGGGGTTAATCCATATTAGAATTCAGTTGTTGTATCTTGACCATAAATTTAAACAGAAACCATCTTCTGAGATATACATTCTAATAAATGTATTAAAATTATATATCAGCAAGAAGCTTACTCCACACAATATTTTTGAAAGCACCTGTAGGATTTTATAAAACATTTACCCTTCTAGGTCTCTGGGCCTTTCTCATTAAGATTACTACCATGTCTGGTAACACAAAAGATCATTAAACTTTTTAACTTTTGGACATTTATATAGTAGCATTTTATATTACCATAACTAAAAATTTAGCACCACTTCACATCTTGACAATAACTCTAATATAAACCAAATACCCTGATTAGTTGGTGTCTCCACAAGATGAGAGACATATCTTTGATATGTCCAGGGACCCAACTGGAAATATCAAAGTCCAGAGAATTTGGAACTTTGACATTCTTTTTTTGGAATGCCTGTCAAGGATGCCAAGGAGGTTTAAAATATCTGGTAGAAATAAGATCCCTTAACATCATAATATAATATAGACCAGATTTGATCATTGTTACAAAGTGATTACTCAAATACTTTCGAATGAGTGTATATTCAAACAAACCATAACTCTTAAAACTCGGTTGTTCCTAAACAGTTGGAGCTTAATGGGAAGTGGAGAACACAATAGATTACTTAAACAGGAGACAAAATCTGTCCCTTTGGTCATCCCAAGAATCACAAATAAAAACTTAAATTAGTTAGCACATGGAATTATGCCATAACTTGGAACACTTTTAACAGAGTCAGATCTAGGGAAGAGAAAATAGCTTACTGAAGCTGGCTATAAAACTGAAAGAGAGTTATCAATTAAACAAAACTATTAAAAAGAGATGTTGCAGGTTTCAAACAGTTTTTAATATGATTTCAAAATATTATAAAATCCTCATTGCTTTAACAGAGGATCAAATTCTAGTTCTACATCAAATAATAGCTTTTACTTTCCATCTGCTGATTTCCTTGATGTACCTTTTGAAATAACCCTTTAGAAATTTCCAAAATAAGACAACATTTTCTAGATAAGATAGCACATCAAATTTCAACCTTAGTTGCTTTCAAGCAGTGTTGAACTATTTTTCTAGACAATTTATGAAAACATGTTAGCAAACTCAAGTAGTTTTTCCATAGAATATAAGGTGCTAAGAGTACCAAAGTATACATTTAGACACATTTATCTTATTTGCATTGCCCAATCTATATTTAGCAATTACACCTGGATGACTGAAGATGCTGATATTATACCATATCTCTATCTGAATTATGGTCAAAGTTACATTCACATGGAATTCTACTCATTTTATAAAACTCTAGTAATAAATCAGTGACATTAAACCAGAGACTGCAAAATCCACCTTAGGAGCTATAACAAGTACTGATTACATATTGCTGCTTCATTGAGTACTGATTACCCATTGCTATATCATCAGAAACCTGTTAAAACAAATTGCAAAATAAGTTCAGTAAGTTACAAGCAATACTTTTAAAGGTAGTGATCTTCCTAGATTCAAAAAAGAGAAATTCCTAATTTAAACCCAGTGTCCAGTTACAGTTGAACCAAATTTTCATGCATGAAATCATTATTTACCAAAGACATCTTTTTAGATTTTAGTTGAATTTGAATCTAGTTTTCCACAGGAGATTGTTTACCATTATGCTAGGTTTAATGGGGGAGAGCATCCATCAGAGTAGATAGACACCCCTCTGGTTGGAGAGAGATTTTAAGGAGAATCTGATAGGTGACAGAGTAAGGGGCAGTTAGGGAAAAGGAGATACGTCTAGAAATAGTAATTAACCTGGGGAGCCAGCTGGTTTGAAGGGCAGGTCTAGGAAATGCTCTCTAATGATACCAGGAAATTGAGTTTGTAGGAAATGAAGAGACCTGATGAGGTATGGAAGCATCATTCCAGGCTGTGCCCAGACAAATTACCCTCTGAGGGAGGAAGAACAGAATGCAGTTAGTTCTCAGCGGACACATTAATGGGCCAAAAACCCACCAAAAGACCTTATTATCCTGTCTGGCTTGCTCATGATAAAACAATAGAGCCATCAGAAGGGTGGGATAAGTGACTTGAGAGCTCAGGAGGATGCTATTCTTATGGTAAAATTGGAACAGGAAGGGGAGGGTTGAAGACCAGTTGGAGAAGAGGGCCAGAGGGTGATAGCATGGAGATGACCCCTTCTCAAACTTGCCTTTGCTTCTCTGGGAGTAAAGTGTTAGAGAGGATCAAAGATAAGGCAGGGGGAGTAGATTTTGGACCAGGGCTGGTTCTGAGATAAGGTTTGAATTCCTGGGCAGGAGAGAGAGGTACAGCGAGCAAGACTGTAAGAGCCGGAGCAGCAAATATAGAAGAAAGGGGTTTTGACTATCTTAGCAAGAGCTTTGGAAGTTAAGAGAACGTGAGCTGGAGAAGGCTTAGAGCAGAGATAGGAGAAAACTGAGACATGGCAAATCTTCCACTTTTCCAAACATTCACAGATAGAGATCTTGAACTGGTCCTTGAGATAGGAGACCACTGAGAGGAAAATCAGATGGAACATGGGACAAAGAAGCTCCCATGGTGACCCGTAGAGTCAGAGTGGCAGATATCAGGTGTTCCAGAGCTGACAGCCATCTGGCCACCTGATGGGAGGATATGGGAACAGAGAGTGGGGTCATCACCCATGCACCCACTAGAGCTCAGGGCATAGCCCGTAGAAGGGAAACAGAGGTTGAGTCATCATTGGGACCCGCTGTTGCCTGGACACAGAGTCCATATAGGCATGAGGCCATAGGAGTTGTGGTGCCTGATGCCAGGACTTCAGGTAAAGACTTCAGAAAGTCACACTGAGAGGATCCTCTGCCCACCTTGTCTTACCTTGGGTATTTGAAAGGCCAGTGTGTGGATGGAGATCACAGAGCATTCAGTGATGTGGAAGAAAGTCTGGGGGTGTGTTTTGTGGCCAGCAGAAATCCAGGATCTGGGAGTAGCTCAGGTCTCTGGGGAGACAGCAATGTTGATGGGAGAGCCAGGACTCGAGTCATGGCACCAATGTAAGGCCACCACAAAATACACCAATCACCAGAGTTTAGAGGAAAGGTTTATTGTCAGGTAGGGGAAACCAAACAGGCCAAGGGGAATGGGCAAAAATAAGAAAGAGAGAGCACATGTATGTTTCCCTTCTACGAGCTGTGCCCTGAGCTCTAGTGGGTGCATGGGTGATGACCCCACTCTCTGTTCCCATATCCTCCCATCAGATGGTCAGATGACTGTCATCTCAGGAACACCTGATATCTGCCACTCTGACTCTACGGGTCACCATGGGAACTTCTTTGTCCCATGTTCCATCTGATTTTCCTCTCAGTGGTCTCCTATCTCAAGGACCAGTTCAAGATCTCTATCTGTGAACATTTGGAAAAGTGGAAGATTTGCCATGTCTCAGTTTTCTGAGGTCCTATTATACCTTTACGGGGGGTGGAGGGGGCAGGAAGTAGGAGAAGCAAATCTCATTAGGTGGGAGTGGAGCTGACACCTGTGGTTGGGCCATCTGGTCACCTGGCTTATAGCAATGGCAGAGGGAACTATAGCTGAGGATCCGAGGATGGTGTCCAGGGTGTAGATCATGCCACAGAAAAGACTGCACCATTTTACTAACACAAAGGAGAAAACCGAATATTTATACTCTCATTCTACACCATTCTGTTTCAATCAACCAACAGTAGCAATAATCTAAGTCTGACTGGTGAACTACATTGCCACATCAAGTAGAAGATAGATTCCTTAAGTATTTATTGTTAACAAATATTGGAGATTATTTGGGTTCCAGCAAGATGGCGGTATACCAGTGGGATGTTCCAAGTCTCACAGGGAAAAATAAATAGTTAATGAATGAGGAGATACAAGCAGGTGGCAGAATTGTGAGGAGTTCAAGCAGAGTGGCCCAGGAGTCCACCAGAGAGTGCTCAGGTCCACACTGGGGGTAGCACAGAGGAGGGAGAGGTGGTGCAGGTGTAGCAAAGGTAGCAGGGAGGTTGGAAATGCCACAATCCATCTCTGTCTTCTCCATTCCCCCAACCAGACCTACAGCTGGTGGGAAGAAGCCATATTGATTGTTTACATTTTTGAGTGTAAGCAGGGAGCTGCCATGTTCACCTCCCATGCACACACCCATCAATTGCAGGGGCCACCTCACAACATGCCCCACCTGGGAATAAGGATCATGATATTTCAGAGTGATTTCCTCCCCACTATGCAAGTTATATAAAAAGGAGTAATCCTAAAGAGTAAAATCCCAAGGTCATTTCACAAACCAATGAGCAGGGAGCCCAGCCCCAGTACAGTAAAGTAGCAGGATATAAAGTCAATACATAAAAATCAACACCCTTTGTATACACAGAAAATGCCACAGTTGAGAAAGAACTTCTAAGATCAATCCCATTAATAATAGCTACAAAAAAATCAAATACCTTGGAATAAATTTAACCAAGGATGTCAAAGATCTCTACAATGAATTACAAAACATTAAAGAAAGAAATAGAAGAGATTACAAAAAAATGTAAAAATCTGCCATGTTCATGGATTGGAAGAATAGATATCATCAAAATGTCCGTTCTTCCAAAAGCAATTTACAGGTTAAATGCAATACCAATCAAAATACCAAAGACATTCTTCTCAGATCTAGAAAAAATGATGCTGAAATTCATATGGAGGCATAGGAGACCTTGAATAGCTAATGCAATCTTATACAAGAAAAACAAAGCTGGAGCCATCACAGTACCAGATTTCAAAGCACACTAAACAGCATTTATAATCAAAATAGACTGGTACTGGTACAAAAATGGATAGGCCAATGGAACAGAATAGAAACCCCAGAAATCATTCCAAACATCTACAACCAATTTGTTTGAACAAGGAGCTAAAACCAATCCCTGGAGCAAGGACAGTCTCTTCAACAAATATGCTGGGAAAACTGGATGTCCACATGCAGAAGTACGAACAAAGATCCCTACCTTATACCTTACACAAAAATCCACTACATGGATTAAAGATCTAAATTGATGACCCAACACTATCAAAATAATCAAGAACATTGGGGAAACCTTGCAAGACATTGGCACAGTCAAAGAATTCCTGGAAAAGTCCCCAGAGCACAGGCAATCAAAGTCAAAATTAACAAATGGGATTACTTCAAATTGAGAAGTCTCTATACGACAAAAGAAACAGTCAGGAAAGTGAAGAGGCAACCAACACAATAGGAGAAAATATTTGCAAACTGCACAACTGATAAAGGATTAACAACCAGAATCTAAAAAGAGATCAAGAAACTCCACAACAGAACAACAACCCAGTAAAGACATGGACAAAGGACTTAGACATTTTCCAAAAGAGGAAATCCAAACGGCCACCAGACACTTGAAAAAATGTCCAGAATCACTAGCAGTCAGGAAAATGCAAATCAAAACCACAATGAGTGGTTAGGATGTAGGGGAAATGGCATCCTAATCCACTGCTGGTGGGAATGTAAACTGGTAAAGCCACTACGGAAGACAGTATGGAGATACCTCAGAAATCTGAATATAGACCTACCACACAACCCAGCCATCCCACTCCTGGGAATCTACCCAAGGGAAATGAAATCAGTAAACCAAAGAGTTATCAGCACCTCCAAGTTTATTGCAGCTCAAATCACAATAGCTAAGACATAGAATCAATCTCTATGCTCATCAACTGGAGACTGGATAAATAAATTATAGGATATGTACACTATGGAATACGACACAGTAGTAAAAAAAATGAAATACAGTCTTTTGCAACAAAATGAATCAATCTGAAAAACTTCATACTTAGTGAAATAAGCCAGTCCCGAAGGGACAAATACTATATGTTCTCCCTGATCTGTGAGAATTAATAGCATACCTAAAACAAAAGCTGTAGAAGTGAAATTCACACTTTGAGAAACAATGACTTGAATGACCCTCATCTTGACTGTCAAGGAACAGTTTTTTATTTTTACTTTTTATTTTTTATTTTTTTCTTCTCTTTTTTTCATTTCTCTTCTTTGTACTATATATTGAACTCTTTACTTAACATAGAGTTAATCATATGTATTTAAAGTTCATTGAATATTTTCACAGAGAAAAATAATAGGGGGAATAAGAGAGAGAAGAGGAAGTTTGTAACTGTAAAGCTGTATAATTCTGTATATAGTTCTATGGACTTAGGTCTAAGAGTGCAGTTTAAAAACTTGTCATGGGACTCTAATCCTATTAAAATTTGTGGTAAAAATGCCATCTTAATTGTTAAATATTATGTGTTAAAAGGAACATACAGGTAGGATTAAGTGTTAAAGAGATCACATAAATAATATCAAATGCTTGATAATAATAATAGACAGAAATAAAAAGAAAGAAATGTCCAACATGGGAAGCAGTACACACAGCAGACTCCTAGAATGACAACCACGGTAAGTAACACTCTGACCTCAGAATCAACCCTTAAGGCTTCCTGGTCTGGCTGAAAGGCCTGTGAGAGCATTTCAAGCATGGAAAACCAAGACACTGTGGCAAAAAATATCCTACATGAAGGATCTCTGTGAGTGAGACCCCAGTGGAAAGAAGGGGCCATCAAAAAAGGATGTACTTTTCTCTGGAGGGAGAAGAGAACTTCCACTTTGCTTATGGCCTTGTCCAAATACTGACGGAGTCTGTGGTCACAAAAGGCTTCCATAGCCTTTGAATCTCATGGCAAGAGCCTCAGGTGATCACTGATGTCATAAATAAGAGTGTTAATTGTTAAATGAACAACAGAATTCACTGTATACTTACTCCCCATGTAGAACCTCTGTCCTTAAAGAGTTCTACTATGAGAATTAACTGCAAAACTTATTCTCAAACTGTACTTTATACATTGGGGGGAGGGGTGCAAACTGTTGAAATCTTAGCATTGAGTTGGTCCTCTGTATATAAAGGTAAACTAAAAATGAACCTTAATGAAGAATGGGATGGGAGAGGGAGTAGGAGGTGGGACGGGAGTTAGGGTGGGAGGATGGGTATGGGGGAAAGAACCATTATATTCCTAAAGTTGTACTTATGAAAGTTGCATTCATTAAATAAAAGCTTTTAAAAAAACAAATATTGATGACAAGTTGAGAGGCTCAATACAAGGAAATAAGATTTGTTCAATTGTAGTCAGATGCATCTGGTAATGTTTCACTTTATCCAAGTTCTTAAAAAGTTTTATTTCAGGCAATTTGTAGGAGGAAGACATTGAAGCCAAGTGAATCAGCAGACAGCCTTGCTGTTGACTCTTTGATTTGGAGCACAATATTTGTTTTCATCTTGAGAAGATAGGTTTGGGATCTTGTAAATGCTTTTTTGCCATTTACTTGGCAGCTGCTCCTCCACATTGGTTCTTCCACCCACCAAGAAATCTCAGCTCCAACAAGGATGCCCACACACAACATTCCTGAGTTCTCATTCTCATCTTGCTTTGAAGGTTCTCATGAACCTGACTGGCTTCTTCCCCTTCCCCACTCCTGCACAGGGCCATACTTGGCAGTGAAAAGTTGGTCAGTGCTTCTCTGATCTGCTCCTACCACTATGACTCAGCATCAGAAGGAGACACCAACTTCTTTTTTTTTTTTTTTTTTTTTTTTTGACAGGCAGAGTGGATAGTGAGAGAGAGAGAGACAGAGAGAAAGGTCTTCCTTTTTGCCACTGGTTCACCCTCCAATGGCCGCTGCAGCTGGCGCACTGCACTAATCCGAAGCCAGGAACCAGGTGCTTCTCCTGTCTCCCATGGGGTGCAGGGCCCAAGCACTTGGGCCATCCTCCACTGCACTCCTGGGCCATAGCAGAGAGCTGGCCTGGAAGAGGGGCAACCGGGATAGAATCCAGTGCCCCAACCGGGTCTAGAACCCTGTGTGCTGGCGCCGCAAGGCGGAGGATTAGCCTGTTAAGCCACAGCACTGGCTGTCACCAACTTCTTAAAGAGAAATGAGAGGAAACTACAGATATTGGCTGATGGAAAATCTTGCAGATCACACAGATTTTGAGTCTTGCCTGGAGTGACAATGGGGGACAGGATGCCCACCTAAATTCATAAAGCAAGAGCACATTGCCTCCTTCCCATCCCCTCCCCAACAAGGGATCCCAGTGAATAACAGGAAAATGCCAGTATAGGCTGCCATGGTTAATGCACATGTGACTAGAGGATTTTCTCTGAGGGATAAATCCATGGTTCCCATTAACTTGGAGTCTGACCTGAGGATTGGATGGGGTGGGTGCCCACTTAAGCCTGTGAGATGTTCCCTTCCCTCTCTATGTCACTGGCACCTGTAGCCAAATTGTCAAGGTGGAACACTGACAGGCAGATGGCTCAGGGAATACTTCGGCTCTCTCTGTAGATGGAGCAAGCATGCAGAGATTAGATTGGATCTCCTGCTACCTGTGTCTTTGGGAACTTTGCATGCTATGACTGTGAGAATTCTGAGACTGGATGATAGGGCAGATAATGTAGCTGGGTCTCTGGGCAATCACTTTGGTTTCAGAGGCTCAGAATTCCCTGAGAGCCTGGTGTGTGTCATGGCAGAGTTCTGTGCTCAAACTGAGGACTACATAGATCCTTTGTGTCATTCGTGCAATTGTGTGGCTGGGTTGTATAGCCACTGCAGGCTCACCATGGGCACTAATAACCTCAGCAAAGATGA
Organism: Lepus europaeus; assembly: GCF_033115175.1. Lineage (NCBI taxonomy): Eukaryota > Metazoa > Chordata > Mammalia > Lagomorpha > Leporidae > Lepus > Lepus europaeus. Next base: position 93,185,609 of record NC_084827.1, read on the forward strand.
GGTGAGTCCAGGATCACACCAACCGATGTGATCATACACTCTCCACTGCTGACAGAAGAAATCTACCATGCCAAACTTGGCTGTCACCCTGGACACTTGCACCATACCCAACCACTGAATGGAGCCCCCAGGCCCTACCTAACTCATGCCTCAGAATATCCACTGAAGGAACAGACTCTTCACTAAGCTAGAGAGGCATCATTAAAAGATAAGTCATTAGAAGAAAAAAAACCAACAAATGGTTAAGGAAATACCTAAAAATTAACATACAAACACAAGAAACATAAACAAGGAAGACAATATGACTCTCCCAAAGGAAAACAACAATTCTTCAGTATTAGGATATGAAGATTAAGAGACTAATGAAATTCCTGAAAATGAATTCAAAAGAATGATCATAGGATTGCTCAAAATCAATAAGAAGCTAATTCATGGGTTAAAAAAAAATCCAGGCCAGCGCCGTGGCTTAACAGGCTAATCCTCCGCCTTGCAGCGCCAGCACACCGGGTTCTAGTCCTGGTTGGGGCGCCGGATTCTATCCCGGTTGCCCCTCTTCCAGGCCAGCTCTCTGCTATGGCCCGGGAAGGCAGTGGAGGATGGCCCAAGTGCTTGGGTCCTGCACCTGCATGGGAGACCAGGAGAAGCACCTGGCTCCTGGCTTCGGATCAACGAGATGCGCTGGCCGCAGCAGCCAAAGGAAGCAGCAAAAAGGAAGACCTTTCTCTCTGTCTGTCTCTCTCACTATCCACTCTGCCTATAAAAAAAAATCCATACATGATATGGATGAAAAATTTTCCCATGAGTTAGAGATATTGAAGGGAAATCAAACTGAAAAGTTAGAAATGAAGAGTTCCTTTTTTTACCTTTTTAAAATTTTTGTATTTTTTATTTTATTTAAGAAATGCACATTTCATATATTTCATATATACAGATTCAGGAAAATAGTGATTATTTCCATATTTTCTTCCCTCCCACTCACACTCCCACCATTTTTCCTCTTCCCTCTTCTATTACCATTCTTATTTTTCACAAATATCTACTTTCAGTTACCTTTATACACATAAGATCAACCCTACACTAAGTAAAGAATTCAAATAATAGTATGAGGAGAGAAAAAAAAAAAGAACAAACACTTTTCATCAACAGTTGAGATAAGGGTTTTAAAGATTATTGCATCTCAACATATCAATTTCAATCTGTAGGTTACCTTTTAGATACTCTATTAGTTGCCACAGATCACAGAGAACATACGATATTTGTCTTTTTGGTACTGGCTTAATTATTTCACTAACTAATGGTTTCCTGTTGCATCTATTTTTTCCAAATGACAGGATTTCATTTTTTTTCCACTGTGTAGTATTTGTAGTATATATATACCATGACTTCTTTATCCAGTATTCAGTTGATGGACATCTGGGTAGGTTCCATATCTTAGCTATTGTGAATGGAGTTACAAGAGAATTCAATATCAAATAAAAAATTCAGTGGAATGACTTTACAACAGACTTGGTGAGGTAGAAGAAAGAATATCCAAGCAACAAGACAAATCCTTGCAAATATGTCAATCATGCCAAAAAAAAAAAAAACAAATTAAAAAACCTAAAAACAGTACTTGAGATTTATAGGATACTATTAAATGACCCAACATTTTGGTTTCAGGAGTTCCTGAAGGTCTGGAAAGGGAGAATGGATTAGAAGGTCTATTCAGTGCAATAACAACATAAAACTTCCCTAATTTTGAGAAAGAAGGGGACATTCAAATACAGGAAGCACATAGAACTTCTAATACACATGATTAGACTAGATCTTCAACACAACACATTATCATCAAATTTTCAGCAATAAAAAATAAAGAAAAAGTTCTAAAATGTGCATTAGAGAAATGGTAGATTATCTTCAAAAGATCTCAAACTGGACTGACAGTGGATTTCTCATCAGAAACCCTACATCACATAACAAATTGAAGAATAAAAACCATATGATTATTTCAATAGATGTAGAGAAAGCATTTAATAAAATACAACATCCTTTCATGATTAAAAAAAAAACTAAAGCAAATTGTATGTAAAGAGAACGTTCCTCAATATAATCAAAGTAATATATGACAAACCACAGCCAGTATCATATTGAACTGGGAAAAGTTGGAAGCATTTCCACTAAGATCTAGAACAAGACAAGGATGTCCAATTCCAACATTGCTATTCAATATAGCTCTGGGGATTTAAGCCAGAGCCATTATAAAGAAAAAGAAATCAATGAGATACAAAATGGAAAGAAGAAATTCAAATTATCCCTATTTGCTAATGAAGTGATTCTACATATAGGGGAAACAAAAGTCTCCACTTAGAGACTATTGGAACTCATAAGAGTTTCAGAAAGTAGCAGAATATAAAAATCAACCCACAAAAATCAGCAGCCTTTTTATACACAGCCAATGAGAAAAAACTTGTAAGATCAATCCCATTCACAATAGCTACAGAAAAAAATAAATACCTTGGAATATATTTCACCAAAGAGATGAAAGATCTCTGCAATAAAAATTACAAAACATTAAATAAATAGGACAGATTCCAAGATGGCAGAAGAGGGAATGAGGTACTGTGATAGGGTAGGGATAAATAGTAAAAAAAAAAAAAAAAAAAAAAAAAAAAAAGTAAAAAGTAAAAAATGTAAAAAAAAAGTTTTTAAAATGTAGAAAATGTACTCCCAAGGGAGAATTGGAGAGAAACCCACAGTGGAAATTCCATGGAAGGAAGGGGAACACCATGGGCCTGTGTGGAATGTGCGGATGTGCAGAATGAATACTGACACAACACACAACTCCAGCAAATGGAATGGGTGGCAGCTTGGAGATGGAAGTGAGACCAGACTACAGCAACCCATGGTAATACAGCTGGAGGGAGAGTGTGGTATGAGTTCTTCCTGGAACAGCAGATGCTAGCAGAAACCCATTGAGCCAATGGAATTAAAAAGGGCACATTTCTCTCACTCCATCCTCCCCACAATGGCACCCAGCGCCTGGCTGAGAGAGGGCAGGAACAAAAGCCCTTGTTCATGTGCACAACAACTGGCTGAGATAGGATACCACCTTCTTGGCAGTACTGACAGGAGTGATTGGGAGAGGGCAGCATCTGGCCAGTAGCTCTTGTGTACAAATGTGATCCAGAGACTGTGGCAGAGGGAAAATCTGTGGTCCCCACTGACTTTGAGTCTGGCTGAGAGGATTGACTGGGCACCCATGTACAAGTGTATGGCACCCCCAGCCTGCCAACATACCACAGGCTCTGGGGCTCAAGCAGCCTAGGCAGAGCAGCCATCGACATCTGGCTCAGGGAATATCTGTGTCTCTGTACACCAGTCAGGCTGGCAGGGCAGTGCAGACCCATTGCACCCAGCAACTGTGGAAGCCTAGTGTGCAGAGACTGTGGAGACTCTATGGCTGCACAAGAAGCTGCAGGATGTAGCTGGGTCTCTGGGCTATCACTGTGTGTGGCTTGAACACTCAGAGCTCCCCGGTTGCCTGGGGTGGGGGATTGCAGCAGGATCCATGCTGGGAATGAGGACTGTGCAGATAATGTTTGTGGTTCCTACAGAAGCGTGAATGTGTGTTGCAACTACTGGGGACTAACACCCAAGTAATTCTCCCTTGAAGGTGAGGAGGTGAGGTGTGATCACATCAAAAGGTGACCATTCGTCCACTTATGTTTATCAGAGATCTACCATGCCCAACATGGGTGTCACTCTGGATATTCAACCCACCCTGGAGCACTGACCAGAGCTCCCTGGCCATATCCTACACATAAATCATGGTATTCACTAAAAGTGCAGACATTCCACTAAGCCACAGAGGTATAGTTCAAAGGTAAAAGCCCTCAGAGGGAAAAACCAATAAGTGTCTCCACAAGTGCCTAGAAATAAACATAGAAATTCAATAAATAGGATAAGGAAGACATCATGACCCCCACAAAAGAACACAACAATATTTCACTATTAGAATATTAAGATGAGGTGACTGATGAAATGCCAGAAATGGAAATCAAAAGATTAATCACAGAATTACTCAAAAGCAATCAGAAGCAAAGTCATGAATTAAAGAAATCCATTGATGACATGAATGAAATTTTTTCCCTTGAAATTAAGATTTTAAAGAGAAATCAAAATGAATTATTGGAAATAAGGAATTCAATAAATCAAATAAAAGTGCAATGGAAAGTCATTAACAGATGTGGTGAGGCAGAAGAAAAAATGTTTGAGCTGGAATACAAATCTTTGGAAATTTTTTAATCAGACCCAAAAAAAGGATTAACAAACTTAAAAAAGAGTGTTGGAGATTTATGGGATACTATCAAATGAACCAAAATATGGGTCTTGGGAATTCCTGAGGGTGTGGAAAGACAGAATGATCTAGAAGGCCGATTCAGTGAAATTATTACAGAAAACTTCCCCAATTTGGAGAAATAAATAAACATCCAAGTACAGGAAGCACATAGAACTCCTAATAGACATCACCAGAGAAGATCTTCACTCTGACACATTGTAGTCAAACTTTCAACAGTAAAACATACAGAAAAGGTTCTAACATGTGGATGAGAGAAGTACCAGATTCCTCTCAGAGGATCTCAAATTAGACTCAGGCTGAATTGTTACCAGCAACTTTATAAACTGGGAGAGAATCAGGAGACATAGTCTAAGCCTTAAGAGAAAATAACTATCTACCCATAATACTATACCCTGCAAAGCTCTCATTTATGAATAAAGGTGAAATAAAGACCTCCCATAATAAACAAAAATTAAAAGAATTTGTCACCTCTCATCCAGCTTTACAAAAGATGCTTAAGGATGTGCTATACCCAGAAACATGGTCATCACTATGGAAGAAGTTAAGACAGAAAATCTCCCAGTAAAAATACAAAAGAAATCCAAAGTAAACAATAGGAATATATATGGAAAATAGGGCCAAGTTGTTATTTATCCATAGTAACCTTGAATATAAACAGCCTCAATTCTCCAGTTATAAGATACAGACTGGGCCGGCGCCGTGGCTCAACAGGCTAATCCTCCGCCTTGCGGTGCCGGCACACCGGGTTCTAGTCCCGGTCAGGGCACCGGATTCTGTCCCGGTTGCCTCTCTCCCAGGCCAGCTCTCTGCTATGGCCTGGGAGTGCAGTGGAGGATGGCCCAAGTGCTTGGGCCCTGCACCCCTTGGGAGACCAGGAGAAGCACCTGGCTCCTGCCTTCGGATCAGCGCAGTGCACCGGCCGCAGCGGCCATTGGAGGGTGAACCAATGGCAAAAGGAAGATCTTCCTCTCTGTCTCTCTCTCTCTCACTGTCCACTCTGCCTGTCAAAAATAAAAAAATAGTAATAATAAAAAGATACAGACTGGCTAAATGGGTTAAAAAACAAGACCCAGCTATTTGCTGCCTGCAAGAAACACATATTCCACGCTAATGGAGGGCAGAAACAGCAGATGTAGCCATCCTAATATCAGGGGGAAAAAAAGACTTCAACACAAAAACTGCTAAAAGAGACAAAGAAGGGCACGAAATAATGTAAAGTATCAACTCAACAGGAAGATTTTACCATAATAAATGTAAATGCACCCAATTACAGGGCACCTGGCCATTTAAAAATAAATGTTAGTGAATCTAAATGGAGACATAAACTCCAATACAGTAGTAACAGGGGACTTCAACTTCCCACTTTCTTCAGTGGACAGAACAGGACAGAAAATCAACAAACAACCAACAGAGCTAATCAACACTATGGACCAAATGTGCCCAACTTAAATCTACAGAACATTTTATCCCACAGTTACAGAAAACACATTCTTCTCATCAATGCATGGAACTTTCTCTAGGATAGACCATATTTTAGGCTACAAAGCAAGCAAACAAAAAAACAGAAATCTTCCCTGACCACAGTGGAATGAATCTGGCTTCACTGCTGAATTTTAATATACATTTAATGGAGAATTAATTCCAATTCTTCTCAAGCTATTCAAAACAATTGAAAGGGAAGGCATCCTAACAGATTCCTTCTATGAGGCCTGTATCGCCTTAACTCATATGATCCAGCCATCCCACTCCTGGGAATTTACCCAAACCGAAAGAAATCAGCATATGAAAGAGTTATCTGTACCCCCATGTTCAATATTCACAATAGCTAAGATATGGGATCAACTCAGCTGTCCATCAAAACATGACTGGAAGCAAGAGGAATCACTGTGCACTAACTTCCCATGCAGGATGTCAGTCCTCAAGAGCTGTATTATGAGAGTTAACAGTAAAATTTGTTCTCAAAGATTTATTTCATTTTAGTGTATTCAGTGGAGAATATTCTTATGTTGCGTAAATTTTAGTTATGCCAAAGTGTCCAACTCCATTGCTTGCTTCCTTAGGTGCTTCCTTAATTAATGATTACACTCATTCTCAAGTACTTACTTACTTTCTTTTAATGTAAAAACAATGAATGGATAAAGAAGTTATGGTATATTTACACTATGCAGTATTACTCAGCTGTAGAAAAGAATGAAATCCTGTCTTTTGCAACAAAATGGATACAACTAGAAACCACTATACTTAGTGAAATAAGCCAATCCCATAATCTGTAGAAATTAATAGAGTACCAATAAAATGTAATAGATATGAGCAAAATTGACATTTTGAGATTTGATTATTATTTATAGCCCCTGTCTACTGTTGAGAAACAGTGTATTTTTTCTTCTTACTATTTATTGAATACTTTATTTAATGGATGGTTAAGCTTTTGATTATAAAATAAACTGAAAGTATGTCATTGTAAAAATTAAGAGTAAGAAAGGAAGGAGGAGGGAAGGTGAGAACGTTGGTGAGCAGGAGGTTAGGGTAGGAAGTATCACTATGCTCCTAAATCTGTATATATTAAATACATGAAATTTGTTCACCTTATGTAAATTTTAAATATATGTAAAAAAATTTTAAATGCAAAGGCAAAAGAAAGTTCTATGTAGCCTGTAATGGGCACAGAGTGGCTTCATGGACCAAGCTGGAATGTGCGTGGATGTCAAGAGGTAGAGACACCAGGGAAATATGGTTTGGATAATAGCTTTGGTGGCCTGCAAAGGTCCATGTATTGAAGGCTTGGTCCCCAAAGTCTTCTGTTAATGGTTCATGGATCTAGGATTAAGATTTATATAATTATGACATCTATGTGATCAACCCAGCGAGAGCTCTCTAAGTCACTGGGGCATGTCATCCAAAGGTAGTTCTTGTGAGAGGGTTGTTTGCAGAATCTGAGCATGCTTCCTGTGTCTTTATGCTTCCTGACTCACTGTGTGATCTTTCAACCACAGGTGTTCTACCATTTCTGTATTCTAGCCTCACCAGATGCCTGAACCAATGGACTCTGCTTAATCTTGGACTGTGATCCTCCAAAACTATGAGATAAACCTCCTTCCTTTCTAAGTAGCTCCTATGATGTATTTTAGTTATATTAATGAAGAGCTGACTAACAAAGAAAATTTATTTCAGAGAAATGGAGTCATCAACCTGAAGATATGGAGGTGTCTTTGGAATTGTTTCCAGAAAAACCTGAAGAGCTTACAGGAGCAGACCGGAGAAAGTCCAGGATGCAGTAAGCAGAGCATTTTGGGTAATTCTGATAAGTTTTTAGCAAAAAAGAAAGCTGGCAAAAATATGGGCAGAAAAGGCCATCTGATGATGTTTCAAATGAGAATTGGACTAAAGGCCATCCTTGCTACATGGCAGCAAAGGATCTGGCTTTTTTGTGCACATGTCCCAAGTCTTTCTGGGAGGCTGAACTTAAAGGTGGTGAACTAGTTTATCTGAAGGAAAATATGTCAGGGCATCAAAGCATTCAGCCTCTAACACAAGTTTTATTGGTTGTGTTGGCTGCTGTTAGTAAGTTTTACAATGAGAATCAGGAGTACATTATAAAGATTTGGAAAATTTGCACCTGGCTAGCAAAGGAAGAAATAAAAATTTGCTGGAGACATGAAAGGGAGGTAGAGAACCTGCTTGTTGAAAAAATTAACATAAGTAAAAAGGAACCATGTTTTGGTGGATATGACAATGAAAGACCTTGAAGGCATTTCAGAGGTAGATCTTCCCATCACAGCCCCAGCAAAAGCCTAAAAGTACAAACTTGCTTCAAATATCTTCTAGGGTTGAATCCATTCAGGAGAGAGCTGAGGGCAACCTGCTCATCCAGGGCCAGCTCCTGATTCTGACTTGCTGGAACAGTGTCTATAACTGCTACAGTCAGAGTTGAAGTTGGCTTTTGCTGGCAGAAGACCTTGGTGTCATCCCTGTGATGCTGGTTTTGCAGGCATGCAGGATGCAAAAGTTATATAATCTTGAAGTATTCACTGATATTTTTAAAGAAAGGCTGGGAAGCCAGGCAGAATTGTGCTGCAGGATTACTGGCCTGCATGGGCTCTGACCAGAAAAGCTGTGGGAGTGGAGCTTATCCAAAACATTGTGAGCCCAACCCCCAAGTCCTGCCCTCCAATGTTCCCAGGATGTTGTACATCAGCTTTAGGAGCTAATACTTGAACAGCTGGGATTTGGTCTTGATTTGGTATGATTCTTCCTATTTCCACATCTCCTCCTTTTGGAATGGAACTGTACATCTTCTGCTTAACCAACCATTGTATTTTGAAGGGGTCTAACTTACTTTCAATTATACAAGCGTTCACAGATATGGCAGTTTGCCTGAGTTTCAGATGAGACCGAATTTTTGACTTTTGCTAAAACATTAAGACATTGGGACTTTGGGGGTTTGAATGAAGTTTTCTAGAATTATAAGATGACCATGAGCCTTTCTAGGGGTCAGGGAAGAATGCTATGATTTAGATAATTGTTTGGATGTAACACAAAAGCCCAATATATTAGAGATTTGGTTTCTAATATTGTGGGCTCATGATTAATGGGATTAAGGGTAGAGACTGATCTAATTATGGCATCTAGGAGATCGGCCCAGAGGGAGTTCTTGTGAGAGAGCTGGTTATATCAACCAAGTTCAGCCCAGTTATTCTTTTGGCTTCAAGGCTCACCATGTAATCATCTCTTTGTCATCTCACCAGATGCTTAAGCCAATGGGACCACTCAATCTTGGACTGTGACCTTCCAAAACTGTAAACACTCTTCTTCCTTAAGTAGCTTTTTGGATATTTTTAATTCGGAAGAAAAAGCTGACAGGAGAGTTTACCAAGTAAAAGGTCAGAAAGGTGCTTTTCTCAGACATGGGCAGTAAATAGATCACACTGACTTTAGTTGTGGGGTAGAGTAACCAGGGACCATGCATGAGATATGAACTTGACCTCAACTCTAATGGCACAAATAATGGAATGAGATAGTGTGCTTGGCATGAACGTTGCTAGCCTCTCAAGGTTCCAAATGGGGGCACTGGTTTGATGTTATGTGCTGTATTTTAAATGTATTCATCTTTTGATTGGTTGTGAAGAGCAATATTGAATGTGGAGGCAGAAACAAGATTAGGGCAGCTCACTTTAACAATGAGTGGGAGAGGCCCACGCCATGGCTTACCAGGCTAATCCTCTGCCTTGTGGCGCCGGCACACAGGGTTCTAGTCCCGGTTGGGGTGCCGGATTCTATCCCGGTTGCCCCTCTTCCAGGCCAGCTCTCTGCTATGGCCCAGGAAGACAGTGGAGGATGGCCCAAGTGCTTGGGCCCTGCACCCGCATGGGAGACCAGGAAAAGTACCTGGCTCCTGGCTTCGGATCAGCGAGATGCGCTGGCCACAGTGGCCATTGGAGGGTGAACCAACGGCAAAAAGGAAGACCTTTCTCTCTGTCTCTCTCTCTCTCTCACTATCCACTCTGCCTGTAAAAAAAAAAAAAAAAAAAAAAAAAACAATGAGTAGGAGAATGAACTGATATGTTTGAGTCTAACAATTTGGCAGCTTGTTTGAAGGAAGATAACACAAAGTCAATAAGGAAACCAAGAGGCCATGGTCAAGGTATAAAGTGAGAAGTGTGTAGCATGAAGACAGACAAGAAAAACTTCCAGTGATGACTTAGAAGATTTATAGGAAGGAGATGGGATTAAGTAAAGATCACCTAGGGGCTACCCTGGAGGACTTCAGAAACAATGATGCCCCTGGTCGCAACCAGAAAGTGGCAAGGAGGACAGACTGTACTGCTGTTTCCAGTTCTGTGCAGGGGTTAGAAAACTGTCTGAATGATGACATACATAAATGTCTGCTTGATCCCTTTGTGTGGACTGCAAAGGAATGGTCATCACTCCATTATTAGTTATGGCATCCATAATTCATTATCTTAAAAATGTTTCCTATAAAACTACAGTCTGTACGTGGGAAACTGACTCAGTGCCAAGCTGTCCCTTTGGCAGTAGTCTGGGGAGATCTACCTACTGCTTCAGAGCCAGCTCTTTTCACAGTGTGCATTTGTGTCTTAAAAAAAGTTTGTACCATGAACACAGTGCCCAGGTTCCACCCCTTTCCAAACTGTCTTGTGTAGGCACTCACCACTCAACAGTTCTGAACACTAATTAAGTCTCTAGAACAGTAGGGGAGGAATGAGACATCCAATGATGTGATCATCATATGAAAGAAAAGGAGTGTGTGTCTGATATTTACTAATTTGCTGATTTCATTCTTTCTGTTTGAAGCAAATGCTCAGTCTTTCAGGGTTCTGTCTTCCTCTGCTACTCCCAAAATGGCAGCTGTCTGTGTGAAGATGTTGAAAGATTTAGATGCAGCAGGAATGGGGGACCCAGACCCATACGGCTGCGCTCTTTGTTAGTTTCAGGAACTCCATGGTGATAGGGTGGTTCATGGTCCCATCCCCTCTGATGGAGCAAGAGAGAGAGGGAGAGGGAAGCTTTGGCCCTTTCTTCAAGCAAGAAGCTAAGATTATACTACTTTCCTGCTCTATGGGCTCCAGTACACCAGGGTGAGTGATAATCCAGGCAACCTCATGGCTATGGCAGGGGCAGTGCCCAGTGGTTCAGCATTATCCCATGGAAGGCACAGCAGTTCCTAGCTGACCACCTAGAATGCAGGAAAGTGAATTTAAGCCAGAGAAATGGAGTATAAAATAAATTCCAATATTCATGAAATCAAATGACCCAAATTTCCTGAGTACTACTTTAAAAACTTGTATATTGAGTCGAGTTTTCAAGGGACTTGAAACTCCATAATGTCAGATGGGGGTAAAAACCAGGATTCAAGTTATTCAAATATTCAGACCACGCATTACCCTGACTTAACAGAGTTCATTCTGTTGCTGAAGCTAGCATCTTTAAGCAAACTGCTCACTCCCAGCTTCTTCTTAACAAGCAGTCCCCACCAGCAGGGTATTCTGTCTTATTAGGGCCGCTTCTCAGTTGGGTTGTCTTCTGTGTCTGCTCATAAGGCCTAGCATGTGGGAATACTTTTGAGGGACAAAGACCCAGCTACCTTGCACCTTCTATATATAATATACAATTTTAACTCATTCTAAACTTCAAATGCTCACCCCAGATTATACAAGGGCTCTTTAAAAAGTTCATGGAAAGTACATGTTCTAAAAAAGCTATGCACAGATTTCAAGAAAAAATTTGCACCAAAATAAGCTTATCTTTTAATTGCATTTTTCTTTGGACTTTTTGAAGTACCTTCATAATAACAATAATGCTAACATTATTGAGTTCTAACAGTGTACAACTGTCTCTTAGTACCCAGGATCCTCCCCATGGATGCTGCTCCATTAATCTTATATAAAATGGCATAGAATATATGTATAACCTCCATACATCCTCTGTAGGTAGCTGAATCCCAGGATGCAGAGGGCTGACTGTACTCAACACATTTACATATGTAATCCACACAGGAACATTTGGAGAAGGAAGGTATTCCCACTCATTTTCATAAAGATAGAGGGATAGAGAGGTTAATTAGCTTGCCAGGAAAGTGGTAGTATTACAACACAAACCAAGGCATTCTGATTCCAGACCTGTGCTCTTAATGACAGATAGTCAATGATTGGTGATAGATAGATAGATAGATAGATAGATACAAATAGGTAGACACATGAGATCTGGAAAGTTAAATGGAAGCTATATTGTAAGTAAGATCTTAAACTAACTACAAGTGTAAGGCACCTCAGAGACCAACTGGACAAGGGGTTTTCAAACTGGACTAAATCCTTGCTAAGAAGCAAACTCTGAGGGTGTCATAGAAGTTGGAGGACCAAAGATTGAGCTCAGAGCCCTTCCATCCCTGCTACAACTAACGTTTATTTGTTTATGTCTTGAGGTTCTTTGTAAGAATTTTTAAATTTATTTTTATGTATTTGAAAGCCAGAGAAACACAAAGAGGCACACATGCACAGAAACGCGCGTGCACACACACATACACACACACACAGAAGGGGAGGGAAGGAAGAAAAGGGAGGGAGGGGAAGGGAGGAAAGAGGAGAGGGAGGGGAAAGGAATAGTAGAGGAGGAGAGGGGAGGGGAGGCAAGAAAGAAGAGATCTTCCATCTGCTCATCTGCTGGTTCACTTCTAAACGCCCTCAATAGCCAGTGCCAATAACCAGGGCTGGGCCAAGCCAAAGCCAGGAGCTCAGAACTCCATCTGGTTCTCCCATGGGAGTGGTAGGGACTTAAGTACTTGAGCCACTACCTGATGCCTCCCAGTGTGAACATTAATGGGAAACTGGAAACAGAAGCAAAGTTGGGACTTGAATACAAGCACTCTGATATTAGATGTGGATGTTCCAAGCAGTGCCTTAACCAATGAGCCAAATGCCCAACCTGTAAGACTGCAGCCGGCGCCCCGGCTCAATAGGCTAATCCTCCGCCTTGCGGCACCGGCACACCGGATTCTGTCCCGGTTGCCCCTCTTCCAGGCCAGCTGTCTGCTATGGCCCGGGAGTGCAGTGGAGGATGGCCCAAGTGCTTGGGCCCTGCACCCCTTGGGAGACCAGGAGAAGCACCTGGCTCCTGGTTTCGGATCAGCGCAGCAGCCATTGGAGGGTGAACCAACGGCAAAGGAAGACCTTTCTCTCTCTCTCTCTCTCTCACTGTCCACTCTGCCTGTCAAAAATAAAAAAATAAAAAGAAATATTTGAAGGTGACTTTCAGCAGCTCCTTCAGGTAGTTATTGTTGAGGAAACTGATATATTCAGGGGGTAAGGGGAAGGGTAAGGATTACCAAGTTAAGACAAATGAACAATCCTTCATTTGACCTGGAAAAAAATTGCAAATGTTTCCTATCCTGTCATCTGCCACTTGTTTCCTGATTGGAAGTTGTTCCTGTGTTTTACTTTAGTCATTTACTCAAATTAGAGAACAAACTCCACTGTAGGCCAGACTGCTGATCAGAGAACAAAAATTCCATTAGCAATCCTTCTCCAAGGTCAAGTGTGTCCTCTTTTGTATCAAAGAAGGATTGTTTTGCCAGCAGAGTTCCTCCTAAGTCTGCTACAGAGACAGAATACAAATTTGGGGTTATAAGGAGCACATAAAGGCAAAGCTACCTGGTTTGCTGTTTGGATCACTCAGTCTAGAAGATGTACCTTTGCAAAAGTGATTATGGCTCAGAAGCCTCAGGATCTTGTCCCAGTCTCATCAAGGACTCTGCTTCTCAGAAACAGACTCACATGACAGGCCAACAACACAGCCAGGTGCAGAGGCACGGCACTGTCCGTGTATTATTAACTCACAAGGAGAAATTCTGCTATCAGTTAGATGGCACAGTTTACATCTGCAAGGCATTGCTTTCCTTTCCATTAAGAAAGTGATGCACATAACAGGTGATCAATATGTCTATTGAATTAATGATGGAAATTCAATTCTACGTAGAATGTCAGGTCACTGATTTACAGAGAGAAATGTGACTTTTGAGGAGACTAGCAGATCACACTGTTCAAACCATCACATTTGTTCCTTGCGAACAAATGGCTTACACGGGAAGCCAAGTTATTTGAAAGTTGCTAGAACTGTAGAATCAGAATTCAGGGAGATAGCATCTTAAGAAATGACTCTAAGAAAAAGGGACAGTGCAGGCCTATTCACCTGATACTAGTTTGGCTCTGCCAAGGAAAACACAATGAATGAGTGCAAAAGCCACTTCTCCCCTTGATGCAGTTGGATTGGCCCTGCCCACACATGCCTCTCATGTTCCTTCTGTGGTTCCACAGCTCACAAGCCAGGAGATGGTTCTAATGCCTTGGTGCCATGTGCCCAGCTGTGCTATCAACCATAAGGCACACATTTCATACATGAGGTTTTCAAAAGTTCTCATACCCACCTACCTCTCTCTGGCTCTTTTTTTTTCTGGTGGAGGAAGGAAAGAGATGAAAACATTAGCCTCATGGTAGCCACACCCAAATTACATAAAATAAATTATTTCTCATTTCATTAAGTCTAGAAGTATAGCCTCCATATACAGAGAATTTTTATGCCTGTCAAAGTAAGATGAAGTATCTTTCATGAAAGAGTCACTAGTATCTATCACATTTATACTACTATTGCTTAATGATGAATCAATTCCATTTTCTAGCTCTTTGGACTGTTTGAAAACATACTGTTAGATTCCTGTAAAGCTAATGAGATTGAAAATAATTATTTTATTGATATATTGAACATGTGACAGATTCTGTACCAACAAACATAAGGACAGAATCACCAACATTCTGAGACAACATAGATGATTTATAATAATCTCATATTGAATATTCCTTCCAGTAAAAGTTAATTTCCCACCTTTAATCTCAAACCTTGACTAATGTATTTTACACAATATACTCCATTTTAACAAACTTCCACCAGCACATGTTTGGTGTGCTCATTCTGAAGTTAAAGATCTTCTATCAAGAATATGTAACTTTCTCTCCTCCTGTAGTAGTCAGAAATATAATCAAAACGTCACAAAGGCAGCAGACAGTCCAGCAGATGGACAATGAAACAACCTCTCCCCAGTTCTCGAGATGCTATAAGGTTGAAGCCAGTGAAACTCTATCTGAAATTGCCAGCTCTGGGGTTTCTCCAAAAACAAATGAAAACCCTACATACAGCATGCATTCCAGGGATTATGAACTCATTTTGGCTGATACTCTTTAAAAAGGTCTACAGCTGCATTCAAAATATATCCAGCTCATCTGTAGGCCTGGGGACTGACACACAGCCAGGAGCCCCAGCTGGGACACACAGGCAGGAATCAATTTAAGCCTTTCTGGCAGGACATGGGGTAGTTTACAATAATGAATGTTAAGGAGGGAAACCAGACCATGGAGAATTAGGTGTTTATCTTTTCTGAGTATTAAAGAGATGATAAATTGCTGGATAAAAAGTATGTAGGAGACTCTCAGAAAGCTATTGTTCATCCTGGGTAGGTGCTCTGTCTGCTTGACAATGAAGACTTAATAAAAATAAATCAGGGTTTGAAGTTTGGGGAAATCCCAACTATGCTGTTGAGAGGAGTAAAATCACCTGGGACTTCAAGCCCATACTTAAGAACAGAAAAGAGAAGGCACTCATTTGTAGACATCTCAACATCAGTGAAGCAAGAAAGCTTCCAAAGCACTCAGAATCCCCCATTTGTATTAGTAACCATTGCCAAGGGAGCTAGTCACTGTATTGAAGAACCATAGTTCAAAAGAAAAAACGATAGAGAACAGGCACAGCTAAAGCCTTGAAATCAATATTATAAATACCAAGTGAAGTGATCTATAAATACAGTTATAATCCAAGATGTGCCTATTCAGGTTATAAGAGCTCAAATTTATGAGGCATTTCATATAGTATCTCTTCCTTTAGCTTCTGAGGTATTTCTTTCCATTAACGGGAACCAATCTGGATTTCCTTTATCTCCTGTACCACATATAGTCATCTTTTGGATGTAGTTACCTCATGTTGCATTAAATTCTCTTCTCAGGAAACTCCTAGTATGCCAATTTATAGCAGCAGAAATAATCTCAGGTATAATGCCTTTCATGATATCAACTTGTCTAGTAAATATGATGTCATTTGCATTGTTTTGTTGCTTTCTTTTGTCTTTAAATTGGGTTTATTGTTATTATATATTTGCTTACTTTGCTGTAAAATTTGAGTTGCACAATTATTGTGCAATAGTAATAATAATAATCAGTATATAATTTTTAAGCATTGACAATGTGTGATACATTGTGATGAACATTTTGCACATATTAACATCCTCATAAAATATTAAGAGGTATGTACTATTATTATTCCCATTTCTCTGACAAGGAATCTGTGGCAAAAATTAATTAATTGAGCAAAGATTACAGAGCTAATAAGTAGCAGACTGTGGTACTTTGTATTTGAGTGTAGTCTTAAGTACACTGTGATGAGGGCTACAAAATGGCTTATCAAGTACAAGTAAACACATTCTTAGTGTTTGTTATAACTATTTAACAACTATTAAAATAATTGTGCATGACTTAATGGGACATTATATTATTTTAGGCTAAATATATGTCATTCTGAAGGTTCAAAAACACATGACCTAACAAAGAATGTACAGGTTCTGAATGCTGAAAATTAGAAAAAGCTCATTAAAAAATGAAAGAAAAGATAAATACAGAGTTAGCACTCATACATTGGAAAACTCACCATAATAATGATGTCATTTCTCCCCACATTGATCTTTAGATTTAGCACAATTTCATAAAACTCTCAACCAGTTTCCTTATAAACAGAGATAGCTTATTCTAAAATTCATATGGAAAGACAATAAAGAAAATCTAGAATGGATTTTTAAAGGGGTGAATGAAGTGGAAATAGGAACTCCACACAGTGCTGCTAAGTAACTACAGTAATCAGACAGTTGACACTGGTGGAAGGAAAGACATATCACTCAATGAATAGGATAAAGAACCAGAAATAACCCACACAAATATGACCAGCAGAGCTTTGACAAAAGTGCAAAAGCAATTCGATAAAGAAAGGATATAGCCTTTTCAATAAATCATACTGTAAGCAGAGAGAGAAAACAAAAAAGGAAGAAAATAACTCCACCTAAACATGATGCCTTATATAAAATTAACATAACATAAATCATGAACTTGGGGCCAGCTCCGTGGTGCAGTAGGTTAATCCTCCGCCTGCAACGCCAGCATCCTATATGGGCGCAGGTTCTAGTCCCTGCTGCTCCTCTTCCCATCTGGCTCTCTGCTATGGCCTGGGAGAGCAGTGGAAGACAGCAGAGGTCCTTGGGTCCCTGCACCCACATGGGAGACTTGGAAGAAGCTCCTGGCTCCTGGCTTCGGATAGGTGCAGCTCTGGCTGTTGTGGCCATTTGGGGAGTGAACCAGCAGACAGAAGACCTTTCTCTCTGTCTCTCCCTCTCACTATCTGTACCTCTACCTCTCAAATAGATAAATAAAATATTTAAAAAAACATAAATCATGAACTTAAAATGTAAATTATATAAATCTTAGGAAAAAAAGGAAAAAAAATCATCACAACCTAGAGGTAAGCAAAGTTCTTAAACTTAAACAATCTATAAAAGAAAAAAAATTTGATAAATTAAAGTTTCATCAAAACTTAAAACTTGCTCTTTAAAAGATTCTGTAAAGCAGATTTTTTAAACCCACAAATGGAAAGAAAATATTTGCAAACCACATATCAGGGGGCCGGTGCTGTGGTGTAGTTGGTTAAAGCCCCAGCCTGCAGCTCTGGCATCCCATATGGGTGCCTATTCGAGTCCCAGCTGTTCCACTTCTAATCCAGCTCCCTGATAATGTGCCTGGAAAAGCAGCAGAGGATGATCCAAGTCCTTAGGCCCCTGCACCCACGTGGGAGACTTGGAAGAAGCTCCTGACTCCTGGCTTAGAATCAGCTCAGCTCCAGCCATTGCAACCATTTGAGGAGTGAACCAGTGGATGGAAGACATCTCTCTGTCTCAACCTAACTCTTTCAAATAAATAAAATAAATCTGAAAAAATATATATCAGACAAAGTACTAGTATCTAGAACATAAAAACAACTCTCAAAACTCAACCAAAATAATCCAGTAGGAAAATGGGCAACAGACATGAACAGCCATTTCATTAAAGTGGATATACAGATGGTAGAGAGCACATATGTTCACCATCATTAACAATCAGGAAAATACACATGAAGACTAAAGTTAAAAACCCTACACATCTATCAGAATGATTAAAATACAAGAGAGTAACCACACCAAGTGCTAGCGAAGATACAGAGAAATTGGATCTCTTTCCCATTGCTGGTAGGAACATAAAAATATAGGCTTGGCATTGTCCTTCAAAATTAAAATTCAGTTGTCATATGACCTAGCAATTAATACTCCTAGATAGTTATTCTCCCCAAAAATGAAATGTCCACACAACAACCTGTACATGAAGTTCATAGCAGCTTTATTCATATCAGACAGAAATAGAAATAACCCAAATGTCTTTTAATGAATGAACAGTTAAATTGTGATATAGTCATACCATGGACTAGTACACAGCTATTAACTAGCTATTAACTATAAATACATAAAAGAATTTGGATGGATATCAAGAGAATTTGCTAAGAGGGAAAAAGGTAAATCTCAAAAGGTAACATACTGTGTGATTCCATTCATACACTATCCTTAAAAGAACAAAATTAGAGAAATGGAAAATAATATCATGATTGCCAGAGATTGGTTTGGTAGAGTAAATGCTAGAAGTGGATATGAGAGAAACTACAGAACCTTGTGAGAGAATAGCCCTGTATCTGGATCATGGTGGTTGTTATAGAAACCTACATGTGATAAAATTGACAACTGCAAAAACACACATACACACATATATACACACATTCTGCTTGTGTGTAGATTGTGCCAATGCTGATTTCATGGTTTCTACATTGTATTACAGCTATGCAAAATGTTACCAATGAGGGAAACTGAAGGGCACTGGAGACCTCCAGCTGTTTTTTGACTACTTCCCATGAATCTAAACTATTTCTATTTTTTAAGTTTGTTTGCTTGTTTGCTGGTTTGTTTGTTTGTTTGTTTGTTTGAAAGGCAGAATTACAGAGAGGGTAAGAGAGAGAGAAAGAGAACTTCCATCTGCTGGTTCAATCCCCAATTGCCTGCAACAGCCAAGAATGGCCAATTCAAATCTAACAGTTTGATATGGTATACAGGTCTCTCACACGGATGGCAGGGGCATCTTTCACTGCTTTCCCAGGAACATTAGCAGAGAGCTAGATTGGAAATGGAGCAGCCAGAACTTGAAGCTGCACCCATATGGGATGCTGGCACAGTAGGCAATGCCTTACTCAATTGAACCACAACGCCCACCCCATGAATCTATAATTTTTTAAAACAAATAACAAAAACAAAACATAAAATCTTCTCCATTTACGTTATTGATAGTTATATATTTAACCCATGATTATTTTTGCTTTTATAGATTTGTTTAGGAAGAAACAAATCTTGCAAGGCAGGAGAAGACTGTTCAGATTAAATATTATTCTTTTCGTTTGAGCAGAATGTTCCTTAGAGGGATCTCAAATAAGATGTAAAGTACATTATCCAAGAAAATTTCATGGAAAATGGAATTAAAGATAACTTTATTTTACAAAAATTTTTTAAATTAGTGTCTTTTAATAATAAACATTTCCATGAAATGTTTAAAGACCCTTTGGATGTTGGATTTTCCTCCCTTGAGCAGCTAGACCAGCTCTCAACATTTTTATATCAGGGAAACCAAGTTCTATTAATATCAGGATAAGTTTGAGGAGAGAATAGGTCACCAAAAGACAACACTGAATTTGTGCATTCAAAAAACTGCTTTTAAGCAAATCAAAAATTCACCATTCCAAAAAAACTCACTTGGGAGCTACACAGCATTTTATAGGTGCTTCTATAGCTATCTATACTAATATGTCCCTATCAAACACCCATCTATTCTTCTTTAGCTTAATCTAACATAGCTTTTCCATAAAGGTGATCTAGCTCCCATCACAAAAAGTGGTGAGGACACGTGATAAGAAAATTTATCAAGAGGTTATGAAAAAATGGTTGTAAATAATTCCTCTACAGTTTCTCTGTTTTTGAAAAATATTTTGAAGTATTTAACAGTAAATGAGTAAAAATATACAGACCACACTACTGTTAAAGTTCATGAAAATACAAAAATTAAGAGAAACAGCATTTTGTAAATATCTTGATGTGCACCAAAAAAAAAAGTGTCTGGATTTTTCAACCACAATCTTTCTACGGTTCATATCTATAGTTTCCCAAAGTTTTAATGCTCACAATAATTTGAATCAGAAAGCACTGAGCTCGCCCATAAAATAAGAAAGATATCTGCTAAAATACTGTGTAAAACCAGCTTGTTCCTGAAGCTAGCTAAGGAAGCAGATGACAGTTCTATTATTCCCATTTATGCACCTTTCACTCTGGAGCATGACTCAATGTAGTCTGCTGGTTTCTAATATGCAGCATTCATTTGGTTTCTTTATCATAAGATCCAAAGCTCTCCACCATATGGTCTCATTTTTGAAATGTTAATATGAGTAGAGCTGCTGATGCCAGTTAGGTTCCCAGCTGGTCTCTATATTGGTTATTTCACAGACATTAGCCCTGTTTTGAATTAAACTAAATTAGAGAATAAAATGAGATATTGTCATGCAAAGTCAGGCAATATTATTTGACATCTGCACACCTCTGAGAGCTTTATTGAGTGGTTATTTCTTGATGCAGACTAAGAAAGAAAGAATATATAAACAAGTCAGGGCAAAATAACATAGTGGTGTAGCATCTTAAGAATTAATAATAATAGTTATAATATTACTTCAAGACCATCCTCTATTTTTTTTTTTTTTTGACAGGCAGAGTTAGACAGTGAGAGAGAGAAAGAGAGAGACAGAGAAAGGTCTTCCTTCCGTTGGTTCACTCCCCAAATGGCCGCTGTGGCCGGACGTGCTGCGCCAATCCAATGCCAGGAGCCAGGTACTTCCTCCTGGTCTCCATGTGGGTGCAGGGTCCAAGGACTTTGGCCATCCTCCACTGCCTTCCTGGGCCGCAGCAGAGAGCTGGACTGAAAGAGGAACAACCGGGACAGAATCCGGCACCCCAACCGGGACTAGAACCCAGGGTGCCGGCGCTGCAGGTAGAGGATTAGCCAAGTGAGCCGTGTTGCTGGCCAAGACCATCTTCTATTCACACCTATCTCTATTTGGGTCAGTGATTAGGGAGAAAGTATCTTTGTCTAAGACGTTTATAGGCCCAAACACTCATTTTTGCCCAACTAAGGAAATAATCACTAACATGTTTGGGGTTAGAAGTGTACCTGTTTAAGGTTTTTGTCTCCTTTCTTGACACTTGCAAAAGGCATGTATTTGAAAGCAGAGAGATGAATAAAATGAATCAACTCTGCTTTCATAATAATTTTACATACTGAGTCCACTAGAAAATAAAAGCCTTACTAACAACCACAGTTGTGGGGTGGGATAGACAAACACTTCTCATTCTCCTACAGCTTTAGATGGTCCCTTCCCTAAGAGATAGTGTTCCTCATACCTGTGTATGAGTTTGCATTCAAGGAGACCACATTACTTGATGGAAAATTAGAAACAAAAATTCATATCTCTAACTTGTACTGGTGACTAGACATTGAAAACAACTGGACTTGGGATACCAAACCTCCTCCCAGACATTCCTCATTTGCAGATTACTCATGAAAGTTGAGAAACGAAAAGTCATTAAATATTGTGCTGCACTCTGGCCTCAGAATCAGCCCTTAAGGCATTTGGATCTGGCTGAAGAGCCCATGAGAGTATTGTAGGCATGGAAAGCCAAGACACCATGGGAAAAAAAAAAAAAAGATCTAAATGAAAGATCTCTGCGAGTGAGATCCCAGTGGAAAGAATGGGGCCATCAAAGAAGGAGGTACCTTTCTCTGAAGGGAGGAGAGAACTTCCACTTTGACTATGACCCTATCGGAATAAGATCAAAGTCGGAGAACCCTAAAGGCTTCCATAGCCTTGGCAACTCATGACTAGAGCCTAGGGAGATTACTGACGCCATAAACAAGAGTGTCAGATTCTTAAATCAACAACAGGAGTCACTGTGTACTTACATCTCATGTGGGATCTGTCCTTAATGTGTTGTCCAATGTGAAGTGATGCTATAACTAGTACTGAAACAGTATTTTTACACTTTGTGTGTCTGTGTGGGTGCAAACAGATGAAATCTTTACTTAGTATGTACTGAATTGATCTTCTGTATATAAAGATAATTGAAAATGAAAAAAAAAACCTGGTGTTAAATTGGAAATGGCATAGAAAATTAATTAATTTTTTAAAAATATCATGTAGGATCTCTGTCTTTAATGTGCTATACACTGTTATTTAATGCTATAACTAGTACTCCAACAGTATTTTTCACTTTGTGTTGCTATGTGGGGGCAAACTGTTGAAATCTTTGCTTAATATATACTGAACTGATCTTCTGTGTATAAAGAGAATTGAAAATGAATCTTGATGTGAATGGAAGGGGAGAGGGAGCGGGAAAGGGGAGGGTTGTGGGTGGGAGGGAAGTTATGGGGGGGAAGCCATTGTAATCCATAAGCTGTACTTTGGAAATTTATATTCATTAAATAAAAGTTAAAAAAATTTAAAAAAATATTGTGTTCTAGCCACAGAGTCTAATTCTATCCCAAACTCCTTTGGGGCAGAGCTTCTCTGTGGAGAAGTGTGCGCACAATTCCAGTAGTTTCCTACAAGTGAGTGTGAGTTTGCCCAAGGAGGTTCGATAGGATACTCTCATAGGATAAATAGACCTGAAGGCAGGGAACCATAAGAAATAAGCATCTGTTGTTTAGGCCACCTAACCAATGTTTATTTTTTAAAAAAAGATTCGTTTATTTGAAAGAGTTATAGAGAGAGGTAGAGACAGTGAGAGGTCTTCCATCTGCTGGTTCACTCCCCAAATGGTCACAATGGCCGGAGCTGAGACAATCCAAAGCCAGGAGCCAGGAGCTTTCCAGGTCTCCCAAGTGGGTGCAGGTGCCCAAGCACTTGGGCCATTCTTTGCTGCTTTCCCAGGCACATTAGCAGGGAGCTGGATAGGAAGTGGAGCAGTCGGGACTCAAACAGGCGTCCATATGGGATGCCAGCACTGAGGCCGGGGCTTTAACCCACTATGCCACAGCACCAGCCTCAACCTATGGTGTTTTGTTATAGCAGACATACTGCAACTTAGAGGAGGAGCAGTGGTAGGCTAGAGCAATTGGGATGAGATTTAATATAACTTCATTTTCCAAATATACTACAGGGGTGGTAATTCTAAGAGCTAGTCTAAGAGTCCTATGTCAGACTAGATGATATTTATTGTGTCTTTTTCAGGTGTTCATTGTCCTAGTGACTTGACTTGTGTTGTATTTGAATACAGAGGCCAGCACTGTGGCCTAGCAGGTAAAGCTGCTGCCTGAAGTGCCGGCATCCCATATGGGCACTGGTTCAAGACCAAGCTGGCTCCATTTCTGATCCAGCTCTCTGCTATGGCCTGGGAAACCAGTGAAAGATGACCCAGGTGCTTGGGTCCCTGCATGAGCACAAGAGATCCTAAGGAAGCTCCAGGCTCTTGGCTTCAGATTAGCGCAGCTCCAGCTGTGGTAGCCAATTGTGAGTAACTCTGACTTTCAAATAAATAAATAATAAATCTTTAATTTTTTTTAAATATTTGCATACAATGTTACAGGATTGCACAGTCACTGTCATTAATTGGTATCTTCCTTTCAAGGGCCTGCTTTTCTCAGGTGGTATAATAAACTGTATCACTTTTTCCCAAACCCAGATTTGCTGTCCCTTTCTGCAAAAGAGCTATTTCCCCACCCTATGATCCTTGGGCACAGCCCTGAGGTTTGTGTCTGTCAATGAGATGTGAGTGGAAGTGGCATGTGTCTTTCAGGCAGAAGTGTTAAGATCAGCATCTGCTTTGCCATGGATTATTTTTCCTCTGAGATTCAGATACATTCAGATTGGAGCTGCTGTACCACCCTAAGTCTCAGACTCAAAATGACTATCGTAGCCACGATAGATATGGAGCACAGTGAGCTGCAACAAATTCTATCGCAGGTACTGAAATTCTGGGTTTCCTTGTTACTGTTGCGTGAAGTAATCTATCCTTCTGGTACAAATGTATAATCTGCAGTGCTACCCATGCAAGCTCCATGGGTTGATTCATTCTTCAGGGGATATTTGTCACTGTTTAGAGACAATTTTAGTTGTCACAAGTGGGAGAATGTTACTGATACCTACTAGGTAGAGGCCAGGGATACTGCCAAATATCCTAAAATGAACAGTCCCTCACAACAAAGAATTCTCCTACCCAAAATAACATTCATCCCAAGGTTGAGAAATTTAACTGTAGAGTAGGCATCATTCAACTGGTAATTGATGTAACTGGCATAATCAATTAGGATTGACTTATTTGCAAGTATCTAAGTCATCTCAATAGCTTTAAAAATCTATTTGTATTGCTTATTTTGAGGCTAACATCAAGTTCAACAGTACGCAATCCAAGAATGGTGTTGTGGCTGAAAGATGTCATCAGGATCCAGCTCTTCCTATTATCTGGGCTGAAATGCGTAGCATGAGAGTTGATAAACTCACAACCACAATACTACTACTCCTCCAGCCACACATACATTTCCCAAGCAAGGCAAAGAAGAGAGGCAAAGAACAGAGTCACCCAATTCAAATCCATTTTGTTAGAAAAACAAAGATTTTCCAAATGTCCCTCAGAAGATTTCTCGGTAGGTCTCACTGGCTTAAGATTCTCCTCTTGGTATCGCAGTGTCCAAAGAAGAAATGTGCATATTTAGCTTTCTCAGTCTCTACACTAGAAAATGCAAGAGAAAATGGGAGTTTGGGTATTGATTTTTTTTTTGACAGGCAGAGTTAGACAGTGAGAGAGAGAGAGACAGAAAGGTCTTCCTTCTGTTGGTTCATCCCCAAATGGCCAATCCGAAGCCAGGGGCCAGGTGCTTCCTCCTGGTCTCCCATGCAGGTTCAGGGCCCAAGCACTTGGACCATCCTCCACTGCACTCCCGGGCCACAGCAGAGAGCTGGACTGGAAGAGGAGCAACCGGGACAGAATCCAGCGCCCTGACTGGGACTAGAAACTGGAGTGCCGGCGCCGCAGGCAGAGGATTAGCCTAGTGAGCCGCGGCGCCTGCCATGGGTATTGATGTTTAAAGAATGGTCATACAGTGTCTTTCTTTCTCTGGGATTAATCTGTAGATCAATTATCAGTGAATGACATTATGAGTGAGCAAGGGCAAAGATGACATGCAAGATGGTTTGGAGACCTATGGTTATGGTTCAACAAGCAGTTTTGTGAACTGGGGGTAAAAGGAACCTCCTTCACTTTTCAGTCTCTTCTAGGCAGTCTTGTGACTCATTCTCCTATTGCAAGTTCTTGCCCAACCTCAAGCAGCTGTCCTAAGGACTTCAAAGCCTTTTCGAAGATAACTATAGAACTCCACTAACATGGATTTCCTAACATTGCCTAGTATGGATTCTGAGACACCAGGGCAACTGACTAACCAGGAGTTGGGCTTCTGAAATGGTGGGCTAGGAGACTGGCAGAAAGATAGGAATATTGATCTTTATCAGGAAAGCTCTAAATTATTAGCAATGGCTTGATCTTTCATCACAACCATCACTGTACCCCCACATCAAGCTGCTAAGTCTTCCTGAGGTTTGTGCAATCTATGACTCAGTTAATAGGGGTACTGTGTGCCTGGAGCACTTCTAATGGAAAAATGCATCCATATGGAAATGCAATCCAAAAGCACCAAGGAGCACAGACGATGCATTATGATAACCTTAGTTCATTCGGCAAAAGTGTGTCACAGTAAATTAAAAATGACTAAACACTAGCTTTTTTGCCCATTTTAAGTAATATTCCTTAATGACCTTAAATGAAACAGAAAATTAAAAATCTGTGAAATGAAGAGAAGGGCAAATTGAAATACTTACTCAGATATGGCATAAAGGTAGCAAGTTAATATTTCTATGTTTAGTGCACTGATGGAAAAAATGAGTTATTATAATTTCTTTACAATGTTACAATGTGAATGCTATTTTAATGTACTTTTCATTCAAAGACAGAACATGGGAGATAAATAAGAAAGGTATTACACAGAACAGAAATGACTCAGTGTGGGGGCCAGATCAGAACTTGGTATACATGTAAGACACTTAGCCTCTTCTTGCTTTGACTATTAACAATGATACCTCCTTCAGAGTTGTGATCTCAGATGCTGGATGCTAAATGAATGGAGAACATTATGCTGCACACAGTTTGACAATTGGAATATTATTCAGGTGTCATAGTTTCTCAGAAACTATGATACATTTCTAATAGTTACTGTCTGAAAAGGCATTCTGGACATATTCTTCCACAGGCAGCCAGATTCCATGTTGTATGAAGGCTCAGGCAGCCCTGCGAAAAGTTGACGAGGTGAGTGGTTCCACAGCCAGTTCAGATGATGATACATCATCACGTATCATGAACCCAAGTCCTCCAATGTTACAATGTGGGCAATAGGTATGCTAATCAAGTCCATGTTTGCTCTTAAAGCCTATCAGAAAGAACTTATCTAATCAAAATCGAACCACTAAAATTAAATACTGAGAGATCTTCACACTGTTCTTGGGGCTGGGAGACCTCTTTAGTGTTGTAAATAAGAATACCATATCCAGGGTCAGAAAATGTGGTTTGAGACCTACTTCTACCACTTATATACTACATATGCCATTTGGGGTAGAATTGTATCTCTCTGAGTCTCAGTTTCACCCAGAATCTATGTAAATCTATGTAAATTGACTGTAACCTTGAACAATTCACCCCAAATCTCAGCATCTTAAAACAGCAATAAACATTTGTTATCTCATATACTTGTGAACACATTTACCTCAAGTCCCGACCAGTCCTGTGGAGATCAATTCCAAGATGGTGTACTATCATGACTTGAAGTTAGAACTGGCTGTGGAACCACTCACCTCATCGACTTTGCACAGGGCTGCCTGAGCCTTCATACAACATGGAATCTGGCTGCCTGTGGAAGAATATGACCAAGATGACTTTTCAGACAGTAACTATTAGAAATGTATCATCAAATTCCATCATATAGTCTGACATGTTTAGTTGGTAACCAGACTGGTCAACAAGTCTATGACTGTGTGTCCATTTACATGTTATCTTAATTAACTTTCACTTTTATCTAAAATATACATTTTTTTAAAAAACCCACATAGTATTAGTTTAAAGGAAAAAAAGAGACCATATAGTGTAAAGAAAAAATGTCCGAGCCGGAGTTGTGGCTCACTTGGTTAATCCTCTGCCTGCAGCGCCAGCCTCCCATATGGGCGCTGGGTTCTTAGTCCTGGTTGCTCCTCTTCCAGTCCAACTTTGCTGTGGCCCAGGAGGGCAGTGGAGGATGGCCCATGTGCTTAGGCCCCTGCACCCACATGGGAGACCAGGAAGAAGCACCTGGCTCCTGGCTTCAGATTGGTGAAGCACCCACCATAGCGGCCATTTGGGGAGTGAACCAACGGAAGGAAGACCTTTTTCTCTGTCTCTCTCTCTCTCTCTCTCTCTCTCACTGTCTATAACTCTACCTGTCAAATAAATTTAAAAAAAAAAAAAAGAAAAGAAAAAATGTCAATGACATGCTTTATTCTCATACTTCTCAGGAATAATTTCAATTGTTTAAACATTTTAACCTAAATTTTGCAAATAGCATAAATGAACTCCTGTTCTTTAATTTGATAACTTCAAATGTAATTTATTGGCTCCCTAATATTAATAGTCTTAACTATCTTACACCACTTCCACAATTCCCAAAAGAGTATAATTTAAATTAAAACTAATATTAATTAGGTACATAATAATATTGTTGTAAATTTAGACCTTATCTAATCTATATATCAGATAACTTATTTTTAACTATATTTACATTTTATTTGAGAATTAGATTAAAAGCTATAAAGATCCCTTAATATTATGTGGTATAAAGGAAGTACACAGTTTCTTCAATATTTACTTAGCAAGAAATTATGCTGATCCAAATGTTTATTCAATGCTAAGCAATGTAGTCTGATAACTTTTACTTGTGGTAAAATAATATATTAAAATTACCATTTTGATTTTGACTTTTTAAATTGTGCTTACTTATTTGAGAGTCAGAGAGGACTGACAGACAGAACACCAATCCACTGGTTCAATTCTCACATGCCCACAATGACCAGGGCTGAGCTAGGCAAAAATTGGGAGCCAAGAACTAAATGAAGGTGTCCCATATGGGAGGAACACAATTAACTGAGACCTCACCCTTGCCTCCCAGAGTCTGCATTAGTAGGAAGCTGGAGTCAAGAGCTGGAGTTGGTTATTGAACCCAAGTTCTCCAGTGTTACAATGTGGGCAGTAGGTATGCTAATCAGTGTCTTAACTGCTAGGCTAAAAGCCTATCTTAATTATTTTTAAATGGACAGCTCAGAGGCATCAAATACACGTATACTGTTGTGTGACCATCCATATCCAGAACATTTTTTGTCTTCTTGAGCTGAAAATCTGTACTCATTAAACTATAACTCCCCATTACTATACTTCCCAGTGCCTCACACTCACCATTCTACTTTCTGTTGCTATGCATTTGATTAATCTAGGTACCACAAATAAGTCCAACCACACAATATCTGCCCTTTTGTGACTGGTGTAATTTCTTCAAATTTAATATATGTTGGAGCATGTGTTAGAATTTCTGCCTTGAAGAGCCAGTGCCGCAGCTCACTAGGCTATTCCTCCACCTGTGGTGCCGGCACCCCAGGTTCTAGTCCCGGTTGGGGTGCCGGATTCTGTCCTGGTTGCTCCTCTTCTAGTCCAGCTCTCTGTTGTGGCCCAGGAGTGCAGTGGAGGATGGCCCAGGTCCTCAGGCCCTGCACCCGCATGGGAGACCAGGAGGAAGCACCTGGCTCCTGGCTTCGGATTGGCACAGCGCACCAGCAGCAATGCACTGGCCGTAGTGGCCACTTGGGGGGTGAACCAACAGAAAAAGGAAGACCTTTCTCTCTGTCTCTCTCTCTCTCACTGTCTAACTCTGCCTGTCAAAAAAAAAAAAAATTTCTGCCTTGATAAGGCTGAGTTTTATACTATTGGGTATATATGTACGTTACATTTTTTATCCTCTCATCCATCAATAGACACTGGGTTGCTACTACCTTTACAACAAAGGGCATTTCCCTATAGGTGTGTGAGTTTGAGTATCTTTTCATGTAGTTATAGGCTACTTACCAATCTTCTTTGGGGAAATGTCTGTGCAAGTCCTTTGCTACATTTTAATCAGATCATTCTTTTCTTCTTGAATTTTACATCCTCAAAGATTTCACATACCAATGCAACCCCGGAACATAGCATTAAGAGTCAGGTGGAATTAGCTTTAGATTTTTTAATTTTTTTAATTTTTTTGGAGAGACAGAGCTCCCATCCATTTGTTCACTACCCAAATGCCCACAGCATACAGGGCTAGGCCAGGCCAAAGCTGTGAGATGGGAACTCAATCCAGGTCTCCCACATGAGTGGCAGAAACCCAACTACTTGATCCAGCACCACTGTTTTTCAGAGTATCTACTGTCAGGGAGCTTGAATGAGGAGCCAGAGCCAGAACTCAAATCCAGGTACTCTGGTATGAGCATACTTATGGTGCCCTTAACCAGCAGGACAAGTGTCAACCTCTGATTTTAGATTTTGTAAGAACCTTCAATGCATCTAGTATATGTTTTCAGGCCAGAAAAAATATTTTTATCCCTTGATTTCTGTTGAGGAAGGGATATTGTGCTAAAACAAAAAGATACTAGACGGGAATTGGGGATCAATATCTAGTCCTTATCTTACTCTGAGGAGTATGGTTATCTCCCCAAGCTTCTGATTTTTCATGTGTAAATAAAAAGATTTGAATCTTTTGATGCACCTAGTAGTGATGGGGTTTCCTTTTGTTCTGTCTCTAACGATTGGTTATGAGCATCTGACTCACTCCATAAAGGAGGAGGAGGAGGCTGGATCTGTTCCTAGTGCTGGACAGAGCCCTGTTCATAAATCGCATCTGCAATGGAGAAAGTGAAAGTGTGCTGAGAGTGCCAGCCCTGCCACGGACGATCACTAACCCCTCCAGCTTTCAGATTCTGGTGCAAACAGGACTTCCTTCTCAGCACATTTGCAGTCTTACTGTCTCAAATAAAGTGCCTACAAACTCTCCACATCCCTTTTTAAATGCTGATGATATTAATAATAACTAATTTTCAGCTATTGGGAAATAGAGTAAGATTATTCAGCATAGCATATTGTGCTAGTTTCCATGGGCTGCTGTAATAAATGGCCATAAATTGGGTGGCTAACAAAACAGAATATATTCCCTCTCAATTCTGGAAGCTGGACATCAGAACCAAGGTGTCTTTTCTGAAGGCTCAAGGGAAGGAGCCTTCTTTTCCTCTATTCCTAGCTTCTGGTGCTTGCTGCCAACCCTTGACCTTCTTTGGCTTGCAGGCGCTTCACTCCTCTCTCTACTTCTGTAGTCATAGGGCCTTTTGCTTTGAGTGCCAATGTCTCCTAACCTCTCTTTTTTAATTTTTTTCTATTTTTAGTCTTTTTATTTATATAAAGGGAAAATTTTCATATATATTTTAAGAATTCCCTCCTACTCTTGCTCCTACCACCCCTCATTCTTCTTTTCTTATTTTTCTTTTATTATTGCAATGACATACTTTCAATTTACTTATTAATCACAAGCTTAGTCCTCCACCAAATACAGAATTCAACAAATAAAGAAAAGAAGAGGGCCGGCGCCGCGGCTCACTTGGCTAATCCTCCGCCTGTGGCACCGGCACCCTGGGTTCTTGTCCCGATTGGGGTGCCGGATCCTGTCCTGGTTGCTCCTCTTCCAGGCCAGCTCTCTGCTATGGCCGGGAGTGTAGTGGAGGATGGCCCAAGTGCTTGGGCCCTGCACCCCATGGGAGACCAGGAGAAGCACCTGGCACCTGGCTCCTGGCTTCGGATCAGCGCGCTGTGCTGGCTGCAGCGCACCAGCCGTGCCAGCCATTAGAGGGTGAACCAATGGCAAAGGAAGACCTTTCTCTCTGTCTCTCTCTCTCACTGTCCACTCTGCCTGTCAAAAAAAAAAAAATCCACTTTTTATCTTGATAATAAAGAGAGTAATTGCTTACCTGGAATGATATCTGTAACCTATTGATGAATAATAACATCAGGCTATATAGGATGATAGGATCTAGTTTATAGGGTGCTATATAAAATGTCAGCATATAAATATATGTATCTATATATATACATTCATTAAAAACATCTGGATATAATATCATTTTTACGAGGAAAATGAAGTATTAGATTTCTAAGTTGACCACAACACAATAATAGTAACATCATCAATATCAAGATATTTTATGTGGTTTGAATGTGTTATATTTTGCAAAATGGTACTCATAAATCAAAAATAAAAATAAAAACATAGTTTTTAAGGTGAGCTTTTAAACACCGATTTTTTAAAAAGTATTTTCAGCTGTAATGTTTAATAATTTCAAATTATTTAATAATACTACAAATATTTAATAATTCTAAAATCTTTAGCTAGTGAATAATGGTACATGAGAAAACTATCACCTTCTTTCTCATAAAAGAATAAATTCCTTCAGCAAAATCCAAGGTGAGTTCATTTAATGGGTCACTTTTTTCTCTAATATTATGTAAAGGGTTTCCCTTATTATGTTCTCTCTAATCAAGCTGTGACAAAAACAGAAATGACATCAGGTTTTTGGCCTCAAGTGAAACTGCAATGCAAAAATCAGAAAACTATGAGGGAGGAGCAAAAAAGAGTCAAACCAAACATGAGCCTGGGGGCTGAACAGAAATCCAAGTACACACTGTTCAGCAAATTTGCAAGGACATCCTTGGCTGAGAACTGAAATCGATGGTCAGTGAGGCACGCAGCTTCACTAATTCCACTTGTGTTTTAGCATGTCATTCCTGCAAATTAAATAATTCAACTGAAAGCTGAAGTGTTTGCTGTACTGGCAACAGAATCTTTGAACTCCAACATGTGACATGCTTAATAGAATTCTCTTCCACTAAAAATCAAAATATCATGGAATTCCAATCCAAGTCTCTCAGACCTTCTCTGCTCCATTTAAGAAGGATGAATGTATAGAACCTGACGTGGTTGAATTTTTAACTGCAAAGGAAGGAAGTGTCTTTAAGTCTAAGAAAGCACAACCATCTGGTATTGCACAGCTGGGGAAATATTGTGTATCTAATTATTTATGAAGGTACCTGTGAGTTGGCCTTGGTACAACCCAAAAGACTTTAGGAAAACAGAGTTTCATAGTGATTTTGAATCAATAGCTTCTAAATCGTTATTCTGGTTCAAGATTTTCCCTATCACAATGAAGAATGGGAAAATCCTGTTTTCATTAAAGAACCACAGAAAGTCATCTTGGCTCATGCAGAGGCATCAGAAAGCACAGGCCTAGTTAGGACAGTAAGAAAGGTCGTTCTGGCAGCCTCTCAGTCCCATCAATCAGAACAAGTGACAGAAATATATTTAACAACAAATGTAGCATCTGAACAGCTGGCTATGCATCCCCTTTACTCTCTAGAGATTACTACTAAGAACAAAAATCTACCATTTTAAAATAGTTACAAAAATGTAGAATTTTAGAGTTTAACATTTAAGAGAAATTGCTTCCTGTAGGGATAGCTGATTATATTTTTGTTTTTGTTTTTTGCCAGACAAATCTCACCTCTGAGAACCAGCAGAAGACTCGAAATACATTTTTAAGGTGTAAAGCTTTAAAGGTGTCATAGAGTTTTCAAAGACAATGAGATTTTTGAGAAGTTAAGAATTCATGGAGAAAAGGAATACAAAGACTTGAACTTGACATTCACTGTGTTGCTTTTTACCCATAAGCCTTTTGCCCATTTGCTAGTGATGTCTCAGAGGCTGAAGAGTTGAACAGAAACCTGGTTCTGAATTAAGAGATTGAGCAGAACTTCCAACCATCTTCAAAGTCTGAAAAGGACATTAAGTGGAGTTGAAGGCATATTAAATGCTATGGCTTAAATATACCCCCTGAAATTCATGTGCTGGAAATTTTACTTCTCAATGCAAGGCAATTGGGAGATGCAGCCTTGTGGAAAGTATTTATGCCACGAGGGCTCCACCATCCTGAATGGCTGAAGGTCACTATTAAGACTTGCGGAAGTGTCCCTCTCCCCCTTCCCCTCCCCCTCTTCTTCTCCCTCTCCCCCTCACCCCCCCTTCCTCTCCCACACCCTCTCCTCCTCCCTCGTTCCCTCTCCTTCTCTCCCTCCCTCTCTCTCTCCCTTTCTCCCTCCACCTCCCCCATGCTCTCCCCCTCCTTCTCCCTCTCCTTCCCCCTCCCCCTCTCCTATTCTTCACCATAGTGGGACACAATATTCATTTCTCATCTCCAGAGAATGCAGCATTCAAGTTGCTCTCTTGGAAGCAGAGGGACTGGGCTCTACCCTGCCAATGCCTGTATCTTGGACATCTCAACCTCTAGAACTGTGAGAGAATAGATTTCTGTTCTTTACCTATTATCCAATCTATGACATTTCATCACAGCCACACAAAATGGACTAAGATAGATACCAACAAAAGGGAATATTAACAGCCAAGACTTTCAGTTAGAACTCCTAAAAGACCATAGTGAATCCCTGTAAGTAGGAATAAATCAGCAATAGTGTTGAAACAGCTCTCACAAATTCTGAAATAGCATTCAATCATTTCAATTCTTGGCTAAATTAAAGTGGCATTCCCCAAATCTATCTGGCCTGTTTGAAGCACAAGTTAGTCCCCTCTAAAAAAAAAGACAAAAATCATTCAGAAACTGATTTCTCATACAGAATGTCTACATTAAGTCCAAAATCACTAGGAGAAAGGAGCATAAAAAAAACATAAACAGATTCACTAAAAAAAATTAGATATAAATTTTTGGAACTTTGAAAAACACCATCAAGAAGTTAAATGGCAAGTAGAAGAATTTTAGCAGAGAAATAGAAATTACTAAAAAATAAAATTTTAGGATTAAAAATATGGGAAGTAAAATTAAGAGCACAATTGATGTGTCATTAGGTTAAACAAAGCGGATAAGATTCATGAACTATAACATGGATCAGTAAAAACATGCAGATTGATGCACAGAGAAACAAAGGGACAGAATATATAGGAATAAGCATAAGACACATGTGGTGTACATATGTGTAACTGAAGTTCCAGAAAGAAAGAGAGAAAATAAGGTAAAAGAAACAGTTAAGGAAATGATTTTCTAAGACTTATTAAAGAAATCAAATCAGCATTTTGGTATGTGTTAAAACCCAAACAGGAAGAACAGAAATAAAACTACACCTAGGTATATCAAGGAAAACTGCTACAAGTCAGACAAAAATAATTGCAAGCAACTAGGAAAAAAAAAAAGACATTTTATTCAAAGAAGTAAACAGATTGACAAATAGTAAATAGCTCACCTGTATCCTGGTTTGTTTGTATTGCTCCCCTTTGTCCTTCTAACACAGAAAATAAAAAACATGGTACCCTAATCAGGAAATTACTTCCTGCTGTACATACTGCTTTTCAAATTAAAGGTGCTTCAAAATGCTGATGGAAAATCCCTATTATGATTAAGTTGTGCATGGATTTCCATTTTTTGCACCAAATAAACATATTTTAATTCTATTTTTTCCATAAACTTTTTGAAGTTCCTTTACGCACTTGACATCTTTCCAAAGAAAATATTCTTTACATTACCCAGCAGCTAAATTTTGAGCAAGCCCATTAATACATCTGAAAACACACAGATTCCACCCTTGCACTCTGAGAAGAACTCTTGGTAGGAGCATGCCCACCTTAAAAACTCCATGAAATACAAGATTCACGGGTTTATTTTAAGTTCTATATTACCAATTTGTCTGGAAACTAAGTAAAAGGGAGCATCATTTTGCTATGTGTGTGACCTTTTATTCAACTAAAAACCTTCCATTCTAATACCTCAAACAGGACACACTTGCATTTTTAAACAGCCTCTATAGACCCATATTGTTTTCCAGGGGGAAAAACGGAACGTACAGAAAGGATCTTGTTGTGCTTAGGAGCCTCCACTTGCCTAAGTCATCCCCTCCACAGCTCTGACAGAGAAGATTTATAAATGCCATTCTTCTTAATGCCACCTCAGAAAACGCGGCCTTTCAACACGCACGTTTGTGCAATTCAGAACATCGGGGGGTCTCCTTAAATGACTTTTCCTGAATACATTCAGGATACAAATTGCTCTGCATGATGAAGGCGATCAGTAATATTTCCCGTTTTTATAAAACACGACATCTAGTTTTACATAATTATAATAGTTAAAGTGGTGATAGAAAATGAAATGGAGGCAAGGTACTACTTAGAAATGTAAAGGTGATAACACTCACTGTGGGAATTTTCTGTCAGATTTATGGGAAAGAATCAGAGACTGCAAAGGCTGGGGAATTAATGCTGGGAATATGAGACCATTTTCTGTGTCACTGAATGAGCAGTACCCTCTGATTTTCTCATGACATACTGCATCACACTCAGGACATCAAATGAATAGGGAAACAAAATATGTTCATTTTGTGGCTACTAAATATAGAACATTATCACTCTGAATAATGTTGTATAACTAGTCACTGCCTAGAAATTGTCACATTACTACTAATTGCAAAGTGTGTCTTTTAAGATAGGTCTATGAGTGGGCAAAGTCTATTTTTGCCATTGTCACTTCTATACCTGTGTGGTCACAATCTGCTTTAACAACAGCTTACCATGCTAAATATCTCAGTAACCACCCGTGTGTGTGCCAGATGGAGGTGACTGTTCTAACACTACGTGGTACCTGTCAGCAATCCAACAATCTAAAGGAACTAAATTACTCCATCTGCTCTTCCAAATTGCCCGGAGACTGCTCCTCATATGTTAATGTTTTTGTTTGTTAATAAATAATAAAAGGACATTTTGTCAATTGTATGACTTGACTGATCCATAATTTGTGCTGACAAACTTCTGTCAATAATGAGTCAATCAATAAGGACGTGTTCATTTTGAACCCATTATGCATTTTTATTGTACTAGTGGCTATAAAGTACAGGAGAAAGTAAGTGTTCGCTTTATGAGGAGAACATGCCTCAATAATAACTCATGGGTCAAGCAGTGCAATGCATAAAATAGCTGATATAACAAATTGCATGGTACTAGCTATTAAAAAAGAGATCAATATGCAAGGACAATAAAAAAAGGAAATATAAAAGCTAGACAGACGATCAAAATAAGAAGTGAATATGATATGTATTCAGTTTGGATGAATTGATTAGATAAGTCCACACTTCTTTTATCAACAAATACTAAATATAGACCATACTAAAGGCAATGACAGAGAAAATAGGGCCCAGTTCCCATTTCTAAGAGTTTTCCTTCTCCATGCAACAAGACATAACCGCAAATATATCTTATAAAACAGATCAAAAATTGCCTACCTCACAGTTGTCAAATATTACTTAAAAAGCTTAAGATAAGCTGTGAAACAATGCTGCAATAGCTAGACTGGCTCCTTTCACTAAATGTTGAGTGGTCCTTTGAGTA
This sequence comes from Lepus europaeus, assembly GCF_033115175.1. Taxonomy (NCBI): domain Eukaryota; kingdom Metazoa; phylum Chordata; class Mammalia; order Lagomorpha; family Leporidae; genus Lepus; species Lepus europaeus. Next base: position 93,222,293 of record NC_084827.1, read on the forward strand.
AAAATAATCTACTAGTCTTGCTACCATCTCCTCCAACATTTGATTTCCAGACCTTAATAATTCCTGCATGTGCAAGCCAGGCCATACATTTAATGGTTATTAAATTTGATGATTATTGCTCAGGAATTGTTTGTGCATGTTCCTTTAATATGATACAGATACTCAGAAGCCTTTTTTTCTGGACCTTGTATCTGTCAATCTCCACTGATTGCCAATAACTGGTGTAAAGGTATATTACAGAAGTGTGCAGAAGTGTTGGGATGGAGGCAGGGCCACTTGAAGTCAGAATGAAGAAGCAAACAAATAAAAGGTACCCAAACCAGAGTCTACAGACCTTCTGAGATTTAAACAAATCAGACAAACCTGTATTTTATTCCCATGGAAATGCAAAGCCCTTTCACCATCTTCAGAGAATTTCCTAAAATTTTCATTTTTCCTGGTTGCCACCTTCAGATGAAGTTCCCAAATTTGCTTGAATTTGCTTGATTAGGAAGCATCTCACCCCCTCCCCCTTCGTGCATTCTGTTTAATTTCACCTAGCATTGATGTAGACATGGAACTGTTTTCCTGAACTTCCAGGAATCCAATCAGTCCCATGAGTACCTTTATGTACAGAAGAATTTAGGGAGTTTGCACAGCGACACCACACACACACACACACAAATGCAAGTTGAGATATTTCCACTTCAAAAGTCACTCAGCCACTTGCAAAATTCAGATTTCAGTCTTTTACCACATTATGTTCAACTCTCCCCTATTGTACCTCACCTTCAAGTTACTGTTCATCTCAAATGCAGAGCTGTTTTTCTGCCAATCCATGTATTCAGAATTTCTGCATTCACCCAAAGCAGTTTACCAAGGTAGGCTCCTAAAAAAGCACCCACCTTAAGAATTTGAAATTACCCGCCAAAACTATAAATTATTTTACCTTGATATGTTAATAGTTCCCAAAGTTGTCAGAATAGTGGAGAAAGCAATAGACTCCCACATAACTTCTCAGTTGTTGTTAAGCCTGTTCACATTGCCTCTAGCCATTTTGTAACATACTGAAAGTAATAATGTGTATATATATTTTTCCCTAAAATCCCACTCCACAGAACTTTACATTCTTTATCATAAATATTAAATACATAATAGTTATTAATAATTATTCTAAATAAATTTATATTTCCTAAATGCACAAAATATCCTGTAGCATCCTATATTATAAAACAATGTATCTAAATCTGAAAGAGTTTAATAAACTATAGGATAGGATATATTCTTCATTGAATGTTTCCATTCTGCTACTGCACTCAACCTTTTTCACCTGATGAAATTTTTTTATGAAAAGAATGACCAAAAACAAGGTGATATTTATGCTGTGATTGAAATTGCACAACAAATGTGCACATGAATGAAAGTTACAAGAAAATATCTACAGAGGCTGACACTGGTACAGTAAGTTAATCCTCTACCTGTGGCACTGGCATCCCATATGGGTGCTGGTTCTAGTCCCAGCCCCTCCTCTTCCAATCCAACTTTCTGTTATGGCCTGGGAAAGCAGTACAAGATGGACAAATCCTTGGGTCTCTGCACACATGTGGGAGACCTGGAAGAAGCTCCCAGCTCCCGCCGTTCCGGCCATTTGAGGAGTAAACTAGCAGATGGAAGACCTTTCTCTCTGTCCCTCCCTCTCACTGTCTGTAACTCTATCTCTCAAATAAATAATCTTTTAAAAAGAGAAAATATGGGGGCCGGCGCTGTGGCACAATGGGTTGACGCCCTGGCCTGAAGCCCCAACATCCCATATGACCCAGCTGCTCCACTTCCAATCCAGCTCTCTGCTATGGCTTGGGAACTCAGCAGTAGAAGATGGCCCAAGTCCTTGGACCCCTGCACCCATGTGAGAGACCCAGAAGCTCCTGGCTCCTGGCTTTGGATCAGCACAGCTCTGGCCGTTGCGGCAAATTGAGGAGTGAACCATCAGATAGAAGACCTCTCTCTCTGTCTCTCTCTGCCTCTCCTTCTCTGTCTGTATAACTCTGACTTTCAAATAAATAAATAAATCTTTAAAAAAAGAAAATATGTACAAAAGAAAACAGAATATAAATTATAGCAGTGTGTTTATGGGTGTTTAATAACTTATTTGCATTTTCCTTGTAATGACTTTTACACAATAAATTAAAATCATAACTGTTCACTATAGTCAACACTTTATTCCTCCATGATGATTCTGAAATAAATACCAACACAAGTATTTTTTAATTGGGAAACAGAGAGACAGAGACAGAAAAACAGCTCCTATCTGCTGATTTACTTCCCAAATGTCCATAGCAACCAGCACTGTATAGAACTGAATCCAGGAATCAGGACCCAATGACAAAAGCCATTGCTGCTGCCTCCTGGGGTCTGCATGAGCAAGAGGCTAGAAAGAGGATCCAAAGCCAGGAACTGAGCCCTGTCTCTGATATGGGACAGGGGTACTTTAACCAGTACCTCAAGCAATAGACCTGCCACAATATAAATTTTGATAAAGATTTAGACAAACATTCCATAAACAATCTTTCCTTGAACAGTGCTAGAGAAGCCTGGTCCACACAGAGATGGGAAAACCACAGACTTTAAGCAGCCCAGGTGAATAAAATGATGGTCTTCAAAAACAGACCAAAGTTAGATCTTCAGACACCTTGTTTTTTTTTAAATTTATAAAATAAGGGTTAAAATACTTATCCTAAAGTGTTGGGTTTGAATCAAATTGATGGTATCTTTTTCTTTTTTTTTTTTTTTTTTTTTTTTTTTTGTTGTTGATTAGTTTAATTTATTAGGTTAAGGGCTGCTTTGTTTTTTTTTTTTTTTTTTTTTTAACTTTTATTTAATGAATATAAATTTCCAGTGTACAGCTTATGGATTACAATGGCTTCCCCCCCCCCCAATAACTTCCCTCCCACCCGCAACCCTCCCCCCTCCCGCTCCCTCTCCCCTTCCATTTGCATCAAGATTCATTTTCAATTCTCTAGGGTCTAGAACAAAGGACAGAGTCATTATTAGAGGAGCTAAGAAAGGTGCTGTCTAAGCTACAAGTAATTTTTCTGATTGAGAGGCAAATAGAACCTGATAGAAGGGGCTTGATAATAATCTGTTGGGCTTTAGGCCTTGTAAGTTAAGAGGCCCAGACCTATCTATCTCTTCACATGGGGTATATCCTAAGGGAGGTGTGAACCTCCTAGGGGAAGGCACTCTGTTGACTTTCATTACTTGGCTGGCCTGGGAGGAGAGCTGGCCAGGTAAAGGCAGGGGGCATCTCTAACAAGAAATTTACAGTTCTGCCTGCAATGTTGCTGACCCTACTTGGCTGTCCCCTCAGCTGCAGTGGTCACTTTGGAAGTTGGGCTGAGTGAAGGGCTTTTCAGCTTGGAGCCAATAGGATCTGTGGCTCTGACCTGGGCATCCTTCGACTCCAGGGCAGGTCCATTTCCAGTGATCCAACTCTTGGCAGAGCTGCCAGGGCTCTTCACAAGCTGATTTCTGCTGAAGCCCAGGCTTACCACATTGAAAGCCACTGCAGTGGACTGGCCTGTTGGGTCTCCTTGAGGGCAGATCACTGTACAGATCAGCCATTAATAGGCCTGCCACCCATTGCTTCTGATGCCTAGCTTTCTTTTCCTCCTGGTTTGTGTTAAAGCAGACCAGACGATGCAAGTCAAGGGAGTGCCCGTGTCCCATCTCTAATCTTCGGTGGCCTGAACTGCAAGTCTATAGTCACAGACATGTTCTGTAGCAGTTTTTCTAAGGTAGACAATGCCCATGAGGAAAATTATATTCTCACTTTAAAACTTTCTTTCCCTTTGGTCTGAAAGGGAGGTTTTTTTTTCCTACTTACTGTATACTTCGCTGATGGCAATGTGAATCTAGCTATGAGATTATTAGTTAAGTTCATATTTTGGCTATGCTATTACAGAAAAATGTTAGCCATCTCTTATAAGGTCTAAAGATTAAATTGTGCATCCTACAGATTCCTTCATAATAGAATTAGTTCCCTACCTTGAAGAGAATAGAGAAGTGAAAGAACAAGTTGGGCTTAGAATAGAGAGATGATGGAGCAAGTCCTAGATCACTTGCTGACAATAGCAATATTACATGAATACTTAGCAAACCGTTTCAACCTTTAGATAAGAACTTAATAAAACATTTACCAGAAGGTCCAATGCCTTCTATAAATTTTAAGAATCATGTATTTGAAAACACGTCTTAAATATCTAACATGGTGTAGTTTGTTTAACCAGTAAACTTAAGCACAACCATATAAAATGTTTTTAGTTTCTTTCTACCAACAAGTTTAAAACATATGATACACAGATTCAGGTCATACAAATTAAAATGTATCTTTGATTGATTTTAGCAGCTTAAATTTATGGACAATCTTATCTAAAAGCCATTTAAAATAAAACTCTTAATAAAATTTCCCCATGTGGACATACAATATGTACGCACATATAACATAGCATAATAGACCAATATCAAAATCCAAAATATCTGGTTGAAATAAGATTCCTTAAAATCATGACATAACATAGACCAAATCTGATCATTGTTACAAGGTGATTATTCAAGTCTTTGAAAATAAGCACATAGTTAAATAACCCATAGCTCTTCATCTCCTCCCTCTCTTTTTCCACTCTTAGATTTAACAGGGATCACTTTTCAGTTAAAATTTAAACACCTAAGAATAATTGTGTGTTAATTACTGAGTTCAACCAATAGTACTAGAACCACAACAACAACAACAAATACTAAAAAGGATAAAGTATTACATTGTACATCTAAAGTCAGGACAGGAGCTGATCAGTTCATTGTTGCTTATAGTGTCCATTTCACTTAACAGGTTTCCCCTTTGGCGCTCAGTTGTCACCGATCAGGGAAAACAAATGATATTTTTCTCTTTGGGACTGGCTTAATTCACTCAGCATGATGTTTTCCAGATTCCTCCATCTTGTTGCAAATGACTGGGTTTCGTTGTTTCTTACTGCTGTATAGTATTCTATGGAGTACATGTCCCATAATTTCTTTATCCAGTCTACTGTTGATGGGCATTTGGGTTGGTTCCAGGTCTTAGCTATTGTGAATTGAGCTGCAATAAACATTAATGTGCAGATGGCTTTTTTATTTGCCAAATTAATTTCCTTTGGGTAAATTCCAAGGAGTGGGATGGCTGGGTTGTATGGTAGGGTTATGTTCAGGTTTCTGAGGAATCTCCAGACAGACTTCCATAGTGGCTTAACCAGTTTGCATTCCCACCAACAGTGGGTTAGTGTCCCTTTTTCCCCACATCCTCTCCAGCATCTGTTGTTGGTAGATTTCTGAATGTGAGCCATTCTCACCGGGGTGAGATGGAACCTCATTGTGGTTTTGATTTGCATTTCTCTGATTGCTAGTGATCTTGAACATTTTTTCATGTGTCTGTTGGCCATTTGGATTTCCTCTTTTGAAAAATGTCTATTGAGGTCCTTGGCCCATCTCTTAAGTGGGTTGTTTGTTTTGTTGTTGTGGATTTTCTTGATTTCTTTGTAGATTCTGGTTATCAATCCTTTATCTGTATACCTGATTTTAGGACATACTACAGGGCAGTTGTTATCAAAACAGCATGGTACTGGTACAGAAACAGATGGATAGACCAATGGAACAGAATAGAAACACCAGAAATCAATCCAAACATCTACAGCCAACTTATATTTGACCAAAGATCCAAATCTAATCCCTGGAATAAGGACAGTCTATTCAATAAATGGTGCTGGGAAAATTGGATTTCCACGTGCAGAAGCTTGAAGCAAGACCCATACCTATCACCTTACACAAAAATTCACTCAACATGGATTAAAGCCTTAAATCTACGACCCGAAACCATCAAATTATTAGAGAGCATTGGAGAAACCCTGCAAGATATAGGCACAGGCAAAGACTTCCTGGAAAATACTCCAACAGCACAGGCAGTCAAAACCAAAATTAACATTTGGGATTGCATCAAATTGAGAAGTTTCTGTACTTCAAAAGAAACAGTCAGGAAAGTGAAGAGGCAACCAACAGAATGGGAAAAAATATTCGCAAACTATACTACTGATGGTATCTTTTTCAATACCCAATAAAAAGCCTGACACACAGTACTCAAACATGATTATAATTTGATCCAAAATTTACAGCTCCCTAGAAGCTCTCTCTGAGTATCTTCTTGCATCTCAGTATCCTGTAATCTCTATCATACATGGTAAGTGTACCCTTCAACTGTAAGCCTTGGTGGAGAGTCTAAAAGCCTCCCTCCTAGATTCCTGGTGAAATGGAAGTCTTGCCTCCAGAGCTGTTGTCTCCAAAGACAGTGTACACATCCCTGGTGGTACACTAATAATAGGACTTCCACTTACATTTGCTTCTATTTATATTTTTAAAATTTATTTTTATTGATTTATAATTTATATATTATTTTAATAATTAGTTTCTCTAAATAATTCATAAGATAATGAATATGCATACTAAGGGCACCAGTTCAAAAATTTTTATTGAGAAGAATTTGAATGAGAAAGTTTAGGAAACACTAACTCTCAAGGTAAATTAGTCATCACTAAACTTAGTTTCAACAGAAGAATGCATATAATAACTTACATATCCTATCATCTCAGTCCAAGCATCTTACTTGTTCTTCTCTCTCACATCCTCACAACATATATATAGTACTGTCATCAGTAACACTCTGCCAAGAATTCAGGTCCTCTACCTAGCCCTAGAGTTGGTCTGAAGTTCATCCTGGAGCCTTCTCAGATACAGTCACAGAGTATAATTGGGGCAGAGGCAGGGGAAAGGCACAAACTTTTGTGGTGTGGATGGGAGTCACACCTATCAAGTGAGTGCTAGGGAGAAATGGAGCAAGATATTTTCCAGTTTTGATAGTAGAATCAATTGACAGAAGCTCCAAGAGCCAATGGAAGAATCTTAAATCAGTGAAGCTGAGTGATAAGCCAGTGAGGAAAGAACTTTCTTTTTTTTTTTCATTTATTAAACTTTTATTTAATGAATATAAATTTCCAAAGTACAGCTTATGGATTACAATGGCTTCCCCCCTCCCATAACTTCCCTCCCACCCGCTCCCTCTCCCCTTCCATTCACATCAAGATTCATTTTCAATTCTCTTTATATACAGAAGATCAGTTTAGTATATATTAAGTAAAGATTTCAACAGTTTGCCCTCACATAGCAACACAAAGTGAAAAAATACTGTTGGAGTACTAGTTATAGCATTAAATAACAGTGTACAGCACATTAAAGACAGAGATCCTACATAATATTTTTTTAAAAATTAATTAATTTTCTATGCCATTTCCAATTTAACACCAGGTTTTTTTTTTCATTTCCAATTATCTTTATATACAGAAGATCACTTCAGTACATACTAAGTAAAGATTTCATCCGTTTGCACCCACACAGAAACACAATGTGTAAAAATACTGTTTCAGTACTAGTTATAGCATCACTTCACATTAGACAACACATTAAGGACAGATCCCACATGAGATGTAAGTACACAGTGACTCCTGTTGCTGACTTAACAATCTGACACTCTTGTTTATGGCGTCAGTAATCTCCCTAGGCTCTAGTCATGAGTTGCCAAGGCTATGGAAGCCTTTAGAGTTCGCTGACTTTGATCTTATTCCGATAGGGTCATAGTCAAAGTGGAAGTTCTCTCCTCCCTTCAGAGAAAGGTACCTCCTTCTTTGATGGCCCTATTGGAAAGAACTTTCATAAGTACCTAGTTCTCCAGGTACACTCTCAACAATTCTAAGACATTCTCATTTCTCAAAGGAGCCATAACCCAATTCTTGCTCTTCTTCCTCCTCCACCCTAATTTGAAACTGGTAGTTTTCAATTGCAATGACTTCTACTATAACCACTGCTAGATCTGCTATCAACTCTATAACGAGGACAATAAAAACAATGATAATGATAATAGGCACCCCACCTTCCAGCACCTACCATATGTCATCCTTTGTACCTGCTATTTATTGAATGGTGAATGCTAGATTCATAAAGAGTGTCACAACAGTGAGAGTTTATGGGATCAACACAATGGTAACTGTATATCTTTATCTAAGAGTCAGCCCTGTATTTTTAGCTCTTTACAGGAGTCACAACTAGCCAGTTAACAGGCTGAGGTGGGTTTACAGTAATTTTTTTTATTTGACCTGGTTTGTTGTATTCTGTTTTAAATATAAATGCCTTTGATCACAATAAACTGCACCAGCTTGCCAGAGTTCCTACCTATTCACACTGTCTTTTACTCAGCATCACATGGTCATGTTCCCTGATTATCTCTTTAAGGCATTGCATTTCCCTACCCTTTTACGGTCAAGGGGGAAAATATCTACAATACATATTGGAGGTCTCTAGCACACCTAATCCATTTGCATTCACAATTAGAAGAGCCCCAGGGAACAAGAGGAACAAGAATCTTTTGTGATTTAGTGTTGGACTTTTAAAGATGGGAAGTCTGAAATTCAGCAATATCTTTAGAGCTGCTTTTCCTTCTTGGCAGGGTTTCTGGGTAATTTGTAGACTGCAGCACAAAACAACTAAGAGGGGTCCTCTGTTTCAGAAAGTAGCAGAGGAAAAGGCTATTAAAGATACTGAGACATACAGCTTTTCCTTAAAACATACTATTAATAAAACATGGTAGACGAAATAGTAGTAAATGAGTAACAACATAAATTTACACATAATAAAATATATTTTGCAATCAGTCATATATAAAATAATAATGTAAATAACAACACTATATTAATGTGGCATCTTGATTTGTAATAAGATTTTCTGGCTTGCTCTTTGGAAAAATCCATTTATTAAGCTATTAACTTCATTTTCAATCAGTGTAATTGAAAGTAATGTCAATTGCTCTGGACAAACGTAAGATAAATAATTTTAATAATTTTTAATTTTGAGAAGGATATTTCTGCTGATGCAACCATTACTGAAGCTGTGAAAAGTATTTTATAGATTTTGACAGCAATAAAATAAGTTTTGTATAAATTATTTGGTAGAAATGTTAGCATATTTAGCTTTTAATTCTTATAAGGTATTTTTTCTGAAAATATTTAAATCTTCATCCAAATAACTTTTGTGTGAATATTAATTGAATTTTCTAAGATTTGCTTTTAGTTATTTGAAAAACAGAGAAACATATTATTTATGGAAATTGTATAAGAAGCCTAGTGTCTTCATGATTTTTTCATACTTTCAAATGCCTGCTTATGAATTCCAGGCTGTACCTTTAATTACAGGAAAAATTAATTTTTAAATTGTTTTCCTCATTATTACTTAGTTCATCCAAAGGTTCATATGAAAACATCATCAATTTTATCATTTATATACTTAATGTTTATTTCTAAGCCATGGAATATCTGTGTGCAATATCATGCCTATTTTTCAAAACCAGAGATTTTCAACTGTTTGAAGAATTCCAGTAATTCCCTCATATGCTTCATCATAATCCATATATGCATTTTTATTTCATTTATTAACAAAGTTTATTGTTTGAGCACTAGCAGTTTCTGTCCTGGTGCCCAGATCAGAGAGTTAATGTTTGCATAGATTCCACTGTAGAGACTCCAAGGAGAGATAGACAAACCAGCACTTATGGTCATGGGTGGCGAGGAGCAGTCCATGTTCTCACCAGCCAGAGCAGAGCACCTCATAATTCATTGAGCACTGGGTAGAGTACTCAAAAGTTCACTATCTCAACCACAGCACAAAATTATCCACAGGCTAAATGTTGATCTGTTCCCGTCCACAAAAAGCTAAAAACCAAGAGCTAAAATGTATTAAGCTGTTTCCAAATGACTTAACAGCATCCAAGGGCAAAGTTCAGAAATATTTTTTAGAATAGAAGAATATCCAGCAAACTTCATAATATCTGGCATCCAGTGAAACATTAGTAGGAATAATATAGGAATTCATAGAAGGAAAGCACAACTGATAATGAGAATAATAATTGACAGGGTTCCAAAAATTAGATGATAGAATTAGTAGAATAAATCATACTACATGTATCCATGTCTATTATCCTATGCCAAAGATGGTAAAGAAAAGAATAAATATGCTAATGGGAGAAGATATGTTAACAGTCTCTAAATTGAGATGAACAATACAACATCAAAGATGAAAAATAAACTAAGAAGAAAAGCAGATTAGCTCTCTCAAGATATCAAGGATTAGTTGAATTAAAGCCATTGAAATAGAAATCCATAAAAAATGAATTGCTGAAGGGAATAAAACTGAAAAAGAAATGAAGCATCAGTTACCTGTGGAACAAATTCAAGCTGCTTAACATAGATGCCATGGAGTCCTCAAAAGAATGGAAAAAGAGAGAAGATAGGAAAAAACTATTTGAATAAACTATGCATGCAATATTTTTTTTTAATTTTGATGGGAACCATGAGCCCACAAATGCAATAAGGTCCAGTGAATCAAGCATAAAAAATATGTGGAACATAAAACAAGACATATTATCCTTAACTTGCTTCCAACTGATGGTAAAGAAAAAAATCTTAAACTAAGCCAGAGAAAGAAAACAAACAAACAAAAAGACACAAGGCATAGCGTTGGAGCTCACGACACATCATTTCAAAATATGACTACAGGAGACCAGAACATGCCATCCTAAAATATGCCACCTTTGAGAACCAGCCTACACAGGAGCTCTTCAGCTTGCTCCTTAGCTTCCTAAAATAAAGCATAAAGCTCCACTGGTTAATGGAGAGTTATATCCAGAAAAGAAGACATCATGAGTAAAGTATCCATACCAGGAAGATGCTCAAGACAACTTTGAGCACTGGAGAGAATTTTATCTGCATAACAAGGCTACCTTTATTCACCATAGCTTTCCTTCCCTCACCTTCCCATAATTCATCTCCCCACCCTGACAAGTCCCAAGCCCCTACTCCTTTTTGTACCTCAGGATGCTATGAATTTGTCAGCTTCCATCATCTAACCCTACTTTGAGTCTCATTTTGTGGGACTTGCATGCATGCATCCTTAACTCAAATGACTTTTTTCCTACTACTGTGCCTCATGTTTAATTTGCAATCCAGCCAAAGCTGCGGTAGAAGGAAGCCATTCTCTCACCATTGCAATGCAGAGGAACACATTGAAGAATGACAACAAACATTCCATTTTTTAAAATAGTGCAAAATCAAAGACAGTGAAGCACTTTCTTTAATGTAATTAAAAGAAGTTAACTGTTGACCTGGAATTCTACATACAGTAAAAGCATATTTCAAATATTATGTTAAAATAAAGACTTTTTTTCAGAAATAAAAAAAGCTGGAAAGAATTTATTACTAGCAGACCTACATTGCAAGAAATCTTAAAGAAAATCCTTCAAACAAAAGGAAAATTATATCAGACAAAACTCCTCAGTTAAGCAAAGGAATGAAGAATACAAATGGAAAACATCTGCATAAATATGAGACTACTTTAATCCCTTTAAAAGATAATTGACAGTTTAAGAAAAACATTGATAAAGTACTGTGAGATTTATATCTAAAAAGAAGTAAAGTAGCACAAATTACACACAGGCTGGGAGGGAAATAATGGGAATATACAATTGAAGGATCTTTTACTGCACATGAAGTAGCATAATCTGACTTGTAGTTAGCCTTTGATACATTAAATTCTAAACCCCAAGCAACCACACATATGTGCACATGCACACACACACACATCCACACGCATTATACCTAACAAATAGACAGTGGGGAAAGCAGAATAATTAAAAGAAAATATTCAATTAAAATAAGAATCCTGCAACTGATACTGGGTTCAAGATTTAGTTTACAATATGATTATATAGCAAGGAAAGGGTGTTTTTTTAACTTAAATCTCTTTGATCAATATAGCTGTTTTCTAAATTGGCTTACAGTTCAAAATGAAACATCAAGTGAATGTTCAGTTATTGAATTTGTTACTTGCTTTCTTAAAAATGTTTTTAATGTAATAAATGTCAATGTGAGAGATAATAAAAAGAAAAAACAAAAAATACAAATACAAAACAAATAACAACACAACAGATTTAAAACCAATCAGTTCATCAATAATATTCATTGTAAATGATCTAAGCACTGCAATTAAAAGGCAGAGATTCTATATTAAACAAACAAGACCCAAATGTATGCTGTCTGCAAGAAATGCATTTTAAATCTGAGGACATCAATAGGTTTAAAGTAAAAGGGATTGAAAAAAAAATAGGTCATGCTAACACCAATCAAAAGAAAACTGAAACAATTATATTAATATCAAAGTAGATTTCAGAGAAAAGAATATTAGCATGGTTAAAACTCAGGGGACTCTACAAAACATACAAGGAACAAAGTATACCAATTCTCCACAAGCTTTTCCAGAGGGGGGAAAAATAGGTGAAAAACTTCCTAGGTCATTCTATGAGACACCTTTATTTTCCTTTTACCAAAACCAAAGATTTCATAATAAAAGGAAACTATAGACCATGCATAGATAGGTATATACATTTGTAGAAAATAGAGAGATAGGATCATATATCTTTACCAAGTGATGTCTATTTCAGGAATATACAAAAATCAATGAATATAATTATATTAACAAGCTAAAGGAGAAAATACATTTGATCATGTCAATAGATGCATAAAAATTAATCTGACAAGATCCAACATCCATTCTAGATCACATGTTTATAAAACTCTTAGCAAATGGAGAAGGGAAATACATCAAACGGGTATCTATGAAAAAGCTACAATTAACATCCTAGTAAAAACCAGAAACAAGAATATAGACAAGCAAAACACTTCCATTCAGCAGTGTACTGAAGGTCCCAGCCAGTGCCATAAGCAAGTTATTCATATATATCCAGAAGTAAATGGCATCCAGATTGAAAAATGGAGTAGCAAGCATTTGTTTCAAAATAACATGATTAAGAAAATCCTAGTAAATTTACAAAACACTACTAGAACTAGTCAATGAGCTTAGTGAGGTTATAGGATACAAGATCAGTGCATGCAAAGCAAATTTAGTTCTATATCCTAAACTCAAACAGGAAGAAAATACAAATACCACATATTTTCCTTTATATGTGGGAGTTAATCTTTAAAAAAAAAAAAAAGCAATCTGAACAAAAAAAATGTTCATCACTAGAGGCTGGGAGGGAGGGAGGGATAAAAGAAGTTTGGGTACCAAAAAATAGGGGAAGCTGGGTATGGTTCATTGTGACTAATATACTAATATCAGATGGCTAAGTAGGGTCAGCAACACTGCAGGGAGAACTGTAAATTAACTAAAAATGTTTTCCTTTTAGAGATGCCACTTACCTTCTCTTGAAGCCAGCTCTTCTCCCAGACAAGCTGGTTAATGGAAGTCAACAGGGTGCTTTCCTACGGAGGTTCACACCTCCCTTATAATGTACCCCATGTGAAGTGATAGATAGGTCTGGGCCTCATAACTGGCAAAGGCGTAAAGCCCACCTGATTATTATCAAGCCCCTCAGTCAATTTATATTTGCCTCTCAATGGGAAAACTTCCTCATGGTTTAGACAGCACCTTTGTTAGGTCCTCTAGTAATGACTGTCCTTTGTTTTAGTCCCTGTGAGTTAAACTGCTTGTTAGATTCATTTTCTCCAGACTTGAAACAGTGAAATTCTAGATGGCCATGCACATGAAACCTCGGATAGAAGCAGTTTCTGCAAGCTGGCATTGCTGTCCCCCTTGAGAAGCCACCTCTGAAAGGAAAGGCTACCACCAAACACACCAAACACCGGAGTAAGGGAAAAGGTTTATTGTCCAGGAGGGGAAACTCGACAGGGTGCCTCCCCATGCACAGAGAGAACAGCAGCCTATATTGGGAGAACAGGTCATATATAGCTTTGCAGAGGTAAGGAAGTGGAAGCAGCAAATCCCACTAGGGTCGGGGTGGAGCTGACGCTTGTGATTGGGCTGTTGGGTCACCTGACTTCTGGTAAACCAGGCTGGGCTTAGGAAGACGGCAATATCATACTAACAACCTCCTACCTCCTACTGGAACCCTGTCTTGACTGCTGTTTCCAACGATGCCCCATTTCAGCATGAAGCAGCCAGAGCGATCATCGCTCAGTCCCCCTGACCAAAGTTAGGGTCCATTCTTCTGGGGGAGAGCAGAATGTGAGGAGTGAGATGGGTTAATAGGCAGTAGTGGAAACTCAGGGTGGAAAATGTTTCCCCAAAAGTTATCATTAGCAAGGTCAGAAGTGCCTGCCTGCCCACTACATGGAAGCTTCCAATCTTACCATGAGGATAGCAAGGGAGTGCTGACTCCACCCTTCTGAGCTCCCAGTTTACTGTAAAACAAATTAGGTATCCTGCCCTTCTGATGGCTCTTTTGTTTGATTTCGAGCAAGCCAGACAGGATAATGGATTGCAAGTCAGTTCTTTTGATCTGTTTTGTCCTGCCTTGTAATTGAATGTCAATCTGATTGTCAAGTTGTTTTTTCTTTTTTTTTTTTCAAAATTGTGCTTACAAACTCCAGTGCCACTCGCCCCTTTGGGTTTTTTCCTCTTTTAGAAGCGCCCCTCCATGCAGCTCTGGCTAGAGATCTTTGACTCTAATAAATCTTGCTTTTAAATCTAAAAAAAAAAAAAAAAACTAGGGGAAATAGAATGAGGGATGTTTGGAACTCGGGGTATTAATGCCTCACAATTTTTGCTTTGTAAATTTAAAAGTAATAATAATATTTCATATACTATACTTAACAATAATTTTAGAAGAAATTATGATTTAAAATGTCTTTTACAGAGACACAAAAATAGAAAATCTTTTGAAATAATTTTTAAAAGATTTGCAAGCCTGTACAGAAGAAACTACAAAACAGTACCATTTCCTATGCTTCAGTCAGATCTTGCTCATCCACCTACGCTTTCTTTCCCATACTTCTCCGTTGCATCTGTTGTCCCATGGGAAGCAGGAAGGGTTGTCATCCAGGACTCCAGATGGCCATTCTGACCTGATCAGCACCCTCTGTGACAGACTGAACCAGATTGCTCCAGCAATAGTGTCAATTATATATTAATATTTTTCAGCAGTAGAGTTAGTAATATCATGCAGTTTTTGAGGATGTCTCTTCTCTGGATTTTGCCAGCTTCCTCTTTCCAAGAAAAAAATTCATTTGCCAATCAACAAGTGAACTGGCACATTACTCCTGTCTGTTATGGTTTAAAGGTGTCTCAAAATTTCATATGTTGGGGTAGGTATTGTAGCACAGTAAATTAAGCAGCTACTTGGGATGCTGGCATCCCATATGGAGAGCCAGTTTAATTTCTGTATACTACACTTCTGATCCTAGGAGACACCAGAAGATGGCTTAAGGACTTGGGTCCCTGGCATGCTAGTGGGAGACCCCAATGAAGTTCCAGGCTCCTGGCTTCAGCCTGTCCCAGCCCTAGCTGTTGCAGGCAGTTGGGGAATGAACTAGTAGATGGAAGACTTTCCTGTCTCTGTTTCTCCTTCCCTTTCTCTCTTTTTCTCTCTGTCATTCTGCCTTCCAAATAGAAAAAATAAACATCTTTTTTTTAAAGTTAGTGTGTTGGAACTTTAATTCCTAGTGGAACCATATTGAGAGGTAGTGGGAGTCTTAAGGGGTGATTAGGTTAAGAGAAATTAATGCCTTTCTCCTGGACCTGGGCTCTTCTCATGAGAGCTGGCTTTTATAATGCAAAACTGCTCCTCATGTTTTGTTTCCTTTGTGTGTCACATTGGCTTGTCTGCTTTCTACCCATCATCAGAATGCTAGCTCCATGATCTTGGATGATAGCAGATGCTAGCTCCATGCTCTTGGATGGCTCAACCTCCAGAACCATGAACCAAAATCAACCTCTTTCCTTTGTAAATTATCCATCTTCAGGTACTATGTTATAGCAACAGAAAACAGACTAAAACACTGTCCCAAGACACAGGCATACCGACTTCATTGTCAAAACCAGTGGTTAAATAAGAAAAATTTGAGCCATACAGATCTTTTCAAATTATGTTTCTTCATTTAAAAGAAGATCTACTGGGAAGAAAACATTTCTGCAGTTTTGAAATCCAACCCTTGAGTGGTTTTTCCATAGCTGGGCCACATTGCCAATGGCTGAGGGCTTTAGACCTCTACAGAGTCATTGTTAACTACAGCCTCAGAATTGGCCCCATGTGAGTTTTCTCTCAGATGTATTCTCATCAACTGCATTTGATTTAGCAGATACAATGCAGGAAAACACATAAAAATATTTAAAATGCATTATTAAGAAATAATGACCAGAGGTTTTTCTCTTGGTAAATTATCATAAGACTTTCTGAGACTGATTGAAAAGCCACATGTGAGTAGCTTTACCTATTTCTACCTATGGATATTTTGTAATCAATTATAATAACATTATATAGATCATTTCTGCTATAATATATTCAATTACATAGTCAACATTTCCTGCTAACCTTTTCAAATACAGGAAAGCAAATTCCACCTACCTGATTGGTATATTCGTCTAATGTATATGTTATTCTCGTTATCTGTAATTCAAGTGGACATTTGCTTTCTTTGGTTACATAGCTGGATAACCAATTATTTACCTGATTTGTAGATGCATTTAAACTCCTTTTCCTCAAGGGATAGATTCATACATATTGTTGTCATTATATTTTCTCTTAACAATTTATCTCTCCCAATAGTCTCATAAAATAGGTTGGTATAACTTTTCCCTCCTTTATAGGAACCCAGAGACTCTAACACTACTTCATTTCTGGATAAATTTGTGCCAGCCAGGCAAAACCATTGTCTTAGGGCATCGAGATCTAATCTATTGCACATCCAAGCTATAACATGCCTCCCAGGGGAGCCACAATTTTGGAGATGGTTACAGCAAAGAGCTAAGAAGATAGATACAGTTTTGAAAGTATTTGTAATACAACTCATTAATAATTAGCAGTACTAAGTAATTATAGTACCACCAAGCACATGAGACCTTGCCCAAATATATTCTTCCTTCATAATTACAATGTGTAATCATGGAGGTAGGAAGAATTTAAAGAACATAGACTATTTAGTATTAGGTTTGGGTTTTTAGGAGTGTTCTGTTTTGTTTGGCATAAGCAATGGCCTAGAAGTTAGATATACAGCTTGAACTGCAAATGTGCACCTGTGTTTAATTAAGATCACTTTGAAACCTATGAAGCAATGTGATTTTAAGACTTAATCATTATAAAATGAACAAAAGTCCAGTGAAGAGTGAAATGATCAGCTAGTTGTTTTGTCTACAGACTCTTTGTTTCATTTAATAGATTTTTTCCTCTGAAAGGATAAGCAGTATTAATTTTATTTAATACACATCCTAAGAAATAAGAAAATTTTCTAAAACTGCAAGTGTTATAAATCTACCTGTTACTTTTTGAAAATTAGAAAATTCAACTCAATCTATGTAAAATGATCTTAAATGGTTTTTGACTCAGTCAATTCTCTTTATCGTAATAATTCTGCCTCCATTCTTTTTGTTTCCTAAGTAAGACAAAATCCTTGATGGTGTTTATTCAAGTCTACTGTTCCCAAAATTACTAAAAGAATGGGGCAGAGATGCAAAAGGCCAGAGAATTGGTCTTCCTGCTGAGCCCAAGAAAGGCTGTGAACAGCTGCACCACCAAGCCTAAGCCAAATTCCCTACTCCTCAAATTCAGATTTCAGTTAAAACCATTAGAGCAAAAATTTTCCTATGCTAAGCATCTCCAGATCTGTGTGTGTGTGCGTGTGTGTGCGCGCACGAGCACGCACGCACACGCATCATGCTCATGTGCTCAGCTTTCTATTGGAGATTCTGTCTCCCCTGGGACAAGCATCCCCTTTCCATCTAGCTTGTTGAGCACCCACTTACAGTGGCATGGAGTGGGCTGTCATGACTGCGCCAGGCTGGGCCTAGGGGAGGGTCTGGTATTCTATTGTTTGAGAGGGAAATTTGGTGAGCTCCTGTGTCTGTAAGCACATAGGGTGTTATCTGATCCCATGACACAGGACTGCCCCCTAAGAAGCCTGGGCTCCCTTGAAGGTCTTTCCCTGGTGCCTCCTGGCCCCAGAATATCTTCCCAGATTATTCCTTCCTCAGAGAGCTCAGAGACTACCTCAGAAGTCTCTAGAGGAGGGAGAAAGAGGACTAGCAAGTGGAAAATGGAGAAGAGGAAAGATTTTGTTCTTTTAAGGATTTATTTAATTGAAAGGCAGTTAAATGGCTGGAGGGTGGGGAGTGAGGGTTTCCCATCCATCAATTCACTCCCAAAATGTCTCAAACAGCCAAAGCCAGGAGCCTGGAACTCCATCTGGGCTGCCCACATGGGTGCAGAGGCCCAAGCTCTTGGACCATCTCCTGCTGTTTTCCCAGACACTTAAGGAGGGGCCTGGATTAGAAGTGGGGCATCTGGAACTCGAACCAACATCCATATGGAACGTTGGTGTTGCAGCTTAATCCACTGTGCCACATGCCAGGCCTAGAATGAAATATCTTATAGAAGGAATTCTTTGTTCCTATGAGTAAGGGTTTTCTCACTTTTAATTGAAATATATACATCCATTTATGGTCCCTGATTTCAACTTATGATTTTTCAGCTTTACAGTAGTACAAAAGTCATGTGTTTAGTAGTTGAATTTTGGTGCTTTCTTGGGTTTAAAGGTATGACCTACAAGCCTCCTTTATGATGCTGGGCAGTGGAAATGAGTGCAGCTCCCAGTCATCCCCACTATCCTAAGGGGAAATACAGAATGCTCTACTGCCTGCTGTGTTGATAATCTAGCATGATGCATAGGTTAAGGTGCATTCCAACGCACTTCATACTTACAATATTATCAGGTTACACTGAGTTTCTTAGGCTGTAACCCTGTAGTAAGTTGAGGAAAATCTATAGCAGAAAACCACATCTAGTGTGAGATTTGAGGGATTTTCGCAATTGAACACACCTACAAGGGGCCAGAATGACTCCCAGTGCCTGTTCCACTGATGCTTCTGCCCTGCCAAGACTCAAAGACTCAACACAAAAACCTCAGAACAGAAATATCACCAGAGTTGGGTGAGGGAGAAGAATCCAGAATGGTTGAGTTTGAAACTTAAGTTGTGTTTCTTATCCAGAATGTGCTGTTGTATATTACACTGTCAGTTCAAAAGAGGACATGAAAAAATGTTTAGATTGAATAGGAGAAGGAAAATGAAGTTGAATTTTTTCATACCTGCATTGGAAAAAACCTAGAGACAAAATAAACTTGTATCCAGGGCATTCTTCTGCCACCATTTTCCTTTTAGCAGAGACTCAAAGGTAGCCAAGGGGAAAGTAAATTTAACAGACTAAAAAGAGGAAATGCTGAGGAGACATTTCTCTGGTTGGCAAGAGCTGCAAGAAAGTGGGTCCTGGGGGCGAGTGGGGAGACGCTAACTGGTCTTCAGGTTTGGTTAGCAGCCTTGGTTGATGGCAAGGGAACAAGTAAGCAATTTAGGGACATCTCAAAGGAAGAAGGATCATTGTGTGTTGGGGCAGAGGGTTGTCTGTGGCTGATCATTTCCTGAAACCAGTGGGGGTGGCTGTGGTGCTTTTTTTCTTTTTTTGCAGTTAAACTTTCTAGTGGTCTTTATGGAAGAAATCAGGGGTGGGAACAGCTATGTCAGACAGTTTCTGAAATGAACATATGTCATGAAAAACTGAACTAACAACACATCTTACCATTTGTACATGAGTGATACATAGGAACATTGTGAAAAAGTGACAGCAATGAGTTTAATGCAAACAACTCTCAATTATAGACATGTATTTATGGAACATATACCATCAATTGGTCACTAACCCACCTTCTAGTTTTAGGACTAACTTCACCTTTCCCGAAGATGCTACTTTATTTTTTTTTATTTTTGAAAGGCAGAGTGGACAGTGAGAGAGAGAGACAGAGAGAAAGGTCTTCCTTTGCCGTTGGTTCACCCTCCAATGGCCTCCCGCGCTGTGGCTGGCGCACCACGCTGATCCGATGGCAGGAGCCAGGTGCTTCTCCTGGTCTCCCATGGGGTGCAGGGCCCAAGCACTTTGGCCATCCTCCACTGCACTCCTGGGCCATAGCAGAAAGCTGGCCTGGAAGCGGGGCAACTGGGACAGAATCCAGCGCCCCAACCTGGACCAGAACCCGGTGTGCTGGCACCGCCAGGCAGAGGATTAGCCTGTTGAGCCACAGCGCCAGCCTAAAGATGCTACTTTAGAAATGGCTTATTATGGAGCCGATTGGCAAGATGGCAGAATAGGAAGGGAGCACATTGATATTCTTCGGCAAGACACAGGTTAATAAAAGTGGAGATACTGCAGGGTCAAGGAAGAGTAGGGGAAGAAACAGCAGAGGAAACTCTTCCGGAACTAGTGATTCACAGTGGACCTGCGTGGAGAGCGTGGGAGCCCAAGTTCGGGACACCAGCAGCAGACTCAACACACCAGCGCTGGAACGCGAGGTGAGCCGAACCTCCATAGCCCGAGACACCAGCGGGCAAGCGGAAAGATGAGGCTAGAGGGAACGAGGCTTGAACCTCCGTGGGGAAAAGTTCACCAGGCTAACTAGAAGAGAGAGAGGGAAAAAAAAAAGTGACCGAAACGGACACAAGTTTCTCTCTCTCCGCTCACCCCTCAAGGGCGAGCAAGACAAAGAGCAGGCGCCATTTTGGACATACGTCATAAGCAGGGCGACCTCAGGTCTGCACCGGCCCTGAGCCTAGCAGAAACACCTGACTCTGGGGGGAGGGGTGAAATAACAGGAGATTAGGATCTAACTTGGCAATCCAGTGGGAGACTGCAGGAGAATTGGAGCCCACACCAAGGGCAGCAGAGATTCCATGTGTGGTCCTTGGGAAAGAGCTTCCAATCTCTGGCTCCTGTGGGTATATCATTTGCCTGCTAACTACCTCCAATTACATTCAGCTGTGCGGAATTACTTCCCTTTTGAATCAACAAAAGAAAGAGACATTTACCACACCTAACCTGGGAGTGTCATTTTGACACACCCTCAACCCTGAGGAACCAAACACAGCTCTCAGTCCACACCCATCTCAAGCCTCTAAGGCTCCACGAAAAGCAGACAGTCCACTTAATATAGAGCCATTGTGTAACAAGAAAAAACACCACAGTGAAGAAACCAAATATCTCCAACATGCCAAACAACAAACGCAAAAACCGAGGTAACAAGAACAAGGAAGACACTATGACGCCCCCAAATGAAAAAGACACCCCAACTCAAGATTATGAAGATGATGAGATAGAAGCAATGCAAGAAGCGGATCTCAAAAAATTGATAAGAACATTAAGAAGTTCTCAAAAACAAATTCTTGAACTACAGAAATCCTTAAAGGACAAGATAGAAAATCTCTCTCGTGAAAGTGAAATATTAAGGAGGAATCAAAATGAAATGAAACAACTAGTGGAACAAGAAATGGTGATTGTGACGAGAAATCATAATGAAATGAAGAATTCAATAGATCAAATGACAAACACATTAGAGAGCCTTAAAAACAGAATGGGCGAAGCAGAAGAGAGAATATCAGACTTAGAAGACAGAGAACAGGAAAGGAAACAGGCAAACCAAAGAAAAGAAGAAGAAATTAGAAATCTAAAAAATATGGTCGGGAATCTACAGGATACTATTAAAAAACCCAACATTCGGGTTCTAAGAGTTCCTGAAGGCATGGAGAGGGAGAAAGGATTAGAAGGCATTTTCAGTGAGATACTAGCAGAAAATTTCCCAGGTTTGGAGAAGGACAGAGGCATCTTAGTACAGGAAGCTTATAGAACCCCTAATAAACATGACCAAAAGAGATCCTCACCACGACATGTTGTAATCAAACTCACCACAGTGAAACATAAAGAAAAGATTCTAAAAGGTGCAAGAGAGAATCGTCAGATTACTCTCAGGGGATCTCCAATTAGACTCACAGCAGACTTCTCATCAGAAACCCTACAAGCTAGAAGGGAATGGCGAGACATAGCCCAGGTACTAAGAGAGAAAAACTGCCAGCCCAGAATATTATATCCTGCAAAGCTCTCATTTGTGAATGAAGGTGAAATTAAGACTTTTCATAGCAAACAGAAACTGAAAGAATTTGTTGCCACTCATCCTGCCCTGCAAAAGATGCTTAAAGATGTGTTACACACAGAAACACAGAAACATGGTCACCAATATGAAAGAAGGTAAAGGAAGGAAACCTCACAGCAAAAGATCACAGGAAGCTCAATTTCTCTTTGACATAGAATTAAACTCTGATGCACTGTTAGAGCAATGTGTTAAAGTAATCTATTATGTTCTCTTGATGTCTGTTAAATTTTAATTGTTCAAAAACAGCCGAATTTTTATTAAGAGCTATGGGTTATTTAACTATGTGCTTATTTTCAAAGACTTGAATAATCACCTTGTAACAATGATCAAATTTGGTCTATGTTATGTCATGATTTTAAGGAATCTTAGTTCAACCAGATATTTTGGATTTTGATATTGGTCTATTATGCTATGTTATATGTGCGTACATATTGTATGTCCACATGGGGAAGTTTTATTAAGAGTTTTATTTTAAATGGCTTTTAGATAAGATTGTCCATAAATTTAAGCTGCTAAATCAATCAAAGATACTTTTTAATTTGTGTGACCTGAATCTGTGTATCATATGTTTTAAACTTGTTGGTAGAAAGAAACTAAAAACATTTTAGATGGTTGTGCTTAAGTTTACTGGTTAAACAAACTACACCATCTTAGATATTTAAGAGGTGTTTTCAAATACATGATTCTTAAAATTTATAGAAGGCATTGGACCTTCTGGTAAATGTTTTCTTAAGTTCTTATCTAAGGGTTGAAACGGTTTGCTAAGTATTCATGTAATATTGCTATTGTCAGCAAGCGATCTAGGACTTGCTCCCTCATTTCTCTATTCTAAGCCCAACTTGTTCTTTCATTTCTCTATTCTCTTCAAGGTAGGGAACTAATTCTATTATGAAGGAATCTGTAGGACGCACAATTTAATCTTTAGACCTTATAAGAGATGGCTAACATTTTTCTGTAATAGCATAGCCAAAATAAGAGCTTAAACAATAATCTCATAGCTAGATTCACATCGCCATCAGCGAAGTATACAGTAAGTAGAAAAAAATACCTCCCTTTCAGACCAAAGGGAAAGAAAGTTTTAAAGTGAGAATATAATTTTCCTCATGGGCATTGTCTACCTTAGAAAAACTACTACAGAACATGCCTGTGACTATAGACTTGTAGTTCAGGCCACCGAAGATTAGAGATGGGACTTGGGCACTCCCTTGACTTGCATCCTCTGGTCTGCTTTAACACAAACCAGGAGGAAAAGAAAGCTCGGCATCAGAAGCAATGGGTGGCAGGCCTATTAATGGCTGATCTGTACAGTGATCTGCCCTCAAGGAGACCCAACAGGCCAGTCCACTGCAGTGGCTTTCAATGTGGTAAGTCTGGGCTTCAGCAGAAGTCAACTTGTGAAGAGCCCTGGCAGCTCTGCCAAGAGTTGGATCACTGGAAATGGACCTGCCCTGGAGTCGAAGGATGCCCAGGTCAGAGCCACAGATCTTATTGGCTCCAAGCTGAAAAGCCCTTCACTCAGCCCAACTTCCAAGGTGACCACTGCAGCTGAGGGTATGGTCAAGTAGGGTCAGCAACATTGCAGGCAGAACTGTAAATTTCTTGTTAGAGATGCCACCTGCCTTTACCTGGCCAGCTCTCCTCCCAGGCCAGCCAAGTAATGAAAGTCAACAGAGTGCCTTCCCCTAGGAGGTTCACACCTCCCTTAAGATATACCCCATGTGAAGAGATAGATAGGTCTGGGCCTCTTAACTTACAAGGCCTAAAGCCCACCAGATTATTATCAAGCCCCTTCTATCAGGTTCTATTTGCCTCTCAATCAGAAAACATAATTGTAGCTTAGACAACACCTTTCTTAGCTCTCTAATAATGACTCTGTCCTTTGTTCTAGACCCTGTCTAGTGCACTTGGGCCTCATTCCTTTGTAATCATAACCTCTACTCTACCACCAATGGCTCTACTCCCAACCTGTGTGTACTGATGGTCCTCTTCCCCACTTAATGCTGTATAATTGTTCAGACCTGGTAAATGCCACTCTTAGGATCATTGGTTACTATCCTCACCCTGTCTTTTATGACCTTGTCTAAATATGATCAGAGTCAGGGAACTTGGAAGGCTTCCATAGCCTTGGCAACTCATGACGACAGCCTAGGGTGGTTACTGGCGCCATAAACTAGAGTGTCAATTTGTTGGGTCAACAACAGGAGCCACTGTGCGCTTGCTCCTGATGTGGGATCTCTGTCCTTAATGTACTGTACATTTTGATTTAATGCTATAACTAGTCTCGAACAGTATGTTTCACTTTGTGTTTCTGTGTGGGTGCAAACTGTTGAAATCTTTACTTAATATATACTAAATTGATCTTCTGTATATAAAGAGAATTGAAAATGAATCTTAATGTGAATGGAAGGGGAGAGGGAGCGGGAGAGGGGAGGGTTGCGGGTGGGAGGGAAATTATGGGAAGGGGAAGCCATTGTAATCCATAAGCTGTATACTGGAAATTTATATTCATTAAATAAAAGTAAAAAAAAAAAGAAATGGCTTATTATGGCCTGGAAAAATTAAGGGAAGATGGCCCCAGTGTTTGGGACCCTGCCACCCCCGTGGCAGACTATATTGAAGCTCCTGGCTCAGGCCTGATCCAGTGTTGGTCACTGCAGCCATCTAGGGAGTGAAACAGTGGATGGAAGATTCTCTCTCTCTCTCTCTCTCTCTCTCACAAACACACACACACACACACAAATTTCTTGTTCATGGTGAGATTTACAAGTGGTACATATTATCAAATTAGGATTCCAAATGGAAAGCTGTGGTACCATTGGAGGGTGACCCAATGGCAAAGGAAGACCTTTCTCTCTGTCTCTCTCTCTCTCTCTCTCACTGTCCACTCTGCCTGTCAAAAAAAAAAAAAAAAAAACCTTTTAAAGAAATGTCCCTATCAGTAATAATAACTGTATTCCACTAGACAAGCAGTTTTCTTAGTTTTTATGTCTCTTTACCTCCTATCAGTACTGGCTTCAGCTGATCACACCCTTCAATTTTTCCCTGACCTGCAAGACCACTCTTTCTTGGTTTTCCTCCTATCCCCATCACTCCGTCCTAACCATGTATGAAGGCCACCTGCCTCCACCTTCTCTTCATCAGAGATTAGTCCTAGGATCTCTGTTCCTCTCACACTATGTATTGGTGTTGCAATATACCATTTCCATGGCTGGATTTACAATCTACACACTCTTTTCTGCCAAATCAGGATCTCCACTCACATTTTCCTCCGAAGCTTCAGATGTTTTAGTCCAGCTGCTGTCTGGACATCTTCATGTGAACCAGTCACAGAATCACAAGTTTAATATCTTTGCTCTGAAACTGAACTCATCAATCCACCACTGTTCAACAAATGGCAGTCCAGCTATTCAGTGATTCATGTTGAAGATCTTGGAGTCAGCCTTGATTTTTCCCATTTTATCACCCTCATAACCAATTGATGACTACATTTCACCTACTTGATATTTCTCAAATGCATTCACCAAACTCATCCTTCACACATACCACTACAACAGCACTCTTCACCATTCCTACTTGTCTTGGCCATTATCCATGCTGCAGATCCTCAGAAAATTCCACATGACTCTCTTATCCCCCTGCTTCAATTCTTTAATCAAGTCCTATTGGCTCTCTTCTCTCCTGCTCTCTGCTCTCTCTTGGCTTCTCTCTCTCCTCTCGTCTCTTGCTCCCTCCTCTCTCCTCGCTCTCTTCTCTCTGCTCTTCTCCCCTCTCTCTGCTCCTCTCTGTCTCCCTCTCTCTTACACTCTCCTTCTCTCTCTTTTTCCTTCCTCGCCCCTTCCCTCTGGCCTGCTGGGTTTTAAACTCTCTGCCTAGCTCCATTTAGACTGAGTGAAACTCCTCCCTTTACCTCTGTTAATAAGATCTCTTCCTCAGAAGCCCTTAATGCTTAGCCAGTTTGAAATTATATATAGAAGGCCTCTCCTTTAACCCAACTTCCCTCCCCTACAGAATTCTGAAGCTATTCCTCCTCGTCGTTTTCCTCTTCTTACTGAAATGTGCTCTGACTTCTCTCCTTGCTAGCTCGCTCGCTCTCTCTCTCTCTCTCTCTCCTCTCTTTCTCTCCATCTCCTGACCTCTGTCTCTATCTCTCTTATGCTCTCCTCTTCCCTCTTTTTCCTTCTTCGCCCCTTCCCTCTGTTCTGTTGAGTTTTCCCCCAATAAACCTTTCCCTTACTCTGGAAAAAAAAAAAAAATCAAGTCCTATTGATAGCATATTAACCCTTTCCCTTAGCTCCAAAGCCCTTCACAGACCAGCTTCTGTTGATGATTCTAGCTTTGATCTTACCACATTTGTATTCAGATGAAAACAAAAAGTTCACTCCGAAAACAGCTTGTTCATCTCTGCCTTCATTATGTCTCTTCATGGAGCACAGACTAAATGAGGGTATTGATGCCATCATGCCTTCAACATCACACTTTACCTCTGTCCTTCCTATATTCACACAAATTTCTGTATGAAAATTCCTGGTCACCAAGGTAAAAACTCAAAAATATTGTTCCGCTGAGTGCCAGCAGTAACACTAGCCCCATCTAAATTCTGATTTGTGATCCCAACTCAACTGAAACCCCCACTTTAACAAAATAGAATCCATTTCTGCAACTGGAGAGGCAGTCTGACAGGGAGGAAAGATCATGGACACATCTGGCTTTCAAATCTAGTCCCGTTACCTCACAGTTCTGCAAGTTAGATAGGTTGACTTCTCCAAGTGTTTGGTTACTTACTTATTTCATTTGATTGAGAGATACAGAATGATTGGCACAGGGTTTAGAATAGTGTATGTATTCTAAAGATACAATAATACAACTCTAAAAATATAATTCTAAAGATACAATGTGTTCGTATCTTTTCAAGTCTCCAAGAATTATGTAGACTTCAACATTGCTTTCTGTGTCTGAACTGCCATGAGTGTCACAGAAACAAACATACTCCTTTGTCAGATGCTTTGCTTTCCTCAAATCTGTTCAAGTCAAGCAAAGAAATTTTGCAAAAATTCTAGACTATTTTTTTCAGAAAAAATATCACTTTAGTTACTATACCCTTAAAAGAAAACTCAAGCAAATGCAGATAGTTCTTTTTTAATATCCTTGTTATATATCATGGGATTTATCACTTTCAACAGAAATACAAACTCTGAACTTTCTTAGTTGAGATTCTAATAAAATCTGCCCTATTGGGTTCTTTCTAATTCTTCCTTTTCTTTTTTTTATAATTTATTTATTTTTTTTTGACAGGCAGAATGGACAGTGAGAGACAGAGACAGAGAGAAAGGTCTTCCTTTGCCATTGGTTCACCCTCTAATGGCTGCTCTGACCTGCACACTGCAGCCAGCGCACTGCGCTGATCCGAAGCCAGGAGCCGGTGTTTCTCCTGGTCTTCCATGCGGGTGCAGAGCCCTAGCACTTGGGCCATCCTCCACTGCACTCCTGGGCCATAGCAGAGAGCTGGCCTGGAAGAGGGGCAACCGGGAGAGAATCCGGTGCCCCGACAGAACTAGAACCTGGGGTGCGGGCAACGCAGGCAGAGGATCAGCCTATTGAGCCGCGGTGCCAGCCTCTAATTCTTCCTTTTCAATAATACCCATCAATATTAATACAACTCCAACTTCTTTCTTTCCAGAAAATCAGAGTAAATATGAAGGTACACATAGAGCACACTACAAAACATTGTGTTGGATGCATCTCTACAATTTCTAGAACCTTAGAGTGTATGAGACTTTACACAGGGTTGGGTATTTGGCCTGAAAGCTAAGATGCCCACATCCCATAATGGAATACCTGGGTTCAATATCCACCTCCAGCTCCTCATTCCAGTTTTCTGCTAATGCAGACCCTTGAACCAGTGATGATGGCTCAAGTAATTGGATCCCTGCCTGCCATGTGAAATACCTGGATTGAGCTCCCAGCTCCTGGCTTTGACTCCATCATCTATTATAAGCATTTGGAGAGTGAAACAGCACATCATGCTTTCTCTCTCTCTCTCTCTCTCTCTCTCTCTCTCTCTCTCTCACACACACACACACACACACTGTCTCTGTATCTCTGTGTCTAAAACAAATAAATTTTTAAAAAGACTTATGCATAAACAGACTACATATCCAAACTCGAACAAGGCTATGGACCAAATTTACCTTATTCGTATCTGTTCCCCTGAGTAAATTTTTATAATTCTTACTTTCACTTTCAGAAGTGATCCAGCTTAAACGACAAGTTATATTTCCATGTGTACATCATGTAATCAAAATGTACAGAAACCTGTTGTATTGCCAAAATAGCTTGAGAGACTTTTGAAAAGAATATATAGGAATAGGCATTTAGCCTAGCAGTAAAGATGCCTGCCTAGGTTCAATATCTGACTCTGGCTTGAGATCCTGATTACTACTTCCTACTAAAGCAGTGTATCTCAAATAACAAACTCATTAAATAAATGGTTCCTTTGGGGGGAAAAATGCCCTAGTCAACTTCAGCCCTTCTTCTCCATTCTTCCCTCGTTAGAGAAGACTGGGGACTAGGGACGCAGGAGTATGCTGGTATAATTTTTCTTCAACGGGAACATTCTTAGAAGAAGATTGATACCTTCAAGAATGCAGCTGAGTCAGCTTCTTCAGGTAGATGTCCCAAAATGTTTTAAGCATCGCAATAATCAAAAATTTAATATGGAAATCTTACTGTAGTTTAGACACTGTACTGAGTATTTTTTGCATTTTTTGTTCACCTAAAAATGTTTTGAGTTCTCACCAAATAAGATAGACAGATGGAAAGTAAGTACATGAAAAGGCATTCACTCTGAAATGTAAGTAGCCAATTGCAAATTAAAGCAATGAAATAGTAGTACACATCTATTAGAATGACCCAAACCCAAAACACTGACACACCAAATGCTGGTATGCAAAATGTTACAGTCATATTGAAAACAACATGGCCATTTCTTATGAAACTAAGCATACTTGTACTGTATGATCAAACAATTGCACTCTTAATGGAAAACTACATTCACACAAAAATCTGTAGCTTTATCTTTACTCATCCAAACTTGGGAGCAACCAATATATCCTTTAGTAGGTGAATGGAAAATAAACTGTGGTACCTCCAGGAAGTGGAATAGTATTCAGCCACAAAAAAAGAAATGAACTATCAAGTTATGAAAATAAAAATACAAGGAGGAAACTTAAATGCCTATTGCCAAGTGAAAGAAGCCAATCTGAAAACACTACACACAATGATCCCACTTATATGACATTCTAGAAAAGATGAAACTATGGACACAGTAAACAGATGAGCAGATGCCAGGAGTTCAGGGCAAGTGCAGCAGAGAGAAACAATGGAGCACAAGATAGTGGAAAAATGCTACAGGACAGCTTTCCAGCAGTGGAATTTCACTGCACCCTATTATCTTCCTATGATACTATAATGATGAGGTCAGCTCATTTTATATTCTTGAAAATCCATGCAAAACAAAGAGTGAACCCTAGCCTGAACCATGGACTAGGTCATGAAATGTGTCAATATTGGCTCATCAACTGTACCACAGAAATGCAAGGTGTTAACACTTGGTGGGGGGAAGAGGTAATAGAAGGAATAGTATATAGGAACTCTCTGTACTTTCTACTCACTATTTCTGTAAGCCCAAAATTGTCCAAAAAATAGCTTTATGATATTTAAGAATCTATTAAGTGATGAGTATTAATACCATCTCCATTTATAGATAAGAAAATGGAGACATAGAAAAAATGTTACCTTCTCAAGGTCACATTACTAGCTAATTGAGATTTGGGGCCAGCCTGACCCCAGAGTTCATGATTTCCACCTATGTACAACAATTGCTAATTCACATATCTACAGAAAACTGATAGAAGATCTAAATATCTTTAACTAGAACAGAAGTATCTCTTAAGATGAACCAATTTGCACCCAGCATCCAATTTGCTATCTCCTTCATAGTGAATGTCTTCAGGATCACCAAGAAAATAACCAGACATTAACTCCTTCAACACTCTGGGACATTGCTTATGCACTGGAATAGTACCTCACTTTGTTAATCTAGCAGAAACTTTAACAGTCTCAGTTGTTTTGAAGAATTGCTTCCCTAGTCCTACTGCCATCCCAAAATTTAAAAAAAGCAGGCATTTGGTACAGTGGTTAAGATACCAGTTGAGACACCAACATCCCAGAAGCCCTGCCTCTGCTTCTAATTCCAGTTTTTTCTAATGTGCACCTTGGGAGGCAGCAAGTGATATTTCAAATGGTTGGGTCCCTGGCGTAAACATGGGGAACCCAGACTGAGTTCCTGACTCCTGCCTTCAGCCTGGCCCATTGTGTGTCCCCAGCTCTAGCTCTAGCTCTGGCTCTGGCTCTGGCTCTGGCTCTTTCCCACCCCTTCTGCCTTTAAAATAAATAAATAATATTTTTTTAAAAAGCAGGAAGTCATCTCTTACAGGGACTTGGTAACTGGAATTTGAGAGATGCAGTACTTTTGCTTGCTTGCTTTCTCAAACCACCAGAAAGTCAACTGGACTCTGGGAGAAATTAGACTTGTTAACAATCATTATGTCTAACTATAGCTGCCTTAGGGTACAAATCAGACAAACAGAAGGAGCACTGCAGGTTTCAGACTCTATGCCATGCAATCATGCAACCAGTCCCTGGGAACACTTGTAGCATAAATATGCCAGCCCTACAGGAGGATTACTTGCTGGGGGAGAGGTGAGGTATATCAAGTGCTCTGAACAATGACAATTGCATTGAATGTCCTAGGGTGAGGAATCTGAAGGTCAAAACTCTTTTGGATGCACTGGTGTGATCATTTAAAAAGATGCACAGATGCATCTTGCAGTGTCAAGGATCTGAATGGGTAAAAATATAAATAAGAAAATACATACATCTGTACCAAGACTATAATCAAATGCGTGAATGAAATTTTGTCTCTGAAGCCCAAGAGATATACTGGTTTTTGCCTCAGCAAATGCCTGCACAGCACCTGCTATGTGCCAAATCTTGTTCTGGATGCTAGAGACAGAAAGATAAATAAATAACCAAAGTACAGTCCATCAAACTATTACTCTATTATTTCTATACACATTTACTCATACCAATTATTAGCATGGTAACATAAGGTTCTAAATCTTCTTTGGTAAGCAATGAATCTGTTTCTGGTATAAAATTGTTTAATTGATCCAAAAGTAGATTGGGTAAGAGAAAGAGATTGACACTGGTGTGGAGGTATAAGAAAATTTGTAATGCAAGGTTTGAAGAGAGCTGCCTAGTAAGATGTTCCATCATAATTCCATGCCTAGACACTGCTTAAACCACTAACAAGCCTTTAGGGAGGAAGAAAGTCACAGCCAAGATCCATAAGGTCAGAACCTTGAGACTGAATACACAAGGGCAGGTGAACTTAGCTTCCTGTGGGAAATGTACAACTTGGAAAGTTCAACTTCCTATGTGAAATGAAACACTTTCACTTCCTAATGACCACATGACCAAATTCATGTACTAAGGGTTATACTAAAGACAAGTTCTCTCTCAGTCAGCTAAATCATTAGCTGAGGCTTAAGTGCATACATAAAAACACAATTGAAAAATGTGTTAACTTTTTCCTTACTAAAGACATTACTCCGGGCCAGTGCTGTAGCATAGTAGGTTAAGCCTCCACCTGTGGCACTGGCATCCCATATGGGCACCAGCTCATGTCCCAGCTGCTCCTCTTCCAGTCCAGCTCTCTGCTGATGGCCTGGGATAGCAGAGGAAGATGGCCCAACTCCTTTGGCCCCTGCATCCATGTGGGAGACCTGGAAGAAGTTTCAGGCTCCTGGCTTTGGATCAGCCCAGCTCCAGCTGTTGCGGCCATTTGGAGAGTTACCCAGCAGATTGAAAACATTTCTGTCTCTCCCTCTCTGTCTGTAACTCTGCCTCTTAAATAAATAAATTAAATATTTTAAAAAAAGACATTATTCACTGACACAAATAGACATTTACAATAGCAAATCAGATAAATATCAATTCATCTGAATGGTACTTTTTTCCTAACATAATCACCTCACTTAACATTTTGCTTATATATAATTGGAAATGCTAATATAAAATGTCAAGTATATTTGGGAAATTAGGATGTAAACTAGGCAGCAGATGACATTACAGTCAGTGTGGCAGAGCAGGCTCTCCTTTTCCTTTTATTCTTTCTTGTCTGGCCTTCACACACTCCTTCCTGGGTGGGATCACAGGCAAGAGAGCTTCAAGAGACATTTCTAACTCAGGAAAGCTAAGACCTGAAGTATGCTTCCATTTTTATGCTCTCATTCCAGCCAGGAGGCAACCATCTACTTTATTTCTTTGAACCCTGAGCTTAAAGAAAAATGTCTCATCATTTTTCTCACCACCACCTTGCCTGTTTACAAGCTAGAGGATGGAGAAGTTAGCCAAAGAGAGTTGTGAAAAGTGCCAGCCGCTCTACTCTGACTCCATCTCAGAACTCCACCTCCTAATTGGCATCTTGCTTCTATTTCCCTGAATGTGCTACAATATGCATTAAATTCTTTTCCAGAGCCTCACAGGGTCCTTGGGTCTATTTAGTGAGGCACCAGGGTCCTTCTGCTACAACCAACTTTTGACTATTATTGAGGCTTTTGATCCCCTGTGGAGGAGATTTTTTTGATCAGATGAAAATTGCCCCCATTGTTATAATTTTGCCTGGGAATTTCTAGGCAAGAATCTAGGCCCACTAACTTAAGATGCTACTGAATATATATGGATTAATCCAGATGATGAAGTCTTGGACTTGAGACATCTCCTGACCTGACTCCTCATCCCTGACACTGGTTTGACTGACAGCCCCACGATTAGCCACTTCCAATATTGGCTTTTGGTTTTGAGGTATAAGGTTATTGTCTCTTTTCAGGGTGTCCAGTTTTTTTCCTCAGCTTTCTCCTTCGTGGGCTCTTACACGACCTCCTTGTAGGTCATTGCCTTTCATTATATCACCTATCAGATTCTCCTTAGGAATCTCTGGAGGGGTGTCCATCAACTCTGATGGATACCCTCTTCCTTTAACCTAACATGATGATGAACAATCTCCAGTGGAAAACTAGACTCAAATTCAATTAGAATTCAAAAAGATGTCTTTGGT
The DNA here is from genome assembly GCF_033115175.1 of Lepus europaeus. Taxonomy (NCBI): domain Eukaryota; kingdom Metazoa; phylum Chordata; class Mammalia; order Lagomorpha; family Leporidae; genus Lepus; species Lepus europaeus. Next base: position 93,255,611 of record NC_084827.1, read on the forward strand.
AAATAACAATCTCATTCATGAGAATTTGGTTCAACTGTAAATGAATATTGGGTTTAAAGAAATTTCTCTTTTGAATCAAGGAAGATGACTACCTTTAAAAAAATACTGCATTGTAGAGGGCGGAGCCAAGATGGCGGAATAGTGAGGGTGTACACCAATAGTCCGGGAAAAGATAGTTTAATAAAAGTGGAGTTACTGTAGCCTCAGGAAAAAATTGCATTGGAAACTCTTCCAGATCTAGTGGATGTGAAAAAGAGGACCTATAGGGAGAGCAAGGTCACCCACCGTGTGGAAGCCAAGACGTGGAAGCCGAGCCGCAGAGTCTGCTCACCAGCACTGGAAGGGGAGGTGAGACAAAAAGCTCAGTAACCCAAGACATTGGAGGGGAAAGGCAGAACAAGGCCTAAGGCCCCACTGGGGAAAGTTCATCAGGCTGACTGGAGGAGAGAAAAAAATGAATAAATAAGGGGAACTGGCACGGACACTTGCCTCTCTCTCCTCTCACCTTACAAAGCCGAGCAAGACAAAGGGCAGGCACCATTTTATGTATGCAAAGCAGCGCCGGCCATTAGCCAAGCAGAAAAACCTGACTCTGGTGGGGAGAAATAACAGGAGGTTAGGATCTAGTTAAAGTGCGTGGAGCTAATGAACTGAGACTGAAAATCTGAGGGGGGGGGGTGGCGAGAGAACTCACCGAGTACACAAACTCGGTAACCTCGGAAACCCAGTGAGAGACTGTGGAGAATTTGAGACCACACTGAGGGATGCGTAAACTCTTTGTGTAGTCCAAGGAGTAGATTTCATACATTCCACAGAGGCCAGATTTCATACATAAACGACCCTCAATTCCACTCAGCTGTGCGGAACTACTTCCCAACTGAGTCAAAAAAAAAAAAAAAGAGAGAGAGAGAGAGAGACAGAGAGAGACAGAGAGACAGAGAGAGAACAATCTGGGTGAATCACCTTTGGCACACCATTAACCCTGAAGAACCAAACACAGCTCTCAGGCCACACCCATCACAGCCTCTAAGGATCCATCAAAAGCAGACAATCCACTTAACCTAGAGTCATAGTATTATGAGAAAAAGCACCACAGCGAAAGGAACCAAGGAATACCTCAAATATTCCAAACAAACGCAGAAACCGAGGTAACAAGAGCAAGGAAGACACTATGATACCCCCAAATGAAAAATACACCCCAATTCAAGATTATGAAGATGATGAGATAGAAGAAATGCAAGAAGCAGATCTCAAAAAAAAAATGATAAGAACATTAAGAAGTTCTCAAAAACAAATTCTTGAATTACAGAAATCCTTAATGGACAAGATAGAAAATCTCTCGCGTGAAAATGAAATATTAAGGAGGAATCAAAATGAAATGAAACAACTAGTAGAACATGAAATGGTGATAGCGAAGAGAAATCATAATGAAATGAAGAATTCAATAGATCAAATGACAAACACATTAGAGAGCCTTAAAAACAGAATGGGTGAAGCAGAAGAGAGACTATCAGACTTAGAAGACAGAGAACAGGAAAGGAAACAGTCAAACCAAAGAAAAGAAGAAGAAATTAGAAATCTAAAAAATATTGTTGGGAATCTACAGGATACTATTAAAAAACCCAACATTCGGGTTCTAGGAGTTCCTGAAGGCATGGAGAGAGAGAAAGGATTAGAAGGCCTATTTAGTGAGATACTAGCAGAAAATTTCCCAGGTTTGGAGAAGCACAGAGGCATCTTAGTACAGGAAGCTTATAGAACCCCTAATAAACATGACCAAAAGAGATCCTCACCACGACATGTTGTAATCAAACTCACCACAGTGAAACATAAAGAAAAGATTCTAAAATGTGCAAGAGAGAAACATCAGATTACTCTCAGAGGATCTCCAATTAGGCTCACAGCAGACTTCTCATCAGAAACCCTACAAGCGAGGAGAGAATGGCAAGATATAGCCCAGGTACTCATAGAGAAAAACTGCCATCCCAGAATGTTATATCCTGCAAAGCTCTCATTTGTGAATGAAGGTGAAATAAAGACCTTTCACAGCAAACGGAAATTGAAAGAATTTGTTGCCACTTGTCCAGCCCTGCAAAAGATGCTTAAAGATGTGTTACACACAGAAACACAGAAACACGGTCATCAATATGAAAGAAGGTAAAGGAAGGAAACCTCACAGCAAAAGATCACAGGAAACTCAAAGCATATATTAGAAAATATCTTTGGCAAATGGCAGGGCAAAGTTTCCTCTTCTCAATAGTCGCATTGAACGTTAATGTCCTAAACTGTCCAGTTAAAAGACACCGATTGGCTGATTGGGTTAAGGAACAAAACCCATCTATTTGCTGCTTACAAGAAACTCATCGTTCCAACAAAGATGCATACAGACTGAAAGTGAAAGGCTGCCAACAGAAATGAAAAAAGAGCGGGCGTAGCCATCTTAATATCAGACAACATAAACTTTACCACAAAAACTGTTAGGAGAGACAAAGAGGGGCACTATACAATGATTAAGGGAATCCATTCAACAGGAAGATATAACAATTATCAATGTATATGCACCTAATTACAGGGCACTGAATTATTTAAAAGATTTGTTAAGGGACTTAAAGGGAGACTTAGACCCCAATACAATAGTACTGGGGGACTTCAACACTCCACTCTCAGAGATATACAGATCAACAGGACAGAAGATCAACAAGGAGACAGTAGATTTAAATGACACTATAGCCCAAATGGATCTAACAGATATCTACAGCATTTTCATCCTACACATAAAGAATTTACATTCTTCTCAGCAATACATGGAACCTAATCTCGGATTGACCACATACTAGGCCATAAAACAAGTCTCAGCAAATTCAAAAGAATTAGAATCATACCATGCAGTTTCTCACACCATAAAGGAAGGAAATTGGAAACGAGCAACTCAGGAATCCCTAGAGCATATGCAAACACATGGAGACTGAACAACATGCTCCTGAATGAACAATGGGTCATAGAAGAAATTAAAAGAGAAATCAAAAATTTTCTGGAAGTAAATGAGGATAACAGCACAACATACCAAAACCTATGGGATACAACAAAAGCAGTGTTAAGAGGAAAGTTTATATCAATAGGTGCCTACATCAAGAAATTGGAAAGGCACCAAATAGATGAGCTTTCACGTCATCTCAAGGATCTAGAAAATCTGCAGCAAACCAAACCCAAACACAGTAGGAGAAGAGAAATAATTAAAATCAGAGAAGAAATCAACAGGATTGAATCCAAAAAAAATTACAAAAAATCAGCCAAACGAGGAGCTGGTTTTTTGAAAAAATAAACAAAATTGACACCCCAATGGCCAAACTAACTAAAAAAAGAAGAGAAAAGACCCAAATCAATAAAATCAGAGATGAAAAAGAAAACACAGCAACAGACACCATAGAAATAAAAAGAACCATTAGAAATTACTACAAGGACTTGTATGCCAGCAAACAGGGAAATCTATCAGAAATGGATAGATTCCGGGACACATACAACCTACGTAAATTGAACCAGGAAGACATAGAAAACCTAAACAGACCCATAATTGAGACAGAAATTGAAACAGTAATAAAGGCCCTCCCAACAAAGAAAAGCCCAGGACCAGATGGATTCACTGCTGAATTCTACCAGACATTTAGAGAAGAACTAACTCCAATTCTTCTCAAACTATTCAGAACAATCAAAATAAAGGGAATCCTCCCAAACTCTTTCTATAAAGCCAGCATCACCTTAATTCCTAAGCCAGAAAAAGATGCAGCAGAGAAAGAGAATTACAGACCAATTTCCATGATGAACATAGATGCAAAAATCCTCAATAAAATTCTGGACAATAGAATGCAACTACACATCAGAAAGATCATCCACCAACACCAAGTGGGATTTATCCCTGGTATACAGGGATGGTTCAAAGTTCGCAAAACAATCACCTTGATACACCACATTAACAGACTGCAGAAGAAAAACCATATGAATCTCTCAATAGACGCAGAGAAAGCATTTGATAAAATGCAACACCCTTTCATGATGAACTCTAAGCAAACTGGGTATAGAAGGAACATTCCTCAATACAATCAAAGCAATTTATGAAAAACTCACGGCCAACATCCTATTGAATGGGGAAAAGTTGGAAGCATTTGCACTGAGATCTGGTACCAGACAGGGATGCCCACTCTCACCACTGCTATTCAACATAGTTCTCGAAGTTTTAGCCAGAGCCATTAGGCAAGAAAAAGAAATTAAAGGGATACAAATTGGGAAGGAAGAACTCAAACTATCCCTCTTTGCAGATGATATGATTCTTTATTTAGGGGACCCAAAGAACTCTACTAAGAGACTATTGGAACTCATAGAAGAGTTTGGTAAAGTAGCAGGATATAAAATCAATGCACAAAAATCAACAGCCTTTGTATACACAGGCAATACCATGATTGAGAAAGAACTTCTAAGATCAATCCCATTCACAATAGCTACAAAAACAATCAAATACCTTGGCATAAACTTAACCAAGGACATCAAAGACCTCTATGATGAGAATTACAAAATCTTAAAGAAAGAAATAGAAGAGGACACCAAAAAATGTAAAAATCTTCCATACTCATGGATTGGACGAATCAACATCATCAAAATGTCCATTCTCCCAAAAGCCATTTATAGATTCAATGTGATACCAATCAAGATACCAAAGACCTTCTTCTCAGATCTGGAAAAAATGATGCTTAAATTCATATGGAGACACAGGAGACCTCGAATAGCTAAAGCCATCTTGTACAACAAAAACAAAGCCGGAAGCATCACAATACCAGATTTCAGGAAACACTACAGGGCAGTTGTTATCAAAACAGCATGGTACTGGTACAGAAACAGATGGATAGACCAAAGGAACAGAATAGAAACACCAGAAATCAATCCAAACATCCACAGCCAACTTATATTTGATCAAGGATCCAAAAGCAATCACTGGAGTAAGTACAGTCTATTCAATAAATAGTGCTGGGAAAATTGGATTTCCACATGCAGAAGCATGCAGCAAGACCCCTACCTTTCACCTTACACAAAAACCCACTCAACATGGATTAAAGACTTAAATCTATGACCCGACACCATCAAATTATTAGAGAACATTGGAGAAACCCTGCAAGATATAGGTACTGGCAAAGACTTCTTGGAAAAGACCCCGGAAGCACAGGCAGTCAAAGCTAAAATTAACATTTGGGATTGCATCAAATTGAGAAGTTTCTGTACTTCAAAAGATACAGTCAGGAAAGTGAAGAGGCAACCAACAGAATGGGAAAAAATATTTGCAAACTAAGCAACAGATAAATGATTGATAACCAGAATCTACAAAGAGATCAAGAAACTCCACAACAACAAAACAAACAACCCACTTAAGAGATGGGCCAAGGACCTCAATAGACATTTTTCAAAAGAGGAAATCCAAATGGCCAACAGACACATGAAAAAATGTTCAAGATCACTACCCATCAGGGAAATGCAAATCAAAACCACAATGAGGTTTCACCTTACTCCGGTTAGAATGGCTCACATTCAGAAATCTACCAACGACAGATGCTGGCGAGGATGTCGGGAAAGAGGGACACTAACCCACTGTTGATGGGAATGCAAACTGGTTAAGCCACTATGGAAGTCAGTCTGGAGAGCCCTCAGAAACCTGAATATAACCCTACCATACAACCCAGACATCCCACTCCTTGGAATTTACCCAAAGGAAATTAAACTGGGAAACAAAAAAGCTGTCTGCACATTGGTGTTTATTGCAGCTCAACTCACAATAGCTAAGACCCGGAATCAACCCAAATGCCCATCAACAATAAACTGGATAAAGAAATTATGGGACATGTACTCTATAGAATACTATACAGCAGTCAAAACAATGAAATCCAGTCATTTGCAACAAGATGGAGGAATCTGGAAAACATTATGCTGAGTGAATTAAGCCAGTCCCAAAGGGACAAATATCATATGTTCTCCCTGATCGGCGACAACTAACTGAACACCAAAGGGGAAACCTGTTGAAGTGAAATGGACACTATGAGAAATAGTGAATTGATCAGCCCTTGTCCTGACTGTTGATGTACAATTTAATACTTTATCCCTTTTAGTATTTTTTTGTTCTAGTACTATTGGTTAAACTCTGTAATTAACACACAATTATTCTTAGGTGTTTAAATTTAACTGAAAAGTGATCCCTGTTAAATATAAGAGTGGGAATAAGAGAGGGAGGAGATGTACAGTTTGGTTCATGCTTAATTGGACTTGCCCCAAATGGTGGAGTTAGAATCGTGCCAGAGGATTCCAGTTCAATCCCATCAAGGTGGCATGTACCAATGCCATCTCACTAGTCAAAGTGATCAATTTCAGTTCACATTCGATGGCTCTGATAGGTCTAAGAGTCAAAGGGATCACACAAACAAGACTAGTGTCTGCGAATACTAACTGATAGAATCAAAAAGGGAGAGAATGATCCAACATGGGAAGCGGGATACACAGCAGACTCATAGAATGGCAGATGTTCTAAACAGCACTCTGGCCTCAGAATCAGCCCTTAAGCATTCGGATCTGGCTGAAGAGCCCATGGGAGTATTTTAGGCATAGAAAGCCAAGACACTGTGGCAAAAAAAAAAAGAAGAAGAAGAAGAAGGCCTAAATGAAAGATCCCTGCGAGTGAGATCCCAGTGTAAAGAATGGGGCCATCAAAGGAGGAGGTACCTTTCTCTGAAGGGAGGAGAGAACTTCCATTTTTTTCTATGACCCTGTCTGAATAAGATCGAGGTTGGCAAACTCAAAAGGCTTCCATAGCCTTGGCAACTCATGACTAGAGCCTAGGGAGATTACTGATGCCTTAAACAAGAGTGTCAAATTGTTAAGTCAACAACAGGAGTCACTGTGTACTTACTCCTCATGTGGGATCTGTCCTTAATGTGTTGTCCAATGTGAATTAATGCTATAACTAGTACTGAAACAGTATTTTACACTTTGTGTTTCTGTGTGGGTGCAAACTGATGAAATCTTTACTCAATATATATTAAATCAATCTTCTGTATATAAAGAGAATTGAAAATGAATCTTGATGTGAATGGAATGGGAGAGGGAGCGGGAGATGGGAGGGGTGCGAGTGGGAGTGAAGTTATGGGGGGAGGATGCCATTGTAATCCATAAACTGTACTTTGGAAATTTATATTTAGTAAATAAAAGTGAAAAAAAAAAGTTTAGATTGGCCTTACAAGAATACCATCACAAGGATATATTTGGAACCAAAATGAAAATCACATAATACATTCAAAAGTCAAGTAAAAAAAAATTTTCTATGATGTACATTTAAAAAGTATTTCTAGTACTATATCTATCATTTATGCAGAAAAAATAAGTTCTCTATATTATACATGATATAGGCTTTTAGATCTAGGAGGATTATGCAATGCTTACATTTCAAATATGTACTTTGTTTCACACTCATTTAACTATCTCAGTTATCTTACTTAATATTGGAATAACACCTGTGTTTGCAATATACTTTACAAATAAGCCATTACTCCAGTGTTCATTCAGTTAGCAATACAACATAAATATTACAACATTTGAGGAAATAATCCAGTTCTAACAAACTATTTTGCTACAGTTAACTAACTTTTGTTTTCATAATCCTCATCCATGGTAGAAATGACTGTCAAATTTGTAGTGTTAAGACTCTCGTTTTAGTAAGCAAATATAATTATAAGTAATGTCTAAATACAATATATATTATATGCTTCTTTAAAGAACTATAATTAATGAATGTCATCTTATAATAGACATACCTACAATTGTCTAGCACAGAGATGCTCCAGTGAATTAAACAGCTGATTGAAATTAGAATACTTCTGCATTTTCCCATTTGAAAGTCATACATTTCCAGTAATGATAGGGTATCTTGAGAAACCACAAACCATGAAAAACATTTGTGTTTTATCTGGATAAGAACTCCAAATCTACAATTTTTAAAACCAGAAGAAACTGCTGAAAATGATCCATGGATGATAAGAGTACAAAACAAAGCTATCTAATGCCAAGTACTACAGCAGGCAAAATGATCCCCCTTAAAACTTTGGGGGCCCTCGTTGAGGCATGGAGGGTAAAGCCACCACCTACAATGCCAGCATTGCATATAGGTGCTAGTTTGTGTCCCAGCTGCTCCACTTCTGATCTAGCTCCCTGCTAATGGCTTGGGAAAAGCAGTAGAACATGGTCCAAGTGCTTGGGCCCCTGAATCTATGTGGGAGACCCAGATGTAGCTCCTGGCTCCTGGCTTTGGCCTACCCCAGCACTAACTGTTGTGGCCATCTGGAGAGTTAACCAGTGGATGGAAAGCCTCTCTGTCTCTCCATCTCTCTATCTGTAACTCTGACTATTAAATAAATATTTTTTAAAAAAACTTTAATACTATTCCTTATTGCCTGTTTCTTGTCTTTTTTATCCAATGTGCTTTTATTCAGTTTCAATTGTGTTAAAACTTGGGATTCATATTTTTCTCTAAATCTATGAAAACACAAGTTTTTGTTCAAACTCATTTGACCTTTATTTTGTGGAAAATCTCACTAGAACATATGTAAAAACACAGCACTGTGTGTCTTGATTTCAATACAGCAAAGAACCTTTTTGAGAACATACAAGCTATTTGAGTGCCCATTTATTCTTTTTTTTCAACTTTTATTTAATAAATATAAATTTCCAAAGTACAACTTTTGGATTAAAGCGGCTTTTCCCCCTATAACCTCCCTCCCAATCGCAACCATCCCATCTCCCACTCTCTCTCCCATCCCATTCTTCATCAAGATTCATTTTCAATTATCTTTATAAAATTGACTTTTCCTCCTTATATCAGTTTTCATCTCTCCCTCTCCCTCAAAACCTCTCTGAATAAGCTCAAGTGAAAAATCAAGCTAAAATGATTTCAGTTTCAAATGCAGACACAGTTCTGCACTGGGTATTCCTTAGCACATACTGGTATACAGCTAATATTCATGAGAACAAACATAGATAGTGTGGTTCTGGACACTGCACGAATTCAACTATATTCAAAATTTTTTCTTATGGTGTATACAACAATGACAAAATCTGACCAAAGCCACTTTTGCACAATCAAAATATTTTATAAGGACCATCATTTGACCTAGCAATAATGTTGGTAGTTAAGACACACTTGCCCCATATCAGTGCTTGGGTTCAATCCTCGGCTCTGGATCCTGATGCTAGTTTCCTGCCAATGCAGACTCTTGGAGGCAGCAATGACAGTTCAAGTGACTGGGTTACTGCCACCTGCACAGGAGACGTAGATTGAGTTCCTGGCTCCTGGCTTCAGCTCCCAGCCATTGCAGGCATTTAGAGAATGAACTAGCAGATGGGAGTAAACTAGTAGATGGGAGTATGTGCTCTCACTTTATTTCTCCCCCTCTATCCATCTCAAATAAATAAATAAAAACTTTAAAATACATATTTCACAAACATATTCATTTACTTGGTCTTCACAAATCATGGATACTTACACATTCAGATCATTGCACTGACAAATGTTTTCCAACCTACAAAATGCATTCTTGTTACAAATAAAATCAGGGAGAAGTCTTACAAGACAATGTATCTCTAATCTAGGTTCTTGCTCACACAGAGATAATAATTCAAAGCAGAGGCAAAAATACAGCACATAAATGAAAGCAGGATCTATTAAAGAGAAAGAGCAAATATACATTCACACATGACTGTGGACCAGATACTCATCATGAGTGAGCCAGAGAGTTGCCTGTGAGAAAAGAGATGGAGATGGGGAGGAGGCCAGAGAAGGACACATAAGCATGGTCCAGAAGCCTGGAGCAAAGAAAGTACCCCTCTCACAGTATCGGTCTCTTTTACGAGGTAAGGGGTGCTGTCCTAATTGAGTATATAAAAGGGGTGGAGTTTAGCGTGTTTGAGATTTTTGCGAGATTTCATGGCACCTCCATGTGGCCACCATGGTGTTTTCTTCCTGGTCCTAGATGAGACACAGGTGCATCATGGGAAAATGGGCATACTGGATTGACAGGTAAGGGGATGGAGTTACAATGCAGGGATCGCAGAAACTGTGTGATCGCAGCTCACCTATTCCTACCTAATTTTTCTGCTTTGTGTCCCCATATTAGAAGTTTTCTGCATGTGAAATACGTGGCTACTTCAAAAATGTTGTAGAAAATGCAATTAAAAATAAATTGATTTTAGGGGAAAAAATTTTGAAATCCATGCATAGCTTTTACTTTTTTAAATTTTTTCCCCAAAAAAACCTTTTATTTAAGGAATATAAACTTCATGCTTTTCATAAGTACAACTTTAGGAATATAGTGATTCTTCACATCACACGCACCCTCCCACCACACTCCCACCCCTCCACCTCCTCCCTCTCCCATTCCCAGTCCCATACTCCACTAAGACCCATTTTCAATTAACTTTATACACAGAAGACCAACTCTATACTAAGTAAAGATTTCAACAATTTGTATGAAAAAAAAAAAACTGCTCCTCAACAATCCAGACAAGGGCTGTTCAAAGTCATTGCATCTCAAAATTAATTTCACTTTTTTTTTAGAAACTTAATTAACTTTAAATAAGCACCCAAAAATGATACATCTCTTGTGAGCAATTAGACATAACTCATGAGACATAAGACCTCGATTTAATACATTAAAAGAAAATAAGTCCTTGAGAACAAGTTTTATCATTAATTAAGGAAGCACCTAAGAAAATAAGCAACGCAGTTGGACATGTAGGCATAACTAAAACTTTTGAGACATAAGAATATTCTCCACTTAATATACTAAAATGAAATAAATCTTTGATAACAAGTTTTACAGTTCACTCTCATAAAACAACTCTTTGAGAACAGAGGTCCTGCATGAGAAGTTACTGCACAGTGTCTCTTATTGTTAATTTAACAATTAACAATCCTATGTATGACATCAGTGATCATACAAGGCTCTTGACATGAGCTTCTTAGGCTATGGAAGGCTTTTGAATCCATAAACTCCATCAGAATTTAGACAAGGCCATAAGCAAAGTGGAAGTTCTTGTTTCCATTCAGAGACAAGTTCATCCTTCCTTGATGACCACTTCTTTTCACTGGGGTCTCAATCACAGATGTCCTTCATGTAGGATATTTTTTGCCACAGTGTCTTGGCTTTCCATGCCTGAAATGCTCTCATGGGCTTTTTAGCCAGACCAGAATGCCTTAAGGGCTGATTCTAAGGTCAGAGTGCTACTTAAAACAACTGTCACTCTATGAGTCTGCTGTATGGACAACTTCCCATGTTGGAGCATTCATTTCTTTTTAATAGTTATTATTAGCAGACACTTAATTCTATTTATATGATAACTTTAACATGTAATCCTATTTATATGATCACTTTAACACTTAATCCTACCCATATTATCACTTAAACATTTGAAATGCTATTTTTGCTACTCAGCTTAAGAGGATTTGGGGTCCCATGGCAAGTTTTTAAACTGTACATTTAGATGTCAGTGGGAATGTATGCCAAACTATACAGCTTTACAGTTATAAACTTCATCCACTTCATAATTGCAATTTTAGGAACATGGTGATTCTTCCCACTGTGCCTGCCCTCCCGTCCACACTCCCACCCCTCTACCTCTTCTCTTTTTTATTCACAGTCTTACTTTTTACTAAGATCTATTTTCAATTAACTTTATACACATATGATTAACTCTATGTTAAGAAAAGAGTTCAACAAATAGTATGAAAATAATATTCTTCAATGGTCAAGAAAAGGGCTATTCAAACTCATTGCTGAAAGCAATCTACAGATTGCCTTTTAGGTGCTCTATTAGTTATCACAGGTCAGGGAGAACATATGGTATTTGTCCCTTTAAGACTGGCTTATTTCACTAGGTATGATATTTTCCAGATTCATCCATTTTTTGGCAAATGACCGGATTTCATTTTATTTTACCAATGTGTAGTATTGCATGGTATAACTATCCCATAATTTCTTTATTGAGTCTGCAATTGATGGGTATTTGGATTGATCACATGTCTTAGCTGTTGTGAATTGAGCTGCAATAAACATGGGGGTACAGATAACTCTTTCATATGCCGATTTCATTTCCCTTGGGTAAATTCCTAGGAGTGGGATGGCTGGGTCATATGATAAGTTTTTTCACAATACACATTTCCATGAACTTTTTGAAGACCCCTCATATACATGGATTTCAAAATTTTTTTTCACTCTTTCCACTGGGATCTCACTCACAAGAATCTTTCATTTAGGTCCTCTTTTTTTTTCCAGAGTGTCTTGGCTTTCCACGCCTAAAATACTCTCATGGGCTCTTCAGCCAGATCCAAATGCCTTAAGGGCTGATTCTGAGGCCAGAGTGCAGTTTAGGACATCTGCCATTCTATGAGTCTGCTATGTATCCTGCTTCCCATGTTGGATTGTTCTCTTCTTTTTAATTCTATCAGTATTAGCGAGACTAGTCTTCTTTATGTGAACCCTTTGACACTTAATCCTATCATTACCAGCAATTATGAAGTGAAACAGATCACTTTGACTAGTGAAATGGCATTAGTACCTGCCATCTTGATGGGATTGAATTGGAATCCCCTGGCATGTTTCTAACTCTACTGTTTGGGGTAAGTCCGAGTGAGCATGTCCCAAACGGTACATCTCCTCCCTCTCCTATACCCACTCTTATATTTAACAGGGATCATTTTTCAGTTAAATTTAAACTCCTAAGAATAATTGTGTGTTAATTACAGAGTTTAACCAATAGTACTAGAACAAAAAAATACTAAAAGGGATAAAGTATTAAATTGTACATCAACAGTCAGGACATGGGCTGATCAAGTCATTGTTTCTCATAGTTTCCATTTCACTTCAACAGCTTTCGTTTTAGGTGCTCAGTTGTCACCGATCAGGGAGAACATATATTTGTCCCTTTGGGATTGGCTTATTTCACTCAGTATATTGTTTTCCAGATTCCTCTATTTTGTTGCAAATGACCGGATTTCATTGTTTTTACTGCTGTATAGTATTCTATAGAGTGCATATCCCATAATTTCTTTATCCAGTCTACTGTTGATGGGCATTTAGGTTGATTCCGGGTCTTAGCTATTGTGAGTTGAGCTGCAATAAACGTCAATGTGCAGACAGCTTTTTTGTTTCCCAGTTTAATTTCCTTTGGGTAAATTCCAAGGAGTGGGATGTCTGGGTTGTATGGTAGGGTTATATTCAGGTTTCTGAGGAATCTCCAAACAGACTTCCATAGTGGCTTAACCAGTTTACATTCCCACCAACAGTGGCTTAGTGTCCCTTTTTCCCAACAGCCTCGCCAGCATCTGTCGTTGGTAGATTTCTGAATGTGAGCCATTCTAACCGGGGTGAGGTGAAACCTCATTGTGGTTTTGATTTGCGTTTCCCTGATTGCTAGTGATCCTGAACATTTTTTCATGTGTTTGTTGGCCATTTGGATTTCCTCTTTTGAAAACTGTCTATTGAGGGAGAGTGGCAAGATGGCGGAATAGGAAGGGAGCACACTATTAGTCCAGGGGAGACACAGGTTAATAAAAGTGGAGATACAGCAGGGTCAAGGAAGAGTAGGGGAAGAAACAGCAGAGGAAACTCTTCTGGAACTAGTGATTCACAGTGGACCTGCGTGGAGAGCGTGGGAGCCCAAGTTCCGGACACCAGCGGCAGACTCAACACACCAGCGCTGGAACGCGAGGTGAGCCGAACCTCAATAGCCCAAGACACCAGTGGGCAAGTGGAAAGAGGAGACTAGAGGGAACGAGGCTTGAAACTCTGTGGGGAAAAGTTCACCAGGCTAACTAGAAGAGAGAGAGAGAGAAAAAAAAAAGTGACCGATACGGACACAAGTTTCTCTCTCTCTGCTCACCCCTCAAAGGCGAGCAAGACAAAGAGCAGGCGCCATTTTGGACATACGTAATAAGCAGGGCGACCTCAGGTCTGCACCGGCCCTGAGCCTAGCAGAAACACCTGACTCTGAAGGGAGGGGTGAAAAAACAGGAGATTAGCATCTAACTTGGCAACCCAGTGGGAGACTTCAGGAGAATTGGAGCCCACACTGAGGGCAGCACAGATTCCCTGTGTGGTCCTTGGGAAAGAGCTTCCAATCTCTGGCTCCTGTGGGTATATCATTTGTCTGCTAACTACCTCCAATTATGTTCAGCTGTGCGGAATTACTTCCCTTTTGAATCAAAAAAAGAAAGAAAGAGAGATTTACCACACCTAACCTGGGAGTGTCATCTTTGACACACCCTCAACCCTGAGGAACCAAACAGAGCTCTCAGGCCACACTCATCTCAAGCCTCTAAGGCTCCACTGAAAGCAGACAGTCCACTTAATATGGAGCCATTGTGTAACAAGAAAAAACACCACAGTGAAGAAACCAAATATCTCCAACATGCCAAACAACAAACGACAAAAACCAAGGAAACAAGAATAAGGAAGACACTATGACGCCCCACAAATGAAAAAGACACCCCAATTCAAGATTATGAAGATGATGAGATAGAAGCAATGCAAGAAGCGGATCTCAAAAAATTGATAAGAACATTAAGAAGTTCTCAAAAACAAATTCTTGAACTACAGAAATCCTTAATGGACAAGATAGAAAATCTCTCTCGTGAAAATGAAATATTAAGGAGGAAACGAAATGAAACAGCTTGTAGAACAAGAAATAGTGATAGTGACAAAAAACCACAATGAAATGAAGAACTCAATAGATCAAATGACAAACACATTAGAGAGCCTTAAAAACAGAATGGGTGAAGCAGAAGAGAGACTATCAGACTTAGAAGACAGAGAACAGGAAAGGAAACAGTCAAACCAAAGAAAAGAAGAGGAAATTAGAAATCTAAAAAATATTGTCGGGAATCTACAGGATACTATTAAAAAACCCAACATTCGGGTTCTAGGAGTTCCTGAAGGCATGGAGAGAGAGAAAGGATTAGAAGGCCTATTTAGTGAGATACTAGCAGAAAATTTCCCAGGTTTGGAGAAGCACAGAGGCATCTTAGTACAGGAAGCTTATAGAACCCCTAATAAACATGACCAAAAGAGATCCTCACCACGACATGTTGTAATCAAACTCACCACAGTGAAACATAAAGAAAAGATTCTAAAATGTGCAAGAGAGAAACGTCAGATTACTCTTAGAGGATCTCCAATTAGACTCACAGCAGACTTCTCATCAGAAACCCTACAAGCTAGAAGGGAATGGCGAGATATAGCCCAGGTACTAAGAGAGAAAAACTACAGCCCAGAATATTATATCCTGCAAAGCTCTCATTTGTGAATGAAGGTGAAATTAAGACTTTTCATAGCAAACAGAAACTGAAAGAATTTGTTGCCACTCATCCTGCCCTGCAAAAGATGCTTAAAGATGTCTTACACACAGAAACACAGAAACATGGTCACCAATATGAAAGAAGGTAAAGGAAGGAAACCTCACAGCAAAAGATCACAGAAAGCTCAATTTCTCTTTGACATAGAATTAAACTCTGATGCTCTGTTAAATCAATGTCTTAAAGTAATCTATTATGTTCTCTTGATGTCTGTTAAATTCTAATTGTTCAAAAACAGCTGAATTTTTATTAAGAGCTATGGGTTATTTAAATATGTGCTTTTTTCAAAAATTTGAATAATCACCTTGTAACAATGATCAAATTTGGTCTATGTTATGTCATGATTTTAAGGAATCTTATTTCAACCAGATATTTTGGATTTTGAGCCTTCTTGGCATTCTTGACAGGCATTCAAACAATCTGGTCTCTAAAATTTCCAGTAAATCCTGGACTTTGGTTTTTCCAGTTTTGGCCCAACTGAAAAAATCGAAGGACCTATGTCTCTCATCTTATAGAGACACCAACTAATCAGTCTATTTGGATTATATTAGAAGGACTGTCAAGATGTGATGTGGTACCAAACTTTAAGTTTCTATAATGGAAAATGCTATTAATACAAATGTTTGAGAATTAAAAAGTCTAATGATCTTGTGTTACTAGACATGATAGTTATCTTAATGAGAAAGCCCCAGAGGCCTAAAGGGTTAAACACTTGTAAAATCCTACAGGTGCTTTCAAAAATACTGTGAAGTAAGCAAGTGCCTCTTGTTGGTTGATGAGTTTATAATTTTAAACATGGCGACTTAAAGTCTTTTGTCATCCACAGTTATATATGATTTGCTGCTCATAAAACTAAAGCGTTGTTGGTTCTGTGTTTAGCTGTCCTCCTATAGGTTCCTATGGACTTTTTCCAGCCACTTCTATTGTATTCAGTACTTTGGGATGGCTCTGTAAACAGATGAAGCCAATAATGTATTAACAGGACCAACTGAGAGAAAGTATGGTTAACTGAGGTTACTAAAAACAAAAAGCAATTCAAATCAATTGGCAATCTACAAAAAGAGTTAAAGATTTTAAAAGCTATTATTAAAATTGCTATATTGGTCTAATATGCTGTGTTATATGTGTGTACATATTGTATGTCCACATGGGGAAATTTTATTAAGACTTTTATTTTAAATGGCTTATAGATAAGATTGTCCATAAATTTAAGCTGCTATAATCAATCAAAGATACATTTTAATTTGTGTGACCTGAATCTGCGTATCATATGTTTTAAACTTGTTGGTAGAAATAAACTGAAAACATTTTAGATGGTTGTGCTTAAGTTTACTGGTTAAACAAACTACACCATGTTAGATATTTAAGAGGTGTTTTCAAATACATGATTCTTAAAATTTATAGAAGGCATTGGACCTTCTGGTAAATGTTTTCTTAAGTTGTTATCTAATGGTTGAAACGGTTTGCTAAGTATTCATGTGATATTGCTATTGTCAGTAAGCCATCTAGGACTTGCTCCCTCATTTCTCTATTCTAAGCCCAACTTATTCTTTCATTTCTCTATTCTCTTCAAGGTAGGAAACTAATTCTATTATGAAGGAATCTGTAGGATGCACAATTTAATCTTTAGACCTTATAAGAGATGGCTAACATTTTTCTGTAATAGCATAGCCAAAATAAGAACTTAAATAATAATCTCATAGCTAGATTGACTTCGCCATCAGCGAAGTATACAGTAAGTAGAAAAAACCTCCCTTTCAGACCAAAGGGAAAGAAAGTTTTAAAGTGAGAATATAATTTTCCTCATGGGCATTGTCTACCTTAGAAAAACTACTACAGAACATGCCTGTGACTATAGACTTGTAGTTCAGGCTGCCGAAGATTAGAGATGGGACTTGGGCACTCCCTTGACTTGCATCCTCTTGTCTGCTTTAACACAAAACAGGAGGAAAAGAAAGCTCGGCATCAGAAGCAATGGGTGGCAGGCCTATTAATGGCTGATCTGTACAGTGATCTGCCCTCAAGGAGACCCAACAGGCCAGTCCACTGCAGTGGCTTTCAATGTGGTAAGCCTGGGCTTCAGCAGAAGTCAGCTTGTGAAGAGCCCTGGCAGCTCTGCCAAGAGTTGGGTCACTGGAAATGGACCTGCCCTGGAGTCGAAGGATGCCCAGGTCAGAGCCACAGATCTTATTGGCTCTAAGCTGAAAAGCCCTTCACTCAGCCCAACTTCCAAAGTGACCACTGCAGCTGAGGGGACAGCCAAGTAGGGCCAGCAACATTGCAGGCAGAACTGTAAATTTCTTGTTAGAGATGCCACCTGCCTTTACCTGGCCAGCTCTCCTCCCAGGCCAGCCAAGTAATGAAAGTCAACAGAGTGCCTTCCCCTAGGAGGTTCACACCTCCCTTAGGATGTACCCCATGTGAAGAGATAGATAGGTCTGGGCCTCTTAACTTACAAGGCCTAAAGCCCACCAGATTATTATCAAGCCCCTTCTATCAGGTTCTATTTGCCTCTCAATCAGAAAACGTAATTGTAGCTTAGACAGCACCTTTCTTAGCTCATCTAATAATGACTCTGTCCTTTGTTCTAGTCCCTGTCTAGTGCACTTGGGCCTCATTCCTTTGTAATCATAACCTCTACTCTACCACCAATGGCTCTACTCCCAACCTGTGTGTACTGATGGTCCTCTTCCCCACTTAATACTGTATAATTGTTCAAACCTGGTAAATGCCACTCTTAGGATCATTGGTTACTATCCTCACTCTGTCTTTTATGACCTTGTCTAAATATGATCAGAGTTGGCAAACTTGGAAGGCTTCCATAGCCTTGGCAACTCATGACAACAGCCTAGGGTGGTTACTGGTGCCATCAACTAGAGTGTCAATTTGTTGGGTCAACAACAGGACCCACTGTGCACTTGCTCCTCATGTGGGATCTCTGTCCTTAATGTGCTGTACATTGTGATTTAATGCTATAACTAGTATTCAAACAGTATGTTTCACTTTGTGTTTCTATGTGGGTGCAAACTGTTGAAATCCTTTTACTAAATTGATCTTCTGTATATAAAGAGAATTGAAAATGAATCTTGATGCAAATGGAAGGGGAGAGGGAGCGGGAGAGGGGAGGGTTGCGGGTGGGAGGGAAGTAATGGGAGGGGGAAGCCATTGTAATCCATAAACTGTACACTGGAAATTTATATTCATTACATAAAAGTTAAAAAAAAAAGAAAAATGTCTATTGAGGTCCTTGGCCCATCTCTTAAGTGGGTTGTTTGTTTTGATGTTGTGGAGTTTCTTGATCTCTTTGTAGATTCTGGTTATCAACCCTTTATCTGTAGGATAGTTTGCAAATATTTTTTCCCATTCTATCTGTTATCTCTTCACTTTTTGACTGTTTCTTTTGAAGTACAGAAACTTTTCAATTTGATTCAATCCCAATTGCTAATTTTAGCTTTGGCTGCCTGGGCCTCCAGGTTCTTTTCCAAGAAGTCTTTGCCTGTGTTTATATCTTGCAGGGTATCTCCAATGTTCTCTAATAATTTGATGGTGTCAGGTCATAGATGCCGGTGCCGCAGGCACAGGATTAGCCAAGTGAGCCACAACGCCAACCCTGAGCATGGAAGATTTTAGCATTTTTTTGGTATCCTCTTCTATTTCTTTTTAAGATTTTGTAATTCTCATTGTAGTGATCTTTGACGTCCTTGGTTAAGTTTATGCCAAGGTATTTGATTGTTTTTGTAGCTATTGTGAATGGGATTGATCTTAGAAGTTCTTTCTCAATCATGGTATTGCCTGTGTATACAAAGGCTGTTGATTTTTGTGCATTGATTTTATATCCTGCTACTTTGCCAAACTCTTCGATGAGTTCCAATAGTCTCTTAGTAGAGTTCTTTGGGTCCCCTAAATAAAGAATCATATCGTCTGCAAAGAGGGATAGTTTGAGTTCTTCCTTCCCAATTTGTATCCCTTTAATTTCTTTTTCTTGCCTAATGGCTCTGGCTAAAACTTCGAGAACTATGTTGAATAGCAGTGGTGAGAGTGGGCATCCCTGTCTGGTACCAGATCTCAGTGGAAATGCTTCCAACTTTTCCCCATTCAATAGGATGTTGGCCGTGGGTTTTTCATAAATTACTTTGATTGTATTGAGGAATGTTCCTTCTATACCCAGTTTGCTTAGAGTTCATCATGAAAGGGTGTTGAATTTTATTGAATGCTTTCTCTGTGTCTATTGAGATAATCATATGGTTTTTCTTCTGCAGTCTGTTAATGTGGTGTATCACATTGATTGATTTGCAAACACTGAACCATCCCTGCATACCAGGGATAAATCCCACTTGGTGTTGGTGGATGATCTTTCTGATGTGTTGTTGCATTCTATTGTCCAGAATTTTATTGAAGTTTTTTGCATCTATGTTCATCATGGAAATTGGTCTGTAATTCTCTTTCTCTGCTGCATCTTTTTCTGGCTTAGGAATTAAGGTGATGCTGGCTTCATAGAAAGAGTTTGGGAGGATTCCCTCTTTTTCAATTGTAATAGTTTGAGAAGAATTGGAGTTAGTTCCTCTTTAAATGTCTGGTAGAGTTCAGCAGTGAACAACTGGATTATTTTTAATATCCCCACTCTTCTTTGCAATATTTTCTAGACAAAAGACTCAACAGACCACCAGATTTTCTTAGACAAACCTAATTCCTAGTTCTGCTTCTTGTTGCCCAAGATCTTTGGAACAGCATTGATAAGTAGATTATTTGGCTTGTCAGTTTTCTTGTAATAATACTCATAGAGCCCTCTGAAATTATGTGCTTCTCTGAATGACCCCATAGTTTATTTGAATGTATTATTCTGTATATTTATATGATGCCAAATTTATTGTACTACTACTCTTTTTATTGTTATTTTTGACAGGCAGAGTGGACAGTGAGAGAGAGAGAGACAGACAGAAAGGTCTTCCTTTGCCGTTGGTTCACCCTCCAATGGCCACCACGGCCGGTGCACTGCGGCAGGCGCATTGCGCTGATCAGAAGCCAGGAGCCAGGTGCTTCTCCTGGTCTCCCATGGGGTGCAGGGCCCAAGCACTTGGGCCATCCTCCACTGCACTCCTGGGCCACAGCAGAGAGCTTGCCTGGAAGAGGGGCAACTGGGACAGAATCCGGTGCCCCGACCGGGACTAGAACCCAGTGTGCCGGCGCCGCAAGGTGGAAGATTAGCCTGTTGAGCCACGGTCCCGGCCTGTACTACTACTCTTACAGAAAAAATAATTGCTTTGGGATGTTTCAAATATACTTTAAATATCTGTATAATTTGTTTATCACTTTCTTTTTCAAAAAAAATATTGCATAATAGTCAATCACTGCTTCTGGTCAAATCCTAATTTATAGTAAACATTGATTCCTTTAATCTGGCATGTGATGGTTAGATTTTTCTTGGGCCTAATGCATGCTCTCTCAGGGTGGCAGCTGTGTTTATTACGTTTATCTCACAAAGAGGGGCAGGGAAAGGACTCTTTATGAGTCATAATTTTCAATCATTCACACTCAAGTTCAGACTCAATCCAAGTTGATATAAGTGGAGAGTCCAAGTATCTGATGGAATTGAAAAAGATGAAACATGATTGGATATTCGTCTATGAGAGTCAACTGGATATCAGAGTAAGGTTTAGGCAAAGAATTGGAGGTGTTCTTGGGTAACTTGTATAAAACTTGGTAGCTGGTCTTCTATGTTTGTTTTAGTGATGGTTGTTTTGTTTGGTTTCTTGAAATTATTGATGAGCTACTTCTTATGAAGCCATGATCGTGCTGTGTGCTAGAAGAGACAGTAGGATTTGAAAGGCATGATCTTTGCCTGGGAAATGATTTTAGGACAAAACAAGACACCTTTCATGGATTCAAAAATATTTTTAAGCACACAAGTTGTCAGACACTATGAAATATTCTCTTATGGGGACAATATATTTGTCTTTCTTTTGTATTAACTGTCTCAGAGAGGTCCCAACCAAATGACAAGGAAACATTTATGACTTGCAGCATTCTGACTGATTTATAAATAATGCTAATGTCATAGGTGAGGGCTTTCTGGGTTAGTTGTACAAGAGCAAATTAAAACCAAGATTCAATCTAATACCTCTGCCCTATTTTTATAATTAGTGTTTTTGAATGTATGAAATGACCCCAAACCAAAGGAAACTAATTATGGTCTGATATGGTCTGATATAATCTGTGTTTTGGCAGCATAACCTGGTCTCATTGGACTTCTAAAAGGGAATGGGGAAAGGAGGATGGGTAGAATAAATAAAGAAGGCTATTACTTCTCTTTGCCAAAGTTAAGCTTTTCTGTTAAAAAAAAAAAAAAAAAAACAGTTACCAAGTGAATCCTCCCACCAGTTAGAATTCTCAACCTTTAAAAATAGCCACTCACTTTGATGTTTAAATTGTGGCTCAGCTGGCTTTCTTTCACTAGAAAGGGATAAATTTTAGTTTTTCTTTCATCCTTTCATATCTGTTCATTCTTTCTTAATCATTTTTCAAAGAAATTGCTTGTGTAACTCTTGGCTCTTGGCTGACTCACCAGCCTCACCAGTAAAAAACTGCAAGGTGCTGTGAAGCTGAGCTGCCTGACGGCACTGAGTTATAGATATGGCATCTTAGTCCACGGCACAGATGTAGTAGACAGAGACTTGCACAGCTGGAGCTCTTAGTATTCATGAGTGGGGGAGACAGAAAAATGCCTGTCACAGTGGATTTGCTGATAAACTGAGGAATGTGTGCTCCTCCTTGTTGAATTCACTCTGCCAACTGAGCTTCGAATGCTAGTCTGCTCTGAATAATAAAGATCCATAAAGAGAGTTGCTACAGGCCCCTCATTAGAAGCAGGAAAACCCAATGTTTGGTTCAACATTTCAGTACTATATTTAGCTGGTGGAAAAGAGAAAATTATCACTCCATCACTCTAACTCCATCTTTTAGCTGTGTCCTCATTTAACTTTTTACAGAAGGATTTCTGGTTTATTTAGTTAAAATAAATTTTATCAGATTTTCCTTCTATTGCTAAAGTAATATATGCTCTTTATAGATAAAAAATACAGGGAAGTAGTACTGTTGTCTCATTACTGAGAGAAAAACCAATGTGTAAATATTTCACTTTTGACCTAGGCACAGTTTTAGCATATTAACTTGTTTGTTACAATTTGACTGCACTGTGGTTTTATTCAACATAAACATTCCTTACCCTGCCAAGACAGTTCCATTTTAAGTGGCTGTATTTCTTTGAGAAGAGTAATTTATTTAATAAGTCTGCTATTATTTTGTTGTTCTTTCCATTTCTTGCATTCAATCCCTGAATAACAGGCTTGTGCCTCATGTTGTCTCCCTTATTGAGGATTGTTTCAAGATATATATTTTTAGAATTGGGTAGGCTTTCTAGACTTGATCCAGCAGAGGTTGAAGGTCTTGAATATTTCTTTTTCTTTCTTTCTTTCTTTCTTTCTTTCTTTCTTTCTTTCTTTCTTTTAAGATTTATTTGTTTATTTGAAAAGCTGAGTTACAGAGAGGCAGACACACACACACTCACACAGAGGTCGAGAGAGAGAGGTCGAGAGAGAGGTCTAGAGAGAGAGGGAGATTTTCCATCCACTGGCTCACTCTCCAAAAGGCTGCAATGACTGGAGCTGGACCAATCCAAAACCTGAAGCTTCTGGATCTTCCAAACAAGTGCAGGGACCCAAGGACCTGGGCCATCCTCTACTGCTTTCCCAGGTGCATTAGCAGTGAGCTGGATTGGAAGTGGAGCAGCCAGAACTCAAACTGGTGCCCATGTGGGATGTCAGCACAGCAGGTGACGGCTTTACCTGCTACGCCACTGCACTGGCCCCTTGAATATTTCTAAGGTTCCTGCCAGTCATTTCCCAAAAATATCCTGACTTAGGCTCCTGCCAGCAACGTGACAGTGGTCACTGGAAATGGGCTTCAATCTGCCTATGATAATGGGCCAAGAAACCTTCAGAGGAGAAGACAGAAGAATGGCTGGGTCCATCCACCTGGTTTTTAATTTTGCTTGCCTGACCCCCAAACTCATTGTGTTCTGTTTTGTACTTTATTCTCAGCGACTTTGGGTTTATCTCTCCACAGCAAACCTATCCTTTGGCTCTGCTACAATCCCTCCACATAATTATAATTAGCTTTATAGTTAGCTTTGGTGGTTAGCTTGAATTGGTTTCTTTACTGATAACCTTTCTCCATCGTTCTTTCTCAGGTCTTGATTTTAAAAATTACAAAGTGGAGGTAGGCATTTGGCACATGGGTTAACACTTGGGAAACTTGCATCTTATATTAGAGTACCTGGGTTTGAGTCTCAGTTCTGCTTCTGATTCCAGGTTCCTGCTAATGCATACCCTTGGAGGCAACAGGTGATGACTCAAGTAGTTGGGTACCTGCTGTCTATGTGGGAGACCTGGACTGATTTCTGTGCTCTTGACTTTGGCCTGATCCAACCCTAGTTGCTTTGGGCACTGGGGGAGTGGACTATCAATGGAGGATCTCTTTCTGTCTGTCTTTTTCTCTCTGTCTTTCAAATAAATAAAAGTAAATTAAAAATAAAAATCATGTTACACATAGGCCGGCTCCGTGGCTCAACAGGCTAATCCTCCGCCTTGCGGTGCTGGCACACCGGGTTCTAGTCCCGGTTGGGGCGCCGAATTCTATCCCGGTTGCCCCTCTTCCAGGCCAGCTCTCTGCTATGGCCCGGGAAGGCAGTGGAGGATGGCCCAAGTGCTTGGGCCCTGCACCCCATGAGAGACCAGGAGAAGCACCTGGCTCCTGCCATCGGATCAGCGCAGTGCGCCGGCCTTGGCGGCCATTGGAGGGTGAACCAACGGCAAAGGAAGACCTTTCTGTCTCTCTCTCTCACTGTCCACTCTGCCTGTCAAAAAAAAAAAAAAAAACAGCACAACTGTGAAAAACAGTATGGAGGTCTCTCAAAATTAAAAAAAAAAAAAACAGACTCATTATATAATCCAGTAATTCCATTTCTGGGTGTGCATCCCAAATAACTGAGCAAAGGCTGAGATATGCCTGTGTTCATAGTACCGCAAAGCTGCAGAGTGTCTGTTGACAGGTGAATGGAGAAAACAAAACATGGTACAAATATATAACAGGATGGTATTTAGCTTTGCAAAAGAGAGTTCTATCATATGAAACATCATGGATGAAACTTGAGAACATTATATTAAATGAAATAAACCAGTCACAAAGAGACAAATACTGTATGGAGTATGGAGTTTTACCATTACAAGATGAAGAGAGTTCTGGAGATTGACTGCATAACCATATATGTAACACTGCTGAACTCTTCTCCACAAAATGGCTAAGATAATAAATTTTATGTCCTGTGCATTTCACCACACTTTTTTTAAGGAGACAAAAGGAAGAAAAATGTTTCCCTGGGGGAATCAAAACCTCCCACTGCTGTTCTCCAGAGCCTCTTGAAACTTCCTAACATTGCAGGCCCAGGTGGGCAGGCTTCCAACACAGCCCTGAGAGGAATGTGCCAGGACACTGTGCAAATCAATTGGGAGAGCCTGGCTTCAGATAGCAGAGAAGAGTCTTCATTTAGTGTCACTTGATGAGGTGCCACTACAAGGGATAGGCAGGTTGGATTCGGTGGTGTCCAATTCTATAGAAAGAACTACATTTCAAAAGTCTAAATCAGGGCTTTCAACCGACATAATGACTCGCACACATCATAGCAAAGTCCATATTATCAGATGTACCTCTCAGGGCAAAAGAATGTGACGATATAGGCACACTGTTAGGCTAAACAAATGCATCAATAACTATAACCAGATGGCTGCTTCCTGCTGCAAAGCCATCCGTCATACTCCTTACCCACAGATGTACTCAATAGCAATGGAAAGCCAACCACTGGATACAACTTTAGAATTCTAGAGCCAAAAGAGCCAGCAGAGGTCATCCATCTCAAGGAAAGAGACTAAGTTTTAGCTTTCTGGCAGGCCAATCACTTGGTAATAGCTTCCTTATATGCAGTGCTGAGAAAGCCACAGCTGGCCTCAGTGGGAAGCAAGCCTTGATGGGTTGGTTGTATCTGTCCAAGATTACTCAGAGAGACTGAAACAGAACTACAGAGCTGGAACTAAAACTACCAGTCCAGAGTATGCCCAATGGAAGAGTGTAATGACTACCCAAGTATAAAAAAGTGAATTGGGGGGCTGGCATTGTGGCATAGAGGGTAAAGCCACTGCCTGTAGTGCTGGCATCCCACAAGGGTGCCAGTTCAAGTCCTGGCTGCTCCACTTCCAATCCAGCTCTCTGCTGTGGCCTGGGAAAGTAGTAGAAGATGGTCCAAGTCCTTGGGCCCCTGCACCCACATGGGAGACCCGGAAAAAGATCCTGGATCCTGGCTCAGATCGGCACAGCTCTGGCTGTCGCAGCCAATTTGGGAGTGAACCAACATATGGAAGACCTCTTTCTCTTTCTGTCTCTCCTCTCTCTGTATAACTCAGTTTCAAATAAATAAATAAATAAACCTTTATAAAATGTGAACTGGGGAGCTATAAGATGAAATTTGTTTTGTGTATCACTGCTAAATGACAAATGGCAGAAAATAAGAAATATTCCAAGGAATAACTAAGCTATTAGATGGGATTTGAGATCTTTACATATCCCTGCCTTGTTCCTGCCCAGGGAAATAGAAATTACCAGGAGTAAGGGGGTTGTGTGGAAGAGGTGAGTTTCAAAGTATCTTCTTCAATGTAGCTAGAATTTGCACGAGTAGGGAGAGCCTCCAGTTATAGGTGAGCCCACCATAAAGGAGCCAGTAGGGAATCACAGAAGCAGTAAGTCACCACTAAGAAAACCAAAATAAAAGCAAGAGAAAGACATCTATAATAAGATATGGTCTTTAAGAACCAGAAGAGATCTTAGAATCTTCTAATCTAACATATTTGTTTTGGATTTTTTTAAGATTTTTTTTTAAAGATGTATTTTTTTCACATGAAAGGCAGAGTTACAGAAACAGAGAAATCTTCCATCCACTGGTTTGTTCCCCAAATGGCCACAACAGTCATACCTGGGCCAGGTCACAGCCTTGGAGCCTGAAACTCGATCCAGGTCTCCAACATGGGTTGCAGGGGCCCAAGCACTTGGGCCATCTAATGAGGCTTTCCTTGGTGCGTTAGGACGGAGCTGGCTCAGAAGTAAAGCAGCCATGACTCAAACCAGTGCTTATATGGGATGCCAGTGTTGCAGACAGCTTAAACAGCTATACCACAATGCCAATCCCTCATATAATTTTTATAGAGATTAAATATCTCATTATCTCTGATCTTGCATATATCATCCACTGTCATTTTAAAGTATCTATCTAATAGCTCTGATATCTGGATCACCATGGATTTATTTCTATAATCTATTTTTCTTTGGGCTTCTAAGCACATGGCCCTATCTTGTGGCATCCCAGTTAACTCCTAAATATCATACTTGGATATGGGAATTTATACAGGTTATGTTAGCTTACTCTAAAGAGTAATTTTCTTCTCAAAAGAGTTAGACCAAAGGCAGATCCAATTAGAAGTTGAGACACATTGAGCAGAGGTTTCAGCCTCTGAGAAAATTGAGCTATTCTTCATTTACACTTTATCCTATGGTCTAGTCTTCTTCTTTTTTTTTTTTTTAAGAATTATTTATTTGAAAGGCATAGTGACAGAGAGGGAGAGACAGAGAGAGACAGAGATCTTCCATCTGCTGGTTTACTCCCTAAATGGCCACAATAGCCAGGGTTGGGCCAGGTGGAAGCCAGGGACCAAGAACCCTGTCCTGGAATTCAAGAGTCCAAGCACTTGGGCTATCCTCAGGTGCCTACCCAAGTGCATTAGCAGAAGGGTAAAATGGAAATGGAGCAGGCATCACTCCAATATGAGATGCCAGCAACACAATTGCAGTTTAACCTTCTGTGCCACACCAGCCCCTAGGGTCTAGTCTTAAAGTCTCAGGTATTCATCATGAACCTTTCTCCTTAGTTTCTGAACTCAAGTTTTTTTGTTTGTTTGTTTGGAATTTTGTTTGCTTGTTTGCTTTGGAGATTTTTGTTTCTTTTGTTTTGGGTTTGGTGGTAGTGGTAGTGGTAGTGGTAGTGGTAGTGGTAGTGGTCTCCCTAGCTGCAAAAGAAAGCTGAAAACACTGAGCATCACTTCTTACCCAGCTTCTCATCCCTGCTTACAAAGCAGCAACAAATGTGGAGGAGGAAAGTAGCAGAGAATTCCAAGCTCATCTCAGTGTGTTGCCTCTTTCTCTGTCTTGGCTCTTCAAATCCATGTTTTCCGATTGCCTCAAGCAGTTATCTGTATATTTCTAGCTGTTCTGGCGGAGAGAATTGATTTGGCACAAGCCTTCCATAATAGTCAGTAGCAGAAATAGAACTTAATTTTATTAGATCAATTTTTATTGTACTGTATGGTTCAAAAAAATAATAAAAATGGAAAAATAGAAAAAGAAAAATATCTTTAATCCTATCATCTTGACATACTTAATTCAATATTTTGGTATTTCCTTAAATTTCTTTTTCCTATGCATTTGTGTTGGTATTTTTACTTCATTTTATTAGTAGTGTAAATAAACTTTACATCCTAGCAAAAGCTCTAGAAACAAGTATGCAAATTTTTAAAAATGTAAATCTCTTGACAATTCTTTAGCAGGTTGTGTCAGAACTCAGAGTAAGGTGTGGTCTTGAATACTAAAGAATTTGTAATCTCATTAAGCATATAAAAATGCAGGACATTTTACACAGATTTTCAACTCAGTGCTAAGGCAAAAGACCATTATCTATTTGATATATCAATAAATAGTGAAATTATCTTCAATTTTTTCATAAACAAATGGCCCAGAGGAACTTTAAACATAAATTGATAGCTCAAAACAAATAAAAATCCATGGGTTTTCTAGGACTGTTGCTTAACTTTATTTTGCTTTAAAAAAATCTATAAAAATTGTTTTCCTTTACCTTTTATTCATTGTCTCCTCCAAACTGTAAAAACTCTACATGTATTTGTGAGTCAGCAAGCTTTTGGCCAGCCTTTATATTTAGTTAGTTTAAGTCACAAAGGTACTTGCAGACCTCAATTCCTACTGATTAGCTGTAACCCTGTGAAGTTGATACTCTGAGGACAGAATTTCACAGTAGGGATTGCCACGTCTATGTTGCAGAAGACATTATTTGTGATATAATGGATTTTTTGCTAGGCCATCTAAGTCAGCACTTTGTAGTGTCAATGTTTAATCCCTCTTCCCTCTTAGATTTTAGATTCACACTCATTCTGCAATCAGGGCAGTCCAGCGTGACACCCTGTGAGTCATTCTTCAGACCAGAGAGACCAGGTCGTACTCATGACATTTCTAATTCTTTCACTGCCAGCCCTGATGAGCAGCTATCTTCAGAAGGGTCTCCCCTTCCACGGTAGTTAAACTGCTTAGCCTACAAATCTGTACAACATTTTACATCCATTGTAACCTAGACAGTACACACAAATCTAAAGATTCCCCAAAAGTCAAGTGTAAAATTACAAACATATTTAAAGCTAATTTCCTTCTAAATAAAGTGACAGCCATATATTTGCAGATCTAAATTGAAATTTCTTTACAAATAAAGCATGATGTGATAGGAAGTTTATGTTTCAAAGAAAAAAATTATCACTAACACCTTGAGTTTTATAAATATATCACAGCCAACATAAGCAAATGAACAAGCACATCAAGACAAATAAATAATTTATCATGAACCAGATATTTCATGTATGTCACAGAAGATTCTGCAGGAGAATAGCACTTTCACTCTCATTTTGCACGATGCCTTAATTTCTACAAAATGTCTATAAAGTCACCCTTTTACACAAGCACGTGTTCCTAGGCATTTGTGAATTCATATCCAAATTTCTGATAACTCCTGGCTCTTTTCCAAAGCATATTTTCGTGAAGAACCCCGTGTCTGGGATAGATCTTCACATCACTAAAATGTTATCCTTTTTCACACAATGGCTATTTTCACACACACACACAGAGATACACACACACACACTGTTAATGTGCTATAAAAATTAGCAGACAATGCAAAGCTAAAAGACTATGTGAATATGCAGGAGCCACGCAGCTGTCTAGACTTACTGGGAAACAAATACTGAGTTGTCATCTCTCAGCCTTCACCCAACCCCGAATCACATCTTTTCAAAACTGCAATTAAATATTTATCACGGACCTTGAAATCCAAGAGAAATCATGGCAAACCACAAATATCAAATCCTTGGAGGACAAAGGTAAATTGTCATTGACTGTTTGATAGTGATGCAGAGCTCATAGTGTGATATATAAATATTCCTATAAAGGCTTTTAAAAGGCTTCAAAGGGACTCTGACAGCTTAAACTGAAAAGATTTGCCATTCAGAAAACATAACACTGTAATTATCATAAGGTCCACTGTTAAAAATGGCTTGTACAAGTATATAGGATTAACTAAACAAGCACAGAGATTCTAAATCAAATCTCCTCCTGTGCAGGTTGTATCTTCAAGAACTCATTAAAGATGGGTGGTCCACTTAATATTAGTATAATTCTGACTTTAGAATAACCATCTTTTGTTTTCTACTCACATCTGGCCAACTCTTTCCATAAGTATATATATATTTTTTAGTATAATAATATTTTACGTGCTTTGAAGACCTTTTTATTGCTTCAGCACCAAAGGAAAAATATTCCAATGCTTTTTAAATGGATATACAATAAATTCAAATAGAAAAACACAGAAATATAACAATACTCATAGTTTACTATACAAATAAACAAGCTTTAGTTTTCACCACTAAAATCAAGAGTATATGGAAGGAAAAAGCTTCAAGGAAAATGTCTCTTTTTTGAAATAGCTCTTCCTATTCCTTTAAAATTTTCAAAGGATCACTATAGTAATCCAAGTAAACCACTGGGGAAAAAATAGGTGGCAAATGACAGTGACAAGATTATAGCATAGTTGTGCTAGACAATATAATGAAATGCAATTTTACTCCAAGGGATGGCAGTAATATAGGAACTGCTAAAGGGTAGTATTGGGTTTTTCTCACTGGCTCAAAGACAGCAAAATATCTGAATCTGAGAAACTTGTTTTGCACCTAGAATGTATTAAATCCTTAAATCTGATTCTAAGATATCAGAATAGGGAGGGAGCTTACTGCTCTAATCTAGGGGAAGATAGTTTTTAAAAAATGAAAAGACAGCACTCTCAGGGAAGAGTTAGGCAGAAAACCTCAGAGGAAATTCTATGCAAATTAGAGGGACACACGACTCAGGACCTTAGCAGCCAAGAGACTCAGGACCAGCTTTGGAGTGAGGCGAGACCTGACTGCAGCAGCCCAAGCCACTGCCAATAAAGCTGCGGGAAAGGCCTGGCCAGAGACCAGCTTGGAGCCCTGTGGGGAACAGTCTATCTACTAACCTAGAAGAAAAAATTGGGGGTAGATTTCTTTCTCCCCAGTCACCCAGCACCAGCATCCTGTAACTAGCTGGGGAGGGTGGGTGCCATTTTGGAAATATGTAACAGCTGTGCCAGATTGTGTCCATGCCCAGCCACCAGCCAAGAGGAGACACCTGAGACTGGCTAAGAGCACTGACAGCAGACTGGGTGCTCATGACTGTGGGAGCCTTGTGTGCTGGAACTGTGAAACTGTGGCTGCATGGGAGGGCACAGGGTGTGGCTGGCAGTCACTGTGGGAGGCTCTACACACTTGAGGCTCCCTGATTCCCTGATGGTGGTCACTGCTGCAGGATCCATGCTCACACCAAGGACTGCACAGATCCTTCGTGTGATTCTTGTGATGGTGTAGATGAATACTGTACCCACTGGGGCTAATGCCCAAGTATTGGTGTCCTTGGAGAAGAGGAGGTGAGCGTGAGAACACCAACAGAGGTGACCAAACCTCCCCTCGATAAACAACAACAACAAAAAAAGAGAGATTTACCACGCCCAACTTGAGTGTCATAGTGGACACTCCCCTCACCCTAGAGCACTGAACAGAGCTCCCCGGCCACAACCAGCACACACCTCAGGGTATTCACTGAGAAAGTGGATACTCCACTAAGCCACAGAGGCATAGTCCAAAGATAAAAGCCATCACAGGGAAAGATAAACAACAACAGCCAGTAGCTCCACAAGTGCCTAAAAATAGACACAGCAACTCAAGAAACAAGAATAAGGAAGACAATATGATTCCCCCAAAGAAACACAACAGCACTTAATATTTTATTTTTTATTTATTTGAAAGACAGACTTACAGAGATAGGTAGAGACAGAGAGAGAGGTCTTCCATCTGCTGGATCACTCCCCAATTGGCTGCAGTGGCCGCAGCTGGGCCAATCCAAAGCAAGGAGCAAGGATCCTCCTCCGGGTCTCCCACGTGGGTGCAGGGGCCCACGGATTTGGGCCACCCTCCACTGCTTTCCCAGGCCATAGCAGAGAGCTGTATTGGAAGAGGAGCAGCCTGGACTAGGGATGCTGGTGCTTCAGGCCAGGCTTTAACCCATTGCACCACAGCACTGGCCCCACAACAGCACTTTAATACTAGAATGTGAAGATGAATAGATTGAAGAAAGGCCAGAAACAGAATTCAAAAAATTGGTCATAGGATTACTTAGAAGTAATCAGAGGCAAATCCACGAATTAAAGAAACCCATACATGACATGAAAGAAAATTTTTTCCATGAAATTGAAATTATAAAGAGAAATCAAAATGAAATATTGGCAATGAAGATTTCAATAGATACAATTAAAAATATGGTGGAAAGCCTTAACAGACTCAGTGAAGCAGAAGAAAGAATATGCAAGTTAGAAGACAGATTGCTGGAAAATTTACAGTCATACCAAAAGAAAAAAAAAAAAAGAAATTAGAAAACTAAAAAGCAGTGTCTGAGATTTATAGGACTGTCAAGTGACCCAACATGTGAGACTTAGGAAAGACTCAGGGTGTGGAAAGAGAGAAAGGAGTGGAAGGCCTATTTAGTGAATAATTATAGGAAAATTCCCCAATTTAGAGAAAGAAAGTAGAGGAAGCATATAGAACTCCTAATGCACATGACCAGAAAAGATCTTCATCATGACACATTATGGTCAAACCCTCCACAGTAAAGCATAAAGAAAAGATTCTAAAATGTGCACTAAAGAAATGCCAGTTTAATTTCAGAGGATCTCCAATTAGAGTCACAGCTGACTTTTCATCAGAAACCCTATAGGTTAGGAGAGACAGGCAAGATATATTTAAAACCTTAAGAGAAAAAACAGTCAACCCAGAATACTGTACCCTGCAAAGCTCTCAATATGAATGAAGGTGAAATAAAGACCTTTCATAACAAACAGAAATTGAAAGAATGTGTGACCACCCATCTGGCCTTACAAAAGACGCTTAAGGATGTGCTACACACAGAAACACAGAAAGATAGTTATCACTATGAAAGAATGTGAAGGCAGAAAATCCCCCAGTAGAAATATGAAAGAAATCCAAAGTACAAAATTAGGAATATTTATGGAAAAAATGGCAGGGCCAAGTCATTACTTATCAGTAGTCACCTTGAATATAAATGGCTTCAACTTTCCAGTTAAAAGATACAGACCCAAGTGGGTACTATGTTGCAGTAGCACGCTGGCATCCCATATGGGCAACTGGTTCATGTCTCAGCTTCTCCTCTTCTAATCCAGCTCTCTGTAATGGCCTGGGAAAGCCATAGAAGATGGCCCAAGTAGTTAGGCCCCTGCACCCGCATGGCAGACCCAAAAGAAGCTCCTGGCTCCTAGCTTCAGATGAGCCCAGCTCTGGCCCTTCTAGCCATTTGGGGAGTGAACCAGTGCATAGAGGACCTTTCTCTCTGTTTCTCCCTATAACTGTCTCTCTGACTCTAACTCTACCTCTTGAATAGATAAACAAAATCTTTGTAAAAAAAAAAAAAAAAAATATATATATATATATATACACACACACACAGAGATGGGCTGAATGGATTCAAAAACAAAATCCATCTATTTTCTGCCTACAAGAAACACATCTCACCAACAAAGATATACCAAAGAAATACACAGACTGAAAATGAAAGGATGGAAAAACATATTCCATGCTAACAGAAACCAAAAAAGAGCTAGTGTAACCACCCTAATAATATCAGACAAAATAGACTTTCACACAAAAATTGCTAAAAGAGACATAGAAAGGCACTATGTAATGATTAATGGATCAATTCAACAGAAAGATGTGACTTTAATAAATGTCTATGCACCTAATTTCAGGGCGATCTATAGAAGTGAAATTGACACTCTGAGATGCGAAGACTTTGAACAGCCTTTTTCTTGACTGTTGAGGAACAATTTTTTTTCCCAGACTATTTGTTGAACTCTTTACTTAGTGTAGAGTTAATCTTATGTGTATACAGTTCTTTGAAAATAGATTTTAGTAAAAAATAAGAATGGGAATAGGAGAGGAAGGAGGAAAAAAGGTGGGAGTGTAGATGGGAGGGTGGGTACAGTGGAAAGAATCACTGTGTTCCTAAGGTTGTATTTATGAAATGCATGAAGTTTGCAAACCTTAAATAAAATGCTTCTGGGAAAAAATGTTAGACATAACAAATGAATACAGCAAAATTTCAGAATACAATAACAAATAAATCTTTATATCCATAGACACATAAAGGGGAAAAAAAGTCCTCTATGTAGATTGAAAAAAAAAATCTGGACACTTGAAATATGAAGAAAACGAAGCTTTCCTTTAGTAATTATTTGCAAGATTATGATATTTTGAAGAAACACCCAAATATGAGCAAGGAAGCTCTAACAGAGTGACAAAGCCTTTAACTCCCACTCTGCTGCTTTTTTGCATTTGACATCTGTCAACAATCAACGAATGAAGGAGGAAAAAAAAGGAGATGAAGAAACAGACCCCAGCAATTTGTCTAGGATTTGCCTGTGTCTGACACTCACAGATTCTTCATGGGGACCTCTGTCTTTCTCTGAGTGGATGGGAGTCCAGTATGTGAAAGAGAAGAAGGAGGATTTCTGTAGACTTGGAGACTTTTATGTGGTTGCTGGTTAGTTTTGATAAATCAAGGGGTCTAATAATGAGTTTCCCGATTTTTTTACAATACATTGCATCCCAGAGACTGAATTGAGGCAAGGTAGTTCAGCTCTCTGAGCTTCCACCATGCATCTATGTGATGATGAAAAGATCATAATGCCTGCTCTAAAGGAACTTCAACCTATAAACAGGAAAAGAACCTTTCATATGAATAGATGAGGCTTGTTTTTACTATTGTCTCCCTTCTAGGTCAAAGCCATTGCTTGGATTCATGTCCTCCACAGCCTAACATAGTAACATATGCAATTCATTTATTATTCTCATAAGTGAAGTAGGCTAGGTGGGAAATTATACACTAGGATTACACGGATAATTAACTAGCTTTGTCAATTGAAGTAGTGACAGCTGTTAATCATATCTTCTAATTCTTCCCTATTTTTAATCTGTTATTATTACTCTTATAACAATTGTCTGATCTCTTTACTTTCATCTTTTTTTTCCTTCAGCAAATCCTAACTGAACTCTTCCTGACCTTCTGTTGTGCTGGATAATTTTCCTCCTGGAAATGCTCATTTCTTTTCATTTCAGCCTTTTAGTTTCCTGATTCTAGCTCCCTCTGCTGATTGTAACCAATTTGCTTTCAAGGGTCTACAGAAAAATCAAATGAAGGCACTAACTCCTCTCCCGCTTTGTAACCTCCAAGGATGGGAGAGAATAACATGTTATGTGGTTGAATCTGGAGGCTTCTTTCAGACAATACAGTCTGGACTCTTATAAGAAAATTGAATTTTCCTAAATATTCCACACTGAAAATAACTGAAGTATGTGATTTTAACATTCCTTTGGTCATTAACCATTGCCACATGACGTCTGGAGGACCCTCTGAGTTCTTTCTCTGATTTTAAGTTCACAGCTCCAAGCAAACCTCATTGTCATTATCATCACTACTCCTTGAAAACTCAGGCCAAGAGAAGTTGTTTCAAGAACAGCTCTGATATCCAGGGTTTTCAGTGGAAAACAGTTTCCTCCAGGACTGATTCAAGCAGAAAAAAAGATCATTAAGGCATATTAGGTAACTTACAAATCAGAGGAAGATTTGATGTTCTCCTTCCAAGAAATGCTCTAAAGTATGCCACAGAACTAACCTAACAAAGCCAGTGATGCTAGTATTGCTGCTGTCTTCATAAATTAAAATCCAGGACAGGAGTCTTCTGTACAGGGCAAATGCTGCTGCTTCTTGCTGTCCCTGCTGTACCAAAAAGTCAGCTGCCTGCATTGCCCTGCAGGCCAGAGAATGGAAGTCAACACTGTCTGTTTCCTTAGATTCTTTCAAACCAAAGCTTCATCAAGGCCCGCCTTGATGGGAACCCAGCATTCCATGTTAATGTCCTAACTACAAGGGACACTGAGACTTCTACTATGGGAACTGCCCCAAATGTGCAAAAGCTATTCAAATGCTGATGGGCAGCCAAATATCTCACAAATGTTGATTTCAGTTAGTAAACAGAAACGGAGTCCCAGCACTCTTCTGCTCCATCTCCCTGGTCTTGGCCATTTTATTACAGCACAATGACATTCACAACTGACTCTAGCTCTGCTGTCAACAGCAAACAGACATGCTCTTTATCCACATGAACATCCAGAGCAATACTGGGCACACAGGAAGTGCTCAGCCAAACTCATCTAAAAACTGCATATGTAGCCTATGTTTATATTTACTCCAACAAATATCAAGCACCTGCTCTGTTCAGGGCTTGTTTGGGGTGCAGAGGAATGATATGCACTTGAATAATACACAGCATGACCCTGGATGAATTTATAACTTTGCTATAGGAGAACTATTTAAGAACTAAATTTAACAGATCATGTCACAAATGCTATGCAGTGATAGAAATATGTGAAATGTGTCAGGAAAATATCAGAACATGCAATTAATTCTGCCCTAGGTGAGAAATCTGGGAAAGTAGGGTTGCAACATTTGATCCAGAGTTAAAAAGAGTTGTATAGAGGGGGAGAAAGTGCATGTTTTAATTTGTAAGGCAGAGAGATATTCCATTCACTGATTCACTCCCCAAATGCCAGCAATACCAGCCAGGATCTCAACTGGGGCTCTCACGTGGGTAACAGGGACCCAAGCACTTGAGCCATCACCTGCTGTTTCCCAGTATGTGCATTAGCAAGAAGCTAGAATTGAGAATGGAGCTAGGACTCAACCCCAGGCACTCTGAGGCACTATGTGGTGGTCCCAAACAGCAGCTTAGCAGTGTCTTAACTGCTGTGCAAGTCATCCACCTGAAAAAAGTGCATTCCAGACAGAGGAATAAGTGAGAGCTAAAGCTTACAAGCCCTTAAGGATGACAGGCACTCTTCCAGTTTACATTCAACAAACTCATAGAGTAGCTCCAATTAACGTTTCCTGTTTCATATATCGGATTTCAACATTGGTGTCCTAATTCTGGCATCTGGGCTCTCCATCATGACCCCAGCAATCATTCTGCTCTCTTGCACTAGCACAGCCCAGTGACAGAGGTATGGAAAAGTCTAGTGTATCCAACAAATAGAAGACAGCTAGAGCATTCTAAGAGCACTTGTTGTATATGAAGAGATTGCAAAAAGCTTGTGGAAACAGAATTGAAAAGATAAGTTTATTTAGGTGCAAAATTTTTTTTTGAAATCCATATATTTTAGTATAATGGTTTGGGGTAAAGAAAGGGCTTAGAAATCTAATCATTAACCACTTTAAATGTCACTCATAATCAGTATGTGTGGCTTATCTTTACCAGGACAATAGTGACAACACAAAGAGTGAATGAACCTTGTGTTGAGTGATGGGGGTCCTTCTCTGTGCTTCTGTGTTGAGCGATGGGGGTCTTTCTCTGTGCTTCACTACTTCCTAAGTTAAAGTTAACCTTGGGGCCCACCTGAGTGCACTCTGCATGAGGCCACCCTCCCCATCTAACAATGTTTCTGGCCAAAGTGACCTGGGTAGATGGCTCTGTGCTTTATCCCTTACACCCCATCTCTGGGAACATCGGTCCCTTAAGATAGAACCACAGCAAATATTCTACTAAAGGCAAGTTCAGAAACCTGGTCACTTGAGGCACTTAAATTTAAACCAACCTACTTATTAGAAGGCCTCCTCAACAGAATTAATTCCTGATTAGAAAAGAAGGATCAGCTGGCTTACTTATGTGACTCATCCATCCCTGACATCTGTGACCCTGTGATAGGATTCCAGTTTGCCTTCATTGAGGGCTGTCTGCTGAGTTAATTGTATGCACTCCTTTGTGCTTGTCTCTTATGTTTATTTCATTACAATATTTACAAAGGGACTTGAGAAGTAAGTCACTATGCAAATTGAAGTATGAATACAAGATGCAGAGAAATATTAAAATTCATTAACCTTATTTACATTTAAACTATTATCATGTATATTTGAGCACAGTGCACCTGCCAGAATGGATGCTGAGCCACACAGCAACCCATTGAATAATCTATTCACTGTCTTTATTTCCTTGTCAAGTCAAGTAAAAACTTCCTCATCTTAGACACACTGAAAGTCACTACCAAGCAGATTTATTCATTGACGGTTCTTATTTCTAGAGAGTCTAGTACAAATTTCAAGTTGTCCTTTGGCATTTATTGTCCTATTCCTTTATAGAATTTTTTCCATTTTTGTTCATTTTGAAGTACAGTGTTTCTCTTCTCATCCACTTGGATATGAAGTAGACCAAGCTCATAATTTTGGAAGCTGACAAATGGCTATGCCTGCCTGTCACCCTTCCCCACTCCCCCAAAAATACCCGGTTTCATGAGAAAAGGAAAATTTGAAAGAACAGTCAAGTTGGTGGCTATGCTATTATTTAGACAAAGCTATCAGCTGGTTGGAATTTTCATTTTTCAGTCATTTCTTTGAAACTTTCTTGATCCAGTGATTGCCTAGCATCAGGTAGCAGGTAGCAGGTCAAAACAGTGAAGAGAAGCCATGATTATGTATAATGGTCTCTGTAACCATGAAAACTGAATCTCCTTTAGACAGTTCACTTGGCTTTGGGTTATATGGAGGAAAAAACAACAGAAAAAAAAAATATTATGTAACCTATAGCTGCTGCCTGCCAGAATAAAGACAATTAAAGGGCAGTATTTTTGCTCACCTATAACCTTCATGAGCAAGATGGCACATGGTAGCTGATGAGAGATAACCACAATGGCAAAATAATGCTATACTTTGTGTTTGACCCCCAAATTATCCAGACATTTAAACCCCAAAATCATACATTAATGGAAGTAAGAGGTGAAACACTTAATTTAATTGTGGTATTCAGGAAGTGGATCTAGTGGGAGGCCCCTAAGTCACTTGATGCATTCGCTCCAAAGGTACTTATCACAAGAGGGCTGGTCATAAAAGCCTAAGTCAGGTCCAGCCACTCTTTCTGCTTCCTGGCTCATCAAGTGATCCACCATTTCCATCCGCCGCCTTCACCAAAGACCAAACCAATGGGACTACCCAATCTTGGACTTGAATATCTAGAATCAAGAGTCAAAAGTAAACCTCCTTCTTTCATAAGTAGCTTTTCTCAAGTATTTTATTGGAAAAATGAAAATGTGATTTGGATAATATTCTGAAGATTCAAAGGAGCTAATGAGAAGGGAAGATTCTGAGTGGTGTATGGTGCAAAGGTCAAAATTATAGCCCCAAAACACCACCACTGAAAGGAGAGAACAGAAATTTCTTATTTTTATTTATTTATTTATTTATTTTTGAGAGGCAGAGTGGACAGTGAGAGAGAGAGAAACAGAGAGAAAGGTCTTCCTTTGCCGTTGGTTCACCCTCCAATGGCCACCAAGGCCGGCGCACTGCGGCCAGCGCACCACGCTGATCTGAAGGCAGGAGCCAAGTGCTTCTCCTGGTCTCCCATGCGGGTGCAGGGCCCAAGCACTTGGGCCATCCTCTGCTGCACTCCCAGGCCACAGCAGAGAGCTGGACTGGAAGAGGGGCAACCGGGACCAAATCCGGTGCCCCAACCGGGACTAGAACCCGGTGTGCCGGTGCTGCAGGCAGAGGATTAGCCTATTGAGCCACGGCACCAGCAGAAATTTCTAATAGACCACTGCTAACAGGTTTCCTCTGAGGTGTGTGATGTAAATACCCCTTATCATTCCTCCACATGCTCTTCTGTAAAGTCTGCTTGTTCACAAAGCCTCCACTGAGTGGCTTTTTCAGAGGGGTGTAGTCAGCCACAAGGACCTGAAGCCTGAAAGCAGAGGCCTCAGAGAAAATAGAAGACCTGGAGGATGTGTGGAAACATAGGAGATGCCATGAGCATCTCCTATGGATGTTCAAGGAAAATGTGAGTTTGCACAGCGGTTCACAATTTTTTGAAAAAGATTTATTTATTTGAAAGGCAGAGTAGGAGGGAAAGAGGGCAAGGGTGAGAGAGAGAAAGACAAAGAAAGAGAGAGGGAGGGAGAGAGAGAGAGAGATCTTCCACCTGCTGATTCATTCCCCAAATGACTACAACAGGCAGATCTAGGCCAAGCCAAAGCCAGGAACTAGGAACTCCATTCAGGTCTCCCTTGTGGTGGCAGGGGCCCAAGCACTTGGGCCTTCTGCTGCTGCTTTCTTAGCACATTAGCAACATTATCAGAGAGCTGAATCAGAAGTGAAGCTGTTAGGAATGGAACTGGCTCTCCAATACGGGATGTCAATGTGGCAGACAGTGACTTAACCTACTGCAGCACAACGCCAGCCCCAGGT
Organism: Lepus europaeus; assembly: GCF_033115175.1. Lineage (NCBI taxonomy): Eukaryota > Metazoa > Chordata > Mammalia > Lagomorpha > Leporidae > Lepus > Lepus europaeus. The sequence continues at coordinate 93,295,896 of NC_084827.1, forward strand.
CTCAATTTTTAACTTGCATCAGAATCATAAATCCCTGTGCTCACCCCCAGAGTTTCTCACTCAGTAGGTCTGAGATGGGCTGAGGAACTCAAAGTTCTTGAAAGCTGCCAGGTGATGCTGATGCTGCTGGAATGGGGGAAAACATCTCTTGACATTACTTGGGCAGTTAACGCCTGAAAGCCCAACTAAACATAAGGCAGTGATTCTCAGTTCAGGACACATATTGTAATCAACTGGGGAGCTTTTTGAAAACGTTGATGCCCAGGCCCCCTCTATCAGTTAAAACATAATTCTTACAGGTGGGAAACCAGGCCTCAATGTTCTGTGATACTCTCCAGACAGTTCCCTATAATATATGGATCAGGAGACACTGTCATGAAGAAACGATGAAGGGCAAATTCCTAGAGAGCAGGAGGTGTGCTTTCTAGCAGAGTTCAGAGGTAGAGAATAGACAGATCCAGGCAATGGAAAGAGAGGCAGCATCTCAACCATGGCACCATAGCTGCCCACTGCAAGGGGCAGCAGCCAGCACAAGGGAAATCTCTTCTGAGGAAAGGCTGGGAGCTTAGCATGGGTTACAGTAAGAGTAGGGAGCAATACAAAATGCAGGAAACTGCAATATCTACAATATCAACTAGAGAGGGAATAGTTCACAAGTCTTTGCATTAGATCTGTAGAAAAAAAAAAAGAAATCAATCTCTTTAACTAGATCTATATGTAACACTAACAACCATACTCCTAACACCATGCATACACTTTGGAAAATGAGAGCTATCAAAAGACAGTGCTATGGGGAGAAGACAGTTTGACAATTCAGAGAAGCTAATGTTCATTGTTTACGTGTGTGCATGTTTGAGCAGGGTTACAGCTAAAGCCTAAAAATATCTGGTTTGAGGAATGACATGGCAGCCCCCACCTCATGTGTCTACAACCTCAGATGAGCATGGAGCCAACAAGTCTCCTACTAAGGACATGCAGGGTATGCATACTTGTGGGAAACAATGGAGTGGAGGATGGAGAGAAGATGCCTGGCTACCAAGAACTGACTTCACAAAAGTATCCAATCATCTGGGGAAAGTAGCCATCCTAGATACTATATGAGACTTTATTTGAATCACTTTATATATATTAGAAATTCCTTTCTAAAGCAAATAATCAAGATTCCCACATTTTATTTTAGCATGGGAACATAGTCATCAAACAAAATCATATTGGAAACTAAATTATAAGGCAGATTAAAGACACAGCTGCTCCGAAGGGAAAAGTGGTAAGGTCTGCCCCTCTGGCCATCAAGTGGAGGCTCATCTTATTCCCTGCTGCAGTTCCCGCAGATCATGGATTGAAAACCACTGGATAAGTTCATTAGTGCTCTGAATCTGCATTCTTCCCTCAACAATCTGATCTTACTCTATACAAGATAAAAACAGTACTGTGGTATTTTTGTTGAACACAGGCAAATAAGAGGTTAGTATTTTGGTTTCCAAATTAGGAGAGGTATGAAAAGAAGAACCATCAGCATAGTTCAGGATGCCACAAAGAGCAATACCAGCATTGATATCCAATGAACATTGATATCAACAAGTTGGCAAACCAGTTAATGTGTCTGCATATTATATCTTCACTCTACATAAAAGGTTGCAGAAGCCCAGTTAATCTCTGTCTCAGGCTTTTCTTCTCTGTGACTTTATTATTGTTGTAAGGCCAAAGAAAGGTGGTAATACTTTTATTCTTGCACTTCAAAACCAACCTGGAACTGGATCCTGTGGTATAAGCATTTTTACAGCAGCGTAGTTTGATTTTTAGACTTAAAACCAAGTATCACCAATCAACAGACGGTCTCTATAAAATAGGAGGCATAGCAATGAAGGAAGGCAGTTGAGAACAGGAAAAAGTGTAGGGAAACATCTGGCCCACCGGATAGGTAAAATGTACAGGAGATGCCCTTTTGGAATTACGTTGATACCCTGAACATTCCTGCTTGCATCACTCTGCCCTAGTATTTCTTAAACTAAATCTTTAAGCTACCTCTACTCACTTTCTCCACTTAACACTTTTCTGTCCCCTCTACTTTCATTTTCAGGCCTCCCAGCCTGCAATCAAAATGTTATATCCAACTGGGTATGTCCAATAGTGAAAATACTTCCAGGCTCCAAGAAAATTTGGAGAAACTATATTCACTCATTTTCTTAGCCCTGGTTTCCTGGTTATACACTGTTCACATTGTGCTTATTTACAGTTGAAGGTTAAAATATTGAATGACAAGAATAGACTGGGCATCCATGACCCTACTGGTACCTGCCAACCTATTGTCAGCCTGCCATTTATGACATACACTGCTGCAGTTTTCACATAAACTTGTTGACTCCTCAATAAAATGATAGCTTTCGAGTCCAAGTGCACCACGTTAGTATTGACTATAACACTCATGTTGTACATTAAATCTCTACACTTATTCATCCTATGTATCAGTTACTTTGTTTCTTTTGACTTATATATTCCCATGCCTTCAATCATCTACCCCAATCCTGTCCCCACTGAAAGTAATCACTGTTTTTTGTTGTTGTTGTTTTAATTTTTGACAGGCAGAGTGGACAGTGAGAGAGAGAGAAACAGAGAGAAAGGTCTTCCTTTGCCGTTGGTTCACCCTCCAATGGCCGCCAAGGACAGCACATTGCAGCCGGCGCACCACGCTGATCCGAAGGCAGGAGCCAGGTGCTTCTCCTGGTCTCCCATGGGGTGCAGGGCCCAAGGACCTGGGCCATCCTCCACTGCACTCCCAGGCCATAGTAGAGAGCTGGCCTAGAAGAGGGGCAACTGGGACAGAATCCGGTGCCCCGACCGGGGCTAGAACCCAGTGTGCCAGCGCCACAAGGTGGAGGATTAGCCTATTGAGCCACGGCGCCGGCCAGTAATCACTGTTTTATTCTCTGTGTATTTAACTTTTTAGTTTTTGAAAAATTGCCAATATGTTTGTGGCAAAGCTACAGTTAAAAAGGAACAAGTAGACTTGTGCTCTTTTAAATGCATTGTTAAAGCAGATTTTCTTACAATAATGATTCAATATATATTTAATCAGCACTTACATCTCTGTATTTTTGTTGTCATATTGTTCTCCCACACCTCATCACACCAGTACATACACATAAATATACACCAGAAGAAAATTCATGATATATCATAAATTAATTTTGTTCCTAAAGTCAAACATGCTTATTTCATTTTTTTTTTAAGATTTATTTCTTTATTTGAAAGGCAGAGTTATGGGGGAGGGGTAGACAGAGAGAGATCTTCCATCCACTGGTTCACTCTCCAAGTGGCTGCAAGAACCAGAACTGGGCCCATCAGAAGAAACTTCTTCTGGGCTCCCACATGGGTACAAGGGTCCAAGATCTTTGGCCATCCTCTGTTGCTTTTCCAGGAGCATTAGCAGGGAGCTGGATGAGAAATGGAACAGCCAGGACTCAAACTGGTGCCCATATGCTACGCAAGCACCACAGACAGCAGCTTTACCCACTATGCCACAGTGCCAACCCCAAAGTCAAACATCTTAAATGAAAGATTGATTGACTCTTACTCAACATGGGTCTCAATCAGGCATTAGTTTATGTAATGGAAGCTGCATCATCAGATTCTTCTTTTGCATATACTTGCTTTCATCTTTTGTTTTAAAGAAGTCTTGAAACAGAGAGCACTTAAGATAGAATTAATCAAATAAATAAAATCAGACAATTTAAAGGTATGGACATCTCCTTTTAAAGGGTTTTTTATGAGGGTAGAAACAGATCATTAATTTTTATAGCTTCTAATAGAAGTAGATAAACAAAACTCACTATATGTTGCTTACCTTGTTAAAAAAAAAAAGTGTTGAATTTGGCTGTAGTGGTAACCTTTTATAAAGTGTTGAAGCCAACAAATCATTAACTTGCCAGAATGATTTATTGACTGTATTTTTCCTCTTATCCACCTAATAACCAATTGGTTGATGGTGGGTTTTTCACGTTCTTGATTATTGGTAGCAAATCCTATGTTTTGGCTTTGATTAGTTCTTTGAAATTAAAAAGAAAATCGACTTGCTCATGACTTGGATTGCTCTTAGCGAAAATACATAAAGAGAGATCAGTTGCTCTGTACTGAGGCCCCACTTGGTTACGTAGATTAACCCAAATTTGGAAATGTAATATTAGTGGTTCACCTAAGGCTCCTAGGAGGAAAGGACCACATCTTAGATGACAGATTAATTTGAAAAGCAGAATACCAACTTATTAATTTGCCATTACAGCATATTCTCTTTGGAGATGATCAGCAAGAGCCACAAATCAGAAAGCTATTAAGGAACATAAAATTAGGGGAGAGGAGAAACAGCCTTGGTTAGCCTTACATATGAAATTAATCTAAAGCAGGGATTCTCAATCTTCGGCTTGCATCAGAATTACCTAGAGGGCTTGTTAAAACATAGATTACTGGAACCCAACTCTGGCATTTCCAAATCAGTGGTCTGTATAAGACCTAGGAATTTTAATTTTTTTTTACAAATTCTTAGGTAAGGCTGATGCTGTTGATACCAAGAACACAAAGGTGAACATTCTTGTCCATTGATGGGCATTTTACCTGAATCACTAATATTGGTATTTAAAACCAAAGTCCATCCTCACCTGAACAATGGTGGAGTCACACATTTTTTTACTGTCCATATGAAAAATTCCTTGTCATAGTTCACAATAACCTGTTATAGCTTTTATGAATAAATAGAAGATTTCAAAGGGTCCAACATAGAGAAATGACAAGCAGAAGAAAATGTTCATTACTTTGACGTTATCAATATGTACTGTATACATGTTTTAAAATATCACATTGTGCCCCATAGATAAGTGCAAATATCACTAATCAAAAAATGTTTAAGGAGATGGAAATATAAACTGAATTATCACACATTGAATACAAACACTAAAATATCAAACCATACTCTGAATATGCACAATTAAAGTAATTTTAATTTTTTAATAAATAAACATTATCAGTTAATTGTGGAACAGATTTAGTTTGTGCTATAATTCTCAAAACTTAATGAATACTACTTATGCTTTAGGAGAAAACTTCTGTGGTGAAATTATTTGGAAACATGCTATTCTCTCATTATGAAAGCATGTTTACAATTAAAGGTGCTACATTAGCAGAATGTTACTTCCACACAATGAAAAATGAATATCAGTAGCTTCTACTTCAATATTTTGCTAATTTCAAGGCCTAAAGATACCACTTAGATGAGTAAGGATTGCATTCATCCATAATTAACAAAAACTTGATTTGCAAAAGTTCTAACCTGCATGTTTATTTCTCATATATAAGAAATCTAAACTGAAGTGTTCCAGAGCTACTGCAGCTTGCAACTATGCTGTCAGGGGCCCAGACTGTTGCTTCCTGCTCCATTGCTCCTTGAATGTTGAATTCAGTTCTCTTACTTAATTGCCTCTTTGTATCAAGATGGATGCTGCATCCCCAGATACAGCAACAGAATAAGGAGTAAGAGTACCTAGATGAGCAACTCCAAGTCTACCATGAAACCCTCAATTTAAATCCAGTAGTCTGGCACTATTAAAAATGGCCACCTAATTTTTCATAGGGTGATAATTTTTGGTGCATATAGAGTTATCCCTCTCCTGCCTAAAACTGGCATTCCACTGGGGAAGCTGAAAGGAAGAGTTCACTTAATGTATGCTCCACTGCTATATATGAATATTGCATCACACAACAGACCTCAGCTTTCACTACAATACAGGATGTCAGGTTAGTCCTGCGAGTCTTTATCTTAGGCTCAAGATAATCAGAGCATGTCACAAAGCATACACACACTCATTCTTTTGCAAGCCCTGAAAATTCCACCAAATCATTAGCATGAAATATTATTACCACCAATGATGCCAAAAATCCTACATAGCTGTGAACACTACTGTAAATAAGAAAATTCCCATCAAATATTCCTAAAGAAGCCTAAGATCCTGTTCTCCAGGTAGGCAAGACTCCAGGAAGGAGTTTCAGTCATTCTCTTAATATATTGCATGCCATAGCATTGCACTGGCTGCTGAAGCACTACAAGCTGAATATGATATCACCCATACTGTCAACGAACTTAGAAACCAATGTGAGAATAACCAGGGTATGAAGGAAGGGTGAGAAGGTTTTTGGAGTGCTTGGGTTCAAGTCCTGGCTCCACTCTCCATTCCAGCCTTCTGTTAATGCATACTCCAGAAGATGTCATGTGATGGTTCAAGTACTTGCATACCAGTGACATGGGATACCTTACACTGAGTTCCAGACTCTTGGCTTCTGTCAGGCCCAGTCCTAGATGTTGCAGGAATTTAGGGAGTGTACCAGCAGAGAGAAGATCTCTCACTCTCATTCTCGCTCTCATGCTGTCTTTCTGCCCCTGCCTTCCAAATTAATGAAATTTTTAAAAACTTTTTTAAAAGAATGAGGGACAATGGACTTTGCTCTTTCCACATCCATTACTTCCCCAACTACACAGAACAGTTGATATCTGTTAGAGAAACCAAAACGTGGTGTGATCATAATGAACAGAATTCTTCTTCCATGGCAGCAAAGAGTCCCTGTTCAATCATTGTTTCTCCTCTGTCCCCAAGAGCGAACCACCCCCAAACTCAAGGTGGTCTTGTGATGCAAGGCACAAATTCTCAGTTGACTCCAACTCTCCTGCCTACCTGTCTGAAGCCTGGGTATGTGCTTAACCTCTGAACCTCAGTCTTTTCATCTGAATATAAGAGTACTGATAAGTACTCAACCTCATAGAAATTGTCATAGATATCCAGTAGATGGGCTCTTAGAACTATACATGGCAGAGAACCACTAGAGAAGTACTGGCTGGCACTTGTACACACCATCCTGTATGAGCAGCTAGAGTTTCATCACACACAGCACCATATACTCAGACCCTGCCTCATGCATTGCCTGGACCCTTTTAATCCAAACCTGCAAAATTTTTCCTCAAGAACTTTCTCTGTAGAAAGAAGATTCTGTTCCACATCCCAAGGCCTGTGCCTGAGATCAGTCTCAATGGGCAACAAAGCTTTTGTTTTCCAGAGTAGAAAGCCAGAGGGATGGCTTTTTTTTTCTTTCTTTTTTTTTTCTTTTACAATAAAAGTGTTGGTGGGACCCAGGGAAAACAGTTTCTCTATTTAGGGGAGAATCTCAGATACAAAGCAATTGAAGTAGAAACTTGACTTCATTAGAATTCTTATGACCACCTGAGCTCATTTCTCTACGTACTTAACCAAGGCAAAATAAGCCACCAGGGAATCAGCCTGGCAGAGGTTGAAACACAAAGAGTATTGTGTTAACCTTAAACTGGCAACCAAAATCTCTCATACAGGCTGTCCTGAGTAAATCTAGCATTCACACCCAGAGATTTGGGATTTGGCTGGAGCTAGTTCCAGGAGATTGAGCTGAGGCTTGGGAGCCTGAAATACCCTCACTAACCATGCCCAACAGGTCCAGCACTCATCAGCTCACTCCCAGGCATAACCAGCTCCCAGAGGAGGAAGGTTCTCACAGTCCAGGGAAGTCCAAGACAAACACAGAAACATTTTCATTTTTCACTAATGCACCACAGAGTCCCTTCCAGTCTGCGTTTCATGTCATGTGTTCATCCATCCTCCCCTTTCATCCTCCTGAGTCCAGGGTGGCCTGTTGCACTCTCGCTCTCTTTTACTCTCTCTCTCTCTCTCACCACTGTGGAACCTAACCCTGCATCTTGAACACTGTGGGTGTTCAATAAATATTTGCTAAACATATAAATAGCTCATAATCCAAAGGCCACCTTGGGTGTGCTAACTGCTTGCTGATTATCTCTCATTGAGATCTTCCCTACTGCATTCTGTTCCAAAAAAGGATTAGAGACAGCCTCCATGGGCACATGAAGGGACCAGGGCCAAAAAATCTTGGCCCTGACTTCAGCATTTAGCATCACAGAGAGCAAGCCTTGGAAGCCTGACAAAGAATCTATACCAAGAATGGTGCCAAACCATTGTCTGATGAAGCCCTCAAGGATGCAGGAGGAAGAAGTGCCAGATTGGCTCAGCTGTTTGGATCCCTTCAAATCATCCTCTCCTTGATTTGTCAGGTTAATCACAGCTGCCTAAATCCTGCTAAAATTGGGAAACTAAAGCACTGTAGCACTGTTCCATTATCCCATTAGGGATACATCCCATTCCTGTTTCTAATCCAGCAGGAAGATGGGAGTGCTCATTCATCACCCTTAAAAGGTGATCATTAAGGCCAGACACCCATCTCAGTTTTTTGCTTTCCCTTGATAAAAAGTATAAAACTGCACATCCCAGCTATCACCTGGTGGAATCCCTCCAGCTCTGGAGGCTTCTGTGGTTTGCTTCCCTCCAAACTCAGGACAGGGATCTTCTTAATCCTCCATCCCAGACCTATTCTATTCACTTGGGTACCTATCACATAGCATTCCTGCACTTTGTGGTGGCCTTAGTATGGGGGCTTTGCACCTCTATGGACATTTGACATTCATTTTGGCTGCTCAGAGTTTAACTCCCTTCTAATATTTAATGTATTCCTATCTGAAAAACTCACTATCAATGCCAAAAATGCTAGGTATTTGCTCTCCTAACATAATTTATAACTCGACTCCAGCTTGTAACCAAGACTTCAGCAAAAGGAGACCCATTCCACACTGGACTTAACTCAGGATCTAGGCACTCAAGCAGAAAGGACAGGGAGTCTCTCCCCCCCCCCCCCCATAGCAGTGACTACAAATCCGAGTTCTTCACACTGCAGTGGTAGTGGAAATGGCGGTGTCAGCATTGGTTAAGTTAAAATCACATTCTGGGGCGGAGTGGTGCAAACATTCTTTTTCTATATTCTGGCAGCTGAACACTAGTTCTGATGCAGGGTAGATGTTGATTCTGGCTGCTTTATTTCTTGTTTTTCACTGCAGCCCTCTCAAAGATTCTGTAAATAATCTTTCTCCTGAATCACATGGAGTTGATGTCAATTATTTGCAAATAGGAGTACTAAAGAATACAGTAAATCTATCAAAAACTCACTTTTTCTAAATTCCCCCTCCCAAAAGATTAACAGTTTTGATCCACATGGGTCTAAAATCGTCATTCAGATATTGCTTTCAATCACCCAGAGGGCACACTGAAATGGTCCAGGGGAGGCCCAAGTTCACTCACATTGTAGGTGGAAGAGCTGAGACTTGGATTCAGGTTTTCTGCCTCCTGATGGTGTGCTCTTTACACTTGTCTGTTTCTTGCAGCACAAAAGAAAGTCCCTCTCAAGTTGTCAAGTCTGCTTAATCAAGTGCTGCATTTTACATTCACTTGAAATAACTTTCTTATTATATTAAAGGATGAGCTGGACAACCCCACCTCATGAAAACCTCATGTTTTGTTTCTCATGGTTGCACAATGCAGGTCATTATTACACCACAGCTTTGCAGGCCATCCAAGGCACAGCTTGCACAAAAACTGCAAAAAACCAGTAAACTTAAGCACAACCATATAAAGTGTTTTTAGTTTCTTTCTACTAACAAGTTTAAAACATATGATACAGAGATTCAGGTCACACAAATTAAAATGTATCTTTGATTAAATCTAGCAGCTTAAATTTACGGGCAATCTAATCATAAGCCAATTAAAATAAAACTCTTAATAAAATTTTCCCATGTGGACATACAATATATACACACATATAACATAGCATAATAGTCCAATATAGCAATTTTAAAATAGCTTTTAAAATCTTTAACTCTTTTTGTAGATTGCCAATTGATTTGAATTGCTTTTTGTTTTTAGTAACCTCAGTTAACCATACTTTCTCTCAGTTGGTACTGTCAATACATTATTGGCTTCATCTGTTTACAGATCCATCCCAAAGTACTGAATACAATAGAAGTGGCTGGAACTACAAACTAAACAAATTACACCATGTTAGATATTTAAGAGGTGTTTCCAAATACATGATTCTTAAAATTTATAGAAGGCATTGGACCTTCTGGTAAATGTTTTCTTAAGTTGTTATCTAATGGCTGAAACCGTTTGCTAAGTATTCATGTGATATTGCTATTGTCAGCAAGCGATCTAGGACTTGCTCCCTCATTTCTCTATTCTAAGCCCAACTTGTTCTTTCATTTCTCTATTCTCTTCAAGGTAGGAAACTAATTCTATTATGAAGGAATCTGTAGGACGCACAATTTAATCTTTAGACCTTATAAAAGAGATGGCTAACATTTTTCTGTAATAGCATAGCCAAAATAAGAACTTAAATAATAATCTCATAGCTAGATTGACTTCGCCATCAGTGAAGTATACAGTAAGTAGAAAAAAAACCTCCCTTTCAGACCAAAGGGAAAGAAAGTTTTAAAGTGAGAATATAATTTTCCTCATGGGCATTGTCTACCTTAGAAAAACTACTACAGTACATGCCTGTGACTATAGACTCGTAGTTCAGGCCACCAAAGATTAGAGATGGGAAACGGGCACTCCCTTGACTTGCATCCTCTGGTCTGCTTTAACACAAACCAGGAGGAAAAGAAAGCTAGGCATCAGAAGCAATGGGTGGCAGGCCTATTACTGGCTGATCTGTACAGTGATCTGCCCTCAAGGAGACCCAACAGGCCAGTCCACTGCAGTGGCTTTCAATGTAGTAAGCCTGGGCTTCAGCAGAAATCAGCTTGTGAAGAGCCCTGGCAGCTCTGCCAAGAGTTGGATCACTGGAAATGGACCTGCCCTGGAGTCGAAGGATGCCCAGGTCAGAGCCACAGACCTTATTGGCTCTAAGCTGAAAAGCCCTTCACTCAGCCCAACTTCCAAAGTGACCACTGCAGCTGAGGGGACAGCCAAGTAGGGCCAGCAACATTGAAGGCAGAACTGTAAATTTCCTGTTAGAGATGCCACCTGCCTTTACCTGGCCAGCTCTCCTCCCAGGCCAGCCAAGTAATGAAAGTCAACAGAGTGCCTTCCCCTAGGAGGTTCACACCTCCCTTAGGATATACCCCAAGTGAAGAGATAGGTAGGTCTGGGCCTCTTAACTTACAAAGCCTAAAGCCCAACAGATTATTATCAAGCCCCTTCTATCAGGTTCTACTTGCCTCTCAATCAGAAAACTTAATTGTAGCCTAGACAGCACCTTTCTTAGCTCCTCTAATAATGACTCTGTCCTTTGTTCTAGACCCTGTCTAGCGTACTTGGGCCTCATTCCTTTGTAATCATAACCTCTACTCTACCACCAATGGCTCTACTCCCAACCTGTGTGTACTGATGGTCCTCTTCCCCACTTAATGCTGTATAATTGTTCAGACCTGGTTAATGCCTCTCTTAGGATCATTGGTTACTATCCTCACCCTGTCTTTTATGACCTTATCTAAATATGAGCAGAGTCGGAAAACTTGGAAGGCTTCCATAGCCTTGGCAACTCATGACGACAGCCTAGGGTGGTTACTGGCACCATAAACTAGAGTGTCAATTTGTTGGGTTAACAACAGGAGCCACTGTGCACTTGCTCCTCATGTGGGATCTCTGTCCATAATGTGCTGTACATTTTGATTTAATGCTATAACTAGTTCTCAAACAGTATGTTTCACTTTGTGTTTCTATGTGGGTGCAAACTGTTGAAATCTTTATACTAAATTGATCTTCTGTATATAAAGAGAATTGCAAATGAATCTTGATGTGAAAGGAAGGGGAGAGGGAGCGGGAGAGGGGAGGGTTGTGGGTGGGAGGGAAGTTATGGGAGGGGGAAGCCATTGTAATCCATAAACTGTACACTGGAAATTTATATTCATTAAATAAAAGTTAAAAAAAACTGCAAAAAACCCTTTTCCCATTTATGATTGGCTGTTCTGCAGTGCGCATTGCATTTCTGCTCCAACATGGATCTATATTCCTATCAAGAATCAGATTGTTCTAAAACCTATTTAGGACAATGGGACTTGTGGCTGTAATTCCATAACTTCACAAAATTTTTGGAAAAAACACAATATATGCACATAAAAGGAATTTATTATTTTGAAAAGATTCAGTAGAAGAACATTACAAAGACAAATTGGTGAGGAATGAGAAGGTTTATAGTCTGTAGAGCTGCAAAAGTCACTGAAATATGGAAAGATTTTGACCTCAGTATGCTTTCAACTCTCTTTACATTCTCAGTTCAGATTCTCAGTCTGAATCTTACATGCTCTCAACTGAGAGACACAGACACTGGAAACTATGGTAGATGCAATATGGACAATGCATTATGTAAGAAAGAAATAAAAGTATTCTAATTAGCAGAACAATTCTTAAAGACTGTTCTAACCCTCCCTCATAACACTGAAGAATGAATATGCATGTTCATACTATACAGAACATTTAGGCAAAAGTTATTTTTGCATCCTTTTTGTGACTCTCTGCTTTTAGCTGGCTTAGGTGACTAACTCTCCCCCTCCCAGGTCCAGACACTTCAGGCGTGAAGCCAGGTTCTGTTTGTAGTCAGTCCCGTTAGAGTGACACACCTGATGTGGGAAAGCAGTCAAGCAATAAACTTGACTGTCAGTGGCCTGTGTCAGGATGCTGGAGATCCAGAGTTTCAAGGCCATTTGTTGGATAGACCAGCTTCCATGAAGTGGACCATTCCTCCTGGTCAGGGAATTGAGAATTCACTGCATGCAAGAGAACTCCCAGAGACTTAGCTCTCTTAAAGAAGTCATCAATTGGGGCTGATATTGTGCAGAAGGTTAAGCCACTGCCTGCAACACTGGTATCCCATACCAGCACAGGTTTGAATCCCAGATGTTCTGCTTCCAATCCAGCTCCTTGCCAATGCTTCCAGGAAAGCAGCAGATGATAGTTCAAGTACTTGGACCATTGCTATCCATGGGGGAGACCCAGATGGAGCTCCAGGTTCCTGGTTTCAGCCTGGCTCAGCCCTGGCCATTGCAGCCATGTAAGGAGGGAACCAGAACGTTGAAGTTCTCTCTCTCTCTGTCACTCTGCCTTTCAAATAAAAGTTTTTAAGAAAAGAAATCACTAATTTATATTTTATCCTATGCAGGAAGAAAGTTCTGAAACAACACTAAGCATATGAAATTTTAGCATCCCAATCAATCCAAATATAGCAGATTAGAATCTGGAATTTGAAAAGAGTGGCAACTTTTATCATCTTCTATGGATCACAGTAAGCGTTGGGTAGGAGCATGCCTAATTTCCCTACCAGCAGTCACTGTCATGCAAGTACATAGTAATTCAGAATCTTCTACCAACAAAATATAAACAGGCACTCATATATATATATATATATATGTGTGTGTGTGTGTGTGTGTGTGTGTGTGTGTAAAAGTTATTGAAACCTATTATGTGCCAGGAACTATTCGTTGTTTTTTGTTTTTTGTTTGTTTGTTTGTTTGTTTTTGGCAGACAGAGTTAAACAGTGAAAGAGAGAGAGACAGAGAGAAAGATCTTCCTTTTCCATTGGTTCACCAACAGATGGCGCGCTGCACCAATCTGAAGCCAGGAGCCAGGTGCTTCCTCCTGGTCTCCCTTGTGGTGCAGGGCCCAAGCACTTGGGCCATCCTCCACTGCCTTCCTGGGCCACAGCAGAGAGCTGGACTGGAAGAGGAGCAACCAGGACAGAATCCAGCGCCCCAACCGGCACTAGAACCCGGGGAGCCGGTGCCACAGGCGGAGGATTAGCCAAGTGAGCCATGGCGCCTGCCAAGAACTATTCTAGAGCTTGGTAAAACAATGGCAAACAAACAGTTCAGCTCTGGTGGAGGTTCTATTCTAGAAGGATCATCTAACAATCTGTGAGCTCCTAGAGAATACAAATAGTACCTAAATCATCTTTATTTCCAACACTTAGCACAGTGTCTGGTTAAACGTCTAGTTAGTAGAATTAAGTAAAATTGAATCAAACAAAGTCTTATTTTCTGAAAGCAATATTTTACCAAAGTTTGTAGGTTTTTTTCTGTCGTATTATAGTTGCACGTAGTTCCCAATTTTTCTAAATTTTATTTGAGCGTAATATAGCAAACTTGTTTGAATTAAGCCCCAGTGGCACCCAGACAATCCTATTTCCCAAAGAGGGCTTTTGCCAAGTGAGTAAAAAAAATTCTGTCAAAAGCAGAACTCTCTTCAGAAAATTGAATTCCAAAAGATTACATCAGGACTTGCAAAACAATGTTTCAATATGGCATGTTTTCACACCGGAAACGCCAGAGCCAGTTCCAAAGCAAGCAGTGGAGGCAGTCAAAGAGCAGGATCTATAATAAGAGAATTTCATCCAATCACAGCAAAAAAGGAATACATGTTAAATCTCTGCCAACTCTCCGTAAACACTTGAATGTGCACATGCATCCTCATTTGTCTTCTTCCTACAACAACCGTTGTTGGAACTTTACAATTAAAATGCTATTTTAATTTTTCTGGTCCATAGGTTGGTTTCAGTACAGGCATTTTAATTCAGCAAACATTTAAATGCCTACTTCTTGCCAGGCATTGAGCAAGGGATTCCAAATGGCTTTACGTCACTCCGGTTTCCCCCTGAAGAGATAGAAACAGATGTTCTCTTTTAAATCTGTTCCACAGTCGAGACTTTTCACAACTTGTGAGAAGAAAGTTGTCAAGCAATTCTCAGTACTCATCTCTCTATCACTCCCAAGAGGGGATTATTTTCTGGAAACAGTAGAAGAAAAGCACCCTGCCTCCATGAAATCTGATCATCTGTTCAGAGTCGTGGTTTTCTAGAGCTGGCAGCTGTACAGTCTGCTTGTGGAACTGCAGAAATCATGGCAGGTGAGGCCAAGTAAGGAGGAAGGTTCTGATCAGTCACACCCAGCAGCCCTTTGTGGGCCAATAGACAATATAACCAGCAGAGTAAAAGCACAATTTTCTCCATACTTCAAGAGCTTTCTATGGAAGCACTCATCTACACTTTAATAAGTATAGGGAACTGCAGTATTATTAGGGCTACTATTCCCAATATTGGCTTTAAAAAAAAGGCAGGAGACCTCTGGGAGTTTGCAGGGGGAGCAAATGGGAAAATTGTTGAAACTTACAGAAGGTACCACAAGACCAAACATCAAAATGATAGATTGTAATCCATGGTAGATCAGCCACGGCTTCCAAAGACGTAAACAGAATATGCTGATCTTGTTACAGTGGTGAATATATGTCAGTATACATTTGTGCAGATCCATAGGAAACACAACCCCAAGGATGAAGCTAAGATAAACTATGAACTGTGGATGACAATGATGCATCAAAGTAGATTCCTCAGTTGTGACTCATGTACCCACCTGGTGGGGGATACTGATGACGGGGGAGGATGTGCATGTAGGGGGCAGGAAGTAGTTAACAAATTTACAAAATGTTGCTGTAAACCCAAAACTACTAAAGACTAAGGTCTATTTTTAAAAATTCACTGATCTGAGGCCAGCACCGTGGCTCACTTGGTTAATCCTCCACCTGCGATGCTGGCATTCCATATAGGCGCTGGGTTCTAGTCCTGGTTGCTCCTCTTCCAGCCCAGCTCTCTGCTGTGGTGTGGGAGGGCAGTGGAGGATGGCCCAGCTGTTTGGGCCCCTACACCCTCATGGGAGACCAAAAAGAAGCACCTGGCTCCTGGCTTCGGATCGGCGCAGCGCTGGCCATGGTGGCCATTTGGGGAGTGAACCAAATGAAGGAAGACCTTTCTCTCTGTCTCTCTCTCTCTCTCACTGTCTGTAACTCCTCCTGTCAAATAAATTTAAAAAAAAAAAATTCACTGATCTTCGGTGACAACTAACTGAGCACTAAAAGGAAACCTGTTGAAGTGAAATGGACACTATGAGAAATAATGTCTTGATCGGCCCTTGTCCTGATTGTCGAGGAAGAACTTATTATTTTATTCCTTTTAGTATTTTTTTTTTGTTCTACTTAATACCATTGGTTGAGGGCCGGTGCCGCGGCTCACTTGGCTAATCCTCCACCTGCAGCGCCAGCACCCTGGGTTCTAGTCCTGGTTGGGGTGCCGGATTCTGTCCCGGTTGCTCCTCTTCCAGTCCAGCTCTCTGCTGTGGCCCGGGAAGGCAGTGGAGGATGGCCCAAGTGCTTGGGCCCTGCACCCGCATGGGAGACCAGGAGGAAGCACCTGGCTCCTGGCTTCGATTCAGCATAGCGCACCGGCTGTGGTGACCATGTGGGGGGTGAACCAACAGAAGGAACACCTTTCTCTTTGTCTCGCTCTCTCTCTCTCTCACTGTCTAACTCTGCCTGTCAAATAAATAAATAAATAAGATCAGAGTTGGAGAACTCAAGAGGCTCTCATAGCCTTGGCAGCTCATGACAAGAGCCTCGGGTGATTACTGACATCATAAATAAGAGTGTCAATTGTTGAATCAACAATGGGAGTCACTGTGCACCTGCTCCTCATGTAGGATCTCTGTCCTTAATGTGTTGTACTATGAGAATTAACAGTAAAACTACTACTAAAACAGTACTCTATACTTTGTGTGTCTTTGTGGGTGCAGTCTATTGAAATCTTTACATAGTATATACTAAGTTGATCTTCTGTATATAAAGATAATTGAAAATGAATCTTGATGAAGAAGGGGATGGGAGAGGGAGTGGGAGATGGGATGGTTGCAGGTGGGAGGGAGGTTATGGGGGAAAAGCCATTATAATCCAAAAGCTGTACTTTGGAAATTTATATTTATTAAATAAAAGTTGAAAAAATAAAAATAAATAAATAAATAAAATAAAAATACACCTTTGTATACATCACTGATAGTCCTATGGAATTTGCCAAAATGTATACTGAGAGTTTTGAAATCGTTTGTTGTCACAAAATAATGTAATACATCCTGACGGACACAAATCACTAATTATGGATTAGATGGAGAAGAGGAAGATTATCCAAATAGACATAAAATAATACAAGCAAAGGTAATGAGCTCTGGAACTGTGCAAGTCACTGCAGTGTCTGAGACCCTGAAGATGCTGATCTAGCTGCAATAAAAGGTCTATTTTGTGATGATTAATTACAGCCCTTGTCTCTTCCATTAAGGAACGGTGGTTTTTTTTTTTTCTTTCTTCACACTATTTGTTGAACTCTTTTACTTAATGTAGGACTAACTATACGATCCTTAAGTAAACTAAAAATAGATCTTTATAAAAATTAAGAGTGGGAATATGAGGAGGAGGAGGAGGAGAAGGAGGGGTTGGAATGTGGGTAGAACAGAGAGTAGGTGAAGGAAGTATCACTATGTTCCTAAATCTGTATATATGAAATACATGAAACTTGTAAAACTTAAAAAAAATTTTAAAATAAAATACAAAAAAAAGTCCAAAAAATTCACTCATCTTTAGAAATGTCTTCTTCAAACAGATTTCTCTGTAGCTATAGCAGCACTCAAGCCTTCCTAGGTTGATGTAATAATCATCAAGAGAATAAATGGAAGAAAGTACAACATATTTATCAGAAAAACTGAGAATATGCGGTCTCAGAATAAACACAAAGACATGGGATCTGTTTACCTGAGCTCATCCGTTTTGTAACCTTTCAGAAACAAAACAGCAAAGAGTGAAAATCATTTGTGCCCTTAGGACAACTGCCAGCTTTTCCCTGAAGTCCCTAACTACAGGAAGCTAAAAACATGGACAAAAACAAATGGAATGAGGTTTTGTTAAATGCTTAAAAAAAAAAAAGTGGCTTTCCCAATTTGAGTTACTTTTCCTCCCTGTATGTACAGCTTCTCCTGGATGGAGTTATGTTACATAATGGCACTTGCAAAACAGAATAATTTGCTGGTCCCAAAGGAGTTCTTGGAATACTGCAAGAGTATGTTATAAGATGGACCTGAGAGGAGCATCTGGCTGCCCTAAATGTAATGCTCACAGCAGAGAAATTACCATCAATAGCTTTAACAGAGACCAAATCTGTACATTGTAATACAGGGTTTTATCACCCACTAAGGGAATTTATGGGGGTGAGGGAGGAAGGGGGAGTGAAGTCATTTTAGCAGGCCATGGTTCATAACACTTTTATTAGGACCAACAGGTCAAGGTCTTTAATAGCTGTAAGATGGAAAGTTAAAGTCATTGTTATCCAGCCACACTTGAAGAATGAAAACTAAAAGAAAACTAGTGCCTCAAAAAATTGGGGGAAAGAGGAAAGATTATACTTAAAAGGTGGCTTGCATAATTAGAGTGTAAAGTTGTATGCATTTTTTTGCTTCATCAGAATATACTTTGGTTGGTGGGAAAAATCTTAACAAAATTTCATTAATAGTACTATATTTTGATCCTGATAAATTTGGGATTTTCTTAAACCATATCAAAGAAAATAAGCTGAGGGCTCCAGTTTTAGGAAAATTAGCATGTACCAAAAGAGAAATAACAGGCATCTGTCAGAGCAGGAATGTAACTATCAGGCATCCTGGCTTGCTGCAAATTAACAAAAATCACAGTAAACAGTGGGTAATTCAAGTGCATGTCTATGCAAAAATTGTGCCCATGTTTCAGGATTATTTATCCCTTTCAAACAGTAATAAGTAGTCATATGGCATGGAGAGGATAAAAGATATCTTACGGCATGAAAAAAACTGTGTCACACACCATTTGTGAGGAAGTGGGAGGAACTCTACAAATAAAAACCAGTGGATCGAGTTCTGGTGAAATACAAGACTATCTCAAAGGGAAACTCTGGCATTCCATGGAGATCCTCCAAAATCAACTAAATCACTGGCATTTCTTCTTGTTAGAGGTGGCAGGAAACACTCATGTACCACTACTGCTGGAAATGCTTCCCAGCGTCCCAGTCATTGCTAAAATCCTCTTGCTTTGGAAATTAATCTGAATGTGAACAGGAAACTCAATTATTGCACTCTCTCCTTTCTGCCTCCTTCCATGATTCTCTTTTAACTACTCTGAATCCTTAACCAGAGAAATCCTTTTTTAAAAGATGTATTTATTTGTTTGAAAGGCAGAGTTACAAACAGAGAGAGAGAGAGAGATCTATCTGCTGACTCACTGCCCCAGTGGCTGCAAAGGCCACCAGGGCTGGGTCAGGCCAAAACTAGGAGCCTGGAAGTCCATGCAGGTCTCCATGTGGTTGGCAGAGACCCAAGTGG
Organism: Lepus europaeus; assembly: GCF_033115175.1. Classification (NCBI taxonomy): domain Eukaryota; kingdom Metazoa; phylum Chordata; class Mammalia; order Lagomorpha; family Leporidae; genus Lepus; species Lepus europaeus. The sequence continues at coordinate 93,315,019 of NC_084827.1, forward strand.
ACAATCTTCTGCTGCTTTCCCAGGTACATTAACAGGGAGCTGGATTGGAAGTGGAGCAGCCAAGACTCCAACCTACATTCCTATGGGATGGCAATGATGCAGCCTCCAGAGAAATCTTTTCTTTTCTGCTGTCTTATGCACCAATTTGCATGCACTTTGATTTAAATAATGTTGTACATATGGAATAAGAAAAAATTGAGCCTGACATACAGGCAAAATGGAGACTTCTATCTTATTCCATCTTCCAATTAGTCTTTTTAGATCCTATCAAGTGCAGATAATTTAAATCAGAAATAGCTTGAGTGTTCCCCCTGCTGCACTCCCACCATTCTTATAATGAATGCCCTAAATGCTATCCTCATCAGCATATTGCAGCATGCAAACAACCCAAACCTTACTACAGATGATTGATTGAACCAGCGAAGGCATCAAAATCCTATAATTGAGCTGTCTGAACAATATCAAACGCCTACAGAAATGTGGTGGGAAAAGAACTCAGACCTATCTCATCAAAAAATAAATGCTGTCTAATTGGGATCAACAACTGCCTTGCCTTTGTCTCATCTTCTCACCCACTATGTCAACCACTATGAACTCCTATCTCTGCCTTGCCCTGGCAGAATTATTTGATTGAATGAAAGGTCAACAACTTGACCTGTATTTGGGACACCCTGTATACTTCCTGCTATTGAACACATGCCTCTCCCGCCATTTGACTCACTAGCAGTTGCCTTTGATGTCTGTAACCAATCCTGCATTTGTTGAATAACAATTACCAAACTTGCCTTTGTTGAATAATATTTCTACAAAGCTCTCTGACCTCTACCACATCTGACATTTTTCCCTCTGGGTCATCTTGCTGTCCTTCATTGCAGATGTCAACTATAATTTATCCCTTTTGCTAAAGCTGCAGGAAGCCAGGTCGCTCTGAAGCTGGTGCAGCATCCTGAGTGAATTGTAGTTGTAGTAAACTGCTGCCCACCACCCACTCACTTCCACCCTCCCCCTCCCTCCTCCTCTTTGAGCTGCTCTTTTGCTGCCTGCATGTCTCTACTCAAAATAAAATCATTACAGCAAATGTTGCTTTTGTTAAAGGAAAGTCATGTGGTTACAGCTGGGTTTGGGTGATGTGTTTTCTTTTAAGAACGACAGCCCTGATGGGTGTTCTTTCTTCCTATCACCTTAAAAGGGGCCTAAAGAAAAGTGGGGGGTAATGGAAATGTTTTATTAGGGGTAGTGGTTGCCAGAATATACGCTTGTCAAAAATCAACAAACTCTACACTAAAAAAGGTACATTTATATATATATATATATATATATATATATACTTAACAAACTTGTAAATAGATGACTATAGATGATAGAGGGAAAGGTAAAACGAAACAACAGCCAAGTGAAAAATCAAACTCATCCAACTAACAAACCACTCCAACAATTTTCTAATCTCACACCTAGAATTAAATTCTCTAACTGAATATAATTTGGAGTTTTTATTTCATTCAGAGAGTTTTAATGTAAAATTCTAGAAAGCTGCTATGTTATCTAAGCCCTGCCAAGAGTTTGACCAGGCAGCATAAGTTATTACCTTGACACAGACATAGGAAAATCAGGCAGTTTAATTTCTCCTACACACACAGTGCTAGAGGCAAGAAATTTGGTTGTAACAGAAAATTTAAGAGAATCTGCATCCTCTACAACTTTCACTTTGCATTCCGTGTAAAGTGAGGTTGTCGTGCAAAGTGTGGCTAAGTTTGGAAGGATTCCCAGTTTAGGGATGGCCAGAGCCTTAAGTGTAAAAGATGATTTAGAAAGACTTATGAGGAGCTCTTGGTTCTTCTCTCTTGGCTCTCTCTTGGCTCTCTCTCGGCTCCTCTCTTCTCGTCTCTCTTCTCTCTGCTCTATCTTCTCTCCTCACTAGCTCCTCTCCTCTGGTTCTCTCTCTTATACTATTTCTCTCTCTTTTTCCTTCGCCGCCCCTTCACTCCAGTCTGTTGGGTGTTTCCCAATAAACCCTTTCCCTTACTCCGGTGTTTGTTGTGTTTTGCGACGGCTAACAATATATAACATTGGTGCCGTGACTCGGATAACCTTACATTGGTGATCCAATGTCCCCCAGTGATTTTGCTCTCCCTTTGGGGACCTCTGAACGGCTCTGGGGTCCTGGATTTCTGCCGATTGCAAAACACACCCCCAGAACTCCTCCCATGCCACCGAACACTCTGCGATCTCCATCCACACATCGACCTTGCAAATTCTGAGGAATCCATGACTTTTGAGGATGCAGCCGTGGACTTCACCCAGGGAGAGTGAACACATCCCAGAGAAAGATGTTCAGAGATGTGATTGTAGAGAACATTAGTCATCTGATGTGTATGAGATCTCATACTCTAGAGAATTCTTTTGAATGTCGTGATTTCAGGGAAGATTCTACTGAACATATAACATTGACTCAAAATGTTATAACTGGCATAAGAAAGAAACCCTATATAAGCAAAAAAAAAAATAGGAAATCTTTCATTGGCTTGTCATCTTTTAATCAGCATAAGGAAATCCATACAAGGTATAAGTCATATGAGAGTCATCTATGTGGTTATGCCTTTATTCAAAGCACTTCCCTTATACAGTACAAGAAAATGACAATGGAGAGATAACATTTGAATGCCACATGTGTGGAAAAATCTTCAGTAAAAGTTCTAATCTCAGGCAACATGAGACGATTCACACTGGCAGAAAGCCACATGGATGTCGTCTGGGTGGGAAAGCCTTCACCCATTGCTCTGACCCTAGAAAACGTGAGAGAACTCACACTGGAGAGAAAGCACCTGGATGTTGTCTGTGTGGAAAAGCCTTCCATCTTCATCTGTCCTTAGACAACACGAGAGAACTCACCCTGGAGAGAAGCCATATGAATGTGATATATGCGATAAGGCCTTCAATAGAAGTTATAACTTTAGGCTTCATGGGAGAGTTCACACTGGAGAGAAACCATATGAATGCCCTCTATGTGGGAAAGCCTTCAGGAATCATTTTAACCTTAAACAACATGAGACAACGCACACTGTACAAGTCATATGACAGATTCATCAGCAATAACTTCAACTAATAAACACACCTGGGACTAACACACAGAAGCAACTTTGTTTTTAATCAGTGTGGAAGAACCTTTATTGATCATTACTGTTTCACTTAACCTATGTTAATTCAAAGTGGAGGGGATCCATATATATATTTCACCTACATGGCACAGACTTTGGACATTCAGTTACCATATATGATACAAGAAGACCAAAACTGCAAGTTAAATAAATGTGGAAAATCTTTATCTACAACTCCATTAAAAGGGAGAAATTCTATGCCTGTCATCAGTGTGGAAATGCCTTCATTTATAATTTATTCCTTAAACAAATGAGTAAAATCTAAAGTTTATAAGCCTTCAAAAAAAAGACTTATGAGGAAAAATCTCAAATGCAATGTCTGTAGAAGGCAATAACATTTATTTTCTGCATTGTGCAAGGATATGTTTAAGGTAAGAGCCAAGCTCAGCTGCTGCTTGTAAATCAAAATTGTTCTCTCATTTTGACCTAACAAAAAGAACTGGAATAAAATGAGATTACAAGGTGATACTTTCATTGAGTGAGAATACTAAAAGGAATGCTGCTGTTGTCAAAATGTGCAAGGGATATCAATCACATGGGTGACAAATAATAGGGCATGCAATTAAATATAATGTTGGAAAAGCATGTGTTTTATTTCACTCGGTTCAATTGTTCAATATAAACCTAGTAAAGAACTAATATGAACAAGGAAAAAAACAAAGGGAATCTAGAATGAGGTTTTCTGAACATCAGATGTTATAGAGCAGAGCAAAAGTCCGGCAAAATATTCTGTGATCAGTCCTTGATTAACCAAATCAGTGGTGTCTAGGAATGGCATATACAACCCATATTAGTAGGTAATTAGGAAAAAGCTGTATTTCATTTTAGAGGGTACACATATAAGGACCCCTACACATACACACACACGCACACACACACACACTCATGTTTTTCCACTGCTCTGGTCATAACAGTGTTCAGCCTCCAGCCTATTGTTCACAATGTGGGTTCCAGCTGAGGGCTAGAGTGGAACTAGTCTACCAACAAAAGCTGTGTGCAGTGTTCCATGAGAATTTCTGTCTTTCCAGGAGGGACGTTGACAAATGGCTTTAAAGTAGCTCAAAGAGATAGGTATCGTTTCTTGAAAATGATGCTCCTTTGTTCATAGGACCTAACGTGCGACAACATTCATTCTGATTTAACAAGCTGACAGCTCCTCAGCTGTAAATTAGGAGGCACTTTTAAATCAATTGTACTGAGTCTTCATCAATGCAGTTTTTGGCCATTCAAAGGATTGCTGACTAACCAATCAAGTCAAGAGAGTCGGTATAATCAAATACACTAACATCCTTTAAAAAATTTTTTTAAAAAATAACTTCCATGTGTTAGCATTTAAATGTCAAAAAACCCAAACCTTTGGAATATACTATTCTCTTCCTAGCATACTTAACGGCCCAACTGTATTATATTTATAAAGCATTAAGAACCGATACATGTGCCAAACACTGTACATAGATGCATACAAGCATACATACATCAACCTATTCAATACTCACAGCAACTCCATGAGGTCAGTATTATATCATCATATAAAAGACAAAAGAACTACGGTTTCCAGAGGAACAGTTATGTCACAAGGATAATAAATGGTAGAGACATAATTCAAATTCAGAAATCTGAAATCTTGGGGCTGGCACTGTGGCACAGCGGGTTAACACCCTGGCCTGAAGCATGGGCATCCCATATGGGCACCAGTCCAAGACCCAGATGCTCCACTTCTGACCCAGCTTTCTGCTATTGCCTGGGAAAACAGTAAGAAGATGGCCCAAGCCCTTGAGCCCCTGTACCTGTGTGGGAGACCCAGAGAAGCTCTTGGATCCTTGCTTCAGATCGGCGCAACTCTGGCCATTGCAGCCAATTGGGGAGTGAACCATCGGATGGGAGACCTCTCTCTCTCTCTCTCTCTCTCTCTCTCTCTCTGCTTCTCCTCTGTATAACTCTGACTTTCAAATAAATAAATTAATCTTTTTAAAAAATAAAAAATAAACAGATACCTGAAATCTAATCCCATGCAAGTGTAAAAAGCAAAATTGGATATTTATATTCAACAAGATTACCCATCTTAGAGCATAAAGAACTCTAAAAGCTGAAACATTACATGCATTCAGAAAAAATACTATTGTATTTTTTTTATTTGACAAGTTAATATATCTAAGTGATTAAGAACACAGAACAAGGAGCCCACATTATGGCACAGGAAGTTAAGCTATTACTTATGATGCCAACATCCCAGACATCCCATATCGGAACACTTGATGGAGGCCCAACTTCTTCACTTCTGATCCAGCTCCCTGCTAATATACCTGGGAAAGTTGCAGAAGATGGCCCAGGTTCTTGAGCCCTTACCACCCAAATGTGAGATCCAGATTGAGTTCTATCTCCTGGCCAGGCCGCCTGCCACTGTAGTATTTGGAGAGTGAACCAGTGGATGGAAGATATTCTCCCTCTCTCTCTCTCTCTCTCTCTCTCTCTCTCTCTCTCCCCCTCCCTTTCAGAAGAATAAATTAAATCTTAAAAAAAAAAGAACACAGAGAATATAGCCAAACCCCTTACTTTCAAATTATACCTCTGTTATTTATAAGCTCTGTAAGTTACTTAAATTCTCTGTGACTGGTTTCTTTATCTATGAAAACCTTTAATACATAAGGCTTTTATAAAAGTTATGTTTATGTGTAATACTGGTATGGTATTTTTCAAAAGGTCTTTATCTTTTTGAGAAGTATATTGAACTACTTAGAGAAAAAATATCCAGACAGTAGAGGTGCAGATATGTAGACAAAATTATCTGTGAGTGGATACTAGACAAAAATGTATCATGAACATTATGGAGTTTCATATATTATACATTTACAGGTATTCATGTGTGTTTTTGGAATATTCCAAAATATAAAATTCTCCAAATTTTTTTATACCTAAAACACAGTAAACACCATGTAACAGTTATTAAAACATTGAGTCCCATTTTAAAAACACTTAATGAATCTATTCTAAATTGGCATTTAGCCCCTTTTTAGCTCTTGTACATAGGGAAAAGCAAACAATAAAAGATATGATTTCTATGTGTAAAGCTCAAGGAAATATTATCAACAAAAATGGAAAAATGAGGCACTGTTCAGATGAGTGTTAAGGTGAAGAATATGACTTAGTGTCCAGGCCCATGAGCAACAGTTTCTATGTCACAAGAATAAAATTCAAATTGAGATTTACGTGCACAATCTGAGAGAGTGGCATGAAATAGCGAAAAGAGAATGAAATGTGGTCAAGTAATAAAAATAGTAATAACAGCTTCCAGGTGTTGGAGTATAACTTACTGTCATAAGTGGTCTTATGTTTATTACTTCATTCAATCCTCTCAACCATACAACCTATAGAGTATACATAATAGCAATTATCTTTATTTTATAGGTATGAAGTAATTGGGCAATAGCAGTCAAATAACTAAAGCTTGCTACAAAAGACTGAAGCAGGGCGGAGCCAAGATGGCGGATAGTGAGGACGTGCGCCGTAGTTTGGGAAAATAAAGTTTCATAAAAGTGGAATCACTGTAGCCTCAGGAAAAGACTCAAGAAAAAAGCTGCAGAGGAAACGCTTCCGGATCTAGTGGATGTGACACAGAGGACCTGCAGGCAGCCCACCGCGTGGAAACTCAACCGCAGGAGAGGAGCCACAGTCTCTCGCCAGCGCGGGAACCGGAGGGAGGTAAGACAAAGACAGCAGAAACCCAAGACATTGGGGGGGAAAAGCAGAGGCCTCTCTTGTCATCTCAAGGAGCAAAACAAAGAGCGCCATTTTACATATCTAAAGCGCAGCCACAAACTCAGTAACTTCGGAATTTGGTGAATCTTGTGAACGCCTTGAGGGCTGCATAAACTCTTTGTGTGGTCCCAGGGGTAGATCAAATGAATACTCAAAGAGGCCAGATTTCAACTACCCTCAATTTCACTCACCATTCGGGATTACTTCCCAACTGAGTCAAAAAAAAAAAAAAAAAGAGAGAGAGAGAGAGAGCAATCCAGTAAGGAGCAAGGGAGTGAACAGTCTGGGTGAGTCGCTTTTTGCACAGCCTTAAACCTGAAGAATCAAGCATAGCTCTCTGGCCACACCCATCACAGCCCCTAAGGATCCATCAAAGCAGACAGCCCACTTAGAGGCATAGTATAACAAGAAAAAAACACCACAGCAAAAAAAATAAATAAATAAATAAAAATAAAAATAAAAAATAAATTATCTCCAACATGCCAAACAACAAACGTAGAAGCCGAGGTAACAAGAGCAAGGAAGACACTATGATGCCTCCAAATGAACAAGACACGCCAATGCAAGATTATGAAGATGAAGAGATAGAGGAAATGCAAGAAGCAGATCTCAAAAAATTGATAGGAACAATAAGAAGTTCTCAAAAACAAATTCTTGAACTACAGAAATCCTTAATGGACAAGATAGAAAATCTCTCTCATGAAAATGAAATATTAAGGAGGAATCAAAATGAAATGAAAAAAACTAGTAGAACAGGAAACTGTGATAGTGACAAAAAACCACAATGAAATGAAGAACTCAATAGATCAAATGACAAACGCATTAGAAAGCCTTAAAAACAGAATGGGTGAAGCAGAAGAGAGAATATCGGATTAGAAGACAGAGAACAGGAAAGGAAACAGTCAAATCAAAGAAAAGAAGAAGAAATCAGAAATCTAAAAAATACTGTCAGGAATCTACAGGATACTATTAAAAAACCCAACATTCGGGTTCTAGGAGTTCCTGAAGGCATGGAGAGAGAGAAAGGATTAGAAGGACTTTTTAGTGAGATCCTAGCAGAAAATTTCCCAGGTTTGGAGAAGGACAGAGACATCCTAGTACAGGAAGCTCATAGAACCCCTAATAAACATGATCAAAAGAGATCCTCACCACGACACGTCGTAATCAAACTCACCACAGTGAAACACAAAGAAAAGATCCTAAAATGTGCAAGAGAGAAACGCCAGATTACTCTCAGAGGATCTCCAATTAGACTCACAGCTGAATTCTCATCAGAAACCCTACAAGCTAGAAGAGAATGGCGAGATATAGCCCAGGTACTAAGAGAGAAAAACTGCCAGCCCAGAATATTATATCCTGCAAAGCTCTCATTTGTGAATGAAGGTGAAATAAAGACCTTTCACAGCAAACAGAAACTGAAAGAATTTGTCGCCACTCGTCCAGCCCTGCAAAAGATGCTTAAAGATGTGTTACATACAGAAACACAGAAACACGGTAACCAATATGAAAGAAGATAAAGGAAGGAAACCTCAGAGCAAAAGATCACAGGAGTCTCAAGCCATATATTAGAAAAAATCTTTGGCAAATGACAAGACAAAGTTACTCCTTCTCAATAGTCACATTGAATGTTAATGGCTTGAACTGTCCAGTTAAAAGACACCGATTGGCTGATTGGGTTAAGGAACAAAACCCATCTTTTTGCTGCTTACAAGAAACTCATCTTTCCAACAATAATCCATACAGACTGAAAGTGAAAGGCTGGAAAAAGATATACCATGCCAACATAAATGAAAAAAGAGCGGGCGTAGCCATCTTAATATCGGACAACATAAACTTTACCACAAAAACTGTCAGGAGAGACAAAGAGGGGCACTATATAATGATTAAGGGATCCATTCAACAGGAAGATATAACGATTATCAATGTATATGCACCTAATTACAGGGCACCAGCTTATTTAAAAGACTTGTTAAGGGACTTAAAGGGAGACTTAGACCCCAATACAATAGTACTGGGGGACTTCAATTCTCCACTCGCAGAGATACACAGATCAACAGGACAGAAGATCAACAAGGAGACAGTAGATTTAAATGACACTATAGCCCAAATGGATCTAACAGATATCTACAGAACATTTCATCCTACATCTAAGGACTTTACATTCTTCTCAGCAGTACATGGAACCTTCTCTAGGACTGACCACATACTAGGCCATAAAGCAAGTCTCAGCAAATTCAAAAGAATTAGAATCATACCATGCAGCTTCTCAGACCACAAAGGAATGAAATTGGAAATTAGCAACTGGGGAATCCCTAGAACACGTGCAAACACATGGAGATTGAACAACATGCTCCTGAATGAACAATGGGTCATAGAAGAAATTAAAAGAGAAATCAAAAATTTTCTGGAAGTAAATGAGGATAAAAGCACAACATACCAAAACCTATGGGATACAACAAAAGCAGTGTTAAGAGGAAAGTTTATATCAATAGGTGCCTACATCAAGATTTGGAAAAAATGATGCTGAGATTCATATGGAGACACAGAAGACCTCGAATAGCCAAAGCAATCTTGTACAACAAAAACAAAGCCGGAGGCATCACAATACCAGATTTCAAGACATACTACAGGGCAGTTGTTATCAAAACAGCATGGTACTGGTACAGAAACAGAAGGATAGACCAATGGAACAGAATAGAAACACCAGAAATCAATCCAAACATCTACAGCCAACTTATATTTGATCAAAGATTCAAAACTAATCCCTGGAATAAGGACAGCCTATTCAATAAATGGTGCTGGGAAAATTGGATTTCCACGTGCAGAAGCTTGAAGCAAGACCCCTACCTTTCACCTTACACAAAAATTCACTCAACATGGATTAAAGACTTAAATCTACGACCCGAAACCATCAAATTATTAGAGAGCATTGGAGAAACCCTGCAAGATATAGGTACAGGCAAAGACTTCTTGGAAAAGAACCCAGGAGTACAGGCAGTAAAAACCAAAATTAACATTTGGGATTGCATCAAATTGAGAAGTTTCTGTACTTCAAAAGAAACAGTCAGGAAAGTGAAGAGGCAACCAACAGAATGGGAAAAAATATTTGCAAACTATACTACAGATAAAGGGTTGATAACCAGAATCTACAAAGAAATCAAGAAAATCCACAACAAAAGAACAAACAACCCACTTAAGAGATGGGCCAAGGACCTCAATAGACATTTTTCAAAAGAGGAAATCCAAATGGCCAACAGGCACATGAAAAAATGTTCAAGATCACTAGCAATCAGGGAAATGCAAATCAAAACCACAATGAGGTTTCACCTCACCCCGGTGAGAATGGCTCACATTCAGAAATCAACCAACAACAGATGCTGGAGAGGATGTGGGGAAAAAGGGATACTAACCCACTGTTGATGGGAATGCAAACTGGTTAAGCCACTATGAAAGTCAGTCTGGAGATTCCTCAGAAACCTGAACATAACTCTACCATACAACCCAGACATCCCACTCCTTGGAATTTACCCAAAGGAAATTAATTTGGCTAATAAAAAAGCCATCTGCACATTAATGTTTATTGCAGCTCAATTCACAATAGCTAAGACCCGGAACCAACCCAAATGCCCATCAACAGTAGACTGGATAAAGAAATTATGGGACATGTACTCCATAGAATACTATACAGCAGTAAGAAACAATGAAACCCAGTCATTTGCAACAAGATGGAGCAATCTGAAAAACATCATGCTGAGTGAATTAAGCCAGTCCCAAAGAGACAAATTTCATTTGTTTTCCCTGATCGGCGACAACTGAGCACCAAAGGGGAAACCTGTGGAAGTGAAATGGACAATATAAGAAACTATGACCTGATCAGCTCTTGTCCTGGCTCTAGATGTACAATGTAATACTTTATCCTTTTTAGTATTTGTTGTTATTGTTGTTGTTGTTGTTCTAGTACTAGTGGTTGAACTCTGTAATTAACACACAATTATTCTTAGGTGTTTAAATTTTAACTGAAAAGTGATCCCTGTTAAATATAAGAGTGGGAATAAGAGAGGGAGGAGATGAACAATTTGGGACATGCACAATCTGACTTGCCGCAAATGATGGAGTCAGAAATGTACCAGGGGATTCCAATACAATCCCATCAAGGTGGCATGTACCAATGCCATCTCACTAGTCCAAGTGATTAATTTCAGTTCACAACCGATGGCTCTGATAGGTCTAAGAATCAAAGGGATCATACAAACAAGACAAGTGTCTGCTAATACTAACTGATAGAATCAAAAAGGGAGAGAAAGATCCAACATGGGAAATGGGATACACAGCAGACTCATAGAATGGCAGACGTCCTAAACAACACTCTGGCCTCAGAATCAGCCCTTAAGGCATTCGGATCTGGCTAAAGAGCCCATGAGAGTATTGTAGGCATGGAAAGCCAAGACACCATGGAAAAGAAAAAAAAAAAAGAAGAAGACCTAAATGAAAGATCTCTGTGAGTGAGATCCCAGTGGAAAGAACGGGGCCATCAAAGAAGGAAGTACCTTTCTCTGAAGGGAGGAGAGAACTTCCACTTTGACTATGACCCTATCGGAATAAGATCAAAGTCAGCGAACCCTAAAGGCTTCCATAGCCCTGGCAACTCATGACTAGAGCCTAGGGAGATTACTGACGCCATGAACAGGAGTGTCAAATTGTTAAGTCAGCAACAGGAGTCACTGTGTACTTACATCCCATGTGGGATCTGTCCTTAATGTGTTGTCTAATGTGCAGTGATGCTATAACTAGTACTGAAACAGTATTTTTACACTTTGTGTTTCTGCGTGGGTACAAACTGATGTGATCTTTACTAATTATATACTGAATCGATCTTCTGTATATAAAGATAATTGGAAATGAAAAAAAAAAAAAAACCCTGGTGTTAAATTGGAAATGGCATAGAAAATTAATTAATTTTTTTTAAAAAAATATTATGTAGGATCTCTGTCTTTAATGTGCTGTGCACTCTTATTTAATGCTATAACTAGTACTTCAACAGTATTTTTTTTTCACTATGTGATGCTATATGGCGGCAAACTGTTGAAATCGTTACCTAATATATACTAAACTGATCTTCTGTATATAAAGAGAATTGAAAATGAATCATGATGTGATTGGAAGGGGAGAGGGAGTGGGAAAGGGGAGGGTTGTGGGTGGGAGGGAAGTTTTGGGAGGGGGAAGCCATTGTAACCCATAAGCAGTACTTTGGAAATTTATATTCATTAAATAAAAGTTTAATTAAAAAAATTAAAAAAAAAAAGAATAGGAGAGGGAGGAAGAGAAGGGTAAGAGGGTGGGCAGGAGAAAGGGTAATGTGGAAACTATCACTATGTTCCTGAATCTGTATATATGAAATATATGAAATTTGTGTACCTTAAATAAAATTTTAAAAATTCAAAAAAAAAAAAAAAAGACTGAAGCAGGTGCTATATTTTTCTTCCGCAAACATAATTGGCTCAGGAAGAAAAGGATTCTAAGTCTTCAGCAGGATGACAAACAAATAACATGTCCATCATCACCCAACTAGATAATTAATGTAGTAGCCGACACAATCAAGCTGACAATCTGACTCTAGAACCTTCACTCTCAACCATGTCACTATAGAAGACTTGAGTTCAGGTTCTGACTCTATCTAGATTTATCACCTTGTGCAAGTCACCTAATTTTGAGACCCTCTGAAATAATTCCCATTGTTTTGTCTTTCCTGAAGCTGTAGATGGTAACCTTTCACAAACCTCAACATCTATGGATTCCAACAACAATCATGGAGGGGGAGAGGGGGTACAGGAAAGGTAACAGCAAACTCAAGAGCACCATGTGGTTGCGGCTCCATCTTGCCAATGGTTGTCAGCACAGAGAAAAAGCAGTAGTTGCCAACCCTGACTGCAAATGAGATTCACCAAGAGGGTGTTTAAAATTTACCAATGCCGAATGATGAGTGGGCAATTCCAAGATGGCAGAATAAGGAACAATGCACTGCACTAGACTGGTGATAAATGGTAAAAAAAAAAAAAAAAGTGTAAGTGCTCTCTGAGGGGAGAATTAGAGACAAAACCACACTGGAAATTCTACAAAAGAAGGAAGAATGTTTGGAAGGTGCAGACGTGAAGCACAAACATGGACAAAACACACAACTGCAGCAGCTCAGAGATGGACCGCAGAAAACTGTGGTGATAAAGCTGAAGGGAGGGCATGGTGTGAGTCTGGTCTAGAGCCGCAGGAGCTAACA